>NW_028227261.1:126984241-128184241 GCF_978045245.1 Mus caroli | reverse complement strand
ATAATTATATATTATTATATAATACATATAATTGTATATGTTATGTATTTATATATTGATAATATATTAATTATATATTATAGTAACTATAAATATAATTGTTATATAGTATGTAATGTAGGTATATAATTGTGTTATATATATATGCATATATCATTACTCAGATTTCTTTTATTATTTCTGAATGAATTTCTCCATCAATATCTTAAATCTCATAATTATTTTCAAGAATTCAAAACATTTCATTTCACTAATAATATAATAGAAACTATAAGGAAATTTTGCTTACCACTTATAATTGTTCATGTTCTTGAGATAATGAAAGTATATGATAATATGTATTTATACACTTACTTTCCAAATATAATGAAGTAATTCCATTTATTTATTCTATAAAATACAAACTTTTCAAAGAAAATTTCAATATATTTCTTTGATTCTTTTCAAGTGAAAGTTTAATCACCGTTCTCAAGTGAGCTCCAAATTCTCTCTGATAGAGTCATTTCTATGGATCTTTTAGTTCAGTGCATTCAACAATTATTAATGAGTTGTTCATGATAAATTAGGTTTGGTATAACCCTCATCTGTCTCTCTCTCACCTCTCACCCCAACACACACATACACACACATTCAACATTGACTGATTTCCTAATGAGAAATTACAGGAATAATATGGTTTCATATGACACAAAATAGCATAGCAATTTTCTTTAATATTTATTATTGAATTGATTCCCCATAACAACAATTTTCATGTGATTTTAGATGGATTTGTTTTTTGTATACTATCATCTCCAAGATTACCAATATTATAAATGACATAGTTAACTAGTCTGAGAAATTTCTTTCCCTTGGTTTTCCATTAAAAAAAAAATGCAATTGCAGATGGATGCAATGGAAACAGCATACTTGATCTTCTCTCATGGAGTTACACAATTCCTTCAGCTCTGTGCCACACTTGAATCTGTAATCTCATGCTAGTATATTGAAATTCAATGGAGGAGCTAGAGAAAGTACCCAAGGAGGTAAATGGATCTGCAACCCTATAGGTGGAACACCATTATGGACTAACCAGTACCCCGGAGCTCTTGACTCTAGCTGCATATGTATCAAAAGATGGCCTAGTCGGCCATCACTGGAAAGAGAGGCCCATTGGACTTGCAAACTTTATATGCCCCAGTACAGGGGAACGCCAGGGCCAAAAAGTGGGAGTGGGTGGGTAGGGGAGTGGGGGGGGGAGGGTATGGGGGACTTTTGGGATAGCATTGGAAATGTAAATGAGGAAAATAACTAATAAAAATATTTAAAAAAGAGTGTACAAAATAAAAGAAAGAAATTCTTAGCAATCTGCACATCTTTGAAATGCATATTTATTTAGCGTGTTTTTAAACTTTTTCTCTCTTTTTCTCTATTTGCTTTTATTAATTATTTACTTTTACTGTTTTGTGGTAGCTTGGACTTTGAAACAGGATTTCTCTCACTTGCCTGACTTGGGTCCAGGTTGGTCTTGAGCTTACAATGACTTTCCTAAGTGAGACCAAGTTTGAGTTCTGGTGTTAAGTGCATGACCCACCATATCCAGCTCTTCTCCTCTTCACTGACAGTTGCTTACTGAGAACTGAGTTAGAAATTCTTCTGTTATGACAAGATACAGTAATTTTTACCTCAAAGTATATCCTAGTAATGTTACTATTAGTTACTGTGATAAAACACCATGACCAAAGCAACTTAGCTTACAATTCCATACCACAGTTAATCCTCAGAGTAAAATAGGACAGAAACTCTTACAGGAGCAGGAACCTAGAGCCAGGGGTTAATAAAGAGATCATATGGAGCTTACTTTCTTGCTCTCTGTGGATTGTTCAGCCTGCTTTATTTATTTATTTATTTATTTTGTTTTTTAGATATTTTCTTCATTTACATTTCAAATGCTATCTCAAATGTCCCTATACCCTTCCCCCACCCAGCTCCCCTACACACTCACCCCCATTTCTTGGCCCTGGAATTCCCCTGTACTGAGGCATATAAAGTTTGCTAGAACAAGGGGCCTCTCTTTCCAAGGAGGGCAGACTGGGCCATCTTCTGCTACATATGCAGCTAGAGACATGAGCTCTGGGAGTACTGATTAGTTCATATTGTTGTTCCACCTATAGGGTTGCAGAACCCTTCAGGTCTTGGGTTCTTTCTCTAGCTACTATAATAGGGACCCTGTGTTCCATCCTATAGAGGATTGTGAGCATCCACTTCTGTATTTGCCAGGCACTGGCAAGGCCTCACAGGAGACTGCTATATCAGGGTCCTTTCATCAAATCTTGCTGACATATGCAATAGTGTCTGCGTTTGGTGGCTGATTATAGGATGGACCCCTGGGTGGGGAAGTCTCTGGGTGGTCCAGACTTTCTTCTTAGCTCCAAACTTTGTCTCTGTAACTCCTTCCATGGATATTTTATTCCTTAATATAAGGATGAATTCCTTCTTGATTTTCTTGTGTTTTGGAAGTTGTATCTTGGGTATTCAAGGTTTCTGGGTTAATATCCATTTATCAGCGAGTGCATATCAAGTGAGTTCTTTTGTGATTTGGTTACCTCACTCAGGGTGATATCCTCCAGATACATACATTTGCCCAAGAATTTCATAAATTCATTGTTTTTAATAGCTGAGTAGTACTCCATTGTGTAAATGGATCATATTTTCTGTATCCATTCCTCTGTTGAGGGACATCTGGGTTCTTTCCAGCTTCTGGCTATTATAAATAGGGCTGCTATGAACATAGTGGACCATGTGTCCTTATTACCAGTTGGAACATCTTCTGGGTATATGCCCAGAAGAGGGATTGCTGGATCTAGCAGTGTGGAGAGCCGTGCCGCGAGCAATCACCATTATAAGATGGCGCTGGCCTCCGCTGTGCCTAACTAGTAAACAAGCCTTGTACACAGGTGCGAGAGTGAACTCACGCCTAGTCACGGCCCATCCCGGGGCGTACTAATGGGGTGATGGGCGAGCAATGAATCAGGAGCTGACATGCCACATCAGGTGCTGAAACGCCATGGCTGAGGGCTATATAAGCAATGCCATTTTCCAGGGTCTGGGTCTTCCCTCCTTAAGAAGCAATAAAGCTTTTTGCTGCAGAAGATTCCGGTTGTCTGAGTATGTTCTTGCTGGTGAGAATGATAGTTCAGGACAAGTGGCGCCAATGAACCTGGGAACTTTATACCAACACACCAGTGCAAGGGAGATCCCCCGTTTGTGGGGCAGAATCAGAACTGCAGGAAATTAAGGCTCTATAAGGTACATACAGTCTTGAAATTTCTCCAGAGTTAGACGCCCTTTTGATTGTTTTCACAGCACTTGTTCTTTTTCTTTCGGTTTCCTTTTGCTTCCACTGCTGGAACTGCTGACTGGTTCTCAGTCACAGTCAGGCCTGGACAGCAACCAGTACTGCTGACTGGTTCTCAGTCGCGGTCAGGCCTGGACAGCGACCAGTATGGGAATCTCCCACTCTGTAGTAACAGCCTTATGGCCAGTCTTGAAGCAGTGTGGCCTGAAAATCGCCACTAAAACTATAGAGGGATTTGTCAGGGAGATAGACCGTGTGGCACCATGGTATACTTGCTCAGGGTCATTAACTGTCACCTCATGGGACAAACTGAAAAGAGATCTAGTTAGGGAACAGCAGAACGGCAAACTTAAAGCAGGGACCATGCCATTGTGGAAACTGGTGAGATCGTGCTTAACAGATGAGGATTGTCAGCAAATAGTTGAAGTGGGGCAGAAAGTTTTGGACGAAATTCAAGACAGTCTATCAGAGACAGAGCGGGGAGAGAGAGTAAGAGCTGAAAGGAAACAAGGTGCACTGAAGAATAAAGGCCTTTCCACGGGCCTTGAGCCCGAGGAAAAGAGAAATAAGGAACAGAACGCTCTGGGAGAGCTTAGAAAAAGGGATGGAAAGGGAGAGAAGAAGAGAGATCGAGCTGGGGAGGCACATAAGGGAAGGAGCCTCTATTCACCATTAGATGAGTTCAAGGCACTAGCTGTCAGTAGCTTAGAATCGGATAAGGAATTTAGCTCCTCTGAGGAAACAGACTTAGAGGAAGAAGTGGCTCGCTATGAGGGAGAAAGATCAGATGAAAGACGAGCTAATCAGTCACAGAATAACATAGAGAAAGCAAAAGCAGCTAGAGACAAATGTCAAATCGCTGCGCGGTCTCCGGGCCCTCGACCTCTGGATCCTAGTGCACCTCTGTCCTATGTGGAGAGGTATCAGACTCATTCATTTCAAAAGAGGAACAGAGAAAAGTGCAGCAAGCATTCCCAGTCTTTGAAGGCGCTGATGGCAGACGCCTTCATGTCCTGGTGGAGTATATACAGATTAAAGAACTTGCGGAGTCAGTCTGAAACTAATTTGCCATAAAAATTCACAGTTATTGCAAGATGCATACCCTATATTAATAAAAACGTTAGGGCAATGGGGATTGCAGGTGGCCACTGAAAAGGTGCAAGTTGCTCAAATGGGAGCCTTCCTAGGGTCACTCATTTATCCTGACAAAATTGTTCCTCAAAAGTTAGAGATTCGCAAAGATCAACTACATACCTTGAATGATTTCCAAAAATTGCTAGGAGATATTAATTGGCTAAGACCATTTTTGAAAATTCCATCAGCAGAATTAAAGCCCTTATTTGACATATTAGAGAGAGATACCCACATCTCCTCCCACAGAGTACTTACCCCAGCTGCATGTCAAGCTTTACAAACGATAGAAATGGCCTTACAAGATGCTCAATTACAACGCATTGATGAGTCAGAGTCATTTGAATTGTGCATATTAAAAACTGCACAGTTTCCAACAGCAGTCTTGTGGCAAAATGGACCCTTATTGTGGATCCACCCTAATGCTTCCCCTGCAAAAATCATTGAGTGTTATCCTAATGCAGTTGCTCAACTTGCACTTCGGGGGATAAAAGCAGCCATTATTCATTTTGGGAAAGAACCTCATATGCTAATTGTACTTATACTTCTGCTCAAGTTCAAACCCTGGCAGCAACAACTAATGATCGGGCAGTCTTGGTTGCCTCCTATTCAGGAAAAATTGATAATCATTATCCAAAATATCCAATTTTACAGTTCGCCTTAAGCCAAGCCATAGTGTTTCCAGTAATAACAGCCAAACACCCACTTCCGGATGGGGTAGTAGTGTATACAGATGGATCCAAATCTGGCATAGGTGCATATGTAGTAAATGGCCAAGTAACATCTAAACAATATAATGAGACATCACCCCAGGTTGTAGAGTGTTTGGTAGTTCTAGAGGTCCTTGAAACTTTTCCGGGACCGCTCAATATTGTATCTGATTCCTTATATGTGGTTAATGCAGTTAATACGCTTGAAGTTGCTGGCTTAATTAGACCCTCTAGCAAGCTTGCTCACATTTTTCAGCAAATTCAGTCAGCCCTGTTACATAGAAGACATCTTGTGCATATTACTCAGGGTTAGGGCTCATTCTGGCCTTCCTGGCCCCATGTCTCATGGAAATGACTTGGCAGACAAAGCCACTAGAATCGTGGCTGCTGCTCTGTCCTTGCAGGCAGAGGCTGCAAGGGAGTTTCATAAATGCTTCCATGTGACGACTGAAGCATTAAGCTGCCGTTTCACTTTAACCAGGAAGGAAGCTCGTGACATTGTCACCCAATGTCAAAACTGTTGTCAATTTCTGCCTACTCCTCATGTAGGGGTAAACCCCCGAGGCATCAGGCCATTACAGGTCTGGCAAATGGATGCCACTCATATTTCCTCCTTTGGAAGAAATCAATATTTACATGTTTCCATTGACACCTGCTCTGGTGTTATGTTTGCTACACCTTTAACAGGGGAGAAAGCCTCTCATATTATACAGCACTGTTTAGAAGCATGAAGTGCTTGGGGCAAGCCCACAATTCTTAAAACTGATAATGGGCCAGCATATACCTCTACTAAATTTCAGCAATTTTGTCATCAAATGGATGTCACTCACCTGACTGGCCTTCCTTATAGTCCTCAAGGACAAGACATTGTGGAACGTGCCCATCGTACACTCAAGTCTTATTTTATAAAACAAAAGGGGGGAGTTGATGAGACTCTGCCCTCAGTGCCAAGAGTAGCTTTATCTATGGCACTCTTTACACTTAATTTTTTGAATCTTGATGAGCAAGGCCGCTCTGCAGCAGATCGACATATCTCAGACCCTGATAGACCAAAAGAAATGGTGAAATGGAAGGATGACTTATCTCGTCTGTGGAAAGGCCCGGATCCTATTTTGATAAGATCCAGGGGAGCTGTTTGTGTTTTTCCACAGAGTGAAGACAACCCATTTTGGCTGCTGAACAACTCACCTGCAAGATAGTAATCAAGGATGGTGTAGAAGATGCTGACCTCCCAAGGACTGCTCCTGATCCTGACAATGCTGAACTTGTCTCAGGTTCCTAGTATGATGGGTGAACAGAGATGGGCCATTCTCTTGGCTTTCCCTAAACCAATGCCAGTTCGCCATGATGCTATAGTTTTTCCAAAAATTCTTTACTACTAGTAAAACATTAGATTTACCATATCTACCCTATGATCCCACCCGAACACTATTAGGAGAAAATCACTTTTTATTAGAACAGGGTTCTTTTTGTTTTCAAATTAATGGACCAGGAAAATGTATTAACCTCACAGATCGAGTTTTGGGGATGTTTAATGAGCACCGAGGAGGTTGGGTGAGCACAACCCAAGATACTTCCAATGCAGATATAACCTTTACAAATTGGACCTTCTGGCAGGAGGCAATTTGGGTTAATGGTACATTTCTACCACCTAACTTTTCAGACAAAGAACGTCCCCACCAACCAAAAATATCGCCTCATTGTAGTTTGGAAGATGAAGGGCTGATCCTGCCTTGGTCTGATTGTCAATCCTCCATCACTCGTTGGGCAGATCAGAGTAAAACATTTCCTTTTCTCCCAACATGATGGCTGACCCAGAGAAGGAATTTGTTATGAAAAAGGGACATTTCATACAGGACTTTAGAATGCATCCCTTTCACAAGTGGGTGCTTTGTGGAGTCAATGGCAGTTGTACAGAACTCAATCCTTTGATCTTTATCCAGGGAGGAGCAGTAGGAAAGGCTTCTTTTACTGGCATCTCAAGATTTGCTCAGTTTTGGGGAATAAATGCTGCCTCTCTGGACTCTTATGGATATACTAATACCAGTGTAGAGATCACTGGGTTCAATAAAACTTTGGTAAACCAGATTAATTATCCACCTACCCCAATCTGTGTTTAACCCCCCTTTCTTGTTTATTCTTTCAAATCATTCATTTGATGTCTGTTCCAATGATTCTTGTTGGATTTCTCAATGTTGGGATGTAACAAAGGACACCCATGCCAAGGTGGCATGGATCCCACGTTGGATCCCTGTTCTGGTGGAAACAGCCTCCACCTTATGCCTATTTCGACAAAAAAGAGATTTTGGCATTACTGCTGCCGTAATTATAGCAATTTTGGCCAGTGCAGCTTCTGCTACAGCTGCAGGGTACGCTATGGCTAGTACGGTCAAATCAGGCACAAAATTAAATCAGCTTTCAGCAGATCTGACTGATGCCATCAATGTCCAAACTTCTGCTAGTACCAAGTTAAAGGGAGGGCTGATGATTTTGAATCAGCGCCTTGACCTGGCAGAGGAACAGATAGGCGTCCCATACCAGATGGCCCAGTTGGGTTATGAAAGAAAATTGAGCGCTCTGTGTATTACCAGTTTCCAATATGAAAATTTTACTCATGCAGCTAATCTGTCTAGACAGCTTTCCTTGTTTCTTGCAGGAAATTGGTCCAAGGGATTCAATGAGACTCTTGAGGCCTTGAGGGTGGCAGTTTTAAAGATCAACTCAACGCGACTGATCCTGTCATTGACAGAGGGCCTCTCCTCCTGGATTTCGTCTGCATTTTCTTATTTTAAGGAATAGGTGGGGGTAGGTTTATTTGGTGTTGCCACCTGCTGTGGACTTGTGTTCATGCTCTGGTTGGTTTGCAAGCTCAGAACCCAACAAACAGATGACAATGTTGTGATAGCTCAAGCACTTGCTGCCATTGAGCAAGTGTCCTCCCCCGAAATCTGGCTATCTATGCTCAAGAATTAGTTGACATTGGTGGCTGGCCTCTTTTGTAGAGTTCGCCCTAGGTCATTTAGTAGTTACTGTCACATAGCACTGCAGTATCCAGGGACGGGCAACTTTCCTCATGCACAGATCAACCTAAGACATGGGGCCCAGTGGTGATAGGGTTACCCTATGATGGGAAAGGCTGTGACATTAGAGGAACGACCTAAGACAGGAGCCACAGAGGATGGGCATAATTACACAGACCTAGTCCAGCCACGTTTTAATAAAATCAAAAGGGGGAGATATGGAGAGCCGTGCCGCAAGCAATCACCATTATAAGATGGTGCTGGCCTCCGCTGTGCCTAACTAGTAAACAAGCCTGTACCCAGGTGTGAGAGTGAACTCACACCTAGTCACTGCCCATCTTGGTGCGTAGTAATGGGGTGATGGGTGAGCAACGAATCAGGAGCTGACATGCCACATCAGGTGCTGAAACGTCATGGCTGAGGGCTATATAAGCAATGCCATTTTCTGGGGTCTGGGTCTTCCCTCCTTAAGAAGCAATAATGCCTTTTGTTGCAGAAGGTTCTGGTTGTCCGAGTGTGTTCTTCAGGTGAGAACTATAGCTCAGGACATAGCAGTAATACTATGTCCAGTTTTCTGAGGAACTGACAGACTGATTTTCAGAGTGGTTGTACCAACTTTCAATCCCACCAGCAATGGAGGAGTGTTCCTCTTTCTCCACATCCTTGCCAGCATCTGCTGTTACTTGAATTTTTGTTCCTAGCCATTCTGACTGGTGTGAGGTGGAATCTCAGGGTTGTTTTGATTTGCTGTTACTTGATGATTAAGGATATTGAACATTTTTTCAAGTGCTTCTCAGCCCTTTAGTATTCCTCAGTTGAGAATTCTTTGTTTAGCTCTGTACCCCATTTTTAATGGGGTTATTTGAAATTCTGGAGTCTATCATTTTGAGCTCTTTGTATACATTGGATATTATTCCCCAATCAGATTTAGGTGGGTATAAAATTAACTCAAACAAATCAGTGTCCTTTCTCTACACAAAGGATAAACAGGATGAGAAAAAAATCAGGGAAAGGACACCCTTCATAATAGTCACAAATAATATAAAATACTTTGGTGTGACTCTAACTAAGGAAGTAAAAGATCTGTATGACAAGATCTTCAAGTCTCTGAAGAAAGAAATTGACGGAGATCTCAGAAGATGGAAAGATCTCCCATGCTCGTGGATTGGCAGGATTAACATAGTAAAAACGGCTATCCTGCCAAAAGCAATCTACAGATTCATCGCAATCCCCATCAAACTTCCAACTCAATTCTTCACTGAGTTTGAAAGGGAAATTTGCAAATTCATCTGGAATAACAAAAAACCTAGGATAGCAAAAACTATCCTCAACAATAAAAGAACCTCTGGGGAATTACCATGCATGACCTCAAGCTGTACTACAGAGTAATTGTGATAAAAACTGCATGGTATTGGTACAGCAACAGACAGGTATATCAATGGAATAGAATTGAAGACCCAGAAATGAACCCACACACCTATGGTCACCTGATCTTTGACAAGGGAGCTAAAATCACCCAATGGAAAAAAAGACAGCATTTTCAACAAATGATGCTGGCAGAATTGGCGGTTATCATGTAGAAGAATGCGATTTGATCCATTCTTATCTCTTTGTAAAAAGCTCAAGTCTAAGTGGATCAAAGAACTCTACATAAATCCAGAGATACTGAAATTTATAGAGGAGAAATTGGGGAAAACCCTCGAAGATATGGGCACAGGGGAAAAATTCCCAAACAGAACAACAATGGCCTGTGTTCTAAGATCAAGAATCGACAAATGGGACCTCATAAAATTGCAAAGCTTTTGTTGGGCAAAAGATACTGTCAATAAGGCAAAAAAGCCACCAACAGATTAGGACAGAATTTTTACCAATCCTAAATCGGATAGGGGACTAATATCTGATATATACAAAGAGCTCAAGAAGTTAAACTTCAGACTGCTTTCTTATAGCACCAAGAACCAACAGTCCAGTGATGGCACTATCTACAATGGGCTGAGCTATCCCTTATCAATCAGTAAATAATAAAATGCCCTACAGACTACCTTCCAGCCACATTTTATGGAAGATTTTTTTTGTTTTTTAAATTGTCGTTGCCTTTTCCTAGATAACTTTAGGTTCTCTTAAGGTAACATAAAACTATGCAGCACAGCAGGATGTGGTGGCACATCGCTTTAACCCCAGCAATCAGAAGGCAGAGGTAGGCTGATTTCTGTGAGGTGCAGGCTAGCTTGGTCTACAAAGCAAGCTCCAGAATAGCCAAACCTGTTATGCAGAGAAACCCTCTCTAAAACCAACAAACAAAGATATTCACTAAAAATTTACTCTTTGTGAAAAATGAGAGGTGATGAATATATAGCATGATGAAACACACATGCTTGAACCACAGTCAGGCAGTTTTGTGGTGCTTTGACCAAGGTACAGTTACCTCCTAGCTTTCCTTCGTCTTTCTGGAAAAATAGTCATACACAAGAAAGAATCATGTAGAGAGAAGGACCAATAGAACCTGTAGGGTGGGATCACTGTATAACGATAGGGAATGCAAGGAGAGAGAAAATGAACCACTTGAAGGGATGTCTCCATTCCACTCATTCCATTGTATGATACTGAGGATATTTTTTTTTTCATTACGTATTTTCCTCAAATACATTTCCAATGCTATCCCAAAAGTCCCCCATAACCTCCCCCTCACTTCCCTACCCACCCATTCCCATTTTTTGGCCCTGGCATTCTCCTGTACTGGGGCATATACAGTTTGCTTGTCAGGTGGGCCTCTCTTTCCAGTGATGACCGACTAGGCCATCTTTTGATACATATGCAGCTAGAGTCAAGAGCTCCGGGGTACTGGTTAGTTCATAATGTCGGTGCACCTACAGGGTTGCAGATGTCTTTACCTCCTTGGGTACTTTCTCTAGCTCCTCCATTGGAGGCCCTGTGATCCAACCAATAGCTGACTGTGAGCATCCACTTCTGTTTGCCATGCCCCGGCCTAGTCTCACAAGACACAGCTATATCAGTATTCTTTCAGCAAACGCTTGCTAGTGTATGCAATGGTGTCATCATTTGGAGGCTAATTATGGGATGGATCCCTGGATATGGCAGTCTCTAGATGGTCCATCCTTTTGTCTCAGCTCCAAACTTTGTGTCTGTAACTCCTTGCATGGGTGATTGTTTCCAATTCTAAGAAGGGCAAACTATCCACACTTTGGTCTTCGTTCTTCTTCAGTTTCATGTGTTTTGCAAATTGTATCTTGGTGTACTAAGTTTCTGGAATAATATCCACTTATCAGTGAGTACATATCATTTGAGTTCTTTTGTGATTGTGTTACCTCACTCAGGATGATGTCCTCCAGATACAAACATTTGCCTAGGAATTTCATAAATTCATTCTTTTTAATAGCTGAGCATTACTCCATTGTGTAAATGTACCACATTTTTTGTATCCATTCCTCTGTTGAGGGGCATCTGGGTTATTTCCAGCTTCTGGCTATTATAAATAAGGCTGCTATGAACATAGTGGAGCATGTATCCTTCTTATCGGTTGGGACATCTTCTGGATATATGCCCAGGAGAGGTATTGCAGGATCCTCAGGTAGTACTATGTCCAATTTTCTGAGGAACCGCCAGACTGATTTCCAGAGTGGTTGTACAAGCTTGCAATCCCACCAACAATGGAGGAGTGTTCCTCTTTCTCCACATCCTCACCAGCATCTGCTGTCACCTGAATTTTTGATCTTAGCCATTCTGACTGTTGTGAGATGGAATCTCAGGGTTGTTTTGATTTGCATTTCTCTGATGATTAAGGATGTTGAAAATTTTTTCAGGTGCTTCTTGGCCATTCAGTATTACTCTGGTGAGAATTCTTTGTTCAGCTCAGAGCCCCATTTTTAATGGGGTTATTTGATTTTCTGGAGTCAACCCTCTTGAGTTTTTTATATATATATTGGATATTAGTCCCCTATTTGATTTAAGATAGGTAAAGATACTTTCCCAATCTCTTGGTGGCCTTTTTCTCCTATTGCCAGTGTCTTTTGCCTTGCAGAAGCTTTGCAGTTTCATGAGGTCCCATTTGTCAATTCTCGATCTTACAGCACAAGCCATTGCTGACCTATTCAGGAATTTTTCCTGTGTCCATATCTTCAAGGCTTTTCCCCACTTTCTCCTCTATAAGTTTCAGTGTCTCTGGTTTTTGTGAAGTTTCTTGATCCACTTAGATTTGACCTTAGTACAAGGAGATAGGAATGGATCTATTCGCATTCTTCTACATGATAACAACCAGTTGTGCCAGCACCATTTGTTGAAAATGCTGTCTTTCTTCGACTGGATGGTTTTACCTCCCTTGTCCAAGATCAAGTGACCATAGGTGTGTGGGTTCATTTCTGGGTCTTCAATTCTATTCCATTGGTCTACTTGTCTGTCACTGTACCAGTACCATGAAGTTTTTATCACAATTGCTCTGTAGTAAAGTTTTAGATCAGGCATGGTGATTCCACCAGAGTTTCTTTTATCCTTGAGAAGAGGTTTTTTTATCCTAGGTTTTTTGTTATTCCAGATGAATTTGCAGATTGCTCTTTCTAATTTGTTGAAGAACTGAGTTGGAATTTTGAAGGGGATTGCATTGAATCTGTAGATTGATTTTGGCAAGATAACCATTTTTACAATGTTGATCCTGCCAATCCATGAGCATGGGAGATCTTTTCATCTTCTGAGATCTTCTTTAATTTCTTTCTTCAGAGACTTGAAGTTTTTATCATACAGATCTTTAACTTCCTTATTTAGAGTCAAGCCAAGATATTTTATACTATTTGTGACTATTGAGAAGGGTGTTGTTTCCCTAATTTCTTATTCAGCCTCTTTGTTCTTTGTGTAGAGGAAGGCCATTGACTTGTTTGAGTTAATTTTATATCAAGCTACTTCACAGAAGCTGTTTATCAGGTTTAGGGGTTCTCTGGTGGAATTTTTAGGGTCACTTATATATACTATCATATCATCTGCAAAAAGTGATATGTTGACTTCATCTTTTCCAATTTGTATCCCCTTGATCTCCTTTTGTTGTCAAATTGTTCTGGCTAGGACTTCAAGTACTATGTTGAATTAGGTAGGGAGAAAGTGGGCAGCCTTGTCTAGTCCCTGATTTTAGTGGGATTGCTTCAAACTTCTCACCATTTACTTTGATGTTGGCTACTGGTTTGCTGTAGATTGCTTTTATCATGTTTAGGTATGGGCCTTGAATTCCTGATCTTTCCAGGTCTTTAATCATGAATGGGTGTTGGATCTTGTCCAATGCTTTTTCCACATATAAGAGATGATCATGTGGTTTTTGTCTTGGGTTTGTTTATAGAATGGATTACGTTGATGGATTTCCTTATATTAAACCATCCCTGCATCCCTGGAATGAAACCTACTTGGTCAGGATGTATAATTGCTTTAATGTGTTCTTGGATTAGGTTAGCAAGAATTTTATTGAGTATTTTTGCATTGATATTCATAAGGGAAATTGGTCTGAAGTTCTCTATCTTTGTTGGATCTTTCTGTGGTATAGGTATCAGAGTAATTGTGGCTTCATAGAATGAGTTGGGTAAAGTTCCTTCTATTTCTATTTGTAGGAATAGTTTGTGGAGAACTGGAATTAGATCTTATTTGAAGGTCTGGTAGAACTCTGCACTAAACCCATCTTGTCCTGGGCTTTTTTTGGCTGGGAGGCTATTAATGACTGCTTCTATTTCTTTAGGGGATATGGTAATGTTTAGATCGTTAACTTGATCCTGATTTAACTTTGGTACCTGGTATCTGTCTAGAAATTTGTCCATTTCATCCAGGTTTTCCAGTTTTGTTGAGTATAGCCTTTTATAGAAGGATCTGATGGTGTTTTGCATTTCTTCAGGATCTGTTGTTATGTCTCCCTTTTCATTTCTGATTTTGTTAATTAGGATGTTGTCCCTTTGCCCTCTAATGAGTCTAGCTAAGGGTTTAATCTATCTTGTTGATTTTCTCAAAGAACCAACTCCTTGTGTGATTAATTCTTTGAATAATTCTTCTTGTTTCCACTTGGTTGATTTCACCCCTGATTTTGATTATTTCCTGTCGTTTACTCCTCTTAGTTGAATTTTCTTCCTTTTTTTTTCTAGAGATTTTAGATGTGTTGTCAAGCTTCTAGTATGTGCTCTCTCCAGTTTCTTTCTGCAGGCACTCAGAGCTATGAGTTTCCCTCTTAGAAATGCTTTCATTGTGTCCAATATTTTTGGGTATGTTGTGGCTTCATTTTCATTAAACTCTAAAAAGTCTTTAATTTCTTTCTTTATTTCTTCTTTGACCAAGGTATCATTGAGAAGAGTGTTGTTCAGTTTCCACATGGATGTGCGCTTTCCATTATTTATGTTGTTATTGAAGATCAGCCTTAATCCATGGTGGTCTGATAGGATGCATGGGACAATTTCAATATTTTTGTATCTGTTGAGGCCTGTTTTGTGACCAATTATATGGTCAATTTTGGAGAAGGTCCCGTGAAGTGCTGAGAAAAAGGTATATCCTTTTGTTTTAGGAGAAAATGTTCTGTAGATATCTGTTAAGTCCATTTGTTTCATAGCTTCTGTTAGTTTCACTGTGTCCCTGTTTAGTTTCTGTTTCCACGAACTGTCCATTGATGAAAGTGGTGTGTTGAGGTCTCCCACTATTATTGTGTGAGGTAACAATGTGTGCTTTGAGCTTTACTAAAGTGTCTTTAATGAGTGTGGCTGCCCTTGGATTTGGAGCATAGATATACAGAATGAGAGTTCCTCTTGGAGGATTTTACCTTTGATGAATATGACGTGTTCCTCCTTGTCTTTTTTGATAACTTTGGGTTCGAAGTCGATTTTATTCGATATTAGAATGGCTACTCCAGCTGGTTTCTTCAGGCCATTTGCTTGGAAAATTGTTTTACAGCCTATTACTCTGAGGTAGTGTTGGTCTTTTTCCCTGAGATGGGTTTCCTGTAAGCAGCAGAATGTTGGGTCCTGTTTGTGTAGCCAGTCTGTTAGTCTAAGTCTTTTTATTGGGGAATTGAGTCCATTTATATTAAGAGATATTAAGGAAAAGTAATTGTTGCTTCCTGTTATTTTTGTTGTTAGAGTTGGCATTCTTTTCTTGTGGCTGTCTTCTTTTTGGTTTGTTGAGGGATTACTTTCTTGTTTTTTCTAGTGTGTGGTTTCCATCCTTGTATTGTTTTTTTTTTTGTTTGTTTGTTTTGTTTTGTTTTTTGTTTTTTTCTGTTATTATCCTTTGAAGGGCTGGATTCGTGGAAAGATAATGTGTGAATTTGGTTTTGTCGTGGAATACTTTGGTTTCTCCATCTATGGTAATTGAGAGTTTGGCCGGGTATAGTAGCCTGGCCTGGCATTTGTGTTCTCTTAGTGTCTGTATAATATCTTTCCAGGCTCTTCTGGCTTTCATAGTCTCTGGTGAAAAGTCTAGTGTAATTCTGATAGGCCTGCCTTTATATGTTACTTGACCTTTCTCCCTTACTGCTTTTAATATTCTATCTTTATCTAGTGCATTTGTTGTTCTGATTATTATGTGTTGGGAGGAATTTCTTTTCTGGTCCAGTCTATTTGGAGTTCTGTAGGCTTCTTATATGATCATGGGCATCTCTTTCTTTAGGTTAGGGAAGTTTTCTTCTATAATTTTGTTTAAGATATGTCCTGACCCTTTAAGTTGAAAATCTTCATTCTCATCAACTCCTATTATCAGTAGGTTTGGTCTTCTCACTGTGTCCTGTATTTTCTGGATGTTTTGAGTTAGGATCCTTTTGCGTTTTGTATTTTCTTTGATTGTTGTGCTGTTGTTCTCTATGGAATCTTCTGCACCTGAGATTCTCTCTTCCATCTCTTGTATTCTGTTGCTGATGCTCACATCTATGGTTCCAGATTTCTTTCCTAGGGTTTCTATCTCCAATGTTGCTTCACTTTGGGTTTTCTTTATTGTGTCTACTTCCCTTTTTAGGTCTAGTATGATTTTGTTCATTTCCATCACATGTTTGGATGTGTTTTCCTGTTTTTCTTTAAGGACTTGTACCTGTTTGATTGTGTTTTTCTGTTTTTCTTTAAGGACTTGTAACTCTTTAGCAATGTTCTCCTGTATTTCTTTAAGTGAATTATTAAAGTCCTTCTTGATGTCCTCTACCATCATATGAGATATGCTTTTAAATCCGCGTTTAGCTGTTCGGTTGTGTTGGGGTGCCCAGTACTAGGTGGGGTGGGAGTGCTGCGTTCTGATGATGGTGAGTGGTCTTGATTTCTGTTAGTAGGATTTTTATGTTTGCCTTTCGCTATCTGGTAATCTCTGGAGCTAGTTGTTATAGTTGTCTCTGGTTAGAGCTTATTCCTCAGTTGATTATGTTAGCCTCTATCAGCCGACCTGGGAGACTTGCTCTCTCCTTAGTTTCAGTGGTCAGAGTACTCTCTGCAGGCAAGCTCTCCTCTTGCACGGAAGGTCCTTCGTGATTGGATTAGAGCAGATGCTGTGTTCCAGTCATCAGAGGTTTTAGGATCCCATGGGGGATCCTGTGTGGGTCCTTGCAGGTGTCTGGAGACTCCCTGGGCCAGGAACTCTGGTGCTGCAGTGGACTGGAAGCGCTGAGGATATTTTTGGAGCTAGATTCTTGCCAAAGGGATTGTGACCTAGAGGTTGAGAGCCACTGATCTAAAGTGTGTGCTGTTGCAAATTTTAAGTCTATAGTAAACCAGTTCCTCAATGGTTGACTAATGTTATTTTCTATTTTATAAAAAGGTAGAGTAAATCATATATTCTTAAAATAGTTTTTATAAAACTGTTGGTTTCAGTTTTTGCTAATGAGAATGGTTGGATAGATGATGCCATTATGTTTCAATTCTTTTAAGTTTTGTATTTCTAGTATATACTTTTTATTCTAACTGGAATATTAACCTACGTAGAGTATAAAATATTTGTATTCAAGAGAAATACCACTTCTGAAAGTAATGGATATTAGAAGGCATGCCCTATTGTTCTCTACATATGCTGTTAGGTAGACAATCTGAAACCCAGCTTACATAGACACATTTTCACAGTAACAGCTAGGTGTTGTCTGTGAGATACCCCAACATACACAATAATGCTATTCTAAAACCAAGTCAGCTTTGTTTAGTATAGTTTTCATGTTTTTAAACTTGCAAAACCAATTATAAGCAATCATGTGTCAAGCACTGACACATACCATCTAATTCAATTCAGACATGGTACCAGTGGATACAATTGAGTTTCGGAAAGAACCTGAAACTTAACAGTTAAGAGAGGTCACCTAAAGTTACAGAGGCTATAATGCCCAGTCTTATTCCAGTAATCATACTTTGTACCCATACCTGGACCCACTCTCAGGAAAGAAAGAAGGTAGAACAAACCTTTTGGGTGACAAGCAAATGTAATCAGAAAGCACATGAAGATTTTTAGATTATGATGACTGAAAGTTGCTTTTAAGAAATTTAAGCCTGATGAGTAATTAAAATATTAATTTCCCTTTTCAGCATATTAGTATCAGTGATTTGGAAACTGCCTTTGTGCTTTGTCATTTTACTAAATATCTTTTCTTCTGTAAAAATATGTCTGATTTTTCTGTTTTTAGAGTTTCAGGAATAGCTGATTCCACCTTTAAAATACTCAGGAGGCTTGAGTGGCACCTTAAATATAACCATCTGGTAAATGATTTTCTGGAATCCATTTATAGAATCAATTTAGAGCTGAGTACACTATAATTTTGAAGTGTTTTCATTCCTGGAAAATGATAATTTTATTTTCGATATTTATGCATGAAATGCTTTATGATTGTGTGGTTCCATTAGTAAATGTGCTCCTTCCATCTCACCAGCATTTATCAAAAGCAAATATGTCTATCATCCTGGTGTTCCTTTTATTCAGTAATTATGATGATTGCTATTGATTTTATTAATGCATCAGCATTCTAACTAAATGTTCAGAAAATTACATTGAAAACTTAAGTGGTAAAATAGAGAAATACTCATAA
Organism: Mus caroli; assembly: GCF_978045245.1. NCBI lineage: Eukaryota > Metazoa > Chordata > Mammalia > Rodentia > Muridae > Mus > Mus caroli. The sequence continues at coordinate 128,166,031 of NW_028227261.1, read as the reverse complement.
GTGGTACACTTGTTAGAGAATTGTACAATTACTGAGATAGGTTTTAGTTTAGCATAATGCTTCAAACCTTTGTAAATAACTAGGGCAGGAAATTAATTCAGTGTAAGTCAGAAGCTTCAGTTTATTATGCTCTAATCTTATTCTTTACTGCTTTCAGATTGATGTGTCCAGAGCCAATCATTGATCCCATGCTGATTTCTGGATGTGAGCGCTGTACCTCTCACAGTAACATTTCCTGGCTGCTTGATAGATATTCTTTTCTTCTGTTCCTTATTAAAGATTAGGATCTCAGCCCTGTCCACACTCTTTTTTTATTACAGTACTTTAGAACAACAAAATTCTTAATGGTCTGATGAATCTTATCTCCCTATGAAATATTACTGCATTTTAACAGATAGCTCTTAAGAATGAGAGTAATCTTTAAGAGCAAATGAATAAATGTCATATATTATCTAACATTAAAAATGATAGTCTCAGACATTTCTAGTCTATCTTTACTTCACATATGGCCAAATAGGAATCTTCCTGAATGAGACTGTCACGTTATAAGAGCTTTGGTGATGTTAAAAAGGTATAGAAGTCATGTAGGTGACTTACATATACACTAGGCACAAAATTTAAGAGACATTAAAGTAGTCTCATAATGCTACAACATATTTCAATGCCACTGGTTAGCCATAGACATGCATGCAAACATCATATCAGATATTATAACCAGTGTATGACCAACATTGCTGGTTTTTTTAAATTTTGATCCCATGTTCCATATGTCATTTCCAAGGTATTCACTAGGTAGACAAGGTGCTCTTAATTTGTAAGTATTTAAGTACTCTTTATAGATTACTTCTTCAATTTTATAGTTCAAACAGGTTATAAATGTTTAGAGATCTTAGTTAATGGCTACCATAAATCACATTTAATTGTTATATAAAATTTTTTAATTATCAGGTATGCAATTCAAAATAAAAAAAATGCTGATCATGCAAAGAAACTGATATATTGATTACCTTTGTTGTCATAATTATTTAGTCATTGTTTATTGTGCATATGCATACATGGAGCACATTAAATATTACAGGATTTTAGTAACAGAATTTAATAAACTTTGGCATTTGGTATCAGATGGTAAGATAAAGAACAGCCTTCATCCTCAAGGATGTGACAGCACATTGAATTGGAGCAGATCCAATAGGATAGAGGCCAGTGGGTATGGTAGAATATTAAATAGATTATACTTCTCTGGAAAAGTCGGATGGAAGTGCATTACATGTGCTGAAAGGAGTTGGTAAGCAGCAGAGAGAGGGCTATAGAGATCTTAAAATCAGAACTGCATTTTCAGTAAGCTAGAATCAAAAGGAAACATGATTAAATGGACAGCTTTTGCAGTTTTGCAACCTGATTTACTTTCCATACTCCACATACATGCAGAGTAAAGGAAGCTACACATTTATTTTAAAACCTAAAACCCCAGAGCAATTCTCCAAAGAAGCTGACATTTCTTCCGTGATTATATCTTTAAATCATTGCAATTGGAGGAACCCTCAGCCTGGTGGACTCAGACTCTTCTGTGGAAAGCTGATGTTCTAGCAATTGTACCTAGTTAGGCACATCTCTAGCAGTTAAGGGAGGTAACATACTTAGAAATCTAAAAACTCTAATGTAAGTGCACAGGAAAGTCAATTTTTGTCATTGTTAAAAATTCTCATTGAGTAAGATGTCTAAAAATAAAATAGTACTAATTTTATAATTGTGAAAAATTACAAAACCATTCTAGAATGGAGTTCCAGTACTTGTCAGGAAGAATCAGAAAGTATTATTTGGCATGAAAAAGACTCTCTCTCTCTCTCTCTCTCTCTCTCTCTCTCTCTCTCTCACACACACACACACACACACACACACACACACGTATTATTCTACTATGACTACAGCACAAGAGAGGACACAGTAAAGACATAAATAAATCGGTTTAGTTTTATACAGAAAATCCTTTTGTTGTATAAAGGACAGGAGTTTAGTTTTATTTCTTTGGCTGATGACCTTTTTGTACAATGAATGATTATTTTAAAAGATAGTTGCATAGGAAACACCACTAAACATATGACACAATTTGAAGAAGAGACATCTCCAGATCTGTTTCCTCTGAGAAAATGTGTAGAGCCTCACACTTGATAACAGTAGAAGATACACATAGAAGATACACATACATATATACATATACATGTACACATACATGTACATGCACACTCACACACTCAAGTACACATACATATACATGAGTGAATATTAGTCAAAAAAGTACAGAATACCTAGGATACAATCCACAGAACTCAAGAAGGTTAACAAGCAGAAGGTCTGAAATGAGGATGCTTCTATCCCAGTTGAGAAGAAGAAAACTATCACAGGCAGAAGAGGTAATGAGGGACCTAGGTGGGAGAGGGTAGGTAGATGGTCAAAAAGGAAAATGATCAGTTTTGGGAGACATAGACAGGAGAGAAGCTCTGAAGGTTTGCAGAATAAATGGAAATATGTGACCTTGAGGTGGGGGACCTTCTTGAAAATAGCAGAGACCTGGAAGGTGAGAGACTCTCAGGACTGTAGATGAAATGCTCTACAGTGGGGAGAGGGAATTTGTAGAGTCCTCCTCCGATTAGAAACACAAAGCATCAAGTGGATGGATGGGTTTGAACTCTGACCTGGCATTGTTCCTGTCTAAAGAACTACAGGGACAAAAATGGAGAAGAGACTGGGGGAAAAGAGTGACTAGCCCAACTTAGGATCTATCTCAAGGGGGAGACTCCACGGCTTGACTCTATTACTGATGCTATGGTGTGCTTACAGACAGGAACCTAGCATGGCTGCACCCCAAGAGGCCCAACTTGCAGCTGACTGAGACAGATGCAGATACTTACACCCAACCAATGGAATGAAATCGAGGACTCCTGTGATTGAATTACTGAAAGGCTGGAAGAAGTTGAAGAGGAGGGTGACCCCATAGGAAGACTAGCAGCCTCAACTAACTGGGACCCTAGAGATCTCTTAAACTCTGAGCCTCCCACCAGGAAGTATACACTAGCAGATCTGAGATCCCTTACACATATACACAGAGGACTGTATGGTCTGGCCTCAGTGAACACCTTACCCTGGAGAGACTTGAGGTCCCAGGTAGTGGAAAAGCCTAGCAGGGGGTGAGGTGGGGAAGAAGGAATAGGATGAGGAACTGTGGGAGGGCAGACCAGGATGTAGATAATGACTGGACTATAAAAAAGTGACCACATGAAATAATTAAAACATTAAAAATCATATGTTTTAAATATGACTCATGCATCTCTAAGTTAGGTATAAGAACACTGACAAAAACATATAATTCTAATGACAAGTTTAAATTGTGATACAACAGATGCAAAGAAAAAGACCAGCTAACATAAATAACTATTTGGGAAAAACATTTTCTAATATTGGCTTTCTAGTCATGACAGACTGAAATTAAATATATTTACTGGAATGAAAGAAAATGTATGAGAGTCGTCACTGACATTGAAGAGCCTATTCCACTAATGTTACTAGTAACAGAAATATAAAATTCAACTGTCTTCAGCCATGAGGTCATATTTTCTCAGTTATCAGAGACTGTAAATATCAAGTGACCTCCAGTTGTGATATGAATGTGTGCTGCTTTTTTTCTTTCACTTTTATCATAGCTTTAAATCAATTTCTTTTCTGAACAAACAAGATGATTGCTTACAGAAGCTCAATACCATGATAAAAATCTCACAATAAAAGGATGACAATTTCTCACATGGTATTAGATCGGAAATGGTTCAGATATAAAATTGTAAATTTATCAGATTGATTTGTCCAAGGTAGATCATGGGCTTGGCCAAATCCCAATGCATCATCATTGCCATGGCATGGAATAAGCATCTTGATTTTCCCATGGGATCTTTTGCCATTGGGATTTTCATGATTGAGAAGACAAGTGAGTTTCTCCTTAGTGTTACAGAGAGACTAGTGTTTCGTGAATGAAGAAACTTGAAAGGTGGAAGGAGAATTCAGGTACTGCTTTATGTTTAGAACTTTCTTCCTTTTTATTCCCTTTACTAAGCTTCTCCCCATTCCCCTCTGTTTATATTGTATTATAATATGTGGCTTAGGGTGGCCTTATATTCTCAGTTCTTTTACCTCAACCTTACAAATGATAGAAGTACAGGCATATACAATCAGACACTTCCATATCAGTCACATATTAAATTTGTGAAATATTATTTCTAATTTATTTTCTATCTCCCTACAATGAAATATAAACTATATTTAAATACCTAGTTTAGACATTTCTTTACTTGGTAAATCCTTAGGTTATAATTAATAAATAAGGTAATAAATAAAAAATTAATTAATTAATAAATTAATAAATAAGGTAATAAATAAAAAAGGTAATAAAGAGAAATAGGCAAATGGGAGTAAAAGGCCTGCTGTTGCTTTTGAAATGTGGAGGAATGTGAATTCAGGGACGTTCAAAGTTTAGGAAACTTAGTCAATTTGAAGTCAATGTTTGTGTTAGTTAGAGTTTCTATTCCTGCACAAACATTATGACCAAGTAGTAAATTGTGGAGGAAAGGGTTTATTCAGCTTATACTTCCATACTGCTGTTCATCACCAAGGAAGTCAGGACTGGAACTCAAGCAGGTAAGAAAGCAGGCGCTGATACAGAGGCCATGGAAGGGTGTTCTTTACTGGCTTGCTTCCCCTGGCTTGCTCAGCCTGCCCTCTTATAGAACTGAAGACTACCAGTCCAAAGATGGTAGCCCCTTGATCACTAATTGAGAAAATGCTTTACAGCTGTATCTCGTGGAGGAATCTCCCCAACTGAAGCTCCTTTCTCTGTGAAAACTCGAGCCGGTGTCAAGTTGACACCCAAAACCAGTCAGTACAATGTTGAACTTCAATCTGCCTCCATTTCCTGAGTTGTAGTAACAACCACTTAATCCAGGACACTGAGGAAGAGTAGTGTCATGGGTCACTTATCCAGCCACCTGTCAGTCAATAAGCTAACAATTTCTTGGAAGAAAAATAATGATTACATGTGTTTTCGTTGATTTTTCAACACCCAATTACCAGGTGTTTTGTAATTAAAGGACATCTAAAGATTATGTAGATCTGATAAAGATCTGTCAATAGTATAAGGAGTTTTGGCTTGCTGTGATCATGCTTTTTTTTTTTTTTAACTTATTTACTTGATATCCTAACTGCCACCCTTTCTGTCACCTTCCCACAATCTTTTCCCTATCCTTCCCCCTTTTGAGTGGATGAGGGGCCGCTTGTTTATCCTCTCCTGCCACCCTGGCACTTCAGCTCTTTACTAGGCCAGGTGCTTCCTCTCCCACTGAGGCTAGACAAGGTAGCCCAGTTAGTAGAACCTATCCCACGTATAGGCAGCAGTTTTGGGGATAGCCTCTATTCCAGTTGTTCATGACCCACATGAAGACCAAGCTGTGCATCTGCTACATGTGAGTGGGGAGGCCTAGGGACAGTCCATGTATGTTCTTTGATTGACAGTTCAAATTCTGAGAGACCCAAAGGTCTGGGTTAATTGATTCTTTTGGTCTTCCTGTGGAGTTCTTATCCCTTCGGACCGCAATCCTTCCTCCCGTTGTTTCATAATAGTTCCCAATATCCATCCATTGTTTGGCTGTGGGTGTCTGTATTTGAATGAGTCAGCTCCTGGATAGAGCCTCTCAGAGGACAGTATGCTCCCATCTGCTAGCATAACAGAGTATCATTTATAGTGTTAGAATTTGATTATTGTTCATGGGATAGTTGGCCATTTCCTCAGTCTCTGCTCCCTCTTCTGTCCCTGCATTACTTGTAGACAGGATACATTTTGGGTTAAAACTTTTGTGAGTGGGTTGGTGTCTCTATTGCTTCACTGGGTTTCCAGACTTACTACAGTATGTGGCTTCTTCAGGTTCCATATCCCCAATGTAGTGAGTCACAGCTAAGGTCACCTCAATTGATTCTTGGGTGAGTCCCTTTTCTCAGGTCTCTGTCTCATCTGGGATATGAGTCCCACATCCTTACCCCTGTCAGTTGCAGATTTCCATTCATTTTCATGGTCAGCTCGCTGTCTCCTCTGTCCTTCCCTACACCTAATCCTGAAACTTCTACTCCCTTACCCATCCATCTCCCTTCCAATTCCCTTAATCCTTCTGCCACTTTTATTTCCCTTTTTAAGTGATCTTAAAGCTTCTTAGCTTGGCACTTCCTTCTTTGTTAGCTTATTTGGGTCTGTGGAGTGTAAATTGATACCTGTATTTTATGGCTAATATCCACTTATAAGTGAGTACATAGGTAATTCATAACCTTTTGGAATGGTGTTGCCTCACTCAATGATATTCTCAATTTCCATTTATTTGTCTGCAAAATTCGTGATGCCCTCGATTTTAATAGCTGAATAGTATTACATTGTATAGATGTACCACGTTTTCATTATCTAATCTGAAGAACTGAACATCTAAGTTGTTTCCTGTTTCTAGTTATTATGAATAAAGTGGCTATGAACATAATTGAGCAAATGTTTTTGTGAGATATTGGGGTATTTTGGGGGGTATATGGGCTGGAGTAATAGAGCTGGGTCTTGAGGTAGAACTATTCCCAGTTTTCTGAGAAAACATCAAGTTGATTTCCAAAATGGTTATACAAGTTTGCACTACCACCAGCAATGGAGGAGTATTCCCCTTTCTCCACATCCTTGCCAGTATGTCTTGCCAGCTATCTCTTGAGTTTGGATTTTAACCATTCTTATGGGAGTAAGATGGAACCTCAGAGATGCTTTGACTGGCATTTTGCTGATGACTGAGGAAGGACTTTGAACATTTCTTTAAGTGCTTATTTACCATTAAAGATTTCTCAGTTGATAATTCTCTGTTTAGTCCTGCACCCAATTTTAAATTGGACTGTTTGGGTTATTGGTATCATACTTCTTGAGTTATTTGTAAATTTTGGAAATTACTCCTCTGTCAGATATAAGGTTGGTGAAGATTTTCCAAATATGTGTGCTGTAGATTTGTCCAATTTACCAATTGTTGATCTTAGAGCCTAAGCCATTAGTGTTCTGTTCAGGAAGCTGTCTTCTCTATTGATGTGTTTAAATGTATTTACCACTTTCTCTTCTATGAGATTTAGTATATCTAGTTTTATGTTGAGGACATTGATCCACTTGGACTGGAGTTTTGTGCAGGATTATAAGTATGAATCTATTTTCATTCTTCTACATGTAGACATGCAGTTAAATGAGCACCATTTGTTGAAGATGCTTTCGTTTTTCCATTTTATGGTTTTGGATTATTTATCAAAAATCAAGTGTTCATAGGTGTGCAGGTTTTTTTTCTGGGTTATTGATTCGATTTCATTGATCAACATGCCTGTTTTTGTCCCAATAACATGCAACCTTTTATCACTATTGCTCTGTAGTACAGCTTGATGTCAACGATGGTGATTCCACTCAAAGTTCCTTTTTTGTTCAGGATTATTTTGGCTATCCTGGGTTTTTTGTTTCTCCATATGAAGTTGAGAATTACTCTTTAAAGGTCTATAAAACATTGCACTGTAATTTTGATGGGAATTACATTGAATCTGTAGATTGCTTTTGGTAAAATGACTATTTTTACTGTGTTAATCCTTCCTATTCATGAGCATGGGAGATCCTTGCATTTTTTGATATCTTCTTCAATTTCTTTCTTCAGGGACTTGAAGTTCTTGCCATACAAATCTTTCATTTGCTACATTATTATTACCCTAAGATATTTTATATTATTTGTGGGTATTGTAAAGGGTGTTGTTGCCCTAATTTCTTTTTGGCCCATTTATCATTTGTATATAGGAGGGCTACTGATTTCTTTAGCTGTAGGGGATCTCTGGTAGAATTTTTGGGGTTGCTTATACATACTATCATATTTTCCAAAAATAGTGATATTTGATTTCTTCTTTTCCAATTTGTATCCTTTTGGTGATAATGCTTCTTGATCCATGTAACAAACCTGTCTTTGACTGGGGAAAACTTCCTAGAGATCTATATAGGCAGCTAGGTCATCTAGCCTTACTGACTGTCCCAGTCAGGACTTAAGCCCTGCAAATTACCATCACACAGAGACTGGATTTCAAATGATACAGCTAGTTTTCTTAGGGCTTGGCTATTATTCTAAATTTCTTAAGGCCCTTAAAAGAGAGTGTTACCTCCAGATAGCAGGAAGCAATTTTAAAAGAATAATGTCCCATTTGCCAAAAGTTGAATGGGTGGTTTTAGGTCATTTGTTGGGTAATGGATGCTTCTTGTCATTTTAGGGGGTTATTTAAAAGTTGTTAATGGTCTTGGTAAGGGATAAAATAAAATACAAGAAGTTAGGTTCAGAGAGTTCTCTTTTCTTTTTTCCCTCTACTCTTTTTTCTCTTCTATTTAGCACCAGGGTAAGGGGAGCGACAGTATGAGAAGGAAAATATAGAAATAATAAAATAAAAGTTTTTTTAAATTCTACTTTTGGGTAAAGAACATTAACAAGCCAAATATTTTATAGTTGATATGAAATTTGTATATTGGTAGAGATTTGGGGTTATATTTTGCTACAACATACTATGTATAAATGCTTCAACTCTTATTTAAGATATTGTACCAATAAATCTCATTTAAAGATGCATGCAAAATTCTAGTCACTCTAAGAGCTGCTATCACAAACTCCCTAGGATAATTAAGAAATGAAAGTTAGTAGTTAATCAATCAATCATATATGATAAATACTAATTTATTTCATTATTGAAATATGTTTCCTAGGTTGAACAGATAGAAAATAGATAGAAACAAACAATATTTACCTATTCAGATAAACTATGTATAGATAGATGGTCTTTAAAAACCTCAGAGATCTACAGATTATGGTATTTAATGATGTTTTATTAAGCCTTTCACAAGATTGAGAACAACTGTTCCTGGTAGCATTGCCACACCACTTCAAAGATGATGAGTATAAAAGAATCCCCATATGGAGATTGCTTTTATGTGGCAAGGCAGCCACTGAGCAGAAACTCCCCTTGCTTTAAGTGCAGACAGAATGCTGTACAAACTGTATAAACTAGCTTCAGGGAAGTTGACTGCCAAACTTTACCAAGACAAGGTAAGTAGTCTTTGGTAATTCCTGCTTCACATAAATGTATGTCAAGTATCCTGGGGCCAGAATGCCAAAGATGACAGGAATCATGAATAACTGTCCAGGTAGCCAGCAACCTCTATTATCTCTATCGTTTTTGAAGCTGCTTGCTCTGCACGTCCCATTTTCTCATATAATATTTGTTCTTTCTCAGGTTTCTGATGGGGATGAAGACTAGGTAGTTAATGTCTCACAATTAATCTTAGGTTATTTAGCATTTAATATAATAATATGAGGTCTAATAAGATATTCTTAGGCTGATAAATGCAAATTATGATACAAAGTGATTTAGATATAGAACGTTGGACTCAACAAAATAAAATAGATAGTAGACACGGCTCGGGAGGAGCTGGTGCTGGGTGGAGGACGCGGTGGTCGGGCCGCGTGGGCTCACACGAGGTAGCTCGCGGCGTCCGGCCGCGCAGGCGCGCTCAAGATGTCGTACATGCTTCCGCATCTGCACAATGGCTGGCAGGTAGACCAGGCCATCCTTTCGGAGGAGGACCGCGTGGTAGTCATTCGTTTCGGACACGACTGGGACCCCACTTGCATGAAGATGGACGAGGTTCTGTACAGCATCGCCGAAAAGGTTAAAAATTTTGCAGTTATTTATCTTGTGGATATCACAGAAGTGCCTGACTTCAACAAGATGTACGAGCTGTACGACCCCTGCACTGTCATGTTCTTCTTCAGAAACAAACATATCATGATTGATTTGGGCACTGGCAACAACAACAAGATCAACTGGGCCATGGAAGACAAGCAAGAAATGGTTGACATCATAGAGACCGTGTACCGTGGCGCCCGCAAAGGCCGGGGTCTGGTGGTGTCTCCCAAGGACTATTCTACCAAGTACAGATACTGAGCCCTGCCCTCAGGCTGTGCAAAGGACACTGAGAGCCTCTTCTACATAGAAATCCTCTGCTCTCATAGCCTCTGGAAAGACCCTGCAGCACAACATTGCTGTAGAGCTGGAGGATCCTTGAGATGAGGGTTACAGAGCCTTAACTAGCTGAAGCAAATAAACATGGCAAGGGAGCAGTGGGGAAAAAAAAATAGATAGTAGAGTTCTTTCTCCAAGTTTGCCAAATACAAATGGATTGGACATTGTGAATTAAATTCTTACTGTATTGTTTTCATAATCCTTATTATGCATAGTTTATTGATGATAGAAGAAGACTATTTTATTGGACTAAAAGGGGACAGATGTAGGAATAATATCTGGAAGCATCACATTTCAATAAAAAATCTAATGGCCAATAAGCTGAGGCAGGATTCGAAGATGGAATGAGAGAGAGAGAGAGAGAGAGAGAGAGAGAGAGAGAGAGAGAGAGAGAGAGAGAGAGAGAGAGAGAATTCTGAGAAAGAGTTAAATGTGGGAGATTCCCTTCCTGGACTCAGAAAAAGCTGGATATATAAACCTGAGATGTAACCAGCCATACAACAGACATAGAATACTATAAACAGGTTAGTACAAGTTGTGAGCTAGTGGGAACCGACCTAACTTATGGTCTAGTTAATAAATAATAAGCTCCTAAGTCATTATTTTGAAACTGGGGCACAGGTTAAAAAGTCCGTGTTTATAGGGCAGAAGGACAGATGTGATGTGTGACAGTGTTAGGCCTAAAGGTTGGAAAGCCCTTACTTGAAATGAATTCAGGTAGACAAAGGGGACTGAGCTGGCATACAACATGTGAGTCCTGGTGCAAACTTGAAGTGTGAGGATAGACATGGCTATGTGGAAAGATTTTATATGGTGTAGGAGGGGCTGTATGTTGAAGTGTGGGCAGAATGTATTCTCACAGATGGCTAGAGATTGGTTGTAGTTCATGCAAGTATGATCAGAATAAGATGAGGAACTGATTGTGGGGCCCTGTAGAGATCTTGTGGTTGAGGAGGCTGCATAGACTGAAAGGTCAACTAGATTCCTTTGAACTAGACTCTGGAGAAGGATATGAAGGATCTGACTTTGTAGAGAGATTGCAAATGGCATGGAAGGGGCCTGTTGATTTTATCAATGGGAAATATATATCTCTAATTCTGTCTCTTTATTTACAGATATTTAACATCTATTAGTGGATCTATCTATCTATCTATCTATCTATCTATCTATCTATCTATCTATCTCTATAATTTATCAAAATCATTCTACCTATGACTTATTTATCTATCTATGATTTATTTATCTATGGTCTATTTATCTATGATTTATCTATCTCTGTCTATTTAACTACAATCTATCTATCTATCTATCTATCTATCTATAATTTATCTTTTATCAATCCATCCATCTATCCTGCTGGGTCTATTTAATGTTACTTGCATATATAGCATTTCATAGTCGATGACTTAATACTTGCTCACCAATTAAGTTGCTGATCTGGGAAAGACTGATTCTTTTCACAGCAGTCACTAGTTCCCTGTAGTTTTTTTGTCTAAGGGTAAATCCCTCTCAGATTTCCATCTTTCATGGTAGTATATCTATTTTTGTTGTCATTCTTCAAGTCTTCATTAGTTGCATATGTTAATGAGGCACTGTAGCCAAAGCTGCTTTGTCATTTCTAGGAAATACATTATCTTTTTAGTTTTCTGGTTCTTACTATTTTTATCTCTCTTCTGTGGTGCTCCCTGAATCTTAGGTATCAGATTTGTGTTGACAATAAGTTAAATGGATTTCAGGATCCAAAATGAAAGGGTCTGGATGTCTTCATTTAGATCAGTTATGGTTTTCTGCAATGGCATCCATCTTTTATGAAGATAAACTTCTCCTGTGGGAATTAAGATGAGGTTTATAATACAGTCAGTTTTCCTGGTCTATTGAAATTGTGGTTGGATGTCCTCCTCTGAAGTACATGATATGACTAGACCCAGCTACTTGGTTAGGTCTATAGGAAAATATATGTGTTGTTTCCTATTTAGTTGGCCTTAAGTCCAATTGTATTGTTGATTATTACCACAATCTGAGCACCACTATTGCACTGTAAGAGATACCTTGGTCATTGCTGTAATTCATAGTCAGCATGGTTGGATAGAATTATTGAATATTTCCCTTGTCAGCATGCAAAGAACATTCAAATAATTTGAAAGCAAGACCTCAAATAGCAGGCTTTAAAGTCACACCCACCTTAAATCTTCTGATCTTAAATTTGTCTAAACATAAATTTAGAATCCTAAGACCTAGCAACATACCAAGATTATGACTTTTCTGTCTTTATAATTATAAAATGAAAGTGAAGGGTTTTATTACTAGGACACTATATCATGTTTAAACAAAGAAGGTATTTTGTATATTTTCAGGATGTATCTTCTTATATCTCCCCTAACAATCATTACATTACTCTTGAGAAAAATGCTTAGAGGAAAGTATGGTTTAGAGATGTGATAGGTATTATTTAATCTCTTACAAACTTCTGTATACTGAGATACTCTTAGCATTGCTTAAATATGTATAATGATAGAGTGCTTATGCTTGCATACAATAGTTGATGATTTTTCTGCAAAATATAAATTCAGAGAATTGTGTTCAATTTTATGATCATAGTAAATATTCACATTGATCTTCTCTTTAAATGGATCATTGATTAGAGACCAGTTTTAGGCCAAATACCTTTCTTATTAACTGAATTATTACAGAAAAACTATGAATTGACTACAATAAATACTCCAAACTGATGGTGGATAAATCAATTTTAACAAAGCCATTCAAACAGTCAAAGAATGGAACTAATTTAAGTAGTTGCCTGCATTCACACACAAAAGTCAATTATACCAGGTCAGATATTAACCCTAAACCAGTTTTCTTTAATTCATAAATATTATTAATTTAATCCAGGACTCACTTAATTTATACACTTGTCATATTCTTAATATCTTCAGTCACTCAGTAAAAAGATCAGAATTTGCTCATTATCTCCATTACAGAAACACTGAAGTCAAGACTGACCTAGGAGCATTGACAAAAGCATTGTTTCCCTAAGTATATTCTATTTACTATTTTTAATTTTTTTCTTTGATATTCTAGCATGTATTATATTTCTTAGAAATATTCTAAAATAAATTAACTATTTTCTTTGTTTTTCCATAAATTATTATTCAGTGTTTCATAGAGCATTTGTCTCCTTGGAGGTTTAAAACTTACTTAAAACTATGATAGACATTCGCCATCATTCATTTCTATTGAAATAAAGTTTCATCAATAAAGTTGCTACATATGTATGCCCTGTGCCATTTTAAAAACTAATTTCCAAATCTTCAGAAAAAAATTAAGTAATGAACACTAAAGCTATGCAGATGTGCAGTTATATTTTCTGCTTTAATGAAAACATTAAAAATGTTAGGAACATATATTACATTTCTAAAATATGAAGAAAATTTGGTTAACAGACTGCCCAGTGCATTTAATCTCACACGTCACAAAACTCCAAATGAGAAAATGCACAGTACATTTAACCTCGAGAGCTGAAACCTCCAAATGAGTTTCTGTGCACTGGCAGCTTCAGGAAAAATGCTTTGCCGTGCCTTTCTAACCAGGATGTTGCTCCTTTAATAATGAAGATAGGTGGTGCTTTTTTCTACCTTGCATTTGGTTTTTTCCTTTCTTTTTTTTTTCTTTTTAGATTACTTTTATTTTTTATTATTTTTTTTACAGTCCAATTATTACCCCCTCTCTTCTTGTCAGGCCTCCTACAGTTTCTCATCCCATTCTTCCTTCCCCTTGCCTCCAAGAAGATACCCCATCCACTGCCCAGACTTCTCCACTCCCTAGGACCTCAAGTATCTGGAGGGTTAGGTGCCTTTTCGCCCACTCAGGCCAGACTAGGCAGACCTCTGTTGTATGTGTTGGGGACTTTGGTCCAGCTCCTGTATCACTTAGTGTCTGAGAGATCTCAGTGATCCAGGTTAGTTAAGACTGCTGGTCTTCCTATGGTGTCATCCTCCTCCCCAGCTTCTTCCAGCCTTTCCCTAATTCAACCACAGGGGTCCCCAACTTCACTCCAATGGTTGGATGGAAATATCTGAGTCTTAGTCAGCTTCTTGATGGACCTCTCAGAGGACAGCCATGCTAGTCTTCTATATGTAATCATATAGCATCAGTAATGGTGGCAGACCTTGGAACCTCCCCTTGAGATGGATCCAAAGTTGGGACGGTCACTGGAATACCTTTTGATCTGTTTCTTCTCCATTTTTATCCCTCTAGTTTTTTAAGACAGGAAGAAATCTGGGTCATAATTTTTGACTGTGGGATGTCAACTCCATCCCTCCACTTGATGCCCTGTCTTTCTACTGGAGGTGGACTCTACAATTCCCCTCTAACCACTGTTGGGCATTTCATCTAACACCCTTCCATTCATCCAGTAGGCCCAACAGGCTTCTTTCCTGTCTCCCTCCCCCTTATCTGATCATGTTCTCCTTTTCCCCTTCCCTTCTCCTCTCCACCCAGGTCTCTGTCTCCTATGATTGTGATTGCTTTCTTTTCCCTTCCAAGTGGGATAGAAGCATCTTCAATTGAGCCCTTCTGCTGTTTATCCTTCTTGAATTCTAAAGATAGAATTCAAGCCAAACTAGCCAAACTAATTTGTTTTTCTTTTATAAAAGTGCTAAACGGAAGCTGGAGAAATGGATCATTACTTATAAGCTAGTATTGCTTTTGCAGAGGACTCACATTCAGTTTCCAGCTCTCATACTGAGTAGTAAACAAGTCCCTATCATTCCAGATTCAGGAGAAATCAGTTCTTAAGGTCCCTTCAGCTCCTTAACCCATGTGTATGAAACCACACACAAACACACAATCATACATATAATTGAAACCAATGAAAATAAAATTGAATAACTTTTTAAAGGGCAAAACTCAGTAAGTTAGAATAATCTTTGAAAAATAAGTACCCACAAAAAAAACCTAGTAATAATAAAAGCAGGTATAACAGAATAATTTAAACCACATCTATTGAACAAGGTCATCAAATCCAAAATTTAGTTCTTTAAAGAAATAGTTTAATAAACACATTGAATTAAATACTAAGACTAAAGAAAAGTTATTGGAAAACAACACTGAGTAATAAGTAAATGAACTACAAAATCAACCCAAAATAAATGGGAACATTGTAGTACAAAATGTGTCTGTAAGTCTGAACACATAAGTAAAATGATTAGTTCTTAAAATTATAAACTATGACTTATAGCTCAGTACCTTGCTCAAGCATTGAGAATCTTCTTTCTGTAGCAGATGGGAACAAACAGAAGACCCAGAGACAAACATTATGTAGATAGTGAAAAACCATGGATCATTCAGTCCTAAAAAGTGTATCTTTATCCTTCCTCTCAGTTTTCAGGAAACCTGATAGAAGAGAAGCCAGAAAGAGTTTAAGAGTTAAGCAGAGGATCCCCAATGGAGGAGTTAGAGAAAGGGCTGAAAGAGTTGAAGGGGTTTGGAACCCCATTGGAAGAACAACAGTATCAAACAACCAGACCCCCCGGAGTTCCCAGGGACTAAACCACCTACCAAAGAATACATATGGAGGGACAATGGCTCCAGCCACATATGTAGCAGAGGATGGCCTTGTTGGGCATCAATGGGAGACCCTTGGCTCGATGCCCCAGTGTAGGGGAATACCAGGGTGAGGAGGTGGGAGTGGCAGGTGTGTGGGTGGGGCAACACCCTCAGGAAGAGGACAGATGGGACATGAGGTTTTGAGGGGTGGGGGGACTGGAAAAGGAAAATAACATTTGAAATGTAAATAAAGAAAATATCCAATAAAATAAAAAGAAGTAGAGAGGATGGAGGACAGTGAGAAAACAAGCCTCTAAATCTACATGATCAGTGTACATATGAGGTCACAGCGACTGCAGCAGTGTGTTCAGGACTTGCATGGATTTGTAGTAGTTGGTGTTCCTGGCCTAAAAGGAGAAATGGAACAATGCCTCCATGACAAAACAAGAAGCTATCTCTAGTAATAGCCATTTGTAAGTGAGAATTTAGTTTTCTCCAAGAGAGTTTCAGTGAAGAAACAACTACTCTCAAGGGTAGGCTTCATGCCTAGCAACAGATGCCAAAAGAAAATGAACCCAACTGCATCTTTGAAGGTCACTTATCAGAGCTCTTCTTTTTTTTTTAACTTATTTTTAATTTTATTTTATTTTTATCTTGGTGCAGTACACCTCACCAGCTTCTCCCCTTCATCTTCCCAGATCTCACATCTGTATGTTGCCCCCATGTTGCCTTTCTTCAGAAAAGAACACACCTTCCAGGGACATCAACCAAATATAAGCTACAAGCTACAATATAGGGAATTGCCATTAATGAATACTGAACAAGGTAACCCAGGAGGGGGAAAGGGTTACAGCAAATAGGCAAAGGAGTCAGGGACAGTTCCACTCCCATTTTTAATTTAATTTTACTTATTTTCTTCTCTCTTTTTACCTGATAAGCCTTTTGCATATATGTTACATCTTCCAGTTTAGTGTTTTGATGGGATTCTTGGGAATGCAAATGAGGGGCTCTGTTTCTAGTGTCTTCTCTTAGGCTCTTTCCCTTCTGTTTATTTAGTCTAAATCCAATGACTTGGTTTTTATTTTATTTTATTTTATTTTATTTTATTTTATTTTATTTTGTTTACTTTGTTGTTATCTCATAGAAGTCTGGTTATTTTCTAGCTTCTTTTTTTTTTTAAACACAAATTAGACAAGGTGAAAATTATAATCATGAATCATAATATAACTAACTGATTTGGTTTGCCACTTTATTGATCTTTATCTCTGTGGTGTTCTAAACCAATCTGGGGAGGAGATTTTGAAAAGGAGTGGGTTCGGATAGAATGTTAGGACAAGTGGAGAGGAAATGGGAAGAATAGCTGAAAGGGAAATCATTAGAACTATCACTTGAGAAAAAAAATCTATTTTCAATAAAACGAAAAAAATGCTGATTTAGCCTTGAATAGAATTTGTTTAAAATGGAAGAAATATAAGCTAATTCTTTTTTTTTAATGAGATTTTTCTTCATTTATATTTCAAATGCTATCCCAAAACTCCCCTATGCCCTCCCCCTACACTTCTTCCCAACCCACCCACTCCTGCTTCCTGGCCCTGGCGTTCCCCTGTATTGAGCCATATGATCTTCAGAAGAGCCTCTCCTCCCTCTGATGGCCGACTAGGCCATCCTCTGCTACATATGCAACTAGAGACACAAATCTGGGGGTATTGGTTAGTTCATATTATTCTTCCTCCTATAGGATTGCAGACCTCATTAGCTCCTTGGGTACTTTCTCTAGCTCCTTCTAAAAAAATATTTTAAAAATATTGAAGTGGGCAAAGCTATTATTGAGGTGTTTAAAGTATTCCTTTTCAAAAATTTTAAATATCTGTTTTTATAGGCAATCTTATATTAAGGAAGTTAACAGATTTAGCTTTTTGTAAGTGCTCTAGATAATAAAGTAGAAGATACAGAAACTTTCTTACTAAATGTATTTTAACAGTGCTAGAACAGACACTAGAAGTAATATTTCAAGTTAATACTACTCTAGATACAATGAAAAAAAAATCTAGTAAACTTATCTCACAGTAGAATTCAGGGATGTCTCAGAAAATTTAAAAGATAAGATTTACTTACAAACAAAAATTCATTCATCTTCATCACAAATCTTTCCTTAAACAATTTTACTGTTATTTGAAAATTGTTTATATGCATATGATATATTTCAATCAAGTCTGTATCCAATTTGTTCCCTTACCTTAATGAAAAACTTGGATGAAACATTAAATTATACAAAAGCAGTTGGGAATGTTCAAGTTCATTGATGACTGAGCAAATAAAAAGCAAAGCAGTCTGTAAACTGTGAACAGGTCTTAACCTCAAGTTGTCGGTTAAATCCTATTTTCCCATCTGTTCTCTGTTTTTTGCCCTCTGTAGCATACACTTGATGGATAAAGGCTACAAATTTTATCTTCAGTATTTTTTAAACATATCAAAAATTCTCCTTAATACATATATTTTAGTATTATACTACATATAGAATGGTAATTCTGGAGAAATCATAAATCATTATTTATATTAAAATATATATGGATATTTATCACTAAAATACTTGGGCAAGTACTAAAGAGGGGATACTATTACCTTTAATTACCTTATAAAGGATCTAAATATCTCAAATAATGTAATATTGATAAATAAAAATTAACTATATTGTTTGGATTGAAGAAATTATTAGAATAAAACAATTTTATCTCCCAATAATAAGATAGGTCACTTAGTTGTGAGTTGTAAAACTATGTGAAATTTGGAATAATAATACACTAGTTTTGTTTCTATACACATCTACTTTCTTGCAGAGTTCATGTTGCCATTATTGCATCCTAAGGAATACTTTGCCATGATGATTATTTCTGTGGTTCACAGGTTTCACCGCTGGGTATGACTGAAGGTTGATTCTCTCCCTTGGCAGCTTACATATCACATCCTTGTCCTGTAAAAGCTGGTCATCAGGGAGAAGGTTTAAGGCCAGTTCCAACTCAAATTCTCCAAATCCTATATCCAAAGTAGGTGGCATGTTCAGCAATAGGGACTTACCTTCAATGTCAACTTCTGTGAAGCGACCAAGGAAAACAATAGCCCTTTTTATTTTTAGAGTCTCTTGGACTCTACTGACCAACAACTTGAAAGGAGGTTTCTCAAGCTTTGTACTCACGTTTCTGTTAGGTAATCTAGGGCTACTGAGGGAAGCATTATTATTGTAAGAAGTATAATTTTAGTATAATTCATATATATGTATATATATATGCACTAATACATATTATATATAACAAATATATTAAAAATATTTGTACTACTTTTTGGTACCATCAGCAATAATATCTAGTTGCTTTCTCTCCCCACGACTGTTATCTTCTTGTGTAGTCTGCCTCATTCTATGGGAAGAAAGCATGCAGCCATATTTTTTCTCTGTATATAGCTATACACCATCATTTTTTAGCTTCTTTTTAACACAAATTAGATAAGGTAACCATTGTAATCACAAAACATACCATAAGTAACTGGTTTGGTTTGCCACTTTATCGATCTTTATCTTTGTGGTGATCTAAACCAATCTGGAGAGGAAATTTTGATTTTATAATCGCTCTTCTTCTGTAAGTTAAGCACTGGAAGTTATAGTTTAAATGTGTTGTACTGTTATAAAGTACTGAATAGTAGCCCCTGCTCATGTGTTTGCTTGTATGTGGACTATCTCAGGCTGTGAAGTACTACAGAGAAGTACTTTATAAGTTGGAAAGGTCCATTTCCTTTGAGAGAAGTCCCAAATAAATTTCCATATAAGCTGCATGCAACTCATTCCATTTTACAAGTAAGGAACAAGTCTAATAAAGATTACACAGCTTTCTCAAGTATGCATACACAGACATTTTAGTGGCACAGAAATTACAACAGAGTTAGGCCCACATTACAACTGACTCTAAATTCTGGCTGGTTGCATTGTATATTAATAAACACCAAACATACCAGTGTTAGATAATAGGATACTGACTACGGTATTTAGCTCCCAGAAGACAGTTATGAGGACCTGCCAATGAGTGACAAAGCACATCAGAGTTAATACTATTGATTTTCACAGTTTTCTGTTATATTCTAGCTTGTTCGTTTTTACTCATCTAGCACAGCTGGAGAAATGGCTCGGGCAATAATTCCTGCGATGAAATTCTTGGGCTCATACCCTCTTCCCAACCACTGTTGTGTGGATGCCACAAACACTGGATGGTTCTTGCCTCCTTTCTTGAACTACCAGTTTCTGGCTTCTAGCTTTAGATTTCAGTGTTGATCTTTCTCAATTACATTATACAAGAAGAGGTGTGCTCCGCCTCCGCCTCCGCCTCGCCTCCGCCTCCGCCTCCGCCTCCGCCTCCGCCTCCGCCTCCGCCTCCGCCTCCGCCTCCGCCTCCGCCTCCGCCTCCGCCTCCGCCTCCCCCTCCCCCCTCCCCCCTCCCCCTCTCCCTCTCATATAGGAACAACAGTTTTTTGTTTTGGGGGATTTTTTTTCTTTTGGTTTTTGTTTTCTTTTCTATTTTTGGTCACTCCATTGCATTTATTTAGTAGGGGACATGCATATGCCACTACGTGGATGGGAATCAGAAGACAAATTTTAGGAACTAGGTGGGTGGAGGTCTATACTTCTACCACGTGGGTCCTGGAAGTCATATTCAGGTCACCTGATTCAGATCATCTGGGTTGTTGGCAGTCACCCTTGCCACACTGAGCTGTCTCACCAGCCTATTTCAAGACTTTGACAGGCATGCACAAAGCTGCACAGTGGCCTTTGAGTGTTGATGGTGCACATAAGTATGTGTCTGAAGTCCTCAGTAGCGGGGACACCCATTATGTAATGTTGAAAGCTTCCAGACCCAGCTGTGGTGGTTCTGGTCCAAACACTAGAGTCCAGATGCTGGTTGCTGAGCCTCGGGTTAAACTCCCAGTTCTGAGAGAGACAAGACCAGTTTACCTTCAGTGTGCCTTTTCTCTATGATTTTTGGGAGAGACAAGCCTGCCCCATTGATGGTGTATCTTCTCCACCTAGCCAAATCAGATCCGCATATGGATTCCTGAAGAAACATATTATCGGCCTACCTGACAATGCTTTATCTAGTTTGCAAGTAATTCATCCCACACACTATGGTGCAGCTATCCTGGACACAATGGAAATAGGTAGTCTCAGTCCTCCATTAGGCTTTTTATGTCTTTTTTTTTTAATTTTTATTATTTTTTTTAATTAGGTAATTTCCTCAATTACATTTCCAATGTTATCCAAAAAGACCCCAATACACTCCCCCCCCCAGTCCCCCACCCACCCACCCCCACCCCTTGGCCCTGGCATTCCCCTGTACTGGGGCATATAAAGTTGGCAAGTCCAATGGGCCTCTCTTTCCAGTAATGGCCTACTAGGCCATCTTTTGATACAAATGCAGCTAGAGACAAGAGCTCTGGGGTACTGGTTAGTTCATAATAATGATCCACCTATGGGGTTGCAGTTCCCTTTAGCTCCTTGGGTACTTTCTCTAGCTCCTCCATTGGGGGCCCTGTGATCCATCCAATAGCTGACTGTGAGCATCCACTTCTGTGTTTGCTAGGCCCCGGCATTGTCTCACAAGAGACAGCTATATCTGGGTCCTTTCAGCAAAATCTTGCTAGTGTATGCAATGGTGTCAGCGTTTGGAGGCTGATTATGGGATGGATCCCTGGATATGGCAGTCTTTAGATGGTCCACCCTTTCTTCACAGCTCCAAACTTTATCTCTGTAACTCTTTCCATGGGTGTTTTGTTCCCAATTCCAAGAAGGGGCACAGTGTCCACACTTTGGTCTTCATTCTTCTTGAGTTTCATGCGTTTAACAAATTGTATCTTATATCTTGGGTATCCTAAGTTTTTGGGCTAATATCCACTTATCAGTGAGTACATATTGTGTGAGTTCCTTTGTGAATATGTTACCTCACTCAGAATGATGCCCTCCAGATCCATCCATTTGCCTAGGAATTTCATAAATTCATTCCTTTTAATAGCTGAGTAGTACTCCATTGTGTAAATGTACCACATTTTCTGTATCCATTCCTCTGTTGAGGGGCATCTGGGTTCTTTCCAGCTTCTGGCTATTATAAATAAGGCTGCTATGAACATAGTGGAGCATGTGTCCTTCTTACCGGTTGGAACATCTTCTGGATATATGCCCAGGAGAGGTATTGCTGGATCCTCTGGTAGTATTATGTCCAGCTTTCTGAGGAACCGCCAAACTGATTTCCAGAGTGGTTGTAAGGAACTCCACATAAAACCAGAGACACTGAAACTTATAGAGGAGAAAGTAGGGAAAAGCCTCGAAGATATGGGTACAGGGGAAAAATTCCTGAATAGAACAGCAAAGGCTTGCGCTGTAAGATCGAGAATCGATAAATGGGACCTCATAAAGTTGCAAAGCTTCTGCAAGGCAAAAGACACCGTCAATAAGACAAAAAGACCACCAACAGATTGGGAAAGGATCTTTACCTATCCTAAATCAGATAGGGGACTAATATCCAATATATATAAGGAACTCAAGAAGGTGGACTCCAGAAAATCAAATAACCCTGTTAAAAAATGGGGCTCAGGACTGAACAAAGAATTCTCACCTGAGGAATACCGAATGGCAGAGAAGCACCTGAAAAAATGTTCAACATCCTTAATCATCAGGGAAATGCAACTCAAAACAACCCTGAGATTCCACCTCACACCAGTCAGAATGGCTAAGATCAAAAATTCAGGTGACAGCAGATGCTGGCGAGGATGTGGAGAAAGAGGAACACTCCTTCATTGTTGGTGGAATTGCAAGCTGGTACAACCATTTTTTATGTCTTTTATGCAGCCTTCTTTCAACCTCTGGGATTATGATCAACACTACTGACATGCAAATGCATCTCCAGAGGTCTACAGTAGCGATTGCTACTTTTTGCTTATTAGGTCTAGTCAGCACAAAGTGAACAGCCTTCAGAATCCCATTTCCATTACAGGAAGATGATCCCTCAGTCACTCCTGAAGTCAGTCATCTTCGATCAGGTTCCGTCCAAAGTGCCTAGGGAGTTTCTTTTTCTTTTTTCTTTTTTAAATTTTTTTATTAGGTATTTTCCTCATTTACATTTCCAATGCTATCCCAAAAGTCCCCCATACC
Organism: Mus caroli; assembly: GCF_978045245.1. NCBI lineage: Eukaryota > Metazoa > Chordata > Mammalia > Rodentia > Muridae > Mus > Mus caroli. Next base: position 128,143,164 of record NW_028227261.1, on the reverse strand, counting down.
CTCCCTCCCACTCCCCTGCCCACCCACTCCCACTTCTTGGCTCTGGCATTCCCCTATACTAAGGCATATAATGTTTGCACGACCAATGGGCCTCTCTTTCCACTGATGGCCAAATAGGCCATCTTCTGATACATATACAGCTAGAGACATGAGCTCCAGGGGGGGTACTGGTTAGTTTATATTGTTGTTCCACCTATAGGGTTGCAGATCCCTTTAGCTCCTTGGGTACTTTCTCTAGCTCCTCCATTGGGGGCCCTGTGATCCATCCAATAGCTGACTGTGAACATCCACTTCTGTGTTTGCTAGGCCCTGGCATAGTCTCACAAGAGACAGCTATATCTGGGTCCTTTCAGCAAAATCTTGCTAGCGTATGTCAATTCTCGATCTTAGAGCACAAGCCATTGCTGTTCTATTCAGGAATTTGTCCCCTGTGCCCATATCTTCAAGGCTTTTCCCCACTTTCTCCTCTATAACTTTCACTGTCTCTGGTTTTATGTGGAGTTCCTTGATCCACTTAGATTTGACCTTAGTAAAAGGAGATAGGAATGGATTAATTCTCATTCTTCTTACACGTTAACCACCAGTTGTGCCAACATCATTTGTTGAAAATGCTGTCTTTTTTCCACTGGATGGTTTTAGCTCCCTTGTCAAAGATCAAGTGACCATAGGTGTGTGTGTTCATTTCTGGGTCTTCAATTCTATTCCACTGGACTGCTTGTCTGTTGCTATATCAGTACCATGAAGTTTTTATCACAATTGCTCTGTAGTACATCTTCAGGTCTGGCATGGTGATTACACCAGAGGTTCTTTTATCCTTGAGAAGAGTTTTTGCTATCCTAGGTTTTTTGTTATTCCAGATGAATTTGCAGATTGCTCTTTCTAATTCGTTGAAGAATTGAGTTGGAATTTTGATGAGGATTGCATTGAATCTGTAGATTGCTTTTGGCAAGATAGCCATTTTTACTATATTGATCCTGCCAATCCATGAGCATGGGAGATCTTTCCATCTTCTGAGATCTTCTTTAATTTCTGTCTTCAGAGACCTGAAGTTCTTTTCATACAGATCTTTCACTTCCTTAGTGAGAGTCACGCCAAGGTATTTTATATTATTTGTGACTATTGATATGGGTGTTGTATCCCTAATTTCTTTCTCAGCCTGTTTATTCTTTGTGTAGAGAAAGGCCATTGACTTGTTTGAGTTAATTATATATATAATTTTATCTATTTAATTTTATATCCAGTTTTTTGTTTTTTGGGGTTTTTTTGCTTGTTTGTTTTTTGAGACAGAATTTTTCTGTATAGTCCTGGCTGTCCTGGAACTCACTCTTTAGACCAGGCTGGCCTTGAACTCAGAAATTCGCCTGCCTCTTCCTCCTAAGTGCTGGGATTAAAGGTGTGTGCTACCATGTCCGGTAGGAACAACAGTTTTAAAAAACAATTATTTTAGTCAAATTTTACAAAGTATGTCAAAACTAGATATTTCATTATTTTGCTATCGTACTGAGAAAATATCTCACTTTGTAGCTTACTTTGCAATCTTGTCTGGCCTTGAGCTTGAAAGAACCCTTTTGTGTCTGTCTCTCATTTGGTAGAATTACAGTTGTATAGCATTGTACCTGCTATCAATATTCTTTTGTTTAAGATATTAATGTTCACATTTAAAATTTACTAGCTTAATTTGATTTCTTGCCTAAGGTTTCAATATCCTCTTAGCCTTGATAGATATAATTCCTATTTTACAATGGAGACTTGCCATTAACCAAATTGGTTTCTATTATTTTATATATTCATGAAATTTTTTTCTTTAAAGGTTCCCTACAATTTTACATTTTCTACACTGAATATTTCATACACTGTATATTAAAATGTCATATGATATGAAAATGACTTACATCCAGAATAAATATCCATGCTCCATTAACTTCTTTATGTTTTCTTAAAACTTTTTGTGTTCTTAAAATAAACTATGAGGATGTGATAGAAAGTTTCATATTTCCATGTGCTACAGTCCCCTCTATGTTCTTTAAGTGGAGTAGAATTATAAAATATGTCAGATTAGTTGATTTTTATACTTTTTTGTTCTTTGTCTGTCTTTCTTTTTATCCTGAGTTATTATTTTCCTAAGAAGTTAATACAAAAATGAGATGGAATTAATAAAGTTTATATATTTTAATTTTTCTTGTGCTGAATTGGGTCACATCAAGACAACCCTATAAACATACCCGACCAAAAGTGCAGGCATCTTTCATTAAGTATCCATTAGTAATTCCATTCTTAATCTTTCCTAAAAACCATGGGCTTGTAAAGCCATTGCACATTCCAGTAATTTATATACAGTAACCATTACTCTCTTATGAGCAAATAACTGCCCAAGTGCAGTCAGAGGTAGATTGGTTATGTTTAAATACAGAGCCTTCTCTTGCAATTATGGTAGCTACAGTGATTACCTTAAACTACATTATGCATGATTGTAGCTTATGTTCAACAAGATATATGATCTTGATGGCTATATTTTATGAAATTATAACTTTCACTTTTCTGAAGCCATTTACAAGTTTGTGTCAGAAGTTTACACCAGTTAGAAGCTTTGGTCTTCAATTTGTAAAGTAGCCAAAAGTCAGCTAAGGAGATGGAAATATCAAAATCTTGAAGTCTGCAGCAGAGTCATTTTAAAAAGTAATTAGGGAGGTAATAATCATATGTTGTTCTGCCTTAAATAAAAATGGAATTAAATATTTTAAAATTGGACATATTACACAATGTTGATGAAATTGTTATTCAGTTGGCATCCTGTGGTTTATAATGAAAACAGCTACTAAAGAAAATTGTATATATAATTGTGTGCATTCTTCTATAAAGTATAAATTTGCAATATATTTGCAATATACAATTATATGTGATATGTATAATTATGTATCTAATTTTGTTATCAAAATATCATTGTAAACTTATAGTTTTACATAAATAACCTAACTTTTAAAAATCATTTAATTTGGAATGCAAATATAAACAAGTTTTCAGTTTTCTTGACATGACAGTTGTGAATTTGCCTTGAACACACACACAGACACACACATATGTGTGTGTGTGTCTGTGTGTGTGTTTGTGTGTGTGTGTGTGTGTGTGTGTGTGTAATAGAAATGTCTAAAACTGTATGAATGAGAAACACCCAGGGTTTGTTAAATGACTATGTGTTATATGGCAATCTTTTTTATCCTGAGTTATTATCCTTTTTCATTAAGAAAATGAACTATTGTTTCATAAAGAAAAGTAACTATAAAAAAGGAAAGAAATTTATATTCTATAACAAAAGAAAATTGAGCTTATGTACCTTTTTAAATGAGAAGAATCCCTGGAACATGAAGGTAACAGTTTTCCATGTGTTTTGAGTAATTCCTTAAGATTATGATATTGTGCATCTCACTTGTTGCTAGTTAGTAAGATAACCAAACAGGCTAGAACAGTGTGAGTTGAGAATAAATAGAACTGGATTTGCTTTAGCTGCAATAAGGCACACAATGAAGACTTGGTCAGAAATGAATAGAAGGACTGGCTTCATTACACATTTGATCCAGCAGACAAGGGCTCAATATACTGACATTGCTTTTTAAGTAGCACAGTAATAATGTAGTTATGGTTGTAAGGTAGTAATAACAATTTTTAAATAACCAAATAAAAATAAGTAAAACAGGCAACCAAGATATTAAAGAGGATATAAGCTGTTTTAAATTGGAAATGTTTTATAAATATTCAAGCATATTGGGTGTGTTTATTCATAAATCCATTCATGCGCTTAATAAAAATTTATATGATAGTAAATGCTATGTATTCTGCATATATAAAACAGACACAGGGTCTGTCTTCCTTAATCATAAAGTCCACGGGGAAATAAATCAAACACATCATACTAAATCGTTATGACTAGGATATATGATATGAGTGCCAAAGACACGATTCTGTGAGAAGAATTAACAGTGAAATTTAACCTTACTGAGATTTGGGTGTTATTATGTCCTTGAGCAAGTCTCACTTAAATCAAATGGAAAGCAGATAGCTAGGTGAGGGAATCCAGGGAATGGGATACTGAAAACAAAAGAAAACAAAACAAAACAAGTATTTTAAGGATAGAGAGATAATTGTGAATGGACATGGTTATAGTTGAGTAAAGGTGATTTTGAAATCATAAGTAGGGGATTGGAGGCCAATGGATGTTAGTCAAAACATCCATTATGAAAAGAGATACCTTAATTTCTATTAAGAACAATAATTTTATGTTTCAGGAAAGTAATTATTTGGTATCACTTAACCTTTAGTAGTATGGTTGCTAAATCAATAAATATCAAGATAGAAAATAATTCAACAAAGTTCTAGGGGGAAAATGCCCTTGTAATTACAGGAAAAAAAAAAAGCAATCTGGCTCAAGGCTTCCACACACTAATGATCAAAGCCAACATAAACAAAAGTGTACATCCATTATTCCACACTATAGAGGAGTTCAACAAGGTATGCCAAGAGAACTTAAAAGAAACTCAAGAATGAAAACAGGACTAGGTGCGAAAACATACTTAAATGCCACAGAGAAAGATATTTGTTTGGCTGTTTCCAGTCTGTTTCTACCTTTAGTCATGATATAAACTTGTCCAAAGTGCAAAAATAAATTTGAAGATTAATTTTCATTGATAATTAGATGTAGGTTTTGATCTTGAAATTTGCTGTTGACATTTTAAGCTTCACATTTCTTGGTGTAGTAACTTTCATTAGCCCATTACGTTTATCTCACGTTTTGGCTTTTATTTTATTTTTTAGTTAATCAATTAATTAACTAATTAATTAGTTATTTTTTTACACTCCATATTTTATTCACTTCCCATCGACCCTCTGACTGTTCCACATCCCAAACCTCCTCCCCACGCCCCTGTCTCCACGTGGATGTCCCTACTCACCACCCCACCTGACCTATACACTCTCTGGGACTTCCAGTCTCTTGAGGGTTAGGTGTATCATCTCTGAATGAACACAGACCCTGCAGGCCTCTACTGTATGTGTGTTGGGAGGCTTATTTCAGCTGGTGTATGCTGCCTGTTTGGTCATCCAGGGTTTGAGAGATCTCGAGGGTCTGCAATCCACTATATAAAAAAACTCAAAGAAAAAAATCATGTGATCATCTCCTTAGATGCAGAAAAAGCATTTGACAAAATACAATACTCCTTCATGTTAAACATATTGGAGAGATTAGGAATCCAAGGCCCATACCTAATCATAATAAAAGCAATTTACTGCAAACTAACAGCCAATATCAAATTAAATGGAGATATACTTGAAGCAATTCCACTGAAATCGGGGACAAGACAAGGATGCCCACTACCTCCATATCTATTCCATATAGTACTCGAAGTGCTAGCTAGAACACTAAGGCAGCAAAACGAGATCAAGGGGATACAAATTGCCAAAGAAGAAATAAAGGTATCACTATTTGCAGATGATATGATAATATACATAAGCGACCCCAAAAATTCTACCAGTGAACTTCTCCAGCTGATAAACAACTTTGGCTTATATTGTATAATTAAGCTTAAATTTGTGTTATGAGAAAGACAGGATACAGTGGAAATTGCTGAACTTCTAGATCCAGTTGTCTTTCATTTAAAATCCTTGATCTAAACCAGTAGTAAGATGTATCGCCTTTCTCTCACATTTATCTAAGTTAGAAAGGTAAGTTAATGATAACCTATGTTATAGGTCAGGGTGAGATTTGGTTAATAATTGGACATGCTGTTGTTGATATGATATCAGTGGGAGTTACAGATTGATCTTTGTTATTAGGCCCTGTATTTAATTTATTTTCATAAAAAGTATCATATTTCTTTGCATAGATATTCCCCTCTCAAATTTAAATAGGTAAGTGATATCATTTTACTTTTAAATTAGAAAATAAACATATATGGATGACAGATGAAAATATTTACAGAAACTACTGCATATTATTTTGAAGCTTTTATGGTATTTCTATAATTTGATTTTTTGCCTATAAATTTTTGATCAAATATTATTAAAATTAATACATGAATACTAAGGTATCATCTGTCTATCTATCTATCTATCTATCTATCTATCTATCTATCTATCTATCTATTTATCTATCTATCTATCATCTACCTATCCATCTATTGTTCGTATATTACAGTGTTGGAGACTGAATCTATGGCCTTGCAAATGATAACCAAATTCTGGGTTACTGGACAGTGTCTCTAGACAAAAGATATTCATATGAACTTAACTAAGAAGTACTAAACACTTTTAACATCACTCACTCTTTATGCAGCTTTATTTCTATCTCTTCTATGTTGAACTCACAAGATTCAAGTTTGTCATTTGTACCAATATAGTATTGTAGGTTTAATACAGTTTCACAGTCTACATTTTTAAATAAACATGTCTTTCTGATTATAGACATTATTTTTTATCATTTTACATTGAAACTACCAATACTTCTATTTGTAGTAGGAACTCAAGATATTTATATAAAATAAATAATTTAATTTAGTGTATTTATAGGGAGTGTCAAATAGAATAAACTTCATGTGTCATTGTATATAAGTAATATGCAATAAAAAATTGTTCCTTGTGTCTGGGAGCATGGTTCAGGGTTTACACGGACACACTATTTTTACAGGTGACATATTTTGCATTTCAGTAGTCATGCCATGGCTAATAACAAACTGTAACTGCAGCTCCAGGGAACCCAATACTTTGTACTAACCACCCTGGAAGTGCATACATATATGGCATATACCCACACACAATTTGCATATAAATATGTGCATATGCATATACAAATATATGTTTATAACTAAGTAAAAATAGAATATTCAAAAATGTTTTATTCCTTAAATAATTTCCACATGGCATTTCCTAATTTGTATGTTTTTTCTTTGATGTAAATTTAATAAATATATTTGAATGCATACAAGAATAATGTCAATAAATGCTATGTATGGGTCTTGTTTAACCATTCCTAATAATAGGCTTAAATTTGGATATGAAAGTATTATTTAGTTAGGGAATTTTACTATATTATAACTAAGCAGAAAATATGTAATGTAGAAGACAGACACTATTGTGAATGCCAAGAAGTGCATGCTGACAAGAGCCTGAGATAGCTATCTCCTGAGAGGCCCTGCCAGCTTCTAACAAATACAGTGGTGGATGCACACAGCCAACCGTTGGACTCAACACATGATCCCCAATAGTGGAGTTAGAGAAAGAACTGAAGGAGTTGAAGGGGTTTGCAACCCTATAAGAAGAACAACAATATCAACCAACCAGAACCCCCAGAGCTCCCAGGGACTAAGCCATCAACCATGGAGTACACATAGCTCCAGCTGCATATGTACCAGATGATGATGACCTTGTCAGGCATCAATGGGAGGAGAGGTCCTTCGTCCTATGAAGGCTTGATAGATGCCCCGTTTTAGAATGAAGCTTTTGGTCAAGGAACATCTTTGTGTGGATGTCAGTAACCTTGAACTCTTCTTCCTCTTGCCTCAGTCTCAAAAGTTCTTGGCTAATAAGTATATGCATCATGCCTGACTTGTATTGAAACTTTTGTGAGTTATGCTGAAATTTTTGACACTGCAAACAGTCATATTTTAGAATGCGAAATTTCCAGGAGAGATCAATTACTAATTAAAGTTATTCCTTCCCTGTCACACAGCCACTGAGTTGACTGTGTGTTTCAAACAAACAAACCAACAAACCACATTGCACTTGTAGGTGAGCATTTCATTCTACTATTCATGCCACATCCAATAATCATCTCTTCTCTTGTTCCTTCTTGTTAGACATAGAATATATCATCAGTGTCCCTAGCCCTGTCAATCCATATCATCTGCTTGCTTGCTTTTGTGGTTAACTTGAAACCTCTAAAGTCTTTCTAAATAGTCTCTTCATTAAGTGCTTGTCATGCTTTTTTTATGTGAGTTCCCATTCTTTCTTATCAGAGTCTTACTGGATAACTTCTACAATAAAACACTGGCTCATTCTTTTAAAACATATAGCATCATTACATGATTATATTTTGCTTTTTTAGCATATAATGAGCACAGCAGTGCTGAGCATAGAGAGTTGATTAATTAATTCCTTATTAACTACCAAAATTTGAGACTTTTAATTTAATTAATATCTTGGAATAATATGTGACTATATTTAGAGTTTTATAATTGTGGTATTTAATGAAAAAGGATGGATCTTTTAAAGAGAAAGTTCTTCAAAAGACATGTAATAAATCACCATGATATTTCATAATTCTTAGTTTCTAGAAATCTTCTAAGTCATGCTAGATACTTTCTATAAAGGAATTGTGAAATTTTTCTAAATTATCACAAATGACATTATGGATAGTTATTGATTTTAGTAGGTATTTCCTTTTACCCTAGATTCTGAGAGATTCTAATAAAAATTTGTGATGGGGGACTTGTTAAAATAGAAAAATTCTGGAGTCCATGCAATGTAAATTCTACTTTCCTCAGGAAGCTGTCCTGACCCTGGAGTGATCAGCATACCATCAGTCCTTCAGTTCAACTTGCTTTGCTGTCTGTTGAATGGAGCTATTCTTTGCTCATCTTGGGTGAGTGTTTTACCTGTATTCATGCATGCAGAAAAACTGTAGCATGAGATAGAGCAGAATAAATGGAATCCATGCAATACAAATTCATTCAGTTCACCTAATACAGTGTTTACATAGAAATGATCTCATCTTAACATGTGCTTTCTGATGAGTCTGAAGGAACAGAGTAAGAATGCAGAGCTCAGGTTTCTCTCTTTGAATCACGTCTTGATATTGTACTAACAGCATACATAATTGTCCTAATAACGTGGTTCTTTTTAAAAAGTACACATTTGTATGTTTTAGGCAGCTTGTAGATCAGACTAATAGATGATTCCTTAAAAAGAAAAGACATTACATTTAAAAGAAGCCATTTAAAAGTGTACAGCAGGCACCTTAATCCGTGGAAGCTAAGGATGACACTTCTATGATTGAACCTGATAGTTTCCATGTACTGGACAATATTCCTTCTAGTTTGGTCTGATGCTTACTAGTCAAATATAAATCAAATGTGGAAACAAGTGTACAGGTCCTGTATTATTGAAGTTACACATGGGAAAGAATGATTTATGATAGCAGGTTCCAAACTGTAATCTGAATAAAAAATATACAGTGTTAAAAATACTGGGACTTGGAATGTTTGTCATAACAATCTCCTCATGAATACCGACATTGAAGCCAATTTTGTGTAAATTTCTCCATAAAACAATTATAATAATGACAGTAATGGTGATCGTTACTATGGCATTTATAAGATATTAAAGCATAATAAAGTATAGCAAAAGAGACAATGTTTATTACTTTTTTTATTAAAATAAAAACAGAGACACCGAAACTTATAGAGGAGAAAGTAGGGAAAAGCCTCGAAGATATGGGTACAGGGGAAAAATTTCTGAATAGAACAGCAATGGCTTGTGCTGTAAGATTGAGAATCGACAAATGGGACCTCATAAAATTGCAGTTTCTGTAGGGCAAAAGACACTGTCAATAAGACAAAAAGGCCACCACCAGATTGGGAAAGGATCTTTACCTATCCTAAATCCAAAAGGGGACTAATATCCAATATATACAAATTACTCAAGAAGCTGGACTCCAGAAAATCAAATAACCCTATTAAAAAGTGGAGTATAAAGCTAAACAAAGAATTCTCAACTGAGGAATACCAAATGGCTGAGAAGTACTGGAAAAAATGTTCAACATCCTTAATCATCAGGGAAATGCAAATTAAAACAACTCTGAGATTCCATGTCACACAAGTCAGAATGGCTAAGACCAATTCAGGTGACAGGAGATGCTGGTGATGATTTGGAGAAAGAGGAACACTCCACCATTGTTGGTGGGATTGCAAGCTGGTACAACTCTGAAAATCAGTCTCATGGCTCCTCAGAAAATTGGACATAGTACTACCAAAAGATCCAGCAATACCTCTCCTGGGCATATACCCAGAAGATGTTCCAACTTGTAATAAGGACACATGCTCCACTATGTTCATAGAAGCCTTAGTTATAATAGCCAGAAGCTGGAAAGAACCCAGATGTCCCTCAACAGAGGAATGGATACAGAAAATGTGGTACATTTACACAATGGAGTACTACTCAGCTATTAAAGTCAATAAATTTATGAAATTCTTAGGCAAATGGATGGATCTGGAGGATATCATTCTGAGTGAGATCCCAATCACAAAAGACCACACATGATATGCACTCACTGATAAGCGTGTATTAGCCCAGAAACTTAGAATACCCAAGATACAATTTGCAAAACACATGAAACTCAAGAAGAAGGAAGACCAATGTATGGATACTTCGTTTCTCCTTAGAATGGGGCACAAAATAGCAATGTAAGAAGTTACAGAGACAAAGTTTTGAGATGAGACAGAAGGAATGACCATGCAGAGACTGCCCCATCCAAGGATCCGTACCATAATCAACCACCAAACGCAGACACTATTGCATATACCAGCAAGATTTTGCTGATAGGCCCTGATATAGCTGACTCTTGTGAGTCTATGCCAATGCTTGGTAAATACAGAAGTGGATGCTCAGAGTCATCTTCTGGATGGAACACACAGCCCCCAGTGGAAGAGCTAGGGAAAGTACCCAAGGAGCTGAAGGGGTCTGTAGCCCTATAGGAGGAACAGCAAAATGAAGTAACCAGTACCCCCTGAGCTCCTGTCTCTAGCTGCATATGTAGCAAAAGATGGACTAATCAGCCATCATTGGGAGGAGGGGCCCTTGGTCTTGCAAAGATTATATGCCCCAATACAGGGAAATACCAGGGCTAGGAAGCAGGAGTGGGTGGGTTGGAGAGCAGGTTGTGGGGAGGGTATAAGGGACTTTTGGGATAGCATTTGAACGGTAAATGAAGAAAATATCTAATAACAAAACAAAACAAAACAACAACAACAACAACAAGAACAAATAAAAAACCCGTCCATATCATCATCAGCATTCCAGGAAATTGTGTTGTGTTTAAAGAATTTTTTTTTCAGAGTTGGAATTTTAATTTATTGGAGGGTGCTGCCTCACTGTGGAGATAGTAAGAACTACAGATGCTTACTGAGCAATGACTTTTTGTTTATTGTTTTATTTTTAACTTAATGTGTGGGCCTGCATGTTCTTGTATGGGAGCATGCACATGAGGGTACAACTGCTGGTGGCATTTGACAATTCCAGTAACTGGAGTTGCAGGCAGTTGTAGCTGCTCATTGTAGGGGCTGGCAACTGAGTGCTGGTCCTCACAGAAGCAGGAACATTCCTTTATTTTTTCTATTTTTTATTACAATTTTTATTAGATATTTTCTTTATTTACATTTCAAATGCTGTCCCAAAAGTTCCCTATACCCTCCCCATGCCCTGTTCTCTTACCCACCCACTCTGACTTCTTGGCCCTGGCATTCCCCTGCACTGGGACATATAAAGTTTGCAATACCAAGGGGCCTCTCTTTCCAATGATGGCCGACTACGCCATCTTCTGCTACCTATGCAGCTAGAGACATGAGCTCTGGGGGTACTGGTTAGTTCATATTTTTGTTCCACCTATAGGGTTTTTTATTATTTTTAATATTTTTTATTACGTATTTTCCTCAATTACATTTCCAATGCTATCCCAAAAGTCCCCCATAACCTCCCCCTCCCACTTCCCTACCCACCCATTCCCACTTTTTGGCCCTGGCGTATCCCTGTACTGGGGCATATAAAGTTTGCGTGTCCAATGAGCCTCTCTTTCCAGTGATGGACGACTAGGCCATCTTTTGATACATATGCAGCTAGAGTCAAGAGCTCCGGGGTACTGGTTAGTTCATAATGTTGCACCTACAGGGTTGCAGATCTCTTTAGCTCCTTGGATACTTTCTCTAGCTCCTCCACTGGGGGCCCTGTGATCCATCCAATAGCTGACTGTGAGTATCCACTTATGTGTTTGCTAGGCCCCGGCATAGTCTCACAAGAGACAGCTATATCAGGGTCCTTTCAGCAAAAGCTTGCTAGTGTATGCAATGGTGTCATCGTTTGGAGGCTAATTATGGGATGGATCCCTGAATATGGTAGTCTCTAGATGGTCCATCCTTTTGTCTCAGCTCCAAACTTTGTCTCTGTAACTCCTTCCATGGGTGATTGTTTCCAATTCTAAGAAGGGGCAAAGTGTCCACACTTTGGTCTTCGTTCTTCTTCAGTTTCATGTGTTTTGCAAATTGTATCTTATATCTCGCTATACAAAGTTTCTGGGCTAATATCCACTTATCAGTGAGTACATATCATTTGAGTTATTTTGTGATTGTGTTACCTCACTCAGGATGATGCCCTCCAGGTCCATCCATTTGCCTAGGAATTTCATAAATTCATTCTTTTTAATAGCTGAGTAGTACTCCATTGTGTAAAGGTACCACATTTTTTTGTATTCATTCCTCTGTTGAGGGGCATCTGGGTTCTTTACAGCTTCTGGCTATTATAAATAAGCCTACTATGAACATAGTGGAGCATGTGTCCTTACTGGTTGGTTGCATAATCCCTCAGCTCCTTGGGTGCTTTCTCTAGCTTCTCCATTGGGGGCGCTGTGTTCCATCCTATAGATGACTGTGAGCATCCACTTTTGTATTTGCCAGTCACTGGCATAACCTCAGAAGAGACAGCTATATTAGGGTCCCTTCAGCAAAATCTTGCTGACATATGCAATAGTGTCTGGGTTTGGTGGTTGATTATGGGATGGATCCTCTGGTGGGGTAGTCTCTGGATAGTCCATCCTTTCATCTTAGCTCCAAACTTTGCTCTGTAACTCCTTTCATGGGTATTTTGTTCCCTATTCTAAGGAGGAAAGAAGTATCCACACGTTTGTCTTCCCTCTTGTTGATTTACTCGTGTTTTGCAAATTGTATCTTGGATATTCTAAGTTTCTGTGCTAATATCCACTTATCAGTGAGTGCATATCAAGTGAGTTCTTTTGTGATTGGGTTACCTCACTAAGGATGATATCCTCCAGATACATCCATTTGCCCAAGACGTTCATAAATTCATTGTTTTTAATAGCTGAGTAGCACTTCACGTTTTCTGTATCCATTCCTCTGTTGAGGGACATCTGGGTTTTTTCCAGCTTCTGGTTATTATAAATAGGACTGCTGTGAACATAGTGGAGCATGTGTTCTTATTAACAGACGGAACATCTTCTGGGTATATGCCCAGGAGAGGTATTGCTGGATCTTTTGTTAGTACTATGTCCAGTTTTCTGAGGAACTGCCAGACTGACTTCCAGAGTGGTTGTACAAGGTTGCAATCCTGACAGCAATGGAGGAGCAAGTACATTCTTGATGGCAGAGCCAACTACTCAGCCCAGAGAAGTGATTTGTTTTTGCAAGAATTTCTTATCAAATTTATACAAGTGTTTTTTTAATATAATATGAACAAATATTCATCTATGGTCTTAAGAAATGCTTTTGCTTTGTTGTTGTTGTTGTTGTTGTTGTTGTGGTTGCTGCTGCTGCTGCTGCTACTGGTGCTGTTGTTGCTGCTGCTATTTATTTTGAGGCATATTTTTTGAAACCCAGTATGGGATTAAATTTTCTATGTATCTTTGGATGACCTTGATCTCCTGAACTTCCTGTCATTGATTCCCAAATGGTGATATTTTTGAAGAAATCCTAAATATACACCATGACTAGAGGTTCTTTTGTTGATGTTACAATAGTTGAGTACTATGTTTCAAAAAAAATGTTAAGGTAGCAAAGAGTTTGACTTGTCTCCGATTTTGTAGCAGCTTGTTCTAGAATAATTGATCACACTGAGAACCCTGAGATTGTTTTAGTTACTGACAAAAGCTGTTTCTATTTGTGGTATGGCTCAGCCTTAGCAGACTCCTTTGATTCCCCTGGCTTGAATACAGACATGCCCTTAGTACAAATTCCAAACAGTGAAGGTAGAGTTAGTTTGTAGAACAAAGCATCCATATTTGAAAGTGATGTCTAATTGGGTGGCAGACAAAGTGACAAATCAGAGAAAGATCAGTCAGATTAGGCTATGCCCAACTCTCACAAGAATAGAGAAGAAAGGGAAGTTTAAGAGGGAGCAGTGCAAAGAAAAAGCAGAGAGGGCAGCTCCTTAAGGCAGCAGAAAGGGAGAAGGCAGCTTTACTGGGAGAGCTTTGCAGAGACCAATTGAAGAGAGAACAACCCAGACACAGGTTAAGATAGAATGAGCCCATGAATGACAAGGAAACAGACTATTAGATCAGATTGTAATAGTTAGTGTGAAGCTATGCAGTACAATTCAGTAAGAAACTAAATTGACTGAATGTGGAGCCTGGAGAGTTTGAGCCAGAAGAGCTGAGTTGAATCTGCTAGGCAAAGATCAGAAATAACTGTGAAGGGATGAGCTTACTTAGCAGTAAGTCTCAGAGACTCAAATAAGTCTAGGCCTATACTGGATTGTGTGGAGGCTAGATGCTTCCAGAACTAGGGGTAGGTTAGCAGACGGAGGCAGTAAGCCTCAGAGGGAACAATTAAAACAGGCAAATAAAAGTCACTTTTACACCTTGTCTTTTCTGGGAGAGATTCTCAGCTGGCTTTACTGCTTGTATCTTCTTAGAGAGGGAGAAGTGACTCTGTTTCAGAGATTTCCTGATTTTAATTGTTATTAATTCCTAAGCTTAATGAGTTTCTTTCTTTTTTTTCCTCCTCTTAGAAGAACCTGTCCTTTCGACTCTGTGTAGTGATCCTGTGTCTTCAGGAGCTTCTCTCCCTGATAGAAAATTTTCTTTCTGATGTTCTTTATATCTTATTACAGGGTGGTATCTAAAGAAAGTAGTAACAAATGTTCTTTGGTTTGACTATAAGTGAAAAAAAATGAACAGGGATAAAGTTGTTTTTGATACAGTTAAACATAACTGAAACTCTAAGAGATAGATTGCTCTTTTAAGTAACTTTTAAAGGAATCTGACTAGTTTTGCTTTAACATCCTCACATGAGGAATGGTGGACCCATTACACATGGAAACAGCACTCTGTAGCATGAGCCTTTCCTTAATGACAGGTTAAAAAATGAAATCCCATTTTCCTGTCCTCCTAGGCAGTCTGTCCTCTACTGTGTAATATTATCTGATGAACTTACAATCTAAAATCAAAAAGGTGAAAGAATGAGGAAGTTAATAAAATTTACAACTATAAATAAGAATTATAGAAACAAGATGGATGAATAATTAATTGTGAAGTGCATGATTAAAAGCCAAAATTCTATATATACCATTGTAACTATCAAAGGCAAAGTGACTTGGCAATTTACTTAAATGTATTCCTGTAATCTCAGAATTATGATAATAGTATAAATAAAGCAAGAGGCATTTATACAAAAGAGAAAAGCCTCTAGCATTCACCCTTTACTTAATCTCCTGCTGTTTTAGGATGAGGTACTAACTGCCAGAAATTGCAGTTTCTGGCCAAAGAGGAACAAAGAAGGCAGGTCAGGTACAGTAGCAGGTGACTTAGACTTAGATATAAACTTTTTATTATACAGCAACCCTATATACCTTGTAAGACAAAGTCTTACCTTCTGTAGATGCTCTCCCCCCTACCCCCACCCCTGCCTCTGCTGCCTCAAGAAGAATGGACAAGAAAGAAGAAATCCCCACTGTGGCTGGCCCTTGGCATAGCTTCAACTCTAGCTCTCAAGAAGACCACCTGCTGTACATACTCCTCACTTGCTGTGTTCATTCCAAGGAGCTTCACTAACCAGAACACCCATCTTTCTTTCTGCTTGTAAAACTCTGCAATTGGTTCAGTCTATCCATAATCCTAAAGCTCAGATCCAAATACCAAGAACTTTATTTTATCTATAATGTCTAGTGACAACGCTTATTAAGCCTCATAACATTTTCCTATAGGCAACCCACAGGCACAACACACTTCTTAGAACCAGAGAGGAAAGAGAAACTAAGGAACAGAAATATCCACCCAACAATGATATGACCAGATGTTCATTTTCCAAGCAGAGATGCACAGACACCACTGTAAATTCATTAACAGCCAGGACAATATGTCTCAACTAGAGTCCAGCAACCCTATCAAGCAGGTCCTGAGTATTACAAAATAATGGGACACAAATAAAAGACATTGAAACTTACTTTATGAATATGATATGACTTATTTCTTTAAAAAGGAAATTAACAAATACCTGAAAGAAATCTATGAAAATACAAACAAACAGTGAAAGAAAATAAATTCAACATTATTTCATCTGGGAAAAAAAAAGACAGAAATATTTAAATTTTTAACAATGCCAATAGACTTGTTATTCATTGAATTTATGATTTTATTGTCTTATATTAACATTTGTATAGTAAAATAAATTAAATAAGCTGGGATTAAATAAGCTTCATTTGGATGAAAAGGAAATCGAGCTGTTTGTTGGACAGATCCTTATATTTATATGAATACTTATAAATAATTACATCTTTATTTAAGTATCACATTTATATGAATATAAATTTAACTCACATTTACTGTGTAGGTTCAACACTAGCTGCCTTACTATCAATCAAGGCAATATATAAGCAAAGATTGGTATAAATTCATGATTAACACACATCACCATATTGAATTTGCAATGATAGAAATTAAATTGCTAAGTTATTTTGAAAAGATTATTGTGACTAAGTTGCTTTTTTATAACAATCAAACTACTCAAAGTACTGTAACGGAAAAACCTAGTCATGGTGTATGTTTACAGATTTCTACTGAAAAATCTTTTGGAAGAAGATGGTGGAAAATAGGGAGTTCAATGTTATTTTTAGCTATATAGTGAATTCAGAGCCATACTAGGCTATGTGAGACCTACATCAAAACAAATAAACAAAACCAAAACCATTTCCTATAACCATGGTGAGTATTTATTTACATTGTATGTTGTTTACCTATCCAGAGTGACTGAACGTTTGTTTATGTCTCCTCAAATTAATGTCCCACAACATCCTCCTTTCCAAAGACATCATAATATATGTTGGGTTTTTTTTTGCTCTACACCCATACTTTCCAGAATAATTTATTTTTGTTGATGTTGTGCCCAACAAGTACCTATGGAGCTAAAATGCTGGGCAAGTTGGGAAGCCAGGCTAGATCATGTGTGATGTTAGAGCTCGGTGACAGGAGCCTGATATAGCTGTCTCCTGAGAGGCTCTGTCAGTGACTGACAAATACAAAAGTGGATGCTCACAACTATCCATTGGATGGAGTACAGGGTCCCCAATGAAGGAGCTAGAGAAAGGACCCAAGGAGATGAAGGGGTTTGCACCCTTGTAGGAGGAACAATATCCCCAGAGCTCCCTGAGACTAAACCACCAAACAAAGAGTACAAATTGTGGGACTCATGGCTCTAGCTGCATATGTAGCAGAGGATGACCTATCAGTCATCTATGGGAGGAGAGGCCCTTGGTCCTGTGAAGGTTCTATGACCCAGTATAGGGGAATGCCAGTGCCAAGAAGCAGGAGTGGGTGGGATGGTGAGCAGTTAGGTGGAGGAGGGGATAGGGGATTTTTCTGAGGAAAAACTAGGAAAGGGGATAACATTTGACATGTAAATAAAGGCAAACTTTATATGCCCTAATACAGAGGAACTCCAGGGCCAAGAAGTGAGAGTGGGTGGGTAGGGGAGCAGGGCACAGGGTGGTGGTGGGGGAGGGTATAGGGGACTTTCGGGATAGCATTTGAAATGTAAATGAAGAAAATATCTAATAAAAAATTAAAAAAAGAGAAAATATCTAATAAAAAAAAGAACTTAAAAAAAAAGAACTCAAAAAAAAAAAAAAAAGAAAATATCTAAGAAAAAAACAAAAAGAAAAACCAACTTGTCAAAACCCAGAAAAGCTCTTCCTGGGACCTGCAGGAGAAGTACTGTTCTCTCCTTGCTCAGGGCCAGCATTTTTCAGGACATAATGTCTGCACAGCCTCTGCCACCTTTGTGGGAGTAACAAACAGCTGATATTCCTTTTCGTGCAAATGAAGCACTCCCAACACCTTAGCCCAAGCCAGTGATGTACACTTTCCCTGACAATCTCTACCGATTTTTCAAGGTTTGTATACCCTTGTTACCCCTAACAAAAGAGAGATGTCTCACTGAAAATCATCTCTGAGAAGGTTGTTTCTCTCCTCGCTTAACACTGACCAAGAATCTGGAAGCCTCTGCCCATGGCTAAACTCTATTCCTTCTAGTCCAGCAGGTAGACTATTGCGCCTGGATTCTCCTGTGCAGAAGTGAACCGGAGTCAGCATAGATCTGTCTACCTTCATCTAAAAAAGTCGCCTTAGGTTCTTCATTTTTTTGATTTGCTCTTAATTTCTTTGTCTTGAATACAATAGTAATACCATTTTAAATGAGCCCTAATTAAGACATAACTTTTTTTTTTCAGCTCAGAACCTCGGCTTTAATGTTTATTTTGTTTATAAATATGAAGCAGAAATGTAAGGTCTTAGAGGGACAGCCGAAAAGAAGAGACACCAGTCTCGTTTTTTATACATTCCCCTTCTCAAGGCCGGTCTGCAGGGTCGGATCTCAAAAGTTGGGACACCGAATCAGCTTTCATTCTCATAAGGTAACAGTTCTTTAAACATGCACAGCCCGGAGTGTCCAGGATGGTTCTCCTTCCTGTCTTTCAACACTGTGGACGAGAAAGGCGCCCACTTTGCTAGGAACTCTACATGTATGTCCTGGGAGCCCCGACACTCTTCAGCCTCCTCTTAGAGACTTAAAGGATCGCGCAGAAGGAGTTTTTCTCCTGAAAGGGGTTTTTTGAGGCCGGGACTGGGGTCAGCAGGGGTCTTCCTTGGCATGTGTCTCGCAGTAGGCCGTCAAGTCAGCAGCTGCCTTGGACACCTTTATCCTGTCGATGTTGGTTTCCATCTTCAGCAGCTCTATCAGCTTCCTGGCTTGTGCTATGCTGGCGGTATTGTCTCTGGCCATTGGAGAGTTGGATGGGGTCTTCAGACACTCTGGTCATTGTTCAAGGCCTGACGCTCGCTGGCAGATTTGACTTGCTTGGATCCAGAGGCTTGGTTAGAGAGCAGCTTCCCCTGGCGGAGCAGATGGGTGGTGAACACATAACATTTTAATGTCTAATGGGCATTGGGCATTAGTATTTTGCATTCTTTGTTTATTCAAAATTATACTACAAGTTGTACTCTTTCTCTGTAAAGATGGACTTCCTTATTTAATGTGAACAGTTAGGCTAACCTGATCATTTTAGTTTTGTTGCAAGAACTAAATTGTCTAATGATATAACTCATAAAATTTTCAGTGTGTGCAATGGAGCAAAAGTAATCATATGTGCTATTTAATTATACTTCTATTTCTTAGTACTATTTCAATTTAGACCACTTGAGAGATAAGAAAGCATGAATTTTAAGACATTTAAGATATTTTCTAGTTTATTCCGTTCAGTCACATATGTGTCAATTTTAACACCTCCCTTGTTTTACTCAAAAGTATGTTTCAGTTCTGTATTTGAACATCTTTCAAACAGTTCCAGGAAAAAAATCTGATACAGGAAAATATGTTTTAATAAATTTCGGAAAATACTGCTCATCTTAAAAGATCCAGCCATTGTTAAAGTGTTAGACAAAAAATAAACTGTGAAAAATTAACAACATTTACTGGCACATTGCATTAAAGATTCATTGGCAAATTCTTGTATACAAATTATATATTGGCCATTACTAAACACTCATCTCTTGCTGAACCACTAACTGAATAAACATTTCCATTTTTATTATAATCTTTTATAGCTTACTCCTGTATTTTTATAAATTTGCACATTTCTTATTTTGAAATATTGTCTTACTGTCCAGAGCATCATTGTTTCAGATGATGCAATTTATGGAAATAATTAAATATATCTTGTAATTTGCAGCAAAATATATTTTATGTGTTTATAGAAAATGGAATCGTGGAAAACTTGGCAGAGAATACCTGTGTACATGAGCTTGAATATTTTGTAAGTGAGAATTTAAAACTCAGTTTGAGCAAGTGTTATCGACTGTAGAAATAATTGTGTATTGAAGGAATTAAAGAAGACTTGAGCACTGAGATTTGAGAAGACTATAGTGTTTATTAGTACTTAAACAGTGTTCTGAGTCATTTAGAAACACCTGTCATCTTAATCCCTAAACTCATCTTCTGAAAGGCACAGTGTTCTTATCTCTATTCCCTCGATGAAGACTCCACCTAGTGAGATTTAGACACAGGCTCTCATGTATTGGGTCTCGATAGAATAAGAGAGATGATTTGGTAATGAGTCGTGCCTTTGGTGAAATGAAAAAGATGAACATGAATTTATTACATATGAAGATGCCACACCCAAAGAATCGTCTGTGAGTCATCAGCACATCATGGGAAACATGTAGAACTAGAAAGAAAGGTAACGGTAGACAGAGACACAGAACTCCGAGTTCAGTTCACAAATAGGCGATTTTAATTTTTTTCCTCTGCTGTTTATATATGTTTAGCTAGCTACTAAATAAAGAACTGTTGGCAAACCTTGAGCATCAGCGCCTTTTGTCCCTGATCTGAGTTCTGTTACTCATACTTCCCAACACATGTGGACTTGTTTCCTGTGGAGAATCTTCCTCCTTGGTATCACCTTGTGCCTGCCATTTCTCCCAGTCAAGTAGCCACACCATACTTGAGAAAGGAAGTGTAGATCTCTGGACACTGAAGGGATGATTCCTGGGTTTAGTGGCTGATGCTGAGATAATCAGAGAGCTGAGATAAGGAATACAGAAAGGGTTCAAAGAATGTGGGGAATCCAAGGGAGGGCAATCATGAATAAGGTGAGGTGTGTTCTTCTGTGCAGTGTTTCATTGAAGCTGGGAACGGTCTGAAATTAAAAAGTGGATTATCCTTTCTTGTGATACATATCATACACACATACACACATGCACACATATAATATGATGACTTTTTATTTCATTGAAGCCAAAAAAACTGTAGAATCTGTCAATTTGGAAGCAGTGTGTCTATCAAGTCTTTAAAATCAATTAAGTATTTGATTTACTGAAGAGTTATGTGAGATAATTTTTAGATATCTGGGAGATAATCTGGGGGCCCTGGAATTCATGTTGCTAATGAAACTAACCGGGGTAGATCGTTTCACCTTCTTGAGGAATCAACATACTGAGTTCCATAGTGGTTGTACCAGTTTGTACTCTCACCAGCAATAGATAAGAATTTTTCCTTTCCCCCACATCTCATCTGCATTTACATGTGTTGTCATTTGTTTATTGATGTTTGTAATTCAGACTTCAGAATGAGGAAATCTCAAAGTAGTTTCAATTTCCATTTTCCTTATGGTAAGAATCTTAAACATTTAAAAAATGAGGGGGTGGCAACATTTGGGGTTTAAATAAATAAAATATTTAAGAAAATGATTCTAAACAATTTAGGTTTTATTATTTAGAAAGCTGATGCTTCTATGGGCATCAATATTGGGCCACACATGGGCAGTGTTAGTAAGCAGGCTTCCCTTTCAGTGTGGGAGAAGTCTCCTAAGACCAAGACATAGTAACGAGGGTGACCAGAAATACTTTTTAAAGCCTCATTAAGAAATTATATCTGGAAAATATCATCCTGAGTGAGGTAACTCAGACCCAAAAGGACATGCATGGTATGTATTTAATAATAAGAGAAGATTAGGGGAAAAATATAGAATACCCAAGATACTGTCCACAGAACTCACAAAGGTCAACAAGCTGAAGGGCCCAAGTGAGGACATCTCAGTCCCCTTCGGGACAGAGAAGAAAGTAATCACAACTAAGGAGGGAGGGAGGGAAAGTGGACAAGGGTAGGGGGGTGACGAGGGGAACTCTGATCTGGTTTTGGGTGAGGGAAAAGGACTGAAGTCCTGAGGGCCAGCAGAAAGAATGTAAACAGGCAAGGAGCTAGGAGGTTGTGGTGATCCTCCAGAATGCACCAGAGACCTAGGAGGTGAGAGACTCCCAGGACTCAAAGGGACCTTAGATGAAATGCCTGACAGTAGAGAGAGGGAACTTCCAGCATGAAGACAGGACATCAAGTGAGGGAGAGGGTTGCTATCACAAAGTCACATCTCTGACCCATTATTGTTCCTGTCTGAAAGAATTACAGGGATGGAAATGTAGAGGAGCCTGAGGAAAAGAAGGTAGATACAAGCCCAAAGTGGGATCCAGATTAAGGGGAGGTCCTAAGACCTGACACTATTACTGAGGCTATGGAGCACTCACAAAATGAAACCTATCATGACTCCCTCTGAAAGACCCAACAAGCATCTGAAAGAGTCAGATGCAGATATTTTCACCCAACCAATGGACAGAAGCGGCTGACCCCTGTGTTTGAATTAGGGAAGAGCTGGAAGAAGCTGAAGAGGAGGATGACCCTGTAGGAGGACCCACATTCTCAGTTAACCTGGACCCCAGAAATTTCTTAAACACTGGACCACCAAACAGGCAGCATACACCAGCTGATATGAGACCCCCAACACACATATAGCAGAGGACTGCCAGGTCTGGCTTTAGTCAGAGAAGATGCACCTAACTCTCATGAGACTGGAGGCCCCAGGGAGTATAGAGATCTGGTGAGGTGCGTGGTGGGTGATGATCCTCTGTAGACAGGATGGTGGGGAGGAGGTATGGGATGTGAAACATTTGAAGGGGTGGACTGGGAGGGAATAAAATCTGGAGTGTAAATTAATTAATTTATCAATCAATCAATCAATAAAAGATAAAGAAGAATAAAAAAGAAATGATATCTATGGACTTTGAATTTTTAAAAAAATATATTTGTTTTATGTGTCTGAGTGTTTGCTAGTAGGTTTATATATGCACAATATTGCATTTCTTGTATCTGCATAGACCTGAAGAGACTGCCTGAATTACTAGACTTGAATTTACAAATGGTTGTGAGCTAATTTGTAGTTAGTTGGAACAGAACCCAGGTTCTCTGCAAGAATACAAAGTGCACTGATTCACTGAGTCATATATCCTGGAAAAACCAGAAATAAAGCAAAGAGGAAAATGGGAATGGTGTGAAGAGTGACATGCTGAATACATATAAAGTAGCAGAAATACTAATATGGAAAAGGTATGTCCAAAGGGTGATATAAATAATTTAAACTTCAGAATATTGAGTAGCATTAGTGTCGTGCCAATTAAGTAGTAATGGAACATTTCCAAAGGAAAGATGACAGGATAGCACACCTGATAGTTTACTTGTTCTTAAAATGTTTCATTAAATGTTAAAAATACTAGTTAAAGTATTATGAATTCAGAGCATGGCTCAGAGATCAACTGGAAAAATGTAATTTTAGCTCCTCTTAATTGGTTGAGGAAAATGTGAATTGGCTCAAAACTAAAAGTTTATTTCTAAAAGAGATTATCTATTTAGAAAATAATGCATTTTCTGCTAACCATCTTGTCTTTTAGAAAA
Source organism: Mus caroli (assembly GCF_978045245.1). Taxonomy (NCBI): domain Eukaryota; kingdom Metazoa; phylum Chordata; class Mammalia; order Rodentia; family Muridae; genus Mus; species Mus caroli. The sequence goes on along the minus strand of NW_028227261.1, from coordinate 128,119,630 downwards.
TCCTTCTCTTTGTCTTATCACCAAGAATCACCAAGGATCTCTTCAATGCTGTGCTATGGAATTGGTACACCAGTACTCAATTTATCAGGGACCTTACCCAATCTTCAGTCAATACAAAAATTACTTGTGGCACAGGTACACTTACATATTCACATAATTATCACTACCAGACAACTAGAGAGGGTCATCACATTATTAAAGCAAATTTAATATGACTCACTGAACAGTGTTTATTTTAATATAGTACATGGAAAAAACATTATTTTTTCAAAATAAATTTATGTCTGAAACCAAGAAATAGGATACAGATTACAGGAGTGCCAGATTATAGCCTCAGGACCTTAGGGACACTTTACTGAATACCATGAGGTTGATAATACAGGGGAACTGTAGGAAAATGTGTATTTCCAATTGCTATAAGGGAATTAGAATTGCATTTCCCCCTCATAGCACTGTTTTAGACAGTGTCCAGCCATTTAGCAGACAATTTAGTTGCTTCAGTAGGTTTTATGACTTCCTTTAACATCATTAAGCCATCATGAGCCTCTAGCAGCAGGTGAGAGAACTGCCCATGATAGTGATGGCTGATTATCAGTGTTCCCTCAGTCCCTCAGTGGAAGGCTGTTCCCAGACTCAGGGTTCTTTGCTCTGCTGTGACTTTCCTGTTGAATCATCCCATTGCAATGAGTTGCTCATCACTACAAGCAATTGTACTTTCTTCTTTGTCATCTTAGATCCCACACAGTACAGGACTTATGTCATTAACAAAGGGAACTTATTTAAACTGCAGTGTTCTATTACATGTTCCCATCTCCTCTTCTCTCTTTGGTGTTTACCAGGAAATACAACACAGTTTTAGTAATTGTAAAGACATAATTGGGTACATGACAGATAGACATGTACATTTAAAATCTGAGATACTTCCCGAAAAAAATAAAACACATTTTAAATTGCTGTGCACATGTGAAGCCAACTCAGAGAAGGGAGAGATGAGTCAGCTTGCATTCATTTAGTACTCAATGACCATATTAAGAAAAGTAGTATAGAATTTACTACACTAAAATCGTCCTAGGTTATCTCATGAAAACTAAAATAACTTGAAATGTGTGAGTGCTTACAGCATTTCACCTCTGTGACCACTATGCCTCTTTTAAAATGATCTTTTGAAAAAGATCTATTAAACAAATTTAACTAGAAGACAATAAATTGAAAGGCCAGGAAAAAGATACTCTTCCACCATCAGCTAACCCGAAACTTGCAAGGATGGAAGACAAATTTGTTGAAGCCCACTAGAAAATCAAGATAAAGGTAACCAGGTTGACAGAGCATCAAACTGAACACTGGATGCTAGCATAGGAAAGTTGGGGTCAAAGAGTTTGCCTTTCCCACCCCTCCTTCATTATATATACAATAATGACTAAAGATGGGAAACTCTAGAGAAATTTGTCCTCAAAACTTAGAAGTCTTGAAAATGTTCCATCTCTTTACTCACAGAACCTGCTGTTACCTTTCTGAGAAATGAAACCACAAGGACTAAACAGAATGTACAGTTTGTTAAACTTGATTCCTTAACTCTTTCTCCATTCCCCACTCAAACAACAATATAGTTATAAGTTTGAAAAACATTGACACTTACAAAACTTAGAATCATATTGTAACTGATTTATTTGAATGAATTAGTCAAAATGTGTGTGTTAGATTCAGCAATGAAGGCAAAGCAAGAATACTTTTACATCTGGTGAAGTAAAAATTTAGTGTCTGGCTTATAAAGAAAATTACTCGTACTAGTTGGTTCTCATTGATAGATAGAAGAAATTTTTAATTTTCAATTTGCTGATAATTTTTATAACTTCCATCAAACTAAAATTGAATGTGTTAGTACTATACTGCAGTAGTATTGCCTTTTTAAGCATTTGCAGCTGTTAATTACACTTGAGGTTGTGATGAAATGCAATTAATAGTAGATGAAAAGCCAAAATATTGCTTGTCTTATGCTATGGCTTCTGCACCTGTTAAGCCTGCGCACTGGCTTCAAATCTCCATGCTTCTGCCTTTCTCTTTATTCAAAGAATAGTTAGCACCAGCTGCACTTGTCACTACCAGCTTGTAATTCAAGCTACTTGGGCGTCTGATGTAAGATGACCCGACATTTAAGGACAGTCTCTAATGAGTCCCCCATGTTGCTCGTGAATTTTGCTCAGTTTATTAATTTTTATGATTAGGATTAGTCTGTTTTTCCTCATTCTGAAGACAAGTTTCTAATGGTGTATGAAGTAAGTTATTATATAATATTTCATTTTGTACTCATTTATTCTCCTTAGTGGATAAGTCCCTGAGAATTACAGACTTAGACTGACTGGAGGGTGTGCTTAGAATCTGCACTGCTTTACATGTCTGGGAAGAAACCAGAGTTTCCATTACCAGAGAGACCTTGAGATTCAGAGCTCTAACTGGGATATATCCATCAAATCTCTCCCCTCAGACCTTAGGGAACTCTGCAGAAGAAGAAGCAGGAGGAGTGGCTGAAACCGAGGGGCCTGAGGACACCAGGAGAACAACATTCTTTAAAATAACTGGATAAAAGCTTATATGAAGCAGCAAGCATCAGGCCTACACAGGTATACACTAGTTCCTCTGTGTATATACTACAGCTATCAGCTTAGTACTTTTATGAGACTTCTGAATATGTGAACTAGGGGGTCCCTGGTTCTTGTACATTACCTTGGGGGCTCTTTTAGTTTTCTGGGTCTTATCTTCTCCAAATTCCATATAATTTTGTTTGTTTGTTTTATATTATATTATATTTTATTTTGTTATGTTTAGTTGTTATCTCTTTGAATCTATACCTTTTCTAGTGAAAAATAGGAAGAGGGTAGATCGAGAGGGGAGGGGAGATGGAGAGGATGTAGGAAGAGTAGAGGGAGGAGAAAAGATATTCAAATTATATGATGTGAGGAAAGAATCTGTTGAATAAAATGGAAAAAATTATATATCTGTAAGTTAGAGATAAAATAATTTTCTTGTGAGATTACGTTTAGAATATTCCACTAAATATCTAGCTGATCTTTGGTTTTATTGACTCAGAGAAGATTTAACTGCAGAAAATTCTATTTCACACCAAGATTTATGTATCTAAATTGATACTAAATGGATATTGATTTAATTTCTTTCTGATTGATGTTTAATGTTTAAAATAGTGACTATGGCATGAGGAGACTGAATTGGTCAAACACTTAAGTGAATGCGGATAGCACAGTTGCTGGGACAAATTTGTTTATAGTAATTATTAGTGATGGTATTTCTATCACCAAAGGGGTTATTTGTTTTGGTACTTTTCTAGCAAAATCAAGTCCATCTCTAATTATCTATCTATCTATCTATCTATCTATCTATCTATCTATCTATCTATCTATCTATCTGTCTATCATCTAATCTATCTATTCTTCATCTATTTAATCTATCATCTTTCTATCATCATCTTCATCATCAATCTGTTTTCATGTTTCTATCCCTAGCTCTTTCACTATCCATCTCTACTATCTTTGTATCTCTCCGTTATATATACAGAACTCTTGTTTTATCCACAATGCAATGTAAGGATAACTTTTTCTGTCCAGATCATTCTGTAATCCAGAGTATGTCAACATTCCAGCTGTCCCACAGACCTAGAAGTCCTTTAGATGTGGTTCTTTGCCAGTGCAGCCATGTTGCTGGATTAAAACTTCTTTGTAGCTTCTCTCTTTGTGTGTAAGTGAAAAACTGTACATAGTTTAAATTTTACAATTGACACAATTATCAATTTCACAAACGTTACAGTTTGAGTGTCCTTATAAAGATCCATTGACGTGATATTCCTTCTTAACTAGTCCTGATCATCTGTCCTTCAGCAAATGTCCATTTCAGCAGCAAAGCTTTCCAGTCTGCTAGTCTGATGAATGCTCTATTGTTTCTCAGGAAGTCTATTGAGCTGTCCTTATGCAGGGGTTTAACATTCTACTTTGTGTGCATTTCTGTCTCATGTCTGTATCTCTGCATCTCTTCTCTCCTTGGGCTGTGCCTTTCATGTGGAAACATCTCTTATTCAGATTTAATCATTATCAATTTTGATGGAACCATTAGTCCTTTATCACGTGTGGACATATAGACAAAATCTGTTCTCCAATGTAATGCGTTCCCTGACTTCCATTCTGATGTTAAAGCATCTTTAAATTATACAGGATGATCTAATTTCTTTTTTTTTTTCCTCTGTAAAGCACTATCTTTCAGCAGCTGTTGTTCCTGCCTTGTTAGCATTCAAAAAATTTAAAGTCAATACACCATTATTCAGTCTATTTCTGGGCGCTTTTATTTATCCCTTCTGCTTATCAAAGTACGATTAGATTAAGTACCATAAGTTAGAAATTAAGTACTTCCTGTTCTCTTACTTCCTCTATCTTTTGCCTCTCAAGACTTTGTTCTATCAGAGCTAGTTTTTCTTGTACAGTTATTTGTGTTATGGTCTGGCACACACCCAAGAGTAGCTGATGCTATTTTGTTCCATGCCCCCAGCTATTTCATATTGTTGTTGCAACATGCCTGCTAGTCATTGACACAGAGAAGTGACTTGGCTCAGCGAAGTGCTGATCATACATGTTGTTTTGTTCTGTAGGTTCTGAAAGTTCGGTATGAGGTTTGCTAATCTTAAGAAAATAGACAAAGCTTTATGTGGGGCCCATCAAGTCAAAGGTATTGAACTACTATGTCTAAGATGGCTTCATTCAGAGCTGTTGACTGGGCAGTAAGCCAACTGCTACCCTCATTTCCCTTTAACCTTTGAACTTGATTTTTCCTATAAAAAGTCTACTTAGAGCCACAATTAGGCTCCCGAGTCCTTTTTGTCTTCCTGAACATCCAGTATTAAAATGTGTATTCAGTGAATTCTTCTTGCTTAACTGAGATCAGTGTTTGGTTTGAGTCATGTTTCCTGAACACCAAAAATTTTATTCAACGCTTTTTGAGAGGAAATATGTAAATATTGAAAATGGAAGTAGGGAAGGGCTTACTCTAGTTTTCACAGGTGAAATAAGTCCTGTAATGTCTTTTACAAATGACATTTCTACCCCCTCAAGTCTTAACCTTGCTTTGAAGGCATCTGAAATCTCTTCAAATCTGAACTTCCCGTTTCTTTTTTAATTCAGGAAGATCCTATCTATATGGTGAAAATTGTATTTGGGGGTTGCTTTTGTGATTTGGTGTCTCAGAGTCCCCTGAATGAATCTCTTTGGGCATCCAGCCAAACTTGAACTGATGTTGCCTCTGGAGTGGATTCCAGGAGAACTTCTCTGCAGCTTCTTGTCAGATATCTCCTGTGCTCTGTGACATTTCTGAACAATATCTTCTGCTATCTGCAATGTTGGTGGGCTTTCTCCTTCTTCAATCATGTTGGGTACCAGCTGTAAATGTCAGTTTTATTTCCTCAGATGAAGGAATGAGATGAACGGTATATCCAAGCTATGTAAATACATTTTTTTTTTTTTTTTGCTCCTCTGTACTAACATTAGGCCTAGGCCTGGAAGTTTCTAGCCTCCATACAGTCTTATCTTCCAAAATGGCTGATTCAATATGGCTTTTCTCTCAGCTTTTGACTGAAATGATCTTCTTGGCCTTATTAACTATGGCAATATGTTCTAATCTGCTTCTTCATTCTCATTCTCTGGTTCCTATGTCTTCATCTGTGTTTCTCTCTGCAACATGCCTTTATAAAACTTTCCCATTAAGACTGTCCTCCCACCACATACACACATACACATCTTTTCTCGTTCTCTGCTCTTAAGTAGCCTCTCTTCCTTGGTTGTAATCATGTGAATTTTGCATATCCTGTCTCTGACTCATTCTGTCCAATCTTTCTCTTCTTCATGCCTTTTTCTGGTCCTCAATTAACAATCACTTTCAAACATGGCTACTTCTTTCTACAGAGCAACCTCACTTTCATGGCTATGGATTAAAGGTGTATACTAAAGGTGTGTCTGTATTCCAGCCAGATCATAATGTAATACAGAGCATGTCTGCATTGCAGCCAGATAGCATAGACCTAGAAGGTCTTTGATTGTGGTTCCCTTGCCAGAGCAGTCATGCTGCTGGGTTAAAATTTCTGTAAAGTCCTTTGGTTTGCTTACAGATAATTGTTTCAGTTTATCAGCTATTGTGAAAATTGCTCAACGAGTATGGGTGTGCAGATGTCTCTCTGATAGATAGATTTAGTTTCATTTGAATATACATTCAGTAGTGAAAATGCCAAACCACATACAAAAAAATTTTAATTTAAGTCTTTATTTTTTTTTTTTTTTAATATGGACTCGTGTGCAGGAGCCTGGAGGCTGGAGAAGACACCAGATGCTTAGAACCCAGAGTTATTGGAAACTGTAAGCCTCCCACCATGGATATGGAAAATCTACTTTTGGTATTCTGGAAGAACAACAGCTCTTTACTAATGAATCATCTCTATCATATCCTGATTTTTAATTGTTCAGACATTTTAGTCATTTTTTGTAATAGATGTACTAACTTATATTCATACCAAATGGGTAAAGTTTTAATTTTCCCCATATCCTCAGAATTATTTTCCTCTGCATTCTGATATTATTTAGTGAGCTGCTAGATTCTGGTTGTAGTTTATCCTTCATTGATGATTAGTGATGCATATTTTTCTATGTATATCGCAGGTCTACTTATATGTCTTTCTTTGAGGAATGTCTACTTAGATTACTTTCTCATGATTTAATGATTTATTCAATCTAGTTATTGAATTTTGTAAAGGTGTAAGATATGGACATCATGTCTCATTATGTAGGCTGTCTCTTCAGAGAGATGTTTTGTTTGTTTTTGCTAATTAGAATCTTTCCAGTTTGATATAATACAGACTGGTAATACTTATTCCTAAAGTCCAATAGGCCTTAGCTGTCATAAAGATCACCACTATAAGATAGTCTTCTAACGACTGTATGCTGAGCACTAATGCTTGCTTTTTATAGCATACTGTGAACGTTTGACAATATTTGAGAAGTAAATTACAAAACAGGAAAAAAATCGCAGTTTTATTTAATCTGAATTAAAATTTCAGTAATAAAACTTTGAGTATCAAATGCAATTTTATATGTCATTACTAGTGATGTGTTACTTCACTTAGGAAGGTACTGCTGGGGTTTTAGTTTTTATATTTTGTTCATTGGATTAAATACAATGCTAGTTCTAGTACATGTGGGTTTACATGTAGATAAGCTATGCTTATGGATATCTTCATTTCTTGGTTCTTGAGATACTATAAATAAAAATGAATAACCATTTATTCTTTTCATATTATATCATTCTAGGGTCATTGTTATTAGGGAACTAGATAAGGTACATAGTTACTTAGTCACTAAGACCATAGTCTAAAATTTTTAGCTATGATAAGGTTCTAAATCTTCTTTCATATTTGTTAAGTTTGTAAATTTTAAAAATATGGTTTTGCATTTGCAAAAAGAGTGGCAGCCAACAAAGACTAACTACCTCTCATACTAAACAGAGATTTGGACTATTAGAAAAATAATAGGAGAATTTAAAATGAGTTACAAGTAACTAAATAGATTTGTTGATCATGTTATTTGGAACTGACAAGAAATTTGCCTTTGCCTAATAGGAAACAATAGAATTTTGCATTCTAACAGGCATAAAATCATTCTGATTCTATTGAAAGGCCGTTCCCCTTTCACATTCTCAACAAGGGAAAGGAAACCATAATAATAAGCCATGGATGTTGCTGTCAAGTTTGAATAGAAGAAATAGCTAATTCTTGCAGTAAATATTTAAAGACAGAATGCATGGTGCATTTTTTACAGTGTTACCTTATATTTAAGGCAAGATTTTTAAATGTTGTTATTTTCATTACATTGGTTTGTGTGTGTATGGAATATGGTTCTCTGCACAGGCATGCACATCTGTGGAAGCCCCAGGGAGATGTCAGGTGTCCCTCTTAATCACTTCATCTATTTTCTTGAGTCAGGATAGCTCACTGAAACTGGTGGTCGGTCGTCACAGCAGTTAAACTGACTGGCCAGAAGAACTCAAAGATCCTTCACTTACCTATCATGTGGGTTTCAGAATCACATTGCTAACTAAGTCTGACTGTTTTATTTATTCTTAGAGCTCCAAAGTCAGCTCTTCATTCTTAGACAATGAGCACAGTGACAAGTATGGGATCTGCACTGTGTAATTTTTATTAATTTCTCTAAGAACTAAGATAACACTGAAGATAGTCATCTTTGTTTCTCTCTCTCTCTCTCTCTCTCTCTCTCTCTCTTTCTCTTCCTTTCTTTCTTTTTACCTTGATTTAATCTTTTTTTACAGTCCAGATTTTATCCACCTCCTCATCCACAATCTGATTCCTCACCTAATACCTCCTGTCCCCCACCCTGCTGCCCTTACCCCAGAAGACCACCCCACTCCCTGGTGCCTCCAGTCTCTTTAGGGTTAGTCGAATCTTCTCTGACTGAGTAGACCTTTGTTGTATGTGTTGGTGGCCTCATATCAGATGGGGTATGCTGCTTGTTTGGTGGTCCAGAGTCTGAGAGATCCCAGAGGTACAGGTTAGTTGAGACTGTTGGTCCTCCTACAGGATCTCCCACCTTTTCAGCTTCTTCCAGCTTTTCCTTAATTCAACCTCAGGGGTCAGCATCTTCTGTCCATTGGTTGGGTGTAAATATCTGTATCTGATGCTTTAAGCTGATTGTTGTGTCTTTCTGAGGGCAGTCGTGATAGGCCCCTTTTTGTGAGGACACCATAGCCTCAGTAATAGTGTCAGGCCTTGGGGCCTCCCCTTGAGCTGGATCCAAAATTGGGTCTCTCTCTGGACCTCTCTTTTCTCAGGATCTCCTCTATTTTTGTTTCTGCAGTTAATGCCTGTTTTGGGGTCTCAGTTACCTCACTCAGGATGATATTTTGTAGTTCTATCCATTTACCTGCAAAACTCAGGATGTCCTCATTCTTAATAGCTAAGTAGTATTCCACTGTGTAAATGAACCACATTTTCTGTATCCATTCTCCCATTGTGGGACCTTTGAGTTATTTTCAACTTCTGTCTATAACAAACAAGGCCACTATGAGCATAGTGAAACATGTGCTTCTGTGGCATGGTGGGGCATCTTTTGGGTATATACCCAAGAGTGGTATAGCTGGATTTTCAGGTAGATCTATTTCCAATTTTCTGAGGAATCTCCAGATTGATTTCCAGAGTGATTGTACCAGTTTGCAATCACATCAGCAGTGGAGAAGTGTTCCTCTTTCTGCACACCCTTGCCAGTATATGCTGTCACTTGATTTTTTTTTATCTTAGCCATTGTGATTGGTATAAGTTGGAATCTCAGGGTCATTTTGATTTGCATTCCCTGTGGTGACTAAGAACTTTGACTACTTCTTTAAGTGCTTCTCAACCATTGGGGATTCTTCTCTTGTGAAATCTCTGTTTAGTTCTGCACCACATTTTTAAATTTGGTTTCTTTGGGTTTTTTGGAGGTTAATTTCTTGAGTTCTTTATGTATTTTGAATACTAACCCTCTATCATATGTAGGGTTAGTGACGATTTTTTTCCCTATCTGTAGGTTGCCAACTTGTTCTATTGGCTAGGTGCTTTGCCTTACAGAAGATTTCCATTTTCATGAGGTCCCATTTATCAATTCTTATTCTTAGAGTGTGAGCCATTGGAGTTCTGTTTAGGAAATTTCCTCTTGTACCCATGAGGTTGAGGTTTTGTCCCCACTTTCTCTTCTATTAGTCTCAATGTATCTGGTTTTATGTTGAGGTTCTTGATCCACTTGGACTTAAACTTTGCTCAAAGTGACAAATATGGATATATTTTCATTTTTTCTACATACAGACAGTTAGACCAGCACCATTTACTGAAGATGCTTTCATTTTTCATTGTATATTTTTTGGCTTCTTTGTCAAAGATCAAGTGTCTGTATGCGTGTGGTTTTACATCTGTCTTCAATTTTTTCTCATTGATCAACTTGTCTGTCTCTGTACCAACCATGCACTTTTTATCATAACTGCTCTGTAGTATAGCTTGAGGTTAGGGATGGTGATTCCCCCAGAAGTTTTTTTTATTGTTAAAACTTGTTTTTGCTATTCTGGGTTCTTTGCCTTTCCAGATGAATTTGAGAACTGCTCTTTCCATGTCTTTGAAGAATTGTGTTGGGATTTTGACAGGGATTGCATTGAATCTATAGATTGCCGTTGGTAGGTTGGCCATTTTTTTCCATGTTAATCCTGCCAATCCATGTGCATGGGAGATCTCCTTTTTCTGAGATATTCTTGGATTTCTTTCTTGAGAGACTTGAAGTTATTGTACAGATTTTTCACTTGTTTGGTTTGAGTTACCCCAATAAAAGTTGGTTACCCCCAAAACAATCCTGCCATTATTATAGTAATAGGCCTGTCTGGATAGGCTGATTGGTACTGTAACTCACAGAGCTCCCAGCTTGGTGAGGCTGTTGATCATGTTCTCTTGCATAGGATCTTTCAGCATCATGAAAGCTAGTTGGTTGGGATGAATCTTCCAGGTCACTAACAGCCAGCTTTCTCCAAGTCATATAACTCTGCCTTATACAGTTTTTTATCACTAGGATCTTACCCTCTAGAGTGAAAGGGTAACCAAGTGCAATGGAAATTGCTTGTGTTGTCTATATAGTAGTTTATGGGATTTCACTAACATCTAATAAAAAGCAACTTCCAACTGGCATGAAGATTTTTTATTGTTTGAAGATTGAATAATTCTGTATAGGGAGGTGTATATGATATTGCTTATACTTATAGCCATCTTTGAATATAGGTTTCTGTACCTCCATTATAGTATATAGCTCTCTTTTATCTACCACTGTAATATATATCTCTACAAGCACATACCTATTATTACATACTATGCTTTGCTCTTACCTAGGACCCTGGAAAAACTATTTTTATCTTTCTAAAAATACTCATTTTTTATATATGTGTAAGCATGTTTTCTTTTTTTTTTTTTTTGTTACATATGGTTTTTATTCAGGCTTGTCAATTAAGAAATACAAACCGAGCAACACTTGGTTGCTTCTACAGGTCCAACCTTTCCTTACAGAAGCTGCTCAATCCAGCTCTGAAGTAGTGCAGCGTAAGCATGTTTTCAAATAAGAGTTATCTCTAACTTCCAATTTAAAAAAAAATGACTTTAATATCTTGATTCCTTTATTTCTCAGAAGAATATATTCTACCATAGAATAGGTACAAACATTTTCTACCAGAATCCATAATTAGAAATAAAATTGCCTCAGAACAGTCTTGTCTGCAGCAGAACCCGTACGTTTAGTTATGTGCTTGAGTGGACACAACCTAATTATGAGTTCTCAGCTGAAAGTGAGTACCCAGGCTCCAGCTGTGATGGGCCCCACATTTCATTTGTTTTATTTTTCTCATCAATGAGGCAAGTGTAGCATAAACCTGTGAGACACAAAAGTGAGACCAGAGATCTAACTAACACTTCCTGTGGCTATAATAAGCAGAATGTTGTAAAAGCAAACATATCCTTGTCTCAGAAGTCACAGAAATGGAACTTGTAAAATATGGAATTCTGGGTAATAGAGTCAGCTTGCCATCACACTATATAAAAGCATACATTTCTGTGTGAATTATAGTATGCTGGAAAACAATAATTTGACTTTTCTTTTATAAATGGAATTCTCACTGAAAGCATCATTAATGACTCTACTTACTGTAAGGATAAATACAGAAGTTTTACCAAGAATGTTTTTTTTTTTTTTTTTTTTTTTTAGTCTTTTGAATATATAAATGTGTGTGTGTGTGTGTGTGTGTGTGTGTGTGTGTGTGTAATATTTGTTATGGTGTTTGCTTATGTTACATAAAATGTGTTCTGAAAATCAAATATTTTAAGATATGTCAGAATATAGACAACACAAATTAATGTTTCCTAATTTTACATTTACCCTCAAAATATGAGAGGATTGGTGTGCTGGTTAGATTTTTGTTTTGTTTGTTTTTGCTTTTTGTTAAGTTGTCATAAGCTAGAGTTGTCTGAAACGTGGGAAACTTAATTGAGAAAATCTTCTTTAATGAATGATTTAGAAGGCCTCAGGCCAGTCTGCTTGATGGCAGTCCTGAGCAGGTGGTCTAAGCCAAAGTAAGCCATGAGGAGAAAGCCAGAGGCAGTGTTTCTATATGACCTCTACTTTAGTTTCTGCCTTGAGAGTCTTTTTCCACAATGTAGAAGGATATTTGGTTGGCAAGTGTTTTGACAAGACTTGAAAAGTAGAACTCCCTTGGATTCTGTGGAGTGGGGGGAGGGGGGAGTGAGGGGGGAGTGAGAGAGTGGCATTAAGCCCCCAAATTTGTGGCTGTTTCTAGTGTAAGTTTCTGTCTTTTTTTTTTCATTATTTTATTTATTTACAGTTCAAATGTTGTCCCCCTTACTGTTTTCACCTCCACAATCCCCCATCCCATGCCTCCACCCCTTTGCCTCTTTGAGGGTGCTCCCCCCATCCATCCTCCCATTCCTGCCTTACCACCCTAGTGTCCCCTTATGCTGAGGTATCAAGCCTCAACAAGACAAAGGGCATCCCCTCCCATTGATGTCAGATAAGACAATCCTCTGCTATATATGGGTCCCTCCATGTGTATTCTTTGATTGGTGGTTTAGCCCCTAGGAGCTCTAGGTGGTCAGGTTAGTTGATATTGTTCTTACTGTGGGGTTGCAATCCCCTTCTGCCCCTTCAGTCCTTCCCCTAACTCTTCCATTGAGATCACCAGACTCAGTTGCACTGTTGGCTGTGAATATCTGCATCTGCATTGGTCAGGTATTGGCAGAACCTCTCTGGGGACATACATACCAGGCTCTTGTCAGCATGCACTTCTTGGCATCAACAATAGTGATTGGGTTTGGTGACTGCATATGCAATGGATCCCCAGGTGGGGAAGTTCCTGGATGGCCTTTCCTTCAGTCTTTGTTTCACTCTTTGTCCCTGTATTTTCTTTAGACAGGAACAATTCTTGTTTAAATTTTTGAGAAGGATGGGTGGCCCTATCCCTCAACATGGGGCTGTGTCTAACTTCTGGATATGTTTTCTACAGGTTCTCTCTCCCCTTTTGGGGGTATTTCTGCTAATGTCACCCTGCTGGTCCTGGGAGCCTCTTACTTCTGCTGGCTACCCTCAATTCCCCATCTCCCACTGCTATATACCTATGTTCAATTTCCCCACCCTCTATATAACACCCCATCTCCTCCCACACCTGATCCTAACCCCCTTTTTTACTCTTCCCGGCCTCTCTTCCTATCAAGTTCCTTCCACTCTCTACCTCCAATGATTAGTATAGACAAATAGAATCTCATAAAATTGAAAAGCTTCTAAAAGGCAAAGGCCACTGTCATCAAGCCAAAATTTCAACCTAGAGATTAGGAAAAGATCTTTACCAATCCTACATTAGTAAATAGTAAGTTAGTAATCCTACATTAGTGATAAAAGACTAATATCCAATATATACAAAGAACTCAAGTTAGACAACAGAGAATCAATTAACATTATTAAAAATGGGGTACACTGCTAAGCAAAAATTCCCAATGAAGGAATCTAGAATGGCCCAGAAGCACCTAAAGAAATGTTCAACATCCTTAATCACTGGAAAAATGCAAATAAAATCAACCCTGATATTCCACTTCACACCAGTCAGAATGGCTAAGATCAAAAACTCAGGTGACACCAGATGCTGGATAGGATGTGGAGAAAGAGGAACACTCCTCTACTGCTGGTGGGATTACAAGCTGGTTGTACTCTGGAAATCAGTTTAGTGGTTCCTCAGAAAATTGGACATAGTTCTACCTAAGGTTCCAGATATACCACTCCTGAGCATATACTCAAAAGACACTCTGACATATATCAAAGATACATACTCAACTATATTCATAAAAGCCTTATTTATAATAGCCAGATGCTGGAAACAATCCAGATGTTCCTCAGCAGAGGAATGGATACAGAAAATATGCTACATTTACACAGTGGAGTACTACTCAGCCATTAAAAATAAAGACTTCATGGAATTCACAGCCAAATGGATAGAGCTAGAAAATATCAAATTGAGTGAGGTAACCCAATCACAGAAGAACTCACATGGTATGCACTCACTGATAAATGGATATTAGGAACAAGGTCAGAATAACTATGATACAACTTACAGACTATATGAAGCTCAAGAAGAAGGAAGACCAAAGTATGGATGCTTCAGTCCTATTTAAAAGGGGTAAAGAAAATATTCCCCTTGAGATTCTTAATTTGAGTTCCTTATTTTCCTTCTCTTTATAATGAACTATGTTCCAAACATGCCATTCTAATAAATCCTTTTCTCCTTAAATTTAATTTTAGTCAGGCTGCTTTATTACAGAAATAAAAACCAAACTAGAACACTTCAGTTTCTATATTGAATTTCTATATTATTTATTGATAAGGACAAAATTTTAAAAGTGTGCATATTTAAATTCAAATGAGAACTACCTTCTCATAATCAAAGAAAAAATTATACAAACAAACAAACAAACAAACAAACAAACAAAAACTCTATATTCAGTCACCTTTCATATTTTGTCTTCAAATTTCACCATTAGTCTCCTTTATGGAGCTGTGAGGGGAGCTGAGCAGAAACTGTTTAATGTATGCTTTATGAAATGAATCATCCTGTTTATCCTGTATATAATTTTTTAAAACAGGTCACCCCTTAGCCAATGGGTTGTTCATGTTCTGGGTTGGCTGCAGAAATAAAACATTCAGAATCTAGTATACAATTTCACTAAGACCAGTTTAATATTTTCATGGAGCAGAAATCAAACATTAATTTTAGCTGCCTTGTTTAATATTTGTCTGCTTTATATCTCCATAAAATTACTTTAGATCTGCTCTAATAAATTTTCTTTCAGCAAGTTATTGATTAGATTTCTCCCCTTTAGGAACTGAACTCCTATTTTAGCATAATACATTTCAGTTGAGCTATACATTATCACCATCACTGATCATCTGTAAAATCCTTTATGGATAATTTATATTTTTGCTTGATGTGATCCTAGAGTAATTTATTGAAAGGAAAATCCATAGTATAATTATGAAACAACATGGGTGACCTCTTTTTCTCATTTTAAGTTTTTATATATTGATTCCCATAAAATGTATCATTTTCTTCTTGGTTAATCTTCTAGATAGCCATACTTCAACTGAAAGTATAATAAAAACAATATTAATAAAATGTTAAAAAAGAACTAAGTGTGTTTTATTACAAAACCGCTTTGAGGTTTAGGGGAGGTAGTGATATACCCAATTCTTATATATTCAGATCTAAGCTCCAAATAAAACTGTCCTATAGGATTAATTCAATTTTACAAATAAAAACATTTTCTAAAAATAGCTTTCTCCCAACCAGAGTGAACAATGTTACTATGAATACAGCACAAAGAGAAGACTTTCTTAACTACGTATTCAATCCTTACTCTGGTAAATTTTAGGCAAGATGAGTCTAAGATTGGGTCAGAGTTCACTACAATGGGAGCATTTTTCTAAAATTCATGTGTATATAAATTCAAACTAAAAGTGTTTTAGAGTACTAATTATATGGAACAACAAAGCATTGAAACAAAATTCAATTCTGTTGGTGAAAATTATTCATACAGATTTTAAACCACGGTGTTTTCAACTAAATATTACAACTAAAAAGAAGACTGTGCTAGAGTAGTAAATGAAGTATTTGTAGGAGATGGTCTGAACAAAACTAGCATGTAGTGATAGGCAGTAGGTGACTCGGTTGTACTTTCTGTGCTAATCATTTCACCTTGCAAACTGAGTCTGAGATGAAATAATTTTAAGAGAAATTGGACACTGGCTGAAAGCTAGATAAGGAATTTATCTCCCTGAGTTAAGAAAGTTAGCAAAGTGTGGTGGTATATGCCTTTAATCTTAGTACTTTGGAGTCAGAGATATATCTCTGTAAGTTTAAGGCCAGCATACTCTACATAGAGAGTCCCAGGTCATTCAGAACTACATAATGAGACCTGTCTATAAAACAAACAAACAAACAAAAAACCCCAAAACAAAACAAAACAACAAAAAAAATCTAAAAGAAATGTATTCTAGATCAGACAGTGAAGGGGAAAATGTCTTATTTGAGATTGCACATAACTATAAACACAGAAAAGATCAAAATTCTTAACCATTGAAACACTACATTCATTGAGGTAATAATTTATGACAGACAAAATATATATGATGCAAAGAAACAAATGGGAGAATAAGATAAAAATATTACAGAGGCTTTAAAGCTAGCTGTTTTCTAATTAATATTAAGGCATTTCAAGTATATCAATAGAAGAGGGAGTGAAGTAGAACCTAAGTAAGAGAACATAACTCTCTATAGGACTGAATAGCGGAATTGCATCTCAGTTGCAAAGATTGGTAGAGGTCTCAAAAAAGACTGCTCACTTGTTACGAACAATGGCAAATGATCACAAAGAACTTAAAAATGCAAATACTGTTTGGATTAAAGAACAACTTTTTGGATTAATTCTGTACATAGCACAGACAGGCTCTAGATATGATCTGATAGCAATATTGAGCACTTTGGGAAATGTAACACCAAGAACATAGTAATGTTTCTTGATCTATTGCAAATTCCCTTATTTACAATTTTTGTCAATCTTTATTTCTTCTGATTGAAACTTTTCAAACAGACTTAAGCCCGGGAAGACTTAGAGATGATATAGCAGATGAAAAGTATACATCAAGATTAAAATAAAGACTGAGAGGCTTGCAGCTGTAGCAGATAGAAGAAAACCAGGAGAGGAAGAAGAGAGATTCTAAGAGACAGAGGGGATTGAAGACACCAACAAAACAAATCCCTGTAAATCAATAGGATCTATGCACACATAAATTTATAGAGACCATGGCAGTATGAATAGAATCTATATGCTTTTGTTTCAGATGGTGTGCTGAAGTTGAAAGGAGAACTGGATTAATACCTTCATCTCTAACTCAGAAGTATCTCTAATGATTAAGTACTTGAAAATGAAAATTTAGTTTCCTCCAAAAGAGTCTTAACTTGGGAAAGGAGCTACTTATAAGGGTAGGCTGCATGTCTAGAAGTTGATGACCAAGAGAAAACACTCAAGGCACCTTTGCAGGTTTTTTTCTTTTATAATATCATGACAGAGATTTTCTGTTTTAATTCTTAATATATTTTATTTTATTTCATATTTTTCTTTTCTGTTTTTACCCTACTTTAAAAAATATATATACATTATGGCTTCCAGATTTCATCACACTTTCCCCTTCTGTTTGCTTGTTTTTATCTATTTCAACATGTTAGGTTATGTTTTATCATATCAATCCTTTAGAATACTCTTAGTATTCCAATCAGAGATAAGAAGGGGTGGACACAGGTGGAATGAATTGAGGAGGAATGTGGATCAGTAGAAGGAAGGAAAACACCTTCAGGATATATTGTGTGAGATAAAAATCTCCTTTAAATGAAAAGAAATGAAATAGTTATCATGTTTGCTACTGCTTACTAAATTTGATTTCATGTTTAGTCTTAGTTCAAGCTATTTGAAAACCCTTTATTTTAAAGAAGACACATTAGAAATGCTTTCTCGGTTTTAGTAATATTGGAAATTATAGCATTACTTAAGCAAATACATTTTGTTTCAATTTTTCTATGATCTTAAAATCATAAAATATTTAACCCCCTATGTAAATACTGAAGTATTTTTCCAATAAGTTTATACATTTTAAATTTTAATATATTTAAGAATAATACTAGTTTCAATTAATGATAACTTGGTTTATACCACAAATAAAAAAAATTCTGAGAGAACTTTAGGGGTAAAATAAATGCAGTTCATGTTTGAATTCATACAAGATGAGATTCAATATTATGTTGTAGCTGAAGTTAG
This sequence comes from Mus caroli, assembly GCF_978045245.1. Lineage (NCBI taxonomy): Eukaryota > Metazoa > Chordata > Mammalia > Rodentia > Muridae > Mus > Mus caroli. The sequence continues at coordinate 128,101,650 of NW_028227261.1, read as the reverse complement.
AAAGCATGGGGAATGGAGATTCAATAAATCTTCATTAAAGAGTTCATAGAATTGTTCATCAAACTTTTTATACCTTCTGATCTGCACATTCTGAATCTCTGAAAAATAGTGTGAATTAACCATCTTTACTTAGCAAATGTGACTACTACCAACGAAAGTCCATTCTTTCTAAAGAGTCTGTCCTTCAAAATGTGATACAGTTTCCTAGACCAAAATGATTCTGATACATGTGTAGTAGAAAAATGCATCTATTCACAGGTTGGTATCAAGCAACTGCTGTCTAATTTGGTTTATGAACCACTCAATGGGACTGAAGTATGTCAAGTCCTGGGAACTCTGCTAATTCACTGTAAGGTTACCAACCTTAAAAGAATCTACTACTATGATGTTGGTAAACTAAGATAATTTCTCACTCTTTTCTAAATCTTATCCTTGTAACCACAAATTAGTGTAGCTACCATTCCTCATTTAAAAATGCCTTCCACTTTTACAGACAATGGAGACCATCACAGAAAGCCACAACTGGATGCAATGCTGAGATCAACAGATTTTGGGAACACATTCATAACAGATACATCTACATCACAATCTCTGTATCTGTGACTCAACAACCATCATATAAGAATGAGTGGAAAATGTGTAAGAACCATAGTACCAGGAAGTCTGCTATGAAGCCATCTCTTCTAGAAATGGCTGAATAAACAAGAACAGGAACACTGGAAAAGAAATGAATTTATGTACCTGGAAGAAGGAAAATATTGCATGCCTGAACACTATACAAAGAACAACAGGCACTTAATGACCACTGAGAGGAAGACTTAGGCACTCTCAGATGTGTGAGTCTCCTTATTGTTTGTCCAATGTCAGTTTTCTGCTGTTAGTCTACTTTACCACTAAAAAAAGGGATTCATAGCTTGTGTGTGTGTGTGTGCATATCCATATATACATGCACACTTATGCATATATATGTATGTATATGTATATTAATAAATAAAAACAGGTTATCAACTAGAGAGTATGGGGGATATGGGTAATGTTTGAGGATCACTAACTGGGAGGGAGGAAAGAAAGAAAAGGGAGGCAGAAAGTGATGTAAATCTAGTTCAATTAAAAACAACAATAAATTCATACTATGAAGAAAATTATCAATATGAATACAGAATTGAAAAATTTATCATTTAATGCCTAAAATTGTGTGAAAATAAGAATATTCTAAGGTATTGAATACAGTCATTTAAAATAAAAATGATCCTTTGCATATATTTTAAGTCACTTCCTTTCTGGTGCCCAGCACACAGTTCAGTAGCAATCCTATTATTCTCTCTTCATATAATAGGAGTGGCTGCAGGTCCTTAATAAGAAGTGTCAAAAAGCATATCTGGTAAGCTGATCACACCATTTTTCTTTAGTAGCAGCATGATAGAAATGTACTTCAGAACTGAGATGAGTGGTTTAGTTTACCCTGTTTACATTTGCCTATGTATGCCAGCCACAGCTTGGATTTCTCTAAGGAGAGCAGGCAGCAAGCAATCTAATTTAAAAGTGTAAGGTCTGTGCAGTGAAGGCTTAATTCAGGAGTTTATGGACTCACCACCGGTGATCAGCTCTGAGGAGTACATCTCATCGAGTGCATTATGGCAACATCATTCACTGTGAGGGTAGTTAAAGGCTTGTCAGCAATTCTAGTTTAAACTGCTATTTTCTGGTATTTATGATTTGACCATTAAGAATTGCTGGGGCTTGAAAAACAGTTTGTGAAGATTTAGATCCACAGGAAATTGAATCATTACCAATTCTGAGCAGATGAAAATGTGAAATTTTGTGATAGGAAGAAATCAAGAACCTGAAGTAGACCCTAGCCTTCCACAGGAAAGAATATGTCTCAGTCTCAGGCTCTTATATGGTGCATGTGCTGTTAATTTTGAGCAAACACTTCAGGGGGATAACAGCACAAGAAAATGAGTTTGGCATGAATATAATTTTTACTAAATATATACTTCAGAGCTTGCTGACAACCTGCAACACAGATATAGTAAAATATTCCTTGTTTAATAAGAGAGAGGTGTAATGTGAAAAACAATATTAAACTTTTCAAATGCATTACATGAAAATGTGACCTTAACATCTGGTATAATAAAAGACAAGAAACTTTGTGTTCTTTCATGATAAGTACTAATAAACAATTATTTTTTCAACATTCTTATATATAACTACAGGGAGAGTACACTATAAACATATTTGAATATGTAAACATATTTACAAACACGCCGATAAAATACTCTTTGTATGTCTTGTTTCTTTCACTATAGAGACAAAAATGAAAAAATCTTTACTGAGAATGGATAAGGAAACAAATGTTCAGATATTTGAACATAGAGAGAATAAAGAAGTTCTGGGAGTGGATTGTGAAAATTATTTAATATATCAAAAAATGTTTGATAGGCAGTTCATTTAATAAAGTGCTTGCCATGCAAGCATGAGGAGCAGAGTTTAACACCCAGAACTGAGATAATAAAAGTCAGTTATAATGGTCCATATTTATACTGCTGCTGTTAGGGAGGAAGAAATAAGTGGGCCCTTGGGACTTGCTTACTTGCTTCAAAATGTAATCTAAACGGTGAACTACTGACTCAATTATAAACCCTGTTTCAAAAAAGAAGGTAGATGTTTTCTCAGGAACCACACCCAAGTACGGCAGATGGGCACACACTCAGAAAAACCATATTCACATTTACATAATAGAGAGGAGAGAGGAGAGAGAAAGATGAGAGATGAGGAAGGGAGGGGGAAAGGAAGGGGAGAGGGAGAAGGGGGGGAGAGAGATCCAAGAAATTAACCCTTCTACAGGGTTGTGGTATTTGTTCCAATGCTTGCAGAGTTTATGCTTCATACACTGAACAGATCTCTAAATATCCTGAAAATGAATTATGTTGGATTCTGAAGAATTTACAGTAAGGAACAAGGAGAAAGACTGATAATATTATTTTGACATTATTCTGTCTATAGAAAGAAGTTAAAGAGCAAACATATAAAGAAGTCTCCAGGGAGTCTATGAGGGTGACTCTAGCTAATATTCCTATAAGTGGGGAATATGGAACTGTGACATAGCCACCTCCTTTAGCCAAGCAGGTCCTCCAGTGGAGTAATAAGGATACCAATGCACCCACAAATCATTCAACCCCAAATTTTTCCAGTCTACAAGAAGTGCAGGGACAAAGATGACACAGAGATTGAGGGAATGGCCAACCGATGACTGGCCCAAGCTGAGAACCTTCCCATTGGCGAGAACCAATCCCTGACACTATTAATGATACTCTGTTATGCTTTCAGATAGGAGCCTAGCATAACTGTCTTCTGAGAGGCTTCACCCAACAGCCAATGAAAAAAGATTCAGAGACCCAATGTTATATGGAGCTCAGGAAGTCTTTAGTAAAAGTCTGGGGAAGGTTGAGAGACCAGGAAGGGATGGGGACTAAACAGAAAGACAAACAGAGTTAACTAACCTGGATTCTTGGGAGTTCCCAGAGACTGAACCACCAGCCAAAGAACACATGGTTTGGACCTAGCTCCCCGACTCCAACATACCCTAATAGCAGATGTACAGACTGGTCTTTGTATAGGGGCCCTCATTGCAGCAGGTGTTGTACTAAACTCTGTTGCCTGCCTGTGGATTCTATCCCCCTAACTGGACTGCCTTGCAGTGGTCAAGGATGTGCCTAGCCCTGTAGTGCCTAGTCATGCCAGGGTAACTTGCTTCCAAGGGGGACCTTCCTCTTCCCAGAACAGAAGGGGAGGGAAAGGAAGTGGAACTATGTGAGGTAGTGCCTGGAAGGAAAGAGAGGACTGTGATTCATATGTACAGTGAATAAATAAATAAATTAATGAAAAATTTGACACAATCCTATTGCTTCCTAATTCTCAGTAACGTTTGCTATTAATTTTATTATCTACTATCTACTATTATCTTGACATTAAACTGTCCATTAAATAATTTTTCTTCCTAAGTTGAAACTTTTTGGCTTTTGGAGACTGGGGTTCTAATTAATGTTAATGGTGATGGATAATTCAGTTCTGTAAAATCATAAAACTTTGTTTCTCTGATTTCCCAAATACCCATTTTTCAACACTGTGAAATCAAAATTTTAACACCCTTTTGTCATGATATCATATTGAGATATAGGTGAGAATCACTTAGGCCTAGTATTGTCTTGATTTTATTCTGATTTCCTTTTCTGTCTCTTACTGATAATCCTTATTATTAGTTTCTTTGAGATACCAAACTTTTTATTTAAATCATTAGGTTGTTATTTTTATTATAAATGATTAACATAAGATAGAAACTAAGATATTAAATTCAATGATTTACTAAGATGTGTTTCAAGTCTAGAAGAATATACAACTTATTTCTGAGGGAATCATGATGAATTAGTTCTGTAGGGCCAGCCTTTGTTGGGCTCCAACAGCTGTGATTGTGGCTTTGACTGAAGAAACAGAACTACTGCAGTAGTTCCAGTTTCTATATGTAGTATAGGATTGTTATGCCACCCAGAGGAATAGAGAAAACATTTCCAGTACTTCATAAAGAAAATATATGAAATTCTTTCTCAGTACATGGCTTTACAATTGTCCAGAAAATGATCTGTACCTGAAAAAATAAGATATAAAAAATTGGTTAAAATTAGTAACAGGTACTCTTAAAAGGTTTCATTCCAAATACACATTTAAAAATAATAAATGATTGTTTCTTAAAATTTTAATCACAGAATCCTTGTTAATTTAATAAGAGGGAAGAGAAAGCAAAGACAGTTGTTGAATTTCTTTAAAAGCATGCAGTTCTTGTCACTTTCAATAAAATGAAGCTATTGTAGAAGACTTAGATTGGAAGTTTGCAATCTGCCACATATGTGTGGAATGGTGTGTGACTTGAGTACAGAGTGGTAAAGATGAAAGCTACTGGTGACCTTGTGCCAACATAAGCAGTACTTACACAGGAAGAGAACTGTGAGAGTACCTGTCAGGGGAACCAAACAAAGGATATAAAGCTGTAAAGGCAAAAGCAATGATGAATACTGATCTGATGTCGAGCACACAGTGACTAAAGTTTCCCATCTGTGGTGAGTAGAGGATCTCTGCAGAACCAGTAGACTCTAGGAAGCATTGCAATATGTTAATTAATGGAAGGATTGGGTACAGACTTCAGAATGCAAGTAGAATTTTATCAAATGACAGAAACCTGTATCCATCCCTATAGTTGCTCATTTCACTGATTCTGATACTTCATTGTCTATGTAACAGATATTATGCTTGGTCCAGGATGGAAAAGTATAAAACAGGAGAATTATAACGTCATGATGTTTGTAGTTCTAATATATAATTCTGTCTGAAAATTAGAAACTTTTCTATAGTGATCCACTTATAAAATACATATTCTCAATTCTAATATTGACACCTTAACCTCTAACCTCCAATGGAATAGTAATATGAGGTAACTGTGAAGAGGTGGAAGGCCTCTCATTATAGAGTTATTACCTTTATAGAAATAGATACCAAAACTGGTACACACCCTAGATGTATTTTCTGCAATTACAGGACAACAATGCAAGATTTCTCTGCACAACAGCAAGGAGGAATCCACACTGGACTCTCAATTAAGATACATTTCAAATTTCAAAACAAACAAACAAACAAACAAACAAAAAAATCTTCTTGAATTACAGCTTCCATAAATATGCGAATTAACAGTATGCTATTTAAGGCTTGCAACTTATGGCAATTTGTCATGTCATCTAAAAAGTGTAGTTCCATGACTGAAAAAGTCATGGAACTACAACAAACAAATATGTTTCTATGAAAGAATTACCTGAACTTAATTTGAATACTCTTACTGGCTAAAAAATGAGGTACATATGGATAAGATCTCCATAAGGCAAATATAAGTATCTGCCATAGCAGATACTCTTAGAAGAATAAGAATAGAATCCAGAAATTGTCAGACATGCACAAAAATATATATCTTAAAAAGAATAGCTCTCTAAAATATACAAATAAATTTAAACTTCAGGTCCTGTGGAGGTTTGATGCCCCAATGTATGGGGGATGCTGAAGCAGTAGGGTAGAAGTGGGTAGCTGGGTAGTGTGAGTTGGGGAGCATTCACATAGAGGCAAAGGAGAGGGGGGAGAGGGCAGATGTGAGATGGGTTTGTGGATGGATAACTAGGAAGGAGGATATTATTTGAGATGTAAACTAATGGAATGATTAATAAAAAAATTTAACTTCAATATTAAACAATTATAAAATTATAAATCAACTACCTAGGGATTGTAGCATACACGTGTAAACCCAGCACTTGTCAGGTGGAAGCAGGAGAAAACTACAGCTAGCCTCAGCATTATCATACATTCAATTCCATCCCAGGATGCATGTGAAGGTCTGTGAGAAAGAATAAATGATGCATTTGTACAAGGGAATGCCGCTCAATTCTAAAATTAAATGACATATTAAGCATGGATTAATGTCTGGAATAAACATCAATGCATATTACCAATTAAAAGAAGCTGCTCTGAAAAGTTCACTAATCTTGAATAATGCAGTTACAAAGTCTGTTAGGAAAGAGTGACAGGAAAAGCAATAAGGACCTTTCAGGCAGAAAAATACTTGTAGTATATTCTAGTGGCAGATTCACGCCATGCAACATTTGCACAAACGCATATGCTGTATAATTCAAGTATACCCTAACATATACTATGGTGATAATATGTTGTAAGTCACTGTGTAGTGGTCCTCAACGTTAATACTAATGGAGGCAGCCATGCATGCCTAGAAAAATGGAATTCCTACTTTTCTTTTAGTTTTATTTTTGTCAATTATTAATCTCGTTTTATTTCTTCTTTTTTAATTGGATATTTTTTTTATTTACATTTCAAATGTTATCCCTTTTCCTGGATTTCCCCCTGGAAACTACCTATCCCATTCCTTCCCCCACCCCACTTCTATGAGGGTGTTCCCCAACCCACCCACTCCTGCCTCCCCACCCTAGCGTTATCCTACACTGGGGCATTGAGGATATGCAGGGGGTACCTCTATGCTCTCTGAGAAGAAGTAGAGGAAGGAATAGGGAAGGAACTTTGTGAGGGGGGACTTGGAAAAGAGACAATGATTGGGATGTAAAGTGAATAAATAAATTAATGGTGGAAAGATACAATTATACATATATAAATACATGTATTTATCTTATGCTAATTGTACCTTAATAAATCTGATAATTTTATAGCATGCAAATTATCAGTAAAGTTTATTCTTATAATTAATTTGTACATATTTTATTTTGTGCAAGAGTATTCCACTATTATAGTAGTAGATAAATGTCATGGAAATATATAACCATTTTCTGATTGGGCTTAAGACCTGATCCACAAGATGAAGCCCATACCTGACACTAGTACTGGGCCCAAGAACTGGTATATAGACAGGCCATAGGCTCAGAGGGAGAATCTACCATTACTGTTCTGCTAGATGGCCATGGTATTAACCATATTCCCAATGAGGTACTATTATCTGCAAAGATTAGTACTTCTCTCACTCTCATCAGAGAAACTTATTTTGTAGTATGTAGTAACAAACATAGAGACCTCCTACTGCTCAAAGTACCAGTATAAAGTACTGCACAATATTCTTCCCTAAATGATGTACCTCTATTACACCCTATCCTTCCAAGACTTAGGGATCATTGTAGAAGAAAAGAAGGAAAGAAAAGCCAGAGGTTGTGGATGACTATAAGAAACAATGTTTTCCAGACATAAAAGGTCAGTTATACATATGAACTCAGCAGTTTTAACAGGATGCACAAGATCTGTGCAACCTGGAGCCAGATAAAATTTCATTGCAGAAAGAAAAAGAAGGCATGAAGTCCTATGCTGAGCTGAGGAGCTATTGGAAATTGATATCTGCTAGTAGAGAATTTTATTTAATGCTATGGCCTTTAAGGGAAGAAAAAATAGCTACCACAACCAAGTATATAAGAATATTAGGGCAGCACATTTTTTTTAAAATGACATAGTTGGAAGAGTAGTGAGCGAATAATGGATCTAGGCAGAGTTGGAGTAGGTAGGGGGTTGCATATTGTCAAAGTACATGAACCAAGTTCTTTTTTTTTTTAATTTTTTTATTAGGTATTTTCCTCATTTACATTTCCAATGCTATCCCAAAAGTCCCCCATACCCTCCCCACCCCATTCCCCTACCCACCCACTCCCACCTCTTGGCCCAGGCATTCCCCTGTACTGAGGCATATAAAGTTTGCACGACCAATGGGCCTCTCTTTCCACTGATGGCCGACTAGGCCATCTTTTGATACATATGCAGCTAGAGACACGAGCTCCGGGGGTCCTGGTTAGTTCATATTGTTGATGAACCAAGTTCTTAAAGAACTAATTGACACAAATAATGACTCAAACACAACAGAATAAATTAGTGGGAATATATAAGTTAGAAAGTGGGTATGTAGGTAGTTGAAAGAGGTGAAATGAACGTTTTGAGAACATATTTAAGTTTTAGCTTTTTAAATGTACCACTTGGAAAACACACTTTCTTAGTGAAGAAATTTTATTTCTTGTGCTTTAAAAAAAAGAAAAGAAAAGAGGTGACAAATAAATAAAAAAAAGAAGTTGCCAAAAAAAGACTTAGCTTGGTGCTAAATGGAGAAAGCTAGAGCATTTCTCTGGGGTTTGTTTATGTAGCAGTTATTTGTTTGTTTGTTTTTTGGTTGCTTTTTTATTTTTTTAACTTTGTATGAGTGTAATTTATTTATAAAAAAACTGTTTCATTGTTGTCTAAATTAGAGTTTTACTGCTGTGAACAGAAATCATGACCAAGGAAAATCTTATAAGGACAACATTTAATTGGGATTGACTTACAGGTTCAGAGGTTCAGTCCATCATCTACAAGGCAGGAGCATTACAGTGTCTGGGCAGGCATGGTCCTGGAGGAGCTGAGAGTTCTACATGTTGTTCCAAAGCCAAAAAGACAAGACTGACTTCCAGGCAGTTAGGAAGTGGATATTAAAGCCCATATCCACAGTGAGACACCCATGCCAACAAGGCTACATCGTGCCACTCCCAGTGACAAGCATATACAAACCCTCACACTTGTGACAAGTTCATGTATTTCACCTTTTTCTCCCATCTGACTACGTACCCCTCCCATCACCCACAGGGACTTTATTCTTCCTTAGCCATTACTTTTCTACTTTACACTTTAATATTAACAACTTCTAAGAGAAAGCTATCATCTTACCATAGAAATTAGGACAAACATTGTCCAAGACAGAAACATCTCCCTATTCTGCCTAGTGGAGAAGGTTTGTCTTATCATCATTGCCAATCACCAAGTAAACTCAATTATTCTTTGTTTCTTAATAGTATCCATTCCAAAGCAGGTCCCAATACCCAAGCTCTCCATGAAATCTTTTAACACCAACAAGAGCTATTAGTATTCAGCAATTTTGGAAAAATCCTCCCTGACCCTCTCTTCCCGAGATACCACTCTGCTCACAGGGGTGTTTTCTGGGAATTTGCTATGAACTTATAAACTTATACAGTAACAGATATTGCTTCCTTGCTTACCTGATGATGAGTACTTACTTCAAAGGAAAATATTACTTAAAGTGCATAGTCAAGAAAAAATGTCTTTGTACATTCACCATTAACATGTCTGGAACAGAGTTCATTTAGCATATATACTTTTCAAGAATAAATTTTGCTTGATCTTATTTGTAATGACTCAAAATTTTAACAATTTAAAAATTAAGGAAATTGCCATTTTATTTCTTTGCCCATCACCCCAACACCCCCCTCCACATTTTACAAATGTCTGTTTTGAACAGACACAATTCCCTCTGATGTCTTAGTGTTATGATATTAATTCAAGAACCATAGAAGTATATTATCTTGTAGAGATGTGGCTGCTACTCTCTTCTGAATATCACTTTGCTGTTTAGGTTGAACTTTTAGTAAATGTAATTTTAATTTACAGAAGAATCTCAGAATGTTTCTCTTTAACTTCCAAAAATGCACAATTGAATCCCTCTGAAGCAAATCTTATTCATCCAGCAGACAAACTTCTATTCCTATTGTAGGGCTCTAAAGAAAATAATTCTATTACAAAATTGAATTTATAAAATATTACATTGATATTGACATAATTTTTAGACTTTTATAGCTTAGACTATAAATATGCATCAATGTTCCAGTGGTGATGGTTATAAATTTCTCATGGATGTTAAGTTTTAACTTGAAAAAGTATGCTTGTATTTTCACCAGTCACCCTGCAAACACATCTAAGCTGGGCTCCTGCCCTTATAAATTTACAGACTTGGCCAGGTGTAGTTGTGCATACCTTTAATCCCAGCACTCAGGAGGCAGAGGCAGGTGGATTTCTGAGTTCAAGGCCAGCCTAGTCTACGAAGTGAGTTCCAGGACAGCCAGGGCTATATAAAGAAATCCTTTCTCAAAAAAGCAACAACAACAAAAGAATAATAATAAATAAAATAAAATAAAAATAAATTAAAAAATAAATAAATAGATTTACAGACCTAAAGTGTTGAAGCTCCGCAGTGAAAGTAACAAGGGAGAGACAGTGCATGTCTTGTAGCACATAACCATACATGGCTAACTACTTAGTTTATTCAGTAGCATTGGCTGCTGTGAGTATATAGGGAGGACAGAAAATGGTCAAAAAATCCAAAGTTATGAAGAGTAAGAGATGGAAAATGTACACTGACTCATGCATAATTGTGAAATAGGTATACAAATTGTGAAATAAACATGTATTTACATATATGTCAAATAAATCAAAAGAACTCCTGCTAATATGTTTAAAAATTTTTAATAACACCTGTCTTTTGAAACATTTAATTCTGAAAGTACACAGAATTGTATTTAGGACTTCTCATTTTATTGTCTGTAAATATCCTTGCAGTCTTTGGCCCCATTTATATTACCACTATATCCTTTAGTATTTCTTCATAGCATGTTGAATCTATGGCATAAATAATTAAATCATGTTGTTCAATTTCTGATTGGACATGTGTTTATATAGGTAATTTTGGTCATTTATAAATTTATATGTATACATTGGTAATTCTATTTCATCTACGTTTTTTTGTTGTTTATTTCCTGGTCAGTTTTAATCTGTTAAGTTCAACTTATTTAGTGTGGTAGACCTTCTTTCTTCTTATCTTTTATTTTTCATTCTTTGACAGCTTCAAATAATTGTACAATGAGTATAGAGCTTCCTTTTCCACTGGTGCATTGTTGAATTCCCCTTCCTCTGATTAATATCCCTTTTCTATCCAACCAGTCCTATTTGTATTTCAAGACTTTTCTGCTTGTATGACCCATTGTATGACTAATTTCAATAGTGTTGCCTACATGGGCATGGTGTAAATATGTTCTAACTTAAAATTTAGAAAACCTACAGTAAAATAAGAAAAATGAACACTGAGCTATTTATATAAGCTGCTGTTTATGGTGTTAAATTAAAAAGTACTTTAGTTAAGGTTATATTGCTGTGAAGAGACACCATGTATATGGCAACTTTTGTAAAAGCAAATGTTTCATTGGGGCTTACTTACAATATCAGAGTGTAATCCATTATTATCATGGTGGGAAGCATGGCATCCAGCAAGCTGACTTAGTGTTGGAGGAGCTGAGAGTTCTATATCTTGATCGGAAGGCAGCCAGAAGGTGACTATTGTCTCCCCAAGGTAGAGGTTGAGAATAGTAAGCCTCGAAACCCACCCACACAGTGACACACTTCTTCCAGTAAGGTCATACCTCCTAGTAGTGCCACTCCCTATAGCCAAGTATTCAAACAGATAAATACTTCACCCTCTACCTCCCACTCACTTCACCCCCCACCCCCATCTCCCTTCCCCTGAATCTACCTTTCTTCTTGATGATCACATGAAGTGGACGATTCTTGGACTGTGATTCCATGACCGTGGTCATGGATCTCCAAAGAAATAGAAAAAAAAAAAAAAGGAATGGAGGAATGGAGAGTGAGAGAATGAAAGATACAGAGAAATTGGAAGAGAAATATAGAGAGAAAAGTGATCAAAAATTAGATAAAATATTTGTATGACTATGATGCTAAAAACCTTGGATACTTTCAACTCTAAGCTAGAAATGTCAATAAGGCTCTGATACAATTTAATATTGAGTTTGAATCCCAAGAAGTTGATGAACTAATGCATGTCCAATTTCAAGGCCAGAAATCAGTGCTTCAGATATAGCAGATAGCCAAAATGAAAATGCTGAGTTTCGTTTTTGTTTTTTTGTTTTGTTTTGTTTTTTTCTTTTGTGGACTTACACCCTCAGTGGGTTAGAAGAAGCTACAACCTTAGGTATGATAGTTCTCCTAGTTTCATTTGTGTTTCTGGTTTAAAATACTGTAGCAAATAGAAAGTTAAGGAAGGATGGGAATGTTTTCAATTCCAAATGATGGTCTATCATTGTATAGATGTCAAGGTAGAAACTTGTCTTAGTCAAACTTTTACTGTTGTGAAGAGGCACCATGACCACAAAAAACTCCTATAAAGAAAAATATTTAATTTGGGCTGGCTTATAGTTTCAGAGGTTTAATCCATTATCATCATGGCTGATATGTAGGCAGATATGGTGCTTGAGAAGTAGCTGAGAGTTCTACATCTGGATTGCCAGGCAGCACAAAGAAAGGACAATGGGCCTTGCTAGAGCATTTATACTATACCTGGGCTCTTTAGTGCTGTTCATATGTGTCTATGTTTAAATCTTGTTATTTGAAATTTGATAACCTATCAGGAAATTTGTCCCTGGATAAAACTTGTATTTTTTCTCTCAGTAGTGGCTAATTGCCTGTAGCTTAGTGAGATTCTCCCCCACTGATATTGTCATTGCTAGGGTATAGTATAGGCAATCTTTTGTTTCGATTTTGTGGGGCTAGTTTTCATGACAGGAGCCTGATATAGCTGTTTCCTGAGAGGCTCTTCCAGTGCTGACAAATTCAGAAGTGGATGCTCATAACCATCCATTGGACTTAGCACAGATCCCGAATGAAGGAGCTAGAGAAAGTACTCAAGGAGCTGAAGTGGTTTACAGCCCCATAGGAGGAACTACAATATGAACTAATTAGTATCCCTAGAGCTTGCTGGGTCTAAACCACCAATCAAAGAAAACACATGGTGGAACTCATGGCTCTAGGTGCATATGTAGCAGAGGATGGCCTAGTCAGTCATCAATGGGAGGAGTGGACCTTGGTCCTGTGAAGGTTCTATGCCCCAGTATAGGGCAATGCCAGGGACAAGAAGTGGGAGTGGGTGGGTTGGTAAGCAGGGTGAGGGTGGAGGGGATAGGGGTTTTCAGAGCGGAGATCAGGAATGGGGATAACATTTAAAATGTAAATAACAAAAATATCTAATAAAAAATGAAAGCTGCTATAAATCACAACAGACATCTGTATCTTCTGGTTCTTATACGCTTTCTTCTCCAATTTCTTTGATATTCCCTTAGATTTAGCTGTAAGAGTAATATTATAGCTGTATCAGTTGATTCTGAGCATCCTATTGTTGGTTGTCTATATTTTGAACAGTTTTGACTTTTTTGTAATGATCTTCATTTCCAGAAAACAATAACATGATTGATAAAATGTAAGAGAGTGTTCAATGCAGAGATCTACCACTCCTATGTTACATTTTGTCATAGGTGCTTCAATTTTAATGGAGAAAGGATTTTTTTATGGCTCACAATTCCAGGATACAGTCAAGTGTTGCAGGGAAGTCATGGCAGGAGGAGTTTGAGACAGCTTATCAAATTGCATCTATACTCAAGAAGGAAAATCTAATAATGTAACCTCATGGCCTATTTTAATGTCTCTGATTTTTTTTTTTTTTGTCTTTCACTGGAAAAGAAACTTACTTCTTAAATTGTGCAAGAAATAAATGGGAAATTTATAGCTTACTTTTGTGACACCAGTAGGAGGGCAAAATATGATGTAATAGTCTGAGAGTATGCTGGCTGGTAAGGACGCAAGATGAGTTTAGAGATTAAAAAAACATAGATAACAAAAACTGAATAGTCATGATACAATAAACTCTGTGTAAGCGGTGAAAGGTTAGAATAGAAAGATTAAACAAAAAAATTTCATGCATGCCCCATGGTGAGTTAGTTTGATATATTTCACTAGGTATTAGTTCTGCATCATATAGAGATTTGCTCAAAATGCAACCCTCTATTATTATCACAATTGTACTTTGTCAAGAATTGATGAAATCCTAAATCTCTCCTCCAAAACCATAAATAAAATAATTTCATGATAAAATTCTACATTCTAGAATGTATTCTCTCTATAAAGTAGTTTTATTTCCTTGCAAGCTATGTATGTGTAAGCCACTGAAAATAGATCAGAGCTCTAGAAGACTGTGGAGTTTTTTTCTTCTTTTTGTTTTTTTTTAAACCTCGTAACTCTTGTACTATATCCATTGCCTATGGATATAGTGATTTAATGAGGCAATTAAGAGAGTAAGCATGAAGCTCTATTATAATAGCAACATTATAAATAGAGTAAAAGGTAAGCCTTCCTTTCTCTTCACAAAATGAATTGGCAAAGTGAAAAATCTACCAAGGACATCCAAGTCCACAAGGTGCTGGCTGCAGCCTAACTGGAGGTCTCCAAGCACTTTACCTTACACATTTGGCATCCTGGAATCAAAGAAAATAACTTTTGGGATTTATGTCATCAAACTTGTGACATTTTATTATGGAATTCTAAGTATAATTGTAACATTTCAAGAGACATACTCATACTAAGAAATATCATTTCTGGTTTTGGAACAGTTATAGAAAATTGATCTATAACAATGAAAACCCTGATTTTGAGCTGTTTATCATCAAAAATTTAGTTTTACATCTTCAGATCTATTTACAAATGTCATGTATTATTAGTTGACTTTTTGAGTAACTGATTGAGGCCAAAGAACTAGTTTCTTCCTTTTGCTTTTGCTTGATTTGCCAATATCCTTTATAAAAAAGATTGGTTTTCCCTCATTAATATTTAAAGTACCTTTGTCAAAAAAAATTTGACCTTCGTTAAAAGTTTATTTTCAGTCTCTTTTAGTTTTTTTTTGTTTTTTTTGTTTTTTTTTTGTTTTTTTTTTTCGAGACAGGGTTTCTCTGTATAGCCCTGGCTGTCCTGGAACTCACTTTGTAGACCAGGCTGGCCTCGAACTCAGAAATCCGCCTGCCTCTGCCTCCCGAGTGCTGGGATTAAAGGCGTGCACCACCACGCCCGGCTATTTTCAGTCTCTTTATTGTGCATTATGGTATATTGGTCTTTATATCTGCATTGGTGTCACTAGTGTGTTTTAGTTACTGTAGTTTTTAACTATACTTTTGAGTCAGGAAATATGAGTCCTGCTGTGTTGTTCTTACTCAAGATGAGTTTGAACAGTTATAAAGTTTGTATTTTTATAAAAAATATATGCTTATATACTTCTTTTTGTTTGTTTTATTGTTTGTTTGTTTACTGGCTGTCCTGGAATTCACTCTCAGACATCCTCCTGCCTCTGCCTCCCAAGTTCTGGGATTAAAGGCATGCCACACCACTGCCCAGGTACTTATATATATTTTTTATTTAAATAATAGGATTATAATTTGATAGGGACTGTGTTTATTCTGTATGTAATTGTCAGTGGGATGAATATTTATTTTAATCTATGAGTTGAAGATTTTTCGATTTTATGGATGTTCTTTATAATATCTTCATTAACTATTAAAGAGCTTTGATGGCAGATGTTTACTTCTTTTTCATTTCCTGACTGCTTTCTCAATGCTTTCTAGTAGTACATTTTATTACATTAAAGTAACATCTATGCAGTCTTTCATATAGAATGCTAGAGAAATAAGATTTGTAACTTTTCCTTGTCGAGTGTAACAGTAGCTTAAAGCCTATTTAAAAAGTTTCTATTCTGTGGTTTTAATGATTTATTTGGTTGATAGGTTCTATTATGTTTAATGATTTCCATGTCAGGCCACCTTTGCATCCTTGAGATAAATACCACTTGATATTGAACAATATTTATAATAGTCCATTGAATTCAGTTTACAATTTTGTTGAATATTTTTATATGTACATTGTCAAAATTATTAGCCAATTATTTTTGTTGCTCTGTTCTCTGATTTTAATACCAGAGAATGTTGACCTCATAGAATAAGCTTGAATAAATTTTCCATTTGATTATCTCAGGTTTTTAAAAAGTTATTATTTTTAGATCCCACTGAAACATTTCAATTATGTATCTCTTAGAGTAATGATATATTAGTTAGTGTTATTTTAAAAAGAGTCCAATATGATGTGTGTTGTGAATGTATATATTATGCATGTGTATAGATATAAATTATATATATGATTTATTATAGAACTTGAGTGTTTTTGTTATAAAGTCTGGAAAGTCCAATAACATATCAGCTTTAAATTGAATTCTTAAAAATTTGGCAGCACACAGGACCAAGAAACTGCTCAGATATTTGCATGACAAAGGAAAATAGATATGCCAACTGAAGAATAGTAGGCGCTCACTTTAGCCTCACATTGATTTAAGTCACATCCTTCCAAAAGTTCATAATGCTCATTAAGAGTTCTCATTCACCTCCTGAAAGCTAATGAAATCACACTGCTTATATTCTACAATGTTCATTATACTTCTATGCAAACTGCATCTATGATATGTACTCACTCCACTTGAAGGCCCACATGACTTCAATGAATAACAAAGATACTTAAGTTTCTTCCCTCGTGCTTAGGATTGATGTTCTGACAAATGTAAAAGTATCTTTTATTCACCTGATTAAATTGTCATCTCAGGCTTACTAATGAATAAACTCACCTCTTCTAGTTCCTTCTGATCTCTGGCTGCCTGGTTCAACTCAGCCTGGCTCAAACACTACTCTCCAAGATGACTGATTTATTCTGGCTTCTCCCAACTTCTCACTTAATTTATCATCTCAGTCTCAAATTAATTTTGTCAATTGGCTATAATCTTCTGGCTCCTTCTCATTGTCTGGCTCATTCTGTCTTTGCTGACCTGCATTTAGCTACACAAACTCATGAATGAAGAAAACTCTACTGCACTGCCTAAACTCATCTGAACTTCAGTCTGAAGGGGCCTCTAACAATACATTCATTTCAAAAACCACTGCCTCCTTTTATAGAATAATAAAACCTAAATCATTTGTAATTAAAAGTGTGTACTCAGGGCATGTCAGTATTCCAGACAGATCATAATGTAATCTAGGGTTTGTCTACATTTCAGCAGGACTACATAGATGTAGAAGGTCTTTGAATGTCAGCTGCTGCCAGAACAGCAATGTTGCTAGATTAAATTTCCTGTACAGACAAACTGCAAAGTTTAACACTTCTCTTTATTTCAGAACCATGATAATGTGATTAATTATCTAGTTTTTACACATTATCTCCTCAGAGATCATATGGAATTGAACTGATTCCATAAACGAATGAGACTATTGAAAGACTGTATTTCTGTTACCTCTAAAATTCAGAGTTGGTGTGTAAGTTTTATCATATTATGGCTTACACATTTAAGAATACATTTCTGAAAAATGAAATAAAAATAATCTGGATACACTATTATTTTTAACATACATAGTAAAGTTATTAAAATAAGATTTAATTATAATTTTTCAAGTACTCTGATTATTATTTTCATAACAATTCAAAGGATGGTGGATAAAATATTCTGTTCCTGTTACTGCATTGCACTGAGATTCTTTTCGATGGAAGTAAGGCATCCTCAACAACCACATTCTCATTAAACACAGGACTTCACGTAAGTTTCCTAGTCATAAATTTGATCAAATATTGTGACTATGAAAGGCTTTAGCTTTATTGTATAATGTCATATTCTTAAATTCATTTTTATTATTAGTGTTTTCGATCATTTACTGATTTTTTTCTCTAATGCATTACAACCTGACAACAATTTTGTTTCCTTTAACTTCCCATTGCCTCCCCTCCCCTTTCCCCAGATCTACTCTTCCGTTTCTTTTCAGGAAGGAGAAGGCCTCCCAGGGCTTTCAACAGAACATGGTAGAGCAAGTTACAGTAAGACTATGCACAAACCCTGAAATCAAGTCTGCATGTGGCAATCCAGGAGGAGGAAAAGTTTGCAAGAACAGGCAAAAGAGTCAGGAACATTACCACTGGTAGGAGTCCCTTAAGGAGACCAAGCTACACAACCAAAATATATATGCAGAGGACAAAACACAGTCCAATGTAGGCTTTAGTCTTTATCAGCCCCTGTGAGCCCTTCTTAGTTGATTCTGTGGGTTGTGTTCTTCTGGTATCTTTGACCCTTCTGGCACCTACAATGCTTCCTCCTCACGTTCCATGAGGTTCCTGGAATTCTGCCAATGGTTAGCTGTTGGTTTCTGTATCTGCTCCAGTTACTTGCTGGATAAAGTCTCTCTGATAACTATTATATGAGTGATCTATGGGTGTAGTAGAATCTCATTGGGAGTCATTTCATTGACTTAGCTTGTTCTTGTTTTTTTGGTTTTTGTTTGTTTGTTTGTTTGTTTGTTTGTTTTCCTAGTCATGTTTGGTTCTATCCTCGATTGTAGGATTTTTAAAGTTATAACTTTCATACTTGTTGGATTCGCATATTCATGGTTTTCAGTTTATTTTTAAACATACATCATGACATTATAATTTTTGGAGAAAATATATAAATGTAGGTAGACATTCTTAAAAAGCATTTTGCATAAGTGTGTGCTGTCTGCTTAAAATGCTAATTGTTCTGTTTGCTGCTCTTCCCTCCTTTTCTTCCTCATATACCTTCCTATAAATGGTTAGTGTGTGGATTTGCGTGTATTCCACCCATCTTAGTAGATACAACATTTTAAACCACAGAAAATGAAACTTACTTCTTCAAAACCTATAGGGTTTGTGGAGAGTCATTAGAATGTCAAAAACTTTCAGCAGAATTAGAATAAGTACACAAGTTCTTGTGCATCTGGTTTACCATTGTGTACTCCTTGCTGACTCCTACTGCAACAAATTACCTCTATTTCTAGGGGCTGGATATAATCGAAAGTTAGCATTTTACAGTCTTGAGGATTAGCAGTCCACAATAGCTCTAACGAGGCAGCAAAGGAAATGCTAGTGGAATGTTTCCCTCTAAAATCTTTAGGAATATGTTTCAGTTTTTGGTGGGGTTCTGCTACTTCCTCTTCATTCAGAAAGCCAGCAGTGGAGCATCATTTTCTGTTTCCCAAGTCTCTTCTAATCATAGAATTTTTTTTAATGATGATGAAACAAATTTTGTACTATAGAGAGTGACACTTCCCATGCTGTCAATGTTTCAGAGTTCTGGAATATGTCTATGTTTTATCCTGCAAGCACACTTAATGAGAAACAAGTTAAATTAATGATTAATTTACATTTAAATAGCCACAATCAAACTGTACCAAAAATAATTTTATGAGAATGTTGGATCGTACATAATTTATGTCTGTTATTAATTCTAATTTTGCAAGTTCTTCAACTAGAGGAAATTAAGTAATATATTTTATATGTATTATGCCATTTGTGCACATGTTTTTATAGGTTAACTAATTTTATACTTGAGTCTATCTTATTTCTTATTTCTCTTAAAAAAAAAAGTGTAAATTATGCTGGGGCTGGATGTGTACCATCAAGCATTTGAAACCATTCATTGTAAGTATTTTGAGCCTGTGCTATTACAATGAACTTGGAAGTGACTCTTCTTTCATTATAAGGGAATGACTGCCCTCTAGTGGTTTCTAGATTTTGGTAAATACAAGGAACACAATGTTATTTTCAATTTACTCAAAAACTGTAAATTAAAGAGAAAAATTTCTAATTATTCTAAATATTAGAATAAAGCACACATACTATTGTGAAATATATCCAAAATATCTCCACTATAAATAACATTAACTTTTTTATTAGTAAACCTGTAATATTTATTAATCCTTAAACTGAAAATGCTAGGCTTCATGTCTTGTATCATTCATTAGTACACTCTACTAATATAAAGATTGATTACTGAAAGGTGATTATTTACTCTGGCCTAAGTGAGGTGAAATTCATTTCAAACATGTTAACTTGATTAAGTCTATTTTATGTTTTATTTTTTTCTTAAGCCACCAGGTTTGATATTTTAAATTGCTCTCAAAATGATGAAATATAACATGGAGATAATTTTATGAGTAGACATAAATAATTAGAAAGTGTCACTAATTTAGCCTGAGTGTGGTGGCTTGCTCATATCCTACCAGCAGAATAATTGCAAGTTTGAAGTCACCTGTGCTGTTACAAATAAAATAATACACATTTTAAAATAAATGAATACAATAATTTTAATTTTAGTTTATTTTGTTCAACTTATATTAACATAGTGATATTTTTTATGAAAAAGAGGTGAATTTGAACTTAAATTTAAATTTTAATTCATAAGGTAATTTCAAAAGTATTTGAAAAAAACATCTCATCCAATGATGTTTAAAAAAATAAGATGAAAGTGTGAGAATTTATGATATTTTTATTTTCTTACACTGTATGGACTCAGTATATTTGAAAAAACTATATGAATGGGAGTTTTACAAACTTTTAAGTATTTTTCTTAATCATATACATAAAATATATTGAAAGGAATAGCAATCTTACAATAATTGTGTCTGTTATTAAATATTTACCCAATATTTACCTTTTTAACAAGGATGAGAACCTCTAAACTTTGTAATCTTGGAGTTCTCTACTCTGCTTGCAGACTGCACCCCAGTCAGAAAAGATTTCTGTAATTCAACTGCTCAGAGTCTCCACTACAAGCTACTATTTACTGCTTTTGATTCTGTTGGTCGGGACACTCAAGGATCTGGGTTTCTTCTTATGAACAGATGCTCTATTCTTCTTGCAGAAAATGTTGCAATTCAGAAAAGCCTATCATACAACAAGAGGTTGTCTTCATCTGCTGAGTCTTTCCTTTGCTGTGCAGAAGTTTCTAAATTTCATGCAATCCCATTCATGAGTCATTGGAATTATTTCTGGTTTTGAAAAGAACAAAACAAAAACAAAAACAAAAAAGCAAAGTAAATAAAGCATGCCTACACCTATACTTTGAAGTATGTTAAAATTTTCATGTCTTTTGTTTAAAATCTTTGACCCAAAGGCCCCCCATACCTCACTCCCCCATACCTCACTTCCAGAAACTGAATATTTCCATTCATTCTCCTAGCCCTCTGGATTTCTCTCCTGTTTCCCACCCCATACACAATCCCGCCCCAATTTTCCCCTCCTGCTCTCCTCTCCCACAAGTTTGTTCCTGCTTCTGCCTCTCATGGTTATTTCGTTCCCCCTCCTAAGTGGGATTGCAACATTCTCACTTGGGTCTTCCTTCTAATTAATCTTAATGGTGTGTGGGTTGTATCCTAGGTAGTGTCTACTTTTTGGTTAATATCCACTTATCAGTGAGTAATTAGCATGCATGTCCTTTTGTGTCTGGGTTACCTCCTCAGGATGATATTTTCTAGTTCTATCCATTGGCTTGCAAAATTTATAAAGCTTTCATTTTTAATAGCTGAATCGCATTTCATTGTGTAAATGAACCACATTTTCTGTATCCATACTTTCAGTTGAGGGACATTTGGGTTGTTTCCAGCTTCTGGCTATTGTGAATAAAGCTATTATGAACATAGTGGAGCTGGTGTCCTGGTGGTATGCTTTCGGTATGGAGCTTCTTTTGGGTATATGCCCACAGTGGTATAGCTGGGTCTTCAGAGAGAACTATTTCCAATTTTCTGATTCATCGCCCGATTGATTTCCACTTAGAGACTTCCAGTATTCCATGGGGATGACCTTATCTTAAATGCCCAAAGGTGAAGAAAGGGAACCTGACTAGACCACCTCCAGTAGAGAGACAGGGTCCCAATTTGAGGGATGAGGTTACCAATCCACCATCAAAATTTCTGACTCAAAATTGTTCTTATCTAAAAGAAATGCAGAGACAAAAAATGGAGCAGAGACTGGAGGAAAAGTTGTTCAGTGACCAGCTCTACTTGGGATCCATCCCATGTGTGTTCACCAAACCCTGACACTATTACTGATGTCATGTTGTGATTACAAACAGGAACCTAGAATGGCTATTCTAAGAGGCCCTACCAGCTGCTCTCTGAGAAATAATCAGATACTTACAGCCAACCATTGGAGTGGAGATCTCTATGGAAGAGTAAAGGGAAGGATTGAAGTAGCTGAAGAGGATGCAACCCCACAGGAAGACCAATAGTGTGAACTAATCCGGACCCAGAGCTCCCATAGGCTGAACCACCAAACAAAGAGCATATACAGGTTGGTTTGAGGCCCTTGTACATATGTAGAAGAGGACTGCCTTGCATGGCCTCAGTTGGAGAGGATGTCTCTAATGTAGAGATTTGAGGCACCAGGGAAGGGCACCTGGGGCATGGGCGAGCACCCTCTCAAAGGAAAAGGGGAGGGGGGATTGGGGTGAGAAACTTCCAGGGAGGACTGGAACAGGTGCAATGTCTAGAAGGTAAAAAGTAAAATAATCAATTTAAAAACTCTTTGATCCATTCTGAACTGAGTTTTTATATAGAGTGGAAGATAAAAGTTTATTATTTATAGATGATATGTTTTTATACATTAAACACTACATCAAAAAGCTTCTCCAGCTTATAAATACCATCATCAAAATAGCAGGATACAAAAAAACCACCCACAGAATTCAACTTCTTCCCTATATACAAGGGACAAATATACTGAAAAGAAAATCAAGAAGACATTACCTTTCACAATAGTGTAAAATATACCTTGTGATAACTGTAAAACTCTAAGACTTTAAGGTGAAAAATTGAAGAAGACATCAGAAGGTGAAAAGGTCACCCATGATTATGGAAAAACAGGATGAATATTGCAAAATAGTCATTTTACCCAAAACAATTTATGGATTCTTTGTAATCCTCACCATAATTCTAACACAGTTCTTACAGAATTAGGAAAAACAGTCTTATATTTCATATATGTGTGTATTAGTTAGGGTTTTACTGCTGTGAAAAGACACCTTGACCAAGGCAAGTCTTATAAAAAACAACATTTAATTGGGACTGGCTTACAGGTTCAGAGGTTCAGTCCATTATCATCAAGGTGGGAGCATGTCAGTATCCAGGCAGGCATGGCACAGGAGGAGCTGAGAGTTCTATGTCTTCATCCAAAGGCTGCTGGTGGAAGACTGACTTCCAGGCAACTAGGGTGAGGATCTTATACCCACACCCACAGTGATACACCCATTCCAACCAGGTCACACTTATTCCAACAAGGCCACACCTTCAGATGGTTCCACTCCCTGATCCAAGGATATACAAACTGAAAGTGGAAAATTACTGGCCACCTGAACTCTTCACCCCAGAGTCCACCTGAACTCTTCACCCCAGAGTCTACCTGAACTCTTCAACCCAGAGTTCAACCCCTCCCAACTGAGGACTGTGCCAGGAACATTTTTGAGATAAGGGTTTCCTGGAACAAACCTCAGAATGTTCCAATAGATCGGGTACATTGCCAAATATAGGACACGACCCCATGGTTACGTAAAACTCCCTTGGCAAAAACCCTTGTACTTTCCCTGCCCCGCTTCCCCCCTTGGTATTTTCCTATATAAGCCTGTAAAAATTTTGAGCCATCTTCGATCCTCCTCTACACCATGCTTGGTGTATGAGTTTCGACCCCAGAGCTCTGGTCCATGTGCTTTCTTGTTGTGGCTTTATTAAATCTTCCTTCCTATATTCTGAGTTTGGTCTCAGTGTCTTCTTGGGTTCGCGGCTGTCCCGAGGCTTGAGTGAGGGTCTCCCTCCGGGGGTCTTTCAAAATCATCACAATGTGTTTCAATTAAAATAACCACAGAGGTTGGGTAGCTGGTAAGGGACCAGGACATGGACTATTTTCAAAGGTAGAGGAAATTAAATATAGTGTTATAATACTATTGAAGAGGAAAGTAGACTTGGACAATTAAGTTGGGAGTACGATTAAAGGGCAAGATACAGGAGGAAATATGTGAAAGAAAAAGAACACAAAAGTCCTTTTGAAAAGACAAATGAAAACCTTGAATGCTAGTCAGTAGGACTGAGAGGTAGTTTACATGGTACCAGAATGTTGCAGTTCCCAACTAAACCACACTCAAATTGTCCTGGAGGCAGCAGTGACTGTGGTGACTGCTGCTGTGCACATTGCATGTTCTTTGCTACATGCCCCACCAGTGTTCTTGCTTTCTGAATGAAAGATACACACACACACACACACACACACACACACACACACACAGAGCCATTTATTTTAATATGCCTTAAACAGCTCAATGGTTGGGGCACTCCCAAACCTCCATGCGGAAAACACACTCCCTTCCAATATTTCTGAGTTATTACTTACTAAAATCTATATGCATATTCGTCTTTTGTCATGCTAGATGCAGTGGCAGTGGGGGTTGCTTTCACGTGTTGGCTGTCTCTCTGTCCCACACTTCTCAAGCCTGGTTTTCACTCCTTTCCTGGCAAGCATTTTCTCCAAAGTTCCTTTAAATCATTCTCAAAATTTAAGTGATTATCACTGTCAAGGATTAATTTAGGCTCTTACTTCTACTTTTGTTTTTGTTTACAGATCTGTCTTGTACAGATCCACATTATGTTCCTAATATGCCATTGTAATATCATTGGACATACTGCCAATGATGCTGTCTGCTGATTGCTTTAGCTTTACAAAGTCCTGTGTTTTTTTTTTTTTTTGTTATATTTTTAGGATTTGTAAGTATGATTATGTATAGAATGCATTTTTGATTTGGATGTGATTATACTTGTAAGTTTGTAGACTGCTTTCAGTGAAATTGCTTTTTTTACAATATTTGTTTTTCTTTTTTTTTTTTTTGACTTGGACTGTAGATTTTTATTTTTTATTTTATTTTATTTTATTTTATTATTAGTTTTTTTATTACATCTTTTCCTCAATTACATTTCCAATGCTATCCCAAAAGTCCCCCATACCCTCCCCCCTACTTCCCTACCCACCCATTCCCATTTTTTTGGCCCTGGCGTTCCCCTGTACTGGGGCATATAAAGTTTGCATGTCCAATGGGCCTCTCTTTCCAGTGATGGCCGACTAGGCCATCTTTTGATACATATGCAGCTAGAGTCAAGAGCTCGGGGGTACTGGTTAGTTCATAATGTTGTTCCACCCATAGGGTTGCGGAAAGTGGACTCCAGAAAATCAAATAACCCCATTAAAAAATGGGGCTCAGAAATGAACAAAGAACTCTCACCTGAGGAATACCGAATGACAGGGAAGCACCTGAAAAAATATTCAACATCCTTAATCATCAGGGAAATGCAAATCAAAACAACCCTGAGATTCCACCTCACACCAGTCAGAATCACTAAGATCAAAAATTCAGGTGACAGCAGATGCTGGCAAAGATGTGGAGAAAGAGGAACACTCCTACATTGTTGGTGGGATTGCAAGCTTGTACAACCACTCTGGAAATCAGTCTGGCTGTTCCTTAGAAAATTGCACATGGTACTACCGGAGGATCCAGCAATACCTCTCCTGGGCATATATCCAGAAGATGTCCCAACCGGTAAGAATGACACATGCTCCACTATGTTCATAGCAGCCTTATTTATAATAGCCAGAAGCTGGAAAGAATATTTGTTTTTCTTATCCACAAGGCTGAGAAACATTCTATCTTCTAGTGTCTCCCTTAATTTCTTACCTTGGTGCCTCAGGAAAGTCAGTGAGGTAGTCTTTCACTCATACTTTGACTAAGTTTCTTCCCAGGTAATGCACTTTATTTATTATTTATTTATTGAAGTTATTGTTATATGAAGTAAGTAAATATAGGAAAGTTTAAAGGGTAGCAGGCAATGATAGAATGAGATTCAGTTGATCTCAAGGGTGACAGCAGACTTTATTGGGTGGAATGGTGGCACTCCACAGGTCTCTGAGCAGTTTTGTAGTTGAGAATAAGGAATGGGAAGGGCATGGCTTTACAGATGTAGAAAAATGATTTCCTGGACAGACAGCTTTTTAAAACTCCAGGGAAGGAGATAAGACAGTTTACCCATTTTACAGACTTCATATTTCAGAGGATGTGGTGAGCATTAGAGTCTTTTCCAGAACTTGATGGGGGACAGATTTCTTGTATTCTTGGTTCTATTATATGGACTTAGAACTTTTGAGGGAAGATCTTTTTATTTCAGATCCTTCATAGTCAATGGAAAGTCTTGTCCCGTCGTCTTTTCTATAAACTTACTGCTAGAGAAGAGGGGATCATTATAAAGTTCTTGAGCCTAGGATTGATTTTAAGAAAATCAGTATTTTTAGTGTTTATTATGTGGACAAAGTGATTGCAGTGATTTGATCCAGATCTGTAAAAAGTTTTAAGGACATAAAGATATGAGCAAAATGATAATGAGGAAGAAAGGAGTAGATAAGGGGAGGAGGAGGATTGGAGAGCTACAATTGCTCATGGACAATAAAGGATTTTTAGTGAAATTTCTGTGCCTGGTCTCTAAGCCTTTTTGATCCCATCTAAAACCAGTTTTGATCTGTTGGTGTAGAAGCAACACTGTTCCTGGAAGTGGGCACAGATCCCTCCATTGACATGGTGATGAGGACTAGTTTTATGAAATTTTGGAGGAATATGTATGACAAATAATTTTGTTGATCACTGCAGGTATCAAACTGATCTTAAATAACTTACAAGCTTTCTGAGAAGTGGTGAGACAGAGAAGTTAATTGATGCAAAGAAACCACCTGTTCTGCTATTTTTAGTCCTGAAAGAACTCACATCATGACAAGAAAAATGATGAGTTGGATGGCCCATTAGCTAGATGACAGGTGAAATTATCTAGATCATAGGGGACTATGTTTTTAATGGACTAACATGTGACAGCAGAGTTGGATTTGAACAAGAGAGGCAGTTAAGTATTTGAAAGGATTTCTCAGGAGTAGGGAAGTCAGGTCTTTTTATTCATCTACAACAATATTGGGAACCAGAAGAGGTCTCAGAAAGATGTTTTAAAGTTTACTGCTGTGAACAGACATGATGACCAAGGTTCAGTCCATTATCATCAAAGGGGGAACATTGCAGCATCCAAGCAGGTATGGTACAGACAGAGCTGAGAGTTCTACATCTTCATCTGAAGACTGCTAGTGGAAGACTGACTTCCAGGCAGTTAGGATGAGTCTGAAAGTCGATGCTCACAGTGACACACCTACCCCAACAAGTTCACACCTTGAAATAGTGCCACTCCCTGGACTAAGTATATTTAAATCATAACTTTCCAATTTCTGTCTCCCATTGGCTTGTTCAAACACATGAGTCTATGGGAGCCATATCTAAACATAACATCATAAAAATGTACATTTAGTCCAACTTTCAATGTCCACATAGTCAATAGCAGTATCAACAAGGTTAAAGGTCCAAAGTTCAAAGTCTCTTCTGAAATCCATCCAACCACCTAACTGTAACCACTGAATCAAGACAGGAAACTAAGTGGGCAAACTCCAAACTCTGCATCTCTATATTTGATGTCAAAGTGTTTTTTAGACCTCCAACTCCTTTTTCATCTTTGTTGATTACAACAAACTTCATTTCCTGGGCTGGTTCCACTTCCTGTTAGCAGCATTTCTTAGGAAATATCTTATGGCTCTGATATCTCAAAAATCTTGGGGTCTCCAAAGCAGCTTTAATGTTGTAGCCTCTTATATTTTTGGT
The DNA here is from genome assembly GCF_978045245.1 of Mus caroli. Taxonomy (NCBI): domain Eukaryota; kingdom Metazoa; phylum Chordata; class Mammalia; order Rodentia; family Muridae; genus Mus; species Mus caroli. The sequence goes on along the minus strand of NW_028227261.1, from coordinate 128,073,809 downwards.
TGTGAGCCTAACCTTTAAGAGCTGAGCCATCTCTTCAGCCCAATGTTGCAGCTTCTTGTTTTAGTGTCTGGGATCCACATATGATCTTCTGTGCTCTCCTCTATAGAACTGGCATCATTTCTCCAGCTCTGCCCTCTCTAGCACTCTAAACTTAGGTTGATTCACTCCACTTCTGCTGCTGTTCTTAATGATCATCCCACTGTACTGGCATCTCCAATATGCTGGGGTCTTTTGATGCAACTAGGCTTCACCAATAGCTTCTCATAAGCTCTTTCACGATGCCAAGCCTGAGGTACAATCTTGGTTGTCTCTGGAACACAGCCTCTTTGTGCTCTCAGAAAACACTTTCCAGAAGATTTCACCTCAGTGATGCTGGTCTCTTCTTAATCACCACTAATTTCTTAGTTCCAGATAACAATTGTTGCAGTAGCCCCTTCTATTCTAGACTCTAAAGCTGAAGCCACATACAAGCTGCCAAGGTGTGCTGCTTGCTGTGGCTTGAACATGCTCTCCCACAATTCTATTGTCAACTTTCTGTTTTCTTATTCTATCACTGTCTAAACTTGACTGTCCAGGCACTTACTCTGTAGATTGACCTTGAACTCAGAGATCTGAACAGCTGTATCCTGGTATTAAAGGTGTGTACCACCATTCCTAGACCTAAATTTAGGTGGGTGGGATCCTACTCATCTAATTCAATTCAATATCCTTGAACATGGGATTTAGCTCCTTGTCACATCCTGGTGTCCCTTTATATTTTTCCTTCCTAAGCTTGCTACTCTTCAAAATGCTTTCCATGAGACTTAACCAGAGAACCATCTATTCTGGCTTTTTCTGATACTTCTTTGTCAATGTAATTAATATAAATATCTTTATACTAGCCTAAGTTAGACTCTTCGGACAATGGCAAAATACAGCCACACTCTTCACCAAAATGTCACAAAACAGTCTCTTGGCCAAATACTAAAAGTCTTCTCTGAAATCTCTAGAGCCAGGCTTCTATAACTCAAATTACCCTCAGCAACAAAGTCTTCCATAGTCCTACTACAATGGCCCACTATGTCTCACTTAAAGTATCCCACTGCTTTCCAAATCTAAAGTCCCAGACTCCACATTCTTTCAAACAAAAAATACTCAGGCCTATCACAGCAATACACAACTTCCAGTACCGATTTCAGTCTTAGAATTTTACTGCTTTGAACAGACTCCATGACCAAAGGAACCGTTTTAAGGACAGCATTTAATTGGGCTGGCGTACAGGTTCAGAGTTTCTGTCCATTATCATCAAGGAGTGTACATGGTAGCATCCAAGTAGGCATTGTACAGGAGAAGCTGAGAGTTCTACATTTTCTTTTTTTTTTAATTTTTAATATTTTTATTACATATTTTCCTCAGTTACATTTCCAATGCTATCCCAAAAGTCCCCCATACCCTCCCCCCTACTTCCCTACCCACCCATTCCCATTCTTTTGGCCCTGGCATTCCCCTATATTGGGGCATATAAAGTTTGCAAGTCCAATGGGCCTCTCTTTCCAATGATGGCCGACTAGGCCATCTTTCGATACATATGCAGCTAGAGACAAGAGCTCCGGGGTTCTGGTTAATACATCATGTTGTTCCGACAATAGGGTTGCAGATCCCTTTAGCTCCTTGGGTACTTTCTCTAGCTTCTCCATTGGGAGCCCTGTGATACATCCAATAGCTGACTGTGAACATCCACTCCTGTGTTTGCTAGGCCCCGGCATCGTCTCACAAGAGACAGCTATATTTGGGTCCTTTCAGCAAAATCTTGCTAGTGTATGCAATGGTGTCAGCGTTTAGAAGCTGCTTATGGGAAGGATCCCTGGATACGGCAGTCTCTAAATGGTCCATCCTTTCATCACAGCTACGAATTTTGTCTCTGTATCTCCTTCCCTGGGTGTTTTGTTCCCAATTCTAAGAAGGGGCACAGTGTCCACACTTTGGTCTTCGTTCTTCTTGAGTTTCATGCGTTTAGTAAATTGTATCTTATATCTTGGGTATCCTAAGTTTTGGGCTAATATCCACTTATCAGTGAATACATATTGTGTGAGTTCTTTTGTGATTGTGTTACCTCACTCAAGATGATGCCCTCCAGGTCCATCCATTTGGCTAGGAATTTCATAAATTTATTCTTTTTAATAGCTGAGTAGTACTCCATTGTGTAAATGTACCATAATTTCTGTATCCATTCCTCTGTTGAGGGACATCTGGGTTCTTTCCAGCTTCTGGCTATTATAAATAGGGCTGCTATGAACATAGTGGAGCATGTGTCCTTTTTACCGGTTGGGACATCTTCTGGGTATATGCCCAGGAGAGGTATTGCTGGATCCTCCGGTAGTACTATGTCCAATTTTCTGAGGAACCGCCAGACTGATTTCCAGAGTGGTTGTACAAGCTTGCAATCCCACCAACAATGGAGGAGTGTTCCTCTTTCTCCACATCCTCGCCAGCATCTGCTGTCACCTGAATTTTTGATCTTAGCCATTCTGACTGGTGTGAGGTGGAAGCACCTGAAAAAATGTTCAACATCCTTAATCATCAGGGAAATGCAAATCAAAACAACCCTGAGTTCTACATTTTCATCTGAAGGCTGCTAGTGGAAGACTGACTTCCAGGCAGCTAGGATGAGAGTCTTAAAGCCCATGACAATAGTCTCACACCTACTCCAACAAGGCCACATGCACTGGGCCAGGCATATTGAAGTAATGACAAAATGAATGTGTGGAAGCCTGTGAGGCTGATAGTTCCAGAAGAGCTGTCTGAGATAAAGTCTTCAGATACTTGTGTGTAGCAAAAGTGGATTGGTGCTTTGAGTGAGAATGGTCTTTGTAAACTCAAATATTTGAGTGCTTGCTTCCTAGCTGGTGGTTCTGTTTTGGAAAAATAGGAGGGTGGCTTTTTTGGAGAAGGTATATCACTGGGGTGGGATTTAAGGTTTCAAAGCCCATTCCATTGTCACTTAGGTACTCTGTCTATCTCCTGCTTGTGGATCAGATAAATCCTCAGCTACATCTTACAAGCCATTCCTACCTATTAATTGTGATGAGCCTATCATGATGGCCATAGAAATACCTTCAAAAGCTATAAGCCTGAATAAGCTTTCTTCTGCGTATTTATATGTTGTCTCTCCACACCAATAGAAAAGTACCTAAGACAGGTGGAATCTTTGACGTGGCATTGGTAAAGTTGGAGAGAAAAAATTCAAATGGACATGGGGAAGACTCTGCCATTTATTCACGCATGAGACGTTCTTGTGAAATAAGTTTGTCCTTGAAAAGTAAGGTTCTTTGAAAAGACTCTGGGGAAGAGCAAGTTTTCAAAGGGAAAGAAGAGAGGCATGATAAGTTTAGGAACTCCCTTTCCCCCATTGCTTCAATAGTGTCTCTATATTTATGAATGAGTTGAAAGCCTGGGGAATGATGTTAGCCAAATTGGGAGTAGGAGAGGGGATGCATCATTAGAAATTATGAATAAAACACAACAAATAGGATAATGTATAGAAAGGTCTTCTACAGGGTATAAATATCTCACAAGGATACAGTGTGTAAATGACACACTACTGAGGCATCATGTTTTTGTTTGTTTTTTTTTTTCAAAAACACTTTTTTTATTAGATATTTTCTTCATTTATATTTCAAATGCTATCCTGAAAGTCCCCCAAAACTTCCCCCTACCCTGGTCCCCAAACCACCCTCCCCTGCTTCCTGGCCCTGGCATTCCTCTGTACTAGGGCATATAATCTTTGCAAGACCAAAGGCCTCTCTTCCCATTGATGACCTACTAGGACGTCCTTTGCTACATATGCAACTAGAGACACAAGGTCTGGGGGTACTGGTTAGTTCATATTGTTGTTCCTCCTATAGGGTTGCAGACCCCTTTTGATCTATGGGTACTTTTTCTAGCTCATATAATGGGGGCCCTGTGTTCCATCCAATAGCTGACTGTGAGCATCTACTTATGTATTTGCCAGCCACTGACATAGCCTCACAAGAGACAGCTATATCAGGGTCCTTTCAGCAAAATCTTGCTGGCATATGCAATAGGGTCTGGGATTGGTGGTTGTTTATGGGATGGAACCCCAGGTGGGGCCTCTGGATGTTCCTTCCTTTCACCTCAGCTCAGAATTTTGTCTCTGTAACTCCTTCCATGAGTATTTTGTTCCCCATTCTAAATAGGAACAAAATATCCACACTTTGGTCTTCTATCTTACTAAGTTTCATGTGTTTTGAAAATTGTATCTTGGGTATTCTAAGTTTCTGGTCTAATATCCAGTGCATATCATGTGAGTTCTTTTGTGATTGTGTTACCTCACTCAGGATAATATCCTCCAGATCCATCCATTTGCCTAAGAATATCATAAATTTGTTGTTCTTAAAAGCTGAGTAGTTCTCCATTGTGTCAATGTACCATATTTTCTGTATCCATTCTTATGTTGGGGGACTTCTGGGTTCTTTCCAGGTTCTGGCTATTATAAATAAGGCTACTATGAACATAGTGGAGCATGTGTCCTTCTTACTGGTTAAAACATCTTCTGGATATATGCCCAGGAGAGGTATTGCTGGATCTTCTGGTAGTAATATGTCCAGTTTTCTGAGAAACTGTGAGACTGATTTCCAGAGTGGTTGTACCAGCTTGTAATCCCGAGAACAATGGAGGAGTGTTCCTCTTTCTCCACATCCTTGCCAGCATCTGCTGTCACTTGAATTTTTGATCTCAGCCATTCTGACTGATGTGAGGTAGAATTTCAGGATCATTTTGATTTGCATTTCCCTGATGATTAAGGATGTTGAACAATTTTTCAGGTGCTTCTCAGCCACTCGGTATTCCTCAGTTAAGAATTTTTTGTTTAGCTCTGTACCCCATATGTAATGGGGTTATCTGAATTTCTCGAGTCCAACTTCTTGAGTTCTTGGTATATATTGGGTATTAGTCCTCTATCAGATTTGGGATTGGTAAAGATCCTTTCCCAATCTGTTGGTGGCCTTTTTGTCTTATTGACCTTATCTTTTGCCTTACAAAAGCTTTGCAATGTTATCAGGTTCCATTTGCCAATTCTTGATCTTTAAGAACAAGCCATTGCTTGTTCTGTTCAGGAATTTTCCCCCTGTGCCCATATCTTCAAGGCTTTTCCTCACTTTTCTCCTCTATAGGTTTCAGTGTCTCTGGTCCTGGCTATCACTTTGTAGACCAGGCTGGCCTCAAACTCAGAAATCTGCCTGCCTCTGCCTCCTGAGTGCTGAGATTAAAGGTGTGCACCAACACACCCGACAAAAAGATAAGAATGGATCAATTCATATTTTTCTACATGATAACCGGCAGTTGAGCCAGTACCATTTGTTTAAAATGCTGTCTTTTTTCCACTGGATGGTTTTAGCTCCTTTGTCAAAGATCAAGTGACCATAGGTGTGTGGGTTCATTTCTGGGTCTTCAAATCTATCCCATTGATCTACCTGTCTGTCCCTGTATGAGTACTATGTAGTTTTCATCACAATTGCTCTTTAGTAAAGCTTGAGGTCAGGTATGGTGATTCTGCCAGAGATTTTTTTTATTGTTGAGAATAGTTTTTCCTCTCTTAGGTTTTTTTGTTATTTCAGATGAATTTGCAAATTGCTCTTTCTAACTCAGTGAAGAATTGAGTTGGAATTTTGATGGGGATTGCATTGAGTCTGTAGATTGCTTTCAACAAGATAACCATTTTTACTATATTAATCCTGCCAACCCGTGAGCATGGAAGATCTTTCCATCTTCTGAGATCTTCTTTGATTTCTTTCTTCAGAGACCTGAAGTTCTTATCATACAGATCTTTCACTTCCTTAGTTAGAGTCACACCAAGGTATTTTATATTATTTGTGACTATTGTGAAGGTTGATATTTCCCTAATTTCTTTCTCAGCCTGTTTATCCTTTCTGTAGAGAAAGGCCATTGATGTGAGTTAATTTCATATACAAATACTGCACTGAAGCTGTTTAACAGGTTTAGGAGTTCTCTGGTAGAATATTTAGGGTCACTTATGTATACTATCATATCATCTTCTAATAGTGATATTTTGACTTCTTCCTTTCCAATTTGTATCCCCTTGATCTTTTGTTTTCTAATTGCTCTGGCTAGGACTTCAAGTACTATTTTGAATAAGTAGGCACAAAGTGAGCAGTCTTGACTAGTCCCTGATTTTAGTGGGTTTACTTCAAGTGTCCCTCAATTTAGTTTGATTTTGGCTACTGGTTTGTTGTATATTGCTTTTATTATGTTTCGGTATGGGCATTAAATTTCTGATCTTTCCAAGACTTTTATCATGAATGGGTGTTGAATTTTATCAAATGCTCTCTCAGCATCTAGTGAGATGATTATGTGGTTTTTGTCTTTGAGTTTGTTTATATAGTGAATTATGTTGATGGATTTCATATATTAAATCATCCCTCCATCCCTGGGATGAAGAATATGTGATCATGATGGATGATTGTCTTGATGTGTACTTGGATTCAGTTTGCCAGAATTTTATTTAGTATTTTTGCATCGATATTTATAAGGGAAATTGGTCTGAAATTCTCTATCTTTGTTGGGTCTTTATGTGTTTTAGGCATCAGAGTAATTGTGGCTTCATAGAATGAATTGGGTAGAGTACCTTCTGTTTCTATTTTGTGGAATAGTTTGAGGAGAACTGGTATTAGGTCTTCTTTGAAGGTCTGATAGAACTATGCACTACACCCATCTGGTCCTGGGCTTGTTTTGGTTCGGAGACTATAAATTACTGCTTCTATTTCTTTAGGGAATATGGGCATGTTTAGATCATAAATCTGATTCTGATTTAACTTTGGTAACTGGTATTTGTCTAGAAAATTGTACATTTCATCCGGGTTTTCCAGTTTTGTTAAGTATAACTTTTGTAGTAGGATCTGATGATGTTTTGGATTTCTTCAAGTTCTGTTGTTATGTCTCCCTTTTCATTTCTACTTTTGTTACCTAAAATACTACCCCTGTGCCCTCTAGTTAATCTGGTTAAGGGTTTATCTATCTTGTTGATTTTCTAAAAAAAAAAAAACAACAACAAAAAACAAAAACAAAAACAAAACAAAAAATAGATCCTGGTTTGTGTGTGTGTGTGTATGTGTGTGTGTGTGTGTGTGTGTGTGTGTGTGTGTGTGTGTGTGTGTGTATAGTTGTTTTTCTTTCTATTTGCTTGATTTCAGCTCTGAGTTTGATTAATTTCTGCTTTATAGTCCTCTTGGGTGAATTTGCTTCCTTTTGTTCTAGAGATTTTAGGTGTGTTGTCAAGCTGCTAGTGTGTGCTCTCTCTAGTTTCTTTTTGGAGGCACTCGGAGCTATGAGTTTTCCTCTTAGGACTGCTTTCGTTGTGTCACATAAGTTTGGGTATGTTGTGGCTTCATTTTCATTAAACTCTAAAAGTCTTTAATTTCTTTCTGTATTTCTTCCATGACCAATTTATCCTTGAGTAGAGTCTTGTTCAGCTTTCATGTGAATGTTGGCTTTCTATTATTTATGTTGTTATTGAAGATCAGCCTTAGTCCATTGGGATCTTATAGGATGCATGGGTCAATTTCAATATTTTTGATAACTTTGGGTTGGAAGTCAATTGTATTTTATATTAGAATGGCTACTCCATCTTGTTTCTTAGGATCATGTGCTTGGAAAATTGTTTCCCTGCCTTCTACTCAAAGGTAGTGTCTGTTTTCGTCCCTGAGGTGGGTTTCTGTATGCAGTGACATGTTTGCTCTTGTTTATGTATCCAGTCTGTTAGTTTATGTCTTTTTATTGAGGAATTGAGTCCCTTAATATTAAGAGATATGAAGGAAAAGTAATTGTTGTTTCCTGTTATTTTTGTTGTTAGCACTGGGATTCTGTTCTTGTGGCTATCTTCTTTTAGGATTGTTGAAGGATTGCTTTCTTGCTTTTTCTAGGTTGTAATTTCCTTCCTTGTGTTGGAGTTTTCCTTTTATTATACTTTGAAGGGCTGGATTCTTGGAAAGACATTGTGTTAATTTGGTTTTGTCATGAAATACTTTGGTTTCTCCATGTATGGTAATTGAGAGTTTTGCTGGGTATAGTAACCTGGGCTGGCATATGTGTTCTCTTAAGGTCTGTATTACATCTGCCCAGGATCTTCTGGCTTTCATAGTCTCTGGGGAGAAAAATCATGTAATTCTAATAGGTCTGCCTTTATATGTTACTTGACCTTTTTCCCTTATTGCTTTTAATATTCTATCTTTATTTAGTGTATTTGTTATTATGATTATTATGTGTCGGGAGGTATTTCTTTTCTGGTCCAGTCTATTTGGAGTTCTGTAGGCTTCTTGTATGTTTATGGACATCTCTTTTTCTTTAGGTTAGGGAAGTTTTCTTCTATAATTTTCTTGAAGATATTAATTGGCCCTTTAAGTGGAAAATCTTCCTTCTCATCTATACCTATTATCCTTAGGTTTGGTCTTCTCATTGTGTCCTGGATTTCCTGGATGTTTTGAGTTAGAATCTTTTTGCATCTTGCATTTTCTCAGATTGTTGTGCCCATGTTCCCTATGGAATCTTCTGCACCTGATATTCTCTTTTCCATCTCTTGTATACTGTTGCTGATGCATCTATGGTACCTGATTTCTGTCCTAGGATTTCTATCTCCAGAGTTGTCTCCTTTTGGGTTTTCTTTATTATTTCTACTTCCATTTTTAGACCTTGGATAGTTTTGTTCAATTCCATCACCTGTTTGTTTGTGTTTTCCTATAATTCTTTAAGGGACTTTTGTACTTCCTCTTTAAGGGCTTCTACCTCTTTAACAGTGTTGTCCTGTATTTCTTTACATGAGGTTTTAATGTCCTTCTTAAAATCCTTTATCAGCCTCATGAGATATGATTTTAAATCAGAATCTTGCTTTTTGGGTGTGTTGGGGTACCCAGGACTCTCTGTGGTTGGAGTACTGGGTTATGATGATGATGAGTTGTCTTGGTTTTTGTTAGTAAGATTCTTACCTTTGCCTTTCACTATCTGGTAATCTCTGATGTTAGATGTTCTATCTCTCTTTGGCTGGAGCTTGTTCCTTCTTTGATTCTGTTAGCCTCAGTCAGCACTCCTGAAAAGTCCAACTCTCTCCTGAGACCCTGTAGTCAGAGCACTGTCTGCAGGCAAGCTCTCCTCTTGCAGGGAAGTTGCACTGAGTTCTGGAGCTCAGATCTGCCTCCTGGCTGAAGACGAAGGTCCAAAGAGTCCCTGTCCAAGAAGCTCTGTTGCTTCTGTGGCCCAAATTCTCTCCTGCGAGGACTGTTCTCTGAGAGACCAGGGATACAAGGTGGTGCTTTACTTGAGTCCTGGGGGTCAGAGCCCTCCCTGGAGGACAACTCTCCTCTGGCAGGGAACGTGCCCAGTGGTCTGGGTCTCAGTTCTTTCTCCTGGCTGAGGATGAAGTCCTGAATGGACTATATATAAGAAGCTCTGTTGCTTCTGTGGCCCATGCACTCTCGTGTGAGGACTGGTCTCTGAGAGACTAGGATACATGATGGTGCTCTCACCTGAGTCCTGGAGTCAATGCCCTCCCTTAAGGCATACTCTCTTCTGGAGGGGAATGTGCATAGAGCTCTGGGGCTCAGCTCTGCCGCCTGGCTGAGTCCAGAGATCAGAGCCCTCTCTGGAGGCCAACTCTCCTCAGTGATCCTAGGATTCTGGTTGAGCTAGGGTGCCTGCAGCATGGAGAATCTTCTGGGGACCATGGGACTGTCCACTAAATTCATGCCCAAGGTGGCCCAGAGCTGGTGCTGATTGGAAGGAACCCCAGCTGCTGGTCGGGGGTGTGGGGTAGGTTCCTGTGTCCCTGTTCCTGCTGACACAGGCCCTCCTGGTTGTTTTGGAACAGATGTATCCCACTCACCAGTGGTCCTAAGGTCCTGGGTGTGCTAGGTTCCTGTGGTGTAGAAAATCCTCCGGGGACCGTGGGACCATCTGCTGAATTTGTGCCCAAGTTGTGGTATCATTATTTAGTCATGAACTAGTCTAGTTGATTCATCAATATAGAGTCACATTTGTGGGAGAAAAACTCATAAGACCTTTTCTGAAGGTGGCAGGCTTTTTTAAGTTTAAAAATTTAATTACCCACTCATGTTCCCTGTCTGTGCCTGTCTATTAAGGCTATGTTTATTTTCTAGTTCATCATTCTCTTTTCTCAAAAGTCACCATAAGAGTTTTGAGGGCTTTGGGGTTGTAGACTACCATAACTTTCTGACATGGCAAGGCAGGTGATATAGATCATCCATAGCAATTAGAGTACTTCGAAGGAGTGTCAATCTAGGAGGCCATGTTAAAACTTAACCGAAGGTGGACTCCAGAAAGTCAAATAACCCCATTAAAAAATGGGGCTCAGAACTGAACAAAGAATTCTCACCTGAGGAATACCGAATGGCAGAGAAGCACCTGAAAAAATGTTCAACATCCTTAATCATCAGGGAAATGCAAATCAAAACAACCCTGAGATTCCACCTCACACCAGTCAGAATGGCTAAGATCAAAAATTCAGGTGACAGCAGATGCTGGCGAGGATGTGGAGAAAGAGGAACACTCCTCCATTGTTGGTGGGATTGCAAGCTTGTACAACCACTCTGGAAATCAGTCTGGCGGTTCCTCAGAAAATTGGACATAGTACTACCGGAGGATCCAGCAATACCTCTCCTGGGCATATATCCAGAAGATGTCACAACCGGTAAGAAGGACACATGCTCCACTATGTTCATAGCAGCCCTATTTATAATAGCCAGAAGCTGGAAAGAACCCAGATGTCCCTCAACAGAGGAATGGATACAGAAATTATGGTACATTTACACAATGGAGTACTACTCAGCTATTAAAAAGAATGAATTTATGAAATTCCTAGCCAAATGGATGGACCTGGAGGGCATCATCTTGAGTGAGGTAACACAATCACAAAGGAACTCACACAATATGTATTCACTGATAAGTGGATATTAGCCCAAAACTTAGGATACCCAAGATATAAGATACAATTTGCTAAACGCATGAAACTCAAGAAGAATGAAGACCAAAGTGTGGACACTGTGCCCCTTCTTAGAACTGGGAACAAAACACCCATGGAAGGAGTTACAGAGACAAAGTTTGAAGCTGAGACAAAAAGATGGACCATCTAGAAACTGCCATATCCAGGGATCCATCCCATAATCAGCTTCTAAACGCTGACACCATTGCATACAATGCAATGATTCAGCAAAATGCAAGATTTTGCTGAAAGGACCCAAATATAGCTGTCTCTTGTGAGACTATGCTGGGGCCTAGCAAACACAGGAGTGGATGCTCACAGTCAGCTATTGGATGTATCACAGGGCTCCCAATGGAGAAGCTAGAGAAAGTACCCAAGGAGCTAAAGGGATCTGCAACCCTATAGTTGGAACAACATGATGAACTAACCAGTACCCCGGAGCTCTTGTCTCTAGCTGCATATGTATCGAAAGATGGCCTAGTCGGCCATCAATGGAAAGAGAGGCCCATTGGACTTGCAAACTTTATATGCCCCAATATAGGGGAATGCCAGGGCCAAAAGAATGGGAATGGCTGGGTAGGGAAGTGGGGGGCGCTATGGGGGACTTTTGGGATAACATTGGAAATGTAATTGAGGAAAATATGTAATAAAAATATTAAAAATTAGAAAAAAACTTAACCCACCTAGACCCTAAGAGGCTCCCAGAGATTGAACTACCAACCAATGACAATACATGGGCTTGACTTAGACCCTTCCCTGGACATATGTAACAGATGTGCAGCTTGGACTTCATGTGTATGCCCCAACAACTGCAAAGGGGACTGTCCCTGACTCTGGTGCCTCCCTGTGAATGCTATTCCCCTAACTGGGCTACAATGTCTGGACTTAGTTGAAGACAATGTGCCAAGTCCTACAGTGACTTGATGTGCCATGATGGGTTGGTACCCAGGTGGTGTCCTCCCCCTTTTCAGAGGAGAAAGAGAGGGAAAGTTGGGAGGAAGGGTTGTATGATGGGGAGATTGGGAGGAGGGAAAGGTGTGATTGGGATGTAAAATGAATGAATGAAGGAATGAATGAATGAATGAATGAATTGGAAAAGCACAACAGAAGGCATAGATATAGAATATAAGATAACCCTTTGAAGGTGGTATACATCCTTAAAATGTCTTCTGCAGATGAGAAAGCATCTGTATCAAATGAAAAATGAATTTGTTATTGTTACCGTTATTTTTATTGAGAATGTAGTTGTGATGGATATACTTGCTTGTTGACTTGACCACACCTAGAATTCCTAAAACCTAAATGGTTGGTTACACCTGTCAAGGTTTGGGTTTTTTGTTTGTTTTTTTAGAATTCATTGGGACTAATAGATTCAGAGGGTTAGAGTGCATGATCATCACGCAGGAAACATTGCAGTAGGAAGGCGGGCATGGCACTAGAGCACTAACTGAGAGCTTACATTCTGATCTACAGGCACAAGGCAGAGAGAAAGAAAGAGCTAACTGACAATGGCATGGGCTTTTGAAATCTCCAAGCCCAACCTCAGTAATACATCTCCCACAATAAGGCCATAATCCTTCTATCCTTCCATCCCAATCCTTCCAAAAGCAGTTCCACATGCTTGGGGCCACACATTTAAATATGTGTGTTATGGGGACTATACTCATTCAAACCATACATTCTACTCTCTGGCCTCCATAGTCTTGTGGCCCTATCAAAATACAAAATGCATTCAGTCCAACTTTAAAAGTCCCCATAGTCTTTTATAGTCTCAACATTATTTCAAAGTTCAAAGTCTCTTCTGAGACTCAAGGTAGTCTTTTAACTGTACGCCCCTAAAAAAAAAAAAAAAAAAAAAAAAAGACAAATCATGTACTTAAAGTAAACCATGGCAGGAGTTGTTTTCTTAAGTCATTTGAAGTTGGAAGACTCACTTCTAATTCAGATTTTTGAAGTGGGAAGATACACTTTAAGTCCAGATCTTTTAAGGTGAGAATCTGGGCTACAGTTTCTGCTGTCTTATAAAGACAGTTTCTTAATTGAAGTTCTCTCCTCCTAAATGACTTCAGCTCATGTCTAGTTGAAATAAAACTACCTAACACCACAGCCATTGTTGGACTAGCCACCTTTCTTTATCTCCTACCATCTCCATTGGACCTAATAGATCTTCTCCAAACTTCTTTTTCCAAACTCATTGTTTTAATCCTGACCTCAACTCTAACAAGTATTACCTGTAAACCTACAGGCAGAGCAGCAGGGAGGCTAGTAGCAAATCATTACTCTCATCTACATTCCTCCAAGTCCAGTCTCTCGGTAACATCCCCAGATTTGTAGCAGAAAACTTGTTACAGACTTTTCTCACTCTCTGCCACCATTCCCAGATGATTAAGCAAATACTTGTGTAACATCCTATTTTCTTCAGTCTTATGGATCTCCTCATGTCATCTCATGTCATGTCATGTCATCTCATCTCATTTAATCTAGTCTTTCTCCATTCCAATGTATCAACTCACAATACCTATAAAGACATTTTACTTAGAGCCACCAGAGGCCACAGCTATCAGGAGCCAAGAATTTCTTACCAGGTAGCACACAGTCAAAATACCCTTCTAAGAACCAGAAAGGGCAACAGAAACTAAGGAAAAAAAATACTTAAACAACAAAGATGAGACCAGAAATCAGTACCTAAAATTACAATCTTCCCAAAGGGTTATGCTTACATGTTAACATAAAACATGATCAATAAAGCCAGGGCAATACACCTCCACTAGATTATAGCAAACCTTCTACATCAGGCCCAAAGTATTGCAACAAAGCAGAAGCATGAGAAAATGACTATAAATAGCATTTATGGACATTACAGAGGTCCTTAAAGAGGAAATGAGGAAAGCCCTTAATGAAATCTATGAAAAGAGGAACAGTGAATTCAAATGAGTAAACAGTTCAAGACATAAAAGTGGAGATAAAATCAATAAAGAAAACTTAAATCAAGTGGAATTTGGACATAAAAACTTAGGAACTAGAATAGTAACCTCAAGGGCAGGCTTCTCCAACAAAATACAAGATCAGGAAGAAATCATCTCAGACACTGAAGACATGATAGAAGAAATGTTAAATCTAAACAATTCCTTAAATAAAACATGTAGACAATGTGGGATAGTAACAAATCCAGCTTTACAGAAGAACCAGAAAGGAAAACTGAAATATGAATAGGTTAACCATACTTCAAAACAGTATAACTAATAAACGAAGAAAAACAACTCAAAAGAACACAAATACCACCACCTGTACTACTACCACCACAACAATGAAATAACACAAATTAACAAACATCACTCATCAGTATGTCTCAATATCAAGGGATTCAATTACCCGACAAAAAGTCACAGACTAAGTGATGGGTGCGAAAAAGGATCCATCCTTTTGCTGCATCCAAGAATCACAACTTAACTTCAAAGATAGATATCATCTCAAGGTAAAGAGTTAAAAAATGTTATTCCAATACAATGGGTATAAGGAAGAAGCTGGTATAGCTCTTTTAATATTTGACAAAATATACTTCAGACCAAAATAAATCAGAAGAAATAATCAAGGACACTAGAAACTCATCAAAGGAAAAATCCACCAAGAAGATAATTGATTTTCAACATCTAAGAAACACTACTAAAACTTAGGTCACACATTGACCATCACACAATGATAGTAGGAGAGTTCAGTACACACTCTCATCATGAGATAGGTCATTCAGAGACATTTTAAAGCTAATCGACTGTCTTAGTTAGAGTTTTACTGCTATGAAGAGACACCATGACCACGGCAAGTCTTATAAAAACAACAACAACATTTAATTGGGACTGGCTTGCAGGTTCAGAGGTTCAGTCCATTACCATCAAGGTTGGGAGCATGGCAGCATCCAGGCAAGCATGGTGCAGGAGGATCTGAGAGTTCTATGTCTTCATCCAAAGGCTGCTAGTGGAAGACTGACTTCCAGGCAACTAGGGTGTGAGACTTAAGCACACACCCACAGTGACACACGTACTCCAACCCGATCACACCTATTCCAACAAGGCCTCACCTCCACATGATGCCACTCCCTGGCCCAAGAATATACAAACCATCACATTCCACTCCCTGGCCCCATAGACTTGTTCAAACACATGAGTCTATGAGGGGGGCATACTTAAACATAGCATAATGCAAAATTCATTTAGTCCAACTTTTAAAGTCCTCATAGTCTATAGCAGTCTCAACAATGTTAAAAATCCAAAGTTCAAGGTCTCTTCTGAGATTCATCCAATCACTTAACTGTAATACCCAAAGAAAGACAGGAAACCAGCTGGGCAAACTTCAAACTCTGTATCTCCATGGGTGATGTTAAAGTGGTCTTCAGATCTCCACTCCTTTTTCATCTTTGCTGACTGCAACAAACTGCTTTCTCCTTGTCTGGTTCCACTCCCTGTTAGCAGCTTTCCTCAGTATGTATCGTATGGCTCTGGCATCATTAACATCAGTGTTACAGCTTCTTGTTTCAGTGTCTGGGATTCCACTTGATCTTTTGAACTCCTATCAAGGGCTGGCATCACTTCTCCAGCTCTGCCCTCTGTAGCACACTAAGCTCAGGTTGATTCACTCCACTATAACTGCTGTTCTTGGTGATCATCCCATGGTACCGACATCTCGAATACACTAGGGAGTTCCACTCCAACTTAGGCTTCACCAATAGCCTCTCATAGTCTCTCTTCATGGTGCCAAGCCTCAAATCCTTTGCATGACCCCTTCAGTCCTGGGCCATCAACTACAACTGAGGCTGCACCTTCACCAATGGCGTTCCATGGCCTCTCACAGTGCCAAGCCTCAGCTATTCTTCATAACCCCTTCATGCTTTCAAAACCAGTACCACCTTAGTAAATCTTTCCCATTACCAAGTACAGTTGTAGTGGTAGGTACAACCTTGGCTATCTCTGGAACACAGCTTCTATATACTCGCAGAAAATAATTCCCAGAAGATTTCACCTCAGTGATGCTAGTCTCTTCTTAATCACCACTAATTTCTTAGCTCCAGCTAACCAGATCGATTGTTCAAGTAGTCCCTTCTATTATTCACTCTAAAGCCAGAGCTACATGGTTGAAACTGCAGAGTTCTGATGCTTGCAGGAGCTGTAACATGGCCCCCTTTTTCTATTACATTATCACCACCTTTCTGTTCTCCAACTCCTTCACTACCTAAGATTGGCTGCTTTGGATCTTGTTCTGAGGATTGACTTTGAATGCAGAGATAAGCAAGCCTGTCTCCTGAGATTAAAGGTGTGTATCACATTGCCTGAATCTAAATTTAGCTGGGTAGGGTCTTGCCCCAAGGTCCCACTCCCTTATTCTGTTATCTCTGAGAACACAGGATTTTGCTCCATTTCACTTCCTGGTACCCCTTTAATACTGGAACCATATATTTTACATTTTTCCTTTCTAAGTTTGCTATGCTTGTTCACACTTCTCTTCATGAGACTTAACCAGAGAACAAAGTCTCTGATGGGCTTTTTTGAAACTTCCTTTTTCAATGCAATTAATCTGAGTCTCTTCACCTTAGCCCCAGTCAGACTTTTCAGGCAAGGGCAATAAGTAGCCACATTCTTCACCAAAATTCTACAAAAACGGTCTTTTTGCCACATTCTGAAATTCTTCTCCTTTGAAATCTCTTGGGCTAGGTCAATACTGTTCAAATTACTCCCAGCAACAAAGTCCTCCATATTCCTACTAGGATGATCCATTTAACCCCATTTAAAGCATTCCACTGTGTTCCAAATCCAAAGTCCCAAAATCTACATTCTTTCAAATGAAAGCATGGTCAGGCCTATCACAGCAATACCCCACTCTCTGGCACCAACTTCTGTCTTAGTTAGGGTTTTACTGTTGTGAAGAGACACCATGACCATGGCAAGTCTTATAAAAAAACGTTTAATTGGGGCTGGTTTACAAGTTCAGAGGTTCAGTCCATTACCATCAATGTGGGAGCATGGCAGCATTCAGGCAGGCGTGCTATGTCTTCATCCAAAGGCTGCTAGTGGAAGACTGACTTTCAGGCAACTAGGGTGTGGGTCTTAAGGCCACAGCCACAGTGACACACTTACTCCAACCAGGTCACACCTATTCCAACAAGGCCACATCTCCAAATGGTGCCACTCCCTGGCCCAAGAATATAGAAACCATCACACTGATATTATAAATCAAATAGTCCTACTAGATATTTACAAAGTGTTTTACCAAAACACACACAAAAGTAAACCTTCTGAAAGTACCTCTTCAAAGTTGCTCCAAAACTGACTAAATACTCAGACCCAAATCAAGTCTCAACAGATATTACACCATATACTGACTCTTTTTTTTAAATTTACATTCTAGTTGTTGCCCCCTTCATAGTCCTCCCTCTCACTGTTTCTCATCCCCTTGTCTCCAAGAGGATGATCTCCCTACCCGCAGCCAGTATTTCCCTTCCCTGGGGTCTCAAGTCTCTCAAGAATTATTAGGTGCATCATCTCCCCCTGAGGCCAGACCAGGCAGTCCTCTGCTATATATATGTTGGGAGCCTCTGTACAGCTGGTATATGCTGCCTGCGTGGTGGCTCAGTCTCTAGGAGCTCCTAGGGGTCAGAGTTAGTTGAGACCAAAGGTCTTCCTATTGAATTACCCTCCTCTTCAGGCCCTTCAGTCCTTCCCCTAATTTCTCTATAGGATTCCCTGACTTCAGTCCAATGGTTGGGTATAAATATCTGCATCTGTCTCAGTCAGATCCTGGCAGAGCCTCTCAGAGGACAACCATGCTAGGTGTCTGTAAGCACATCATAGCATCAGTAATAGTGTCAGGCCATGTTGTGCCCCCATTAGATGGACCCCAAGGTGGTCTGGTCACTGCCTTTCCTTTAGCATCTTCTCAATGTTTGTCCCTGTAGTTCTTTTAGACAGGAACAGTTCTGGGTCAGGAATTTTGACTATGGATTGGTAACCCAGTCCTTCTATTTCAGACCATGTCTTACTTCTAGAGGTGGACTTTTCTAGATCACTCTCCCCACTGTTTCATATTTCCACTAAGGTTTTGCTCAATGATTCTTGAGAGTCTCTCACCTCCCAGGAAGACTATTTTTTTTCCAGAGGGTCCCTGAAACTACTACCCCTCAGGCTGCATATTTCCATTCATTCCTCTGGACCTTTGAGTTTCTTTCCCATTCTCCTGCCCCCCAATAACTGATACTGTTCCCCTTCTCCCCTCCCTCTTTTCTCTCCCATCCAGGTTCTTTCCTCCCTCTGCCTCCAGTAATTATTTTGTTTCCCTTTCTAAGTGACATTGAAGCATCATCACTTGAGCCTTCCTTCTCATTAAATTTCTTATATCCTGTGTGTAGCATCCTGCACTTTTTGTCTAATATATTCTTACCAGGAAGTACATACCATGCATATCCTTTGGGCATATACTGGATCTTATGGGACACAGTGAAGTTAGTTTTAACAGGCAAGTTCACAGTGTTCAATATCCACATAAAAATTAGAGTGATCTTTGTAGCACCTGAAACCTTTAGACCAATACAAGAACTGCCACCTAAAATGAATAGTTGGAAAGGGATAATCAAACTCAGAGGTAAATTCAATAGTGAGGATGGGGAGATCAGGAGTGGAGAAGGGAAACAATACAAAAAAAAATCAATGAGACAAAGAATTAGATCGTGATGAAATGAGTAAGATTGATAAACCCTTATCCAAATTTATTAAAAGAAGAGAGACAGATTGACAAAATTAGAAGTGAAAGGAAAAAGACACAGATGAAAACCTAGAGAATTATAAGGTTTTACATTAAAGATCCATACTCCTCACAATTGAAAAAAAAATTTAAAAATAGATTTGTATATACACACCACTTGTCAAAGTGAAATCATAAGCAATTTAAACAGATGTATGCCCCTAGTGAAATAGAATCATTAATTAAAAATCTCCCAACCAAAATGTGTCAGAACCAGAGAACTATAGCACAGAATTTGACTACACTTTCAAAGAAGAGGTACTGTCAATACTGCTCAAATTACAGTACAAATAGAAACAGAAGGATCATTGCTCAGTTCTTCTTATTAGGACACGTTTACCCTGATAGCAAAACCACACAAAAACACAATAAAAAGAAAGAGTATTATATACCAGTTTCCCTTATGAACATAAATGCAATGTTCTGCTGGAGGCCACATTGATGTGCATGGCCAGTCCTGCTGCCTGAGGCCATGATCATGCCCTTTGTCCTTGCTGCTACTGCTTAGGCACATGTTGATATCTGCAGTCAGTGCTGCCACTAGGGACCAAATTGGGGTCTATGTTCCAGACTGCTGTTGAAGGCTGTGGGAATGTCCTTGGTCTGTACTGCCACACCAGGAAACACTTACAGCTGATAAACACTTTCAGCAAACAAGCTAGACACAAAAGCCAATGTGTTTCACAATAGCCTCAGATAATGTAAAATATTTAGGGATAACTCAAACCAAGCAGGTGAAAGACTATCATGATAAAAGTTTCAAGACATTAAAGAAAGAAACTGAAGAAGATATTGAAAATGAAATATCTCCAATGATAATTTTCTAGTTGAATTAATATAGTAAAATGGCTACCTTATCAAAACCAGTCAACAAATACAATTCAATCCCTATCAAATTCTAATGCAAAATGTTCACAGATCTTAAAAGACAATATCCAACTTCATATGGAACCATAAATACAACAAAAATAGCTAAAACAATCCTGAATAATGAAGAAATATTCTCCATCCCAGATTTCTAGTACCCTAGAGCCATAGAAACAAAATACATGGAATTGGTAGAAAAGTGAGCATATTAATAAATGAAATTAAATAGTAGACTCAGACAAAAATCCACACACCTATGAACATGTAACTTTTTTTTTTTTTTGATAAAGTACGCAGAGTTACATACAGGGAAAAGAAAAAGGAAGCACCTTCAACAAATGGTGCTCATCAAATTGGATGGGTGCATGTAGAAGAATACAAATGGATCCATTTAGGATCCTGCGAAAAGCTTACCTCCAAATGGATCAAAGATCTCAACACAAAACCATATACACTAATCCGCATTGAAGAGAATGTAAAACATAGCATTTGCCTCTGGGTGATGTGGGGCTGGCTGTGGAATTTGCGCCCAAGGTCTGTTCAGGGCACAGTAAGAACAAAGACTTTAAGCTTTACTAAAAACAAAACAAAACAAATGAACAAACAAACAAACAAAAATACTTTATCTATTTATGTTCATTAAAAAACTAATAGTAATATATTATTTTAAAATATCATATAGTTAATATATTTGGAGTTATTTAAAATTTATTGAGAAAAACATGTATTTTCAGTATGGCTATAGACAAGCATCTACATAAGACTGTTCAATTGATTATTTTATATCAAACAACTCTTGTAATAATCCTTTTTATTGTTATAATATTTTATAAATTTTAAAGATTATGAAAAAAAGAAAGGTATGGCAGGTATTAAAGGGGAGTCTCTGGGAAGAGTTGGGTTACAAAAGGGAAAGAAAAATGTCATGTAAATCTTTTTACTCAAAATAGGTTTTTAAATGTTAACAAATTCAGATACATTGAAATTTTGTATCTTTTCTCATCATAATGCAATAAAATTTAATAGTGATAAAAAAGAAATAATATTTGCATAGAGAAAAACCTTTCTAAACATTGTTACCACAAGCACTGAGATCAGCAATTAATAAATGGCACTTAGAAGCTTCTGCGTGGCAAGAGCACTTTCATGTGGACAACATGGCAACCTACAGCATGGAAATGTTTTATTTTTATCAACTGCAAACCCAACAGAGGACTAGCCCTTCCAAAATATATAAGGAACCCTCAAGATAGCAATTAAAGGGGATACCAATTGAAATGTAAATAAAGAACATATCTAATTAAAACTAAAAGAAAAGATAAAGGAAGAAAACAAATAACCCAGTTAAAAATGGGGTACAGATTTAAACAGAATTCTCAAAAAAGAAATCTCAAAGAGGAAACAAGCACTTAAAGAAATTTTCAACATGCTTAGCCATTTCCCTGATGCTTTGCCCTACCACAGAGCCTTTGCTCAAACTTGATCACTGATGGTCTCCTCATAACATTCTGAAATTTGAAACAAATTTTATGTCCCTAAACTGTAAAAGGGGGAAAGAAAAGGGAGAAAAACTCATGTAGGGGAGTATCGGTCAGCTGTTAAAAGAAAAAAAATGAAATAATGAAATTCTCAAGGAAATAAATGGAACAAGAAATAACCATCATGATTAACGTATCTGTAATCAAAGAACTCATGATGCTGGACTCCAGAAAATCAAATAACCCCATTAAAAATTAGGGTACAGAGCTAAACAAAGAATTCTCAATTGAGGAATATCGAATGGCTGAAAAGCACCTGAAAAAATGTTTAACATCCTTAATCATCAGGGAAATGCAAATCAAAACAACCCTGAGATTCCACCTCACACCAGTCAGAAAGGCTAAGATCAAAAATTCAGGTGACAGCAGATGCTGTCGAGGATGTGGAGAAAGAGGAACACTCCTCTATTGTTGGTGGGATTGCAAACTGGTACAACCCCTCTGGAAATCAGTCTGGCAGTTCCTCAGAAAATTAGACATAGTACTACTGGAGGATCTAGCAATACCTCTCTCCTGGGCATATACCCAGAAGATGTTCCAACTTGTAATAAGGACACATGCTCCACGATGTTCATAGCAGCCTTATTTATAATAGCCAGAAGCTGGAAAGAACATAGATTTTACTCAACAGAGGAATGGATACAGAAAATGTGGTACATTTATACAATCAGCTATTAAAAACAATAAACTTATGAAATTCTTAGGCAAATGGATGGATCTGGAGGATATCATCCTGAGTGAGGTAACCCAATCACAAAAGAACATACATGACATGCACTCACTGATAAGTGGATATTAGCCCAGAAACTTAGAATACCAAGATACAATTTTCAAAACACATGAAACTCAAGAAGAAGGAAGACCAAAGTGTGGATACTTAGTTCCTCCTTAGAATAAGGAATAAAATACCCATGGAGGGAGTTACAGAGACAAAGTTTAGAGCTGAGATGGAAGGAAAGACCATCCAGGGACTGCTCTGCCTGGGGATCCATCCCATAAACAGCCACCAATCCCAGACACTATTGCATATGCCAGCAAGATTTTCCTGACAGGACCCTGATATAGCTGTCTCTTGTGAGGCTATGCCAGTGCCTGGCAAATACATAAGTGGATGCTCACATTCATCTATTGGATGGAACACAGGGTACCTAAAGGAGGAGCTAGAAAAAGTACCCAAGCAGCTGAAGGGGTCTTCAACCCTGTAAGGGGAACAACAATATGAACTAATCAGTACCCCTAGAGCTCCTGTCTCTAGCTGCATATGTAGCAGAAGATGGCCTAGTTGGTCATCATTGGGTGGAGAGGCCCTTGGTCTTGTGAAGATTATATGCCCCCTTACAGGGGAATACCTGGGCCAGGAAGTAGGAGAGGGTGGGTTGGGGAGCAGGGCGGGGGTAGGGTATAGGGGACTTTCAGGATAGCATTTGAAATGTAAATGAAGAAAATATCTAATAAAAAATACTAAAAAAAAAAAAGAAATAGGGAATTGTGAAAGAATAATAAATCTCTTTGAAAAAAAAAAGATGTATTTGAGCAGGGCAGTGGTAGTGCACACCTTTAATCCCAGCCCTTGTGAGGCAGAGGCAGGTGGATTTCTGATTTTGTGGCCAGACTGGCCTACAGAGTGAGTTCCAGAACACGCAGGGTTACACAAAGAAACCCAGTCTGGAAAACAAAACAAAACAAAGCAAAACAAAACAAAACAAAACAAAACAAAACAAAACAAAACAAAACAAAACAAAACAAAACGATGTATTTGTTTATATGTGTGTTTTGTCTATGAAGTCAATGGGAACTGAGCTACAATGCATAGAGCAACAGAGGTCAGATAGATAGTAAGAAACTAGGAAGTGGAGCAGATAGAGCTTCTTAAGAAAGAAGGATAGGTAGTTATGGATGGATAGAGGGAGAAAAGATGAAGTGGGGAGGGGAGGGGAGGGGAGAACACAGTAAATTAGCTAATTTACTAATTAGTAAATTAGTAAATAGCACACAGTAAAATTAAGTGCTATTTAAGGGATAATGTAAAACTGAATACAATAAAAGCTTCCCAATGTGTCCACATGTGTGAAGGCAATCTAAATAAAATTGTCCAACAATTTCAGAGACAGAGCTCCAATTGGACATCTCTTTTCACCAAATGAAGCTTCTAGTTCCCATGTTACAATATATCTAATTGAGGTGATTACCAAAAGGATCCCATGGGAATTCCTTCTCACCCCCAAACACATGTTATTGCAAAGGCTATAAGTTGTTCTCTACAAACTATGGACAAGAGTCTATTGCTGACAGTTTATGCAAGGGTAAGAATGTAATTTGACTCAGTGTCCCTTTTGCAGTTTCAAAGACAATACATCTAAGGTTAGGTTTTTTTTTTTTTCTCTTACATATTTAAGCACAGTAACACTTTGGAAATCAGTTTCCATGTGACAATAATCACAGCAAAGCTTTAGGCAATAAAAACTCCCTGGAAGTGTACCAAAGCACCTGTGACCTGTACAATAAAAAGGAGTTCTGTTGACTGATGCATAGCATTCAGCACAAGGTCCTAAGAGAATGAATTTGTAATAAATATAAAGGTAGATTATATTGGTGGAAGATGCAATGTACATGGGATTTCTTTCATAAGGGGGCATAGCTCCCAGTCTTGTCCTGGTAGTTTGGATAAGGGAGGGCTGACACATTGATCACCGGACCCTGGTCCAGTGCTCAGTTGACCCACTCCAAAATCTATACCATAGATGAATGTTTGGGATGAATAAAAGGGTCAGTTAGACTGATCCAAAGATGCAGGATCTCCATGACACAGGGAAACAGCAGGATAATCTGGAGGAAGCCTGTTGAGGATCCAACATAGATGGTGTCACAGTAGCCAGACAGCTTGAAGCAGACCAATGACTCACTGCAATGAAGGGTCTTAAAATTATCTGAAAGATAACTTATTCAAAAATGGTGGCCTTGCCAACTAGAAGGAAACATTGTTAGGACCCAAAGTAGCTTGTGTCTCCAGTCCTTTAAAACAAAGACAAGCTCTACATAAATGAAAACTGGCTACATGCCTCTTTGCGGTTGGATCCCTGGATTCTACAGATGGCAGGGTCTTGGTGAAGGGAAAGTAGTTGCTTGGGTCCTTCACACGGATGAATATGCTCTGCTTTGCTGCTGTTGCCACAGCTTTTGCTCTGGTGGCTCTTATTGGGTGGTATAACACAGATATAATTCTACTATGGCACACCTAAGTTAATGTAAAAGCAACACTAATCTTATGATTCAGAACTTCTGGTTCCAGTCAGGATTTACATGGTCTCCTGGGGCGAAGTGTGTGTCTAGATCTCAAGTCAACCTTTGTGTCAAAGAATAAGATATCAATTGGCCAGAAGTTTGGATCCCAAGGTTTAAAGAGGTCAGGTTTAAGGCATCAAGAGAGAGAAAAAACACACTGGTGGTATATTATAAAGGCACTGATGTGAAGGATGGGGGAGGGTTATTAGTATGGCTTCATGGTGGGAGAAGAGCCCTGAAGAAGTTTGATAAGGTGGGGGCTCATTTCCTAGGTTAGGATCTGAGAGATGAATTTAGTTCAGAAGATCGTACTAGTAAATCCTGATACGCAGAAATGGAGGAACAACTGGGAGGATGGGAAGTAGATAAAAGACGGCTTGAAGATACAGAACTTCTGAGTTTGTGTCATTTTATTGGGAGATTTTTGTTGGAGTCCTGAAAGATGGTGTTATTATTGTCTAGAGATCTGGATCATGCTCCTCCTCCTCCTCCTCCTCCTCTTCCTTTCTGTTAGAGAAATAAAGGGTAGGGAATTTTTCCAGCTTCCAAGTAGCAGGAGAGAAATTCTAGGAGTCAGGTAGAATGTTTATTTGAAGGAAGACTTTTATTATTAGGGATAAGGAAGCACAAACTTACAGCAAGAAGACAGAGAGAAAGACCTTTAGCAAAGCAGTGTGAAGGATTCATAAGGCTAAAACTGGCCTTTCCTTGAGAGTTAATGGATTTTGAAGTCATTGAAGGGTCTTTGTCCCCTAATTTACAGATCGTTAGCTTGAGGATAGATGGGATAGTCATCCCATCTGAACTATAACTGAGTGTAAACATGTCCTGAGCCTGTAGAGCCAGTCCATCAGCAGAGGCCTGCTGCCATAAGAAATCCCTACCATGCCTTTGTTTGAAGCTGACAGGCCTTTCTCTCATATCTAGAGGGTGAGAAAGAAGCCAACACTCTTGGAAATTCACCATCTTTATTCCCTAGGTATGGCTGTGGTCCCTGTCTCTGCCCATCAGTGAGTCTGTCTAACTTCTAGTCCCTTAGCAATATCAAGCATGCCAAATTTAGGCAGAGGAGGTTTTTTGTTTGTTTATTTTTGTTTGTTTGTTTTTGTTTGTTTGTTTGTTTGTTATTTTAGGTCATATTGAAGCTAAATTAACTCCAAGTCTAATTATTCAAATTTTAAAGGAGAAAAGCCAAAGGGCCACAATTAGGAATAGAGGAAGTATTACCCATATTGTAGGTCTGAATAAGTCGTAACTAGTTTCCTGCTTTAAGTATCCTTTAAATTTGAAACTTTTCACAAGAATGGAATTGCCAAGAGTTTCTCATATCTCCCAGGGACAACCATGAGGAACAAAAGACGCCCACATCTGAAATGAATGTTTATATTATCTTAGCTTAATTTTGTAAAGTCAAGTAAGACCTAGAAGCTTATGAATTTCTTTTGTTTTTAAAAAAAGTATAATATACTCAATGAACTTCCTAAAGGTTCTCATTGCTTCCTTAATAAGTATAGTAGGGAAGTAACCTTAGCATTTTCATCTACTGGGTATGTTTCATAGCTAGATAGATACTAGCTGACCAGGAAGTGGAGGAGCAGAGATACTTTTCTCATGGACTTTGAATCCTGTTATTTTCTTTTTGGAGGGGAAAATAAAGCTTTCAGACTAAACTTTTTCAAAACATTTTTATTGATTATTTGGGAATTTATCATCAAAAAACCTCAATAACATTCATTTCTCAGTCCTCCCAGGTAACCCCTTTGGAATCCACCCAATATAAAAATAACTAGACAAGTTCAACAACAATAGCAGCAGCAGCAACAACAAAAACAAATCTAATTTGTATTACCCATATACTAACTGGAGCATGGTCAAACTCCCTATGGCCAGCTCCTTAAAAATATTGAGTCCTTCCCCACCCACACACCTGGCAGAAGCCATTAACTGTAGAGAGCTACTCTTTAGCATCTTAATCACAATTTTGAAGTATTCTCTTTAATAGTTTTCTGTCTACACTGTTACTTGTTTTTGTTTGTTTGTTTGTTTGTTTGGGGAGGAAGGGGAAGAGGGAGGCCATCATGACCTCTTGGCTTGTGGTGCTGCAGAATGCTAAGATGATGTCCATGCCCATGTTTTTGCAGAGGGTCATATTGATGTTTTCACATAGACCACATGGTTGTCCATGATTCGTGTTCTCAGTAACAGTAATGGTTATGGAAGCTACTTTAGCCATGGTATGTATGTCTGCAGAGTTACAATTGAGGAAAATAGACATAACATAATTCTGTGGCAAGCTTTCAGACTTAAATTATCATATAACATGATGACACCTTCAGGATTGTTTTGAGGTTTCAGGTCCCAAGTACAGAATCTTAACTTCCCCCAGTCCTAAGTAAAGGTATAATATTCTAAACTTTATAATGGGGAAGGGGTAAAATAATTATTCTTTTAATGAGATTGTCCATGTTCCCATTTTGAAATTCCCTTCCTCCAGTGCCCAAACTTGAAGAAACTTGCAGAGAATGGAGTTGGCCTGTCTTTCTCAACTGAAGTATAAAAAGTTACTTTCCTTCTTTATATCTTTTTCATTAAATTACTGGCCAACGTCTTAGTATATATTTACCAATGCTCTGGGCTTTCTCACTTGACATCTTGACCAGCACATACACTTACATCATCTGTTTGCTGAAACCTGCTGGCATTCTGGAGCCATAACTTAAAAGACTTGTTATGTTTTCTTTTTCTATTCCATCTCCCTCCTCCAGGAAGCTCCCAAGGTTTTACATCTTGCCTGCAATGTGGTTTTTCTCTCAAACTTTAATAAAATCATCCTCAAGCTATGAGAGTCTGATTTTAAGTTTGGTCATTAATGAAACTAAGAACCTCAAAAGGGGGATCCTAACTTTGGCAGTTATCCATACACATATATTAATCTTATTTATTTTTCAAAGATCCTCTTGATCTTTATATATTGCTCTTTCAAATTCTATTTTATTTATTTCTGTCCTAATGATAGTTACAATTAATTATCACCTACCGACTTTAGTTTTCAATTTGTCTCAGTTACTTTTCTTGATGCTGTGAAGACACCATGACAACAGCAATATATAACAGAAAGAGTTTATTTCTGATTAACTTTGGTTTGGAATCTACTTTATCAGATGTCAGAAAATTTCTACCAGCTTGTTTTTGTTTCCATTCATTGTCTTCTATCTCTTGATTCTTATTCTGGATGTCTTTATTAATGAAAGTATGTTTTTGGAGACAAAATAAAGTTGGGTATGCTGGCTAGTCTTCAGTCAATTTGGCACACAAACTAGAGGTATCTGAAAGAAAGGAATCTTAATTGATAAAATCCATCCATAAGGTTCAGCTATCAGGCATTTTTAAAATTATTTATTGTTGGAATAGGACACAGACCACTGTTGTTGGTGCCAAACATGGTCTAGTGGCCCTGTGTTCTATAAGAAAGCAGGTTGAGCAAGTCATGTGAGCAAGCCAATTTGCAGTACACCATGACCACAGAATCATTTCCTGACTCCAGGATCCTGTTTGAGTTCCTGTACTGAATTTGTTCAGTAACGAACAACAATAAAGATATGTAAGATTAATAAACTCCTTCCCTCTGAACTTTCTTTTGATCATGGTGTTTCATGGCAGCAGTAGAAACTCTGAGACACTGAGTTGCATGTTTAAATGTGGTCAAACCATTTATGTCTCTACTAGTGCATTAAGGTCATTCTTTAGTGTGTACTATATGTACTTGTGTGGATGTGCCTGTACTTATGGAAGGCAGAAGCTGATGTGGAGTGTCTTTGTGCTCTCCTAAATATTCTTTGAGAAAGGGTCATTCCCTGAGCTTGGGGTTATGGTCTTTTGGAGGCATTCTGCTTCTCTCTTTCATATTGTGTTTTATGAGTTTCTATGTTGCCATTTGTGTGATGTCACAGGATATTTGAGCACACTGTGGATTTCTATTTCTAGTTGTGGTGTGGCTAAGCCCATAGTAGATACCTGCAATCTCCAATAATGAAGGTAAAGTTAGTTTGTAGAAGGAAGTACTCATGTTTGAAAGTGATGTCTAATTGAAACACAAAGTGATAAATCAGAAAAAGGTTTGACAACACCCAACATTCAGGAGAAGAAAGAGGAAAGAAATTCTACTTCAGGAAGCAGTGCAGAGAGAAGAGAGGAGGCAGTTTTACCTGGAGAGTTTTACAGAGACAGGTTGAAGAGTCAACAAGCTAGAAAAGATAGAGCAAGTCAGAGAACGAGAATGAGCCCAAAGATTTGAACTAAGTTAATATGAGGCCAACAGAACAATTCAGGAGAATCAGAAAAAGCAAGATTGAACCAGCTAGCTTGGAGAGGTTTTGAGCCTAAACATCTGAGTTGACCATGCATTTAGAGGGCAGAAAGAGCTAGAAAGTGTGAGCTTATTGAGTATAAAGTTTCAGAGGCTGAAAACATTCTAGGCCTAGATAAGATTGAATAAAAACTTCCAGGGCTAGGCCTAGGTTAGCAGATGGAGATAGTAAGCCTCATAGATAACATTTACATATAGGGGAATAAAAGTTTTACTGAAGTCAGACCAGGAAAATATGGGCGTAAGTACCTCCTAGTCTTTGTAGATACTTTTTCTGGATGGGTAGAAGCCTATCCCACCAAGAGAGAAACCACACAGCTGTCCATGAAAAAGATACTAGAGGAGATTCTTCCTCAATTTGGCATGCCTAAAACCATCAGCTCCGATAACAGGCCAGCCTTTGTTTTTCAGGTAAGCCACCCCTGTTAAAGTGGGTGGAGAAACTGGCTGGGTTCTTTTAACTCATGAAAGACCAGCACCTGCACCTGATGCCAACTGTACAGCAGCCAGACACCTGAGCCATTCCCTCAAGTTCAAGATCACCCACCCTTCTGCAAGGCCAGAGAAACCATGAGTTGGCGGTGGTGTATCATCCTTCTTGCACTGAACCTCAGCATTCGCTACATCCTTCCAAAGTGACTTGACAAGTAATCTCAGACACTGAGGATGTAACTTGGTCCACTGCAGACGAACACCTGCCTTATACCTGGTGACTGGGCCTTGTCTTTGATCTCTGTAAGTTAGTAGCTTGACTCCTGGGATATCCCTACCCTAGAGACACAGCAGGAAGGTCTACCTGAATGTGGGGGATGAGACACTTGCAAATCTAAACCATGTTCCAGAAGCAGCCTGGGAGGGTGGGGCTTAGGGTTCAGACACCTGAAGTTGAGGAGAGACCTGCGTGAACCCCCACATATTTGTGCCCCCAAGATGGGAGAAGCAGGCAGCAGGCCCATCAGTAGTGGGCAGGGAAGGGGGGTGGCAACCACTTTTTCAGTGATACCTGGACATGTGAAGCATCAGGAAGCCCATAATGGAGACCATTCTGGGAGCAGTTTAGGGTTCAATGGCCAAGGTGAGAGAAGGGCTAGTCAAGCGGAAGAGAGAAAGAGAATAGAGTCAGGGTTGGTTTGAGTCTTGGTTTAACTCCTCCCCCTCAGTTAACCACCCTCATATCCATAATTGTTAGGATCCATAATTGTTCTGCTCTAGTTGTCCTTTGGACCTTGCATATTGAACAAGCTTATATCCTTCATAAAAGTGACAATAGGAGCAGTGCTGCTGATATTGTTGGTCCTGTGCCAACAATATAAGATCCTGACGAAAGGACCTGAAGACTATGAGTTAGTTACTCAAGACCCCTGAGCATAGTTCCAGAATTGGAACTTATATAAGAAAAAGGGTGGCATGAGAGACCCTAAGGGCTTTTCCAGTCCCATACCCTCCTTACAGCTTCCTCCTCCTGCCTGGGGTCAAGGCTAGGCCAAGTTCCATTCTCCACCCACTGGAACATTCTTGAGTAAAACATTCTCAGAAAAACAGCAGAATGTACTGACTGATAGTCACCTGACCCTCTGAAAAGTCCCAGATAGAGTTGAAATGCATGTCATGATCTGCCCCTGCTTGCTAGCCAATAGATTTAAAGGTCAACATGCTTAGTCAATAAGGTTGAACTGTAAACTTGCTGATGTAACCTGTGCTCCTAAAATAAAATTATAAAAAACTGCCTGTAATAGTCATTTGCCAATTGCCTTCTAGTCACACGCCTTGAGGGACTAATTGAAGGTCAACCCAATGTGCCAGAAAATAAACCTCTTGCTTTTACATCGATTTGCATCTAGGTGTCTCACTGGGGCCATCTTGAAGTAAGTACCACTGACTGAAGGTAGGGGTTCTTACAGTCTCACAAAATACACTTGATACCAAGTACCATTTCTTACTGAGCTACTTGCTGTCCCCTTTGAAGAATATTTTGATGGCTCACACAATTATTAAAGCCCATCATAGAATAAAATTATGATTTCTCAGATTTGTTATGTCATTTACATATTAACCAGGGAAAAGTGCAAGTAGACATATTACATACACGTGCATGCAAATGTCACAAGTTAAGGATCCTAGTCTAAATGCAATATAATCTGACCCTGATTTTAGGTTAATGAGTAGCAATCACTGAATAAAACTGAATATTCTGTCAGTGCAAATTTGTGTTTTTTAGAAGACCTACTCTATCAATGCATATGTGGTTTTCAGATGAACTGTCTTAATCAGGAATCCATCCTTTAGGGTGCTAAAAGCCCTTCAATATTGTCATTACAAATTATAAAGAGTATACTTGCTAATTGTCATTAAGGATGCTTGTGATGTATTCTCATCATGAGCTGAAAAGGCTTTAAAACATGATTTGGCTAGAAAGCTCCTCAAGATAGAAAGAGTCTAATTTTAGTTTGGAGATTTGTTTTGATTAGGTTCTCTGACTAAAGCCCTGACAAAGGTTTGAGCCAGTCATCATTAGAACTTTCTTAATTCTACCTCAGAGAGGTATTCCTCTCAAATTTGCTTCCAGGGATATTGGAAAGTAGATATTCATTACTTTCATGAATATTTTTTGGTGTCTCATTTTCTCATGATTGAGAATAATTTTTGCCATTATTGTAACACCATACCACCAGGCAGTGAGATTTTGGAGGGAGATGATGTTCAGATGTCCCTTACCTCTGCTAGCTAGAGCCAACCAGTATTGGCTAATCACTCTTAAGCAGCTAAATTGGCTGGTTTTCCTTCACCACAAACAGATGGGAAGAGAATCTTGAAAGAATTTGGTAAGTCACTAAGACTTTAGAAGCATAGACAACGCTCCTGGCATATATATTTCTAAAAACTGTAGAAGTTACAACTTCCTTCTAGAATTACCTTTTAAGCATGAACCCTGATTGTGGTTTGACGAGAAAAGAGGCAGACAGAGAGGCAACACAGGATGCACACTAGGAAGCTTACAGGGACTAAACCACTAACCAATGAGCACACATGGAGGGACCCATGGCTCCAGATGCATATATAACATCTGTTGAAGAGGATTGCCTTATCTGACATCAATGGGAGGTGATGCACTTGGTCCTGTGGAGGCTCAATGTCCTAGTGTAGGGCAATGCTAGGGCTCCAAGGTGGGAGTGGGTGGATGGGCGGGAGAGCACCCTCATAGAAGCAGAGAATGGGAGAAGGGGATGGGGGTTTGTGGAGGGGAAACTGGGAAGAGGGTAACATTTGAAATGGAAATAAATATAATAAACAATAAAAGATGAAAAAAATGCTTCAGTGTGGTTTCACTAAGTTTGGTTTCAACTGTGGAAATCAGAGACATGTTCCTATCAGATCCATAGTGTTTTGGTGTGAACTGTCCTGATTACAGATGTGGAATGGTTGTGACACTAGAGAGAGCTTTGCCAAGGCCAGTTGATACTCGATTGCCCCTATATTACTTTAATTATCAACATTGCTATTCTGAAAAATTCTACGTATGATAGAGTTCATGTTTGTTTATCTCTTTAATTCCATCCTTCTAGTAATCTATTCTCTCTTTTATATGTGTTTTATTTTATTCTGTTCGTTTCTTCACAGCCATGTTTGCTTATCCAATTTTGAAAGCAAGATTTTCTTCAATTTGTTACTAAACACACCTGTCAAAACTCAGTCATTAGTTTATCAGAGCTGTTAGTAACATTGCATGCATTTATTAACTTCTTTCTTAAAGCAAATCGGTTCATAGAGAAAGCCCAATTGCTTTCTAAGAATTCCTTTACTTGATAAGCCTCTGGCTATTAACACATTTAATTATATATATTCAAATGAAACAAGTCTGGCACAGAAGGCAGCTCCTGCTTCTTACTTCTAAGCTTGCTCTTTCCACTGTCTTTCCTATTTGAATTGTGACAATTTCAAAACATCCAGGGTAGTCTTTATGTAATACTTTTTCTTTCTCTCATATCCAATATTTAATTTTTTATATGTTTTGATGTACCTAAACTTCAAAATACATGTAGAACATGACTGTAATAGCTTAACCCTAGCTTTCTGGAATGAAAGCTTTGTTTTGTTTAATTAACCCGCAAGTGTCACATGTTATTAAGCCCATGCTTTTTTGGACTTTTAATCTGGGCTGTTATCTATTTTTTGGTGGATCTTGAAATGTCTACATCAGCTACTAAAAACTCTTTATTTATGTATTTTGTCATGATTTGAGCATCCATTTTCCCTTTGCATAAGCTTTCTGTTGTAATTCTAGTGGTTCCCTCTGTCTCAGCCTTTTAGGGCCCTGTTAACATTAGTCACACACTGGGCTTGGGTATTTTAATTTGTAATCTTCACATCTAAAAGTGTCATCCTGTGTTTACATACATAGTTTATTACCATACAACTCCAAGTCTGTTCAAATATCACCATCCACATAAGCCTGTCTTTGGCTATCTTCCACCCACCCACTGGATTCCTTTTTTATTTAATTTTATTATCATTTTTTTCTTACTCATTCCCTTTACATCCCATTCACTGTCTTTTGTTCAGTAAATGACTCCTTAAGTTTCAGACCTATTGTGGTGGTTTAATGAGTATGTCTACACCCCCCCCCATTAACTCATTTATTTGAATACGGCTGTTTGGAAAGATTAAGGCCATGTGTCCTTACTGGAGGAAATATGATATTAGGGGACAATGTTGAAGGTTCAAAGCCACGTCCACACTTAGTACTCTCCATGCTTCCTGTCTATTTTGTATTTTCTGTTCATGGTGTGAACTCTCAGATTCTGTTCCAGGAACATCGCCTGCTGATTGCTGCCTTGCCTTCTTACCATCAGGGATTAAAATTTCTCTGGAACCATAACTACACTTAGACTCTGTCTTTCATAAATGGCCTTGATAATGCTTTTACATCATAACAATTGAAAAGGAACATACCTACCTAACCCCCTTTGTAATGCAGAAGAACTCATACTGCAAAGGCATGGAAGATAATTTATTCTGAGCCAAATAGGAGTGATTGTGGACCAAAGAAGGAATTCAGATTTCCCGGAATAACATTTTATCATAGAAGTGGTTACATAAACTATTTTTCTCCCTCTCTTCCTCCCACTTTCTGTTCTGTCTATTGCTTCTAGTTATTTTTATTTAATTATGTATATGCAGCCTACATATATACTTTACACTGCTTTCTCTAGAAAGATCACTTGGAGAGTCACTGATGTTATATATCAGTGTCAGTAATTATTTAATAACACTATTTTTAAGACATCAATTCTTCCTGCTCATGCTCATTGCTTGTTTATTTTAAACATTTATGTATTGGTTTACTTTGTGTGTGTGTGTGTGTGTGTGTTTATTTTTATGTGGTTGTTTTTACCAGAATACATGTGTGGAAATCATATAATAACTTATAGAAGGTTCTCCTCATGTGGGTGTAGGTCATATACCACAGTCTTTAAGTACTGACCCATCTCTCAGGCCCACAACTCCATTCTTTATAATGGTAGTCTAGATAATATCTCTTAACTGCTTGGTCTATTTTTCAATCTATGCAAACAACTTAAAGGAAATCCAAGGTCATTGAAATATCTCTCTTAATATTATGTGCTTGGTTTTTTAGGATGCTTCAAACTGCATCATATTTTTCTAACTGAACTTTGATGATATTGATGTTTAAATTATTAACATTTCCACACAGTGTTGAATGGGACTTCACCTCTGTACTATAAATTTTCTAAGGTCTGGGTGTGTTTTACAATACAGTCTATGTATTGAAAACACAGTTCTTCTTTGGCATGGAAATGAATATTAAAACTCCATTCAGCAAAATTCTTTGATGTTCTCTGCCAGACTATCTTTAATCTGATATGTCTATGAATAGGTGATCCAATATAGGATGCATTAGATAATTTATTTATAAAGTGAAACCAAAACATTTTAGAAAGTGATTTTTAAAAATTTAAATAGATGTGTCTTGTATGACAGTTATATGAACTGAGTTATTCCAAAAGAATTACTTAGATTTCTTTGTACAGTCAGAAATATTAAATTCCTCATTGCTAGCTGTTTAGATTTTTTTCCTTAAATAAAATATAAAGTGAAATTGGCATTATACTTCATTTGTGGAAGTGTCATTCTGAGATTGTGGCAATAGAGGCCAGTAAAACACTAGGCTATGAGATTTCCCAAGAACTCAGCATGGCTTTGGCTAGGAAAATCCCCGCATTGCAAGCACAGGTCTAATTCAGCTTTAGTAATACATCAAAATAATTGATTCTCATAAAGAGGATGAAATGAAAGAGATTTCTAGAAAAAGAGGGGTTTGGCACCGGAACATATATGAACTCTGAGCATATGGTTAAAATTTAAACTTACTGTTTCCAGTGAGTTTTTACTGTTTTATAATAGAGACATTGGGGAAATACATATTTTAAAATTTACCTCCCAATCTTTTACTGTAGCCTTTCAATATTAGTAGTAATGAATCTAGTCACCTCCCATG
The DNA here is from genome assembly GCF_978045245.1 of Mus caroli. Taxonomy (NCBI): domain Eukaryota; kingdom Metazoa; phylum Chordata; class Mammalia; order Rodentia; family Muridae; genus Mus; species Mus caroli. Next base: position 128,038,449 of record NW_028227261.1, on the reverse strand, counting down.
AATCCATTTTATAGCCACATGATGAAATGTGTGCAGTTCATTTACTCTGTGATTTTATGAGCCTGAGTATAATCAATTAGAGGAGGAGCCTGCGCGCACTTCACGAACACTTTTTTACTACTCTAAAGAGCTGCCTCCCTGAGAATAATTTTGATTAAACCTCTTTGGTGTTTTAGGCAGATGAAGAATCAAAAGAATCTTGGTATGGACCTTTTTCCAACATAATTCCTAACAGCATAATACAGATCTATTTAATTTTGACAAAATAAATAAGTCATCTTTGGAAATTGTGAGTCTATTTTTATCTCAAAAGTTTTAGCTGGATCAGTGAAACACATACTGTCTGGGTTAAAATATCTTAGGTAACGATGCTTCAGAAAAATCTGTTCAACACATGTAAGATCTTCTTGCAAGGGCAAGAAGGAATGGCAGGGTCTCACCTCCAAAATGGAGCTCTTATGTGCTGACCACACACATTAAAGGACTGATGTTTTCCATCTTTCTGCCAAATCTAACATAATGTAGTAAAGTTCTTACACCTTAATTTTTTCAGATTACTTCATGCCAGAATAGGAACGAGGGGATGAGAATCATAATGCACGGTCTGACAACTTTCGGAGCTGGAAATGGCACGCTGCAACACTGGCTTACTCTTTATCAGTTAGTACAATAAAGCCTTGTTCCTTTCAGATTATGTGAGTTTTGTTAGCGGTAAGTGGTGAACATCCTCTAGCATATATGACCACATATATGTCAGAATGAAAAGAAGGCAGAATTTGGATCATAATGAATTCATTTGAACCTACTGATTGTATAATACATTACTTAAAACATATAAAAATATCTACTTGCAATAAAACAGTAAACTAGTGGGCATGGAGACTGCTTTAGTAACATGCAATGCAAATATCACCATGATGTAGATGGTTCATCTTGATTGGAACTAAATGTTACTACTTCTAGTACATTTCTATTTATCAAATTATTCGTTAGATTACGAAGTTATTTTTAGATCAAATAAACTCTTAAAAGATGATGTTATAAAAGTCATTCAAGGCATTGTATGTTCCTTTTGATGCTTGACAGTGACTCTGAATGTGAAACTTCAGTCATCAAAGACTGTGTAAAGGTCGGAGGTGGAAGATGTGGATCAACACATTCTACTGTTCATGATGGTGTTTATTAATGATAAATAAAGAGTGATAAAAAGTGAAGCACTAAATTGACTTCATTTTAGTAACAAGGAAAACAGTTTACATATTTCAGGACAAAAAAAATAAGATTTAAATAGGTTCTCACAAAAGTTAGAATAAAATTCATTCATTGAAAGTGATGAAATTAAGTCTGTGTCAATTCATAAGCGTATTTATTTACTTGTAAATTGAACAAGACTTGAGAAGTGGAATAGAAATCTATGGCTTTTTTAAAATACAGTTTTCATTTTCATTGAATTTTTTATTCCTTAAGTCTTTTTTCTGAATATAAGGTCCTATACACAAAGATAGTATAGGATAGTGAATTTTTCATTTATTTATCCCATAAAGTAGGTTTTTAGCATTTACAATAGTTATAAATAAATACACAAACATAAAACATATATATTCTATACAGCAGATATAAACATTGAATTAGTCAGTACTGATTTATTGTTCATACAGATTATTTTAAATTCTAAAAACAATACTTCCTGGTATATTCTTTGATTTAAAGAAGAAATTACTGCATTGACAAATTTTATATAATATAAAAGAGACACCCCAATAATAGTTGAAGTTGAAATTTAAACCCTCTGGCAGGGCCTAACTACACTTTCGTGAAATATTCTTCACTACCTCCTATTCTCCTCATATTATTATGCTTGGATTATTGGCAGTATATTATAATATACTAATTCTATATTATATAATATAATCCAGGAACATCACATCACAATATATAATCTATTCTAAAATGGATTAAAAATTTACATGTATTTTAAAGATAAATGAATGACAAGTAGTGTATTTATAACATGTAATATAGGAGAAAATATTAAAAATGAGAAGCTTGAATAAAGACAACCTTTATCTACCATTTGGGTAATTTTACTATTTTTTGACCTAGAGGTCAAAGCCAGACACCTTTGAACTGGAAATGAGCTGTACTCCGGAGAACACCAGTAGGGTGAAGAGTTCAACAAAGCTGTAATTCAACGTTTTGATGTATTTGGACCCAAGATCAATAAAGAACTTGTTAAGTGTTTCACTAGAGGCATTAATTGGGTTGTTATCATTGAGTAGTAACTCAATGGTAACTCACAGCATGGCAATAACTTAATAATACAGAAAAAATTCCTAATAGAATAGTAATTTCAGCTAGCAACTTAGAATATAATCTAACTTTTGTAATGAGTATGGTCGGGTCATTTGTGGAAATATTTCTAAGAAGTCATACAGTCGTTTGTGTTACTAGCATTACTAGAAATTTGGAAAGTTTCCATTTTAAAAAGGCAATGTGCCAATTTATTTAAGTATCCATAGAGTCACTATCTTAACACCATCATCTCAGCTGTTTGGCAGGCATTCTCAGATCTCTGGGATTCTTCTCAGACTTCCTTCTGTCTCTGAGGTCCCCTGACTGCATCACTTACTTGTGGTCCTTTACCACCAATTTCCACACCCTCTAGCTTTATACTGCCATCTCCTGATTTTCTTTTTCATACCTCAAGCTCCAGATTTTAGAAATATATAAATCCTGGTAAATGTTGAATGTTTCAGCAGAATAATTAGCACAGCTCAAAATATTGATGGGATGAGTGTTTTTCAGACAGGCTGTCTTTCTCTAAGAACTATTTCAGCTGAATAGTCTTTCCCTCTGACCTGCTCTTAAAACATCATTAATAATTTATTGTCCGTGATGATAATAAATCTGTGAAAATAGTTGCAGTTTTAGAAATCATGATAGTTTTATTTTAAGATATAGCTAATAAATTGGTTTTTAAATATGAAAAAAACACTAAAGCAAAACATTCTGTGATCCAATGTCATTCTGGTTAAATCTTTTTCTTCTACTCCCTTTTTTGTTCTATACACAATTTAAATACTACTTTAATGTGATTGAGTTTTATACATCTTTGAGCACAATCTTGAAATATCATTAGATCCCCAGTATTTTCAGTTAAATATATTTTTAAGTCAAAATGCAAAGTTTTAAATTATTCATGCTATACTTTGATATTCAGCACTTGAAGAAAGACTATGATTATGGTGTTTTTCAAAAATCCAATTCTTAGATGAAACATAGTTCTTCAAGCTTATACCTTATGAGTATCTCAGAATACACATGAACACTCTCAGTGAATGAATACACTAAGAAAATTACTATGAAAACTCTGTCAGGGGGATAGGACTATACATGACTAAGTCACTTTATTACTGTGTTTTCCATAACATGATTCACATGTGCTTATATCACACATGCATTGAGACTTAGACTGTTGATGGTAGTCAGGTAATACTATATAATCTTTGTTAACCTAAGAGGAAATTCAGTTTAGTACAAAGAAATGCAATAGGCAGTGTCAGGAAAGCTAGTGTAATTTGAATCAAGGTTAAGGGGAATGCTTACACTCTGAAGATGTAACCTATGAAACAGGGATCCATGATTAGCCATTAAGATGTCTCCGGTTAGGATCACTATGGAAAAAGTAGCCTTATTAACAAATCCCTAGTCTATGTTTTAAAACGAATCTTGTGGAACTTCATTTATTAACTTAGGTATGATTGCTTTTTCATTTATAAGTAATATGTAGCATGAGAAAATTTCAGTTCTGAATTTATCAGTAGAAGTTGCAGGCAAACACTAGACATGGAATGACCAACTGATACACCTTTACAAGGTACTATTTGGAATCCATTGAACTTGGTTTATCAGAGGGGAATCCAGGACATCTCCATGGGTTATGCCAAGCTAAGGAGCCCTCACCAAGTGAGAGGTTGTTTCCATGCAGCAGCTCACTGGTTTGTCACTGACACTCAAGTACTTAATGACACCATTAAGGTCAATTATAAAGAGGTCCCTGAGAGTCACACCAGCACCTGATTACTCCATGTATTTGCAGGCTATTTCCTTAGTTTAACACAACAGTGTAATGTTTTTGTGACTCAAATGGTCATGCTTCCGTGGTATGTAAGGTTTTTAAAATGGGAATTCACTACAACTGCAACCACTTCCCAGTTCATACTGTGAAATCCATTGACTTTACCACAAAAACGACCAACTTTTGTAGGACACACATACACAAAATCAAAAGAAGAGAAGAAAAGCACTAAGTGTTTCCCCTTAAAAGTCATTAAAATATGACTCTTTGGACTCTCCACAGACTATAGGCTCTTAAAAGCAGGAAAATTTGGCTTGGACACAGGTAGACCACTGTATGTTTGTCTTCTCAAAGAAATGGGCCACATGGCTACAAAGGCCATCTGCGAAATTTCATTGACATATGGAGCAACCAGGACTTGGAAGAATCCTCCCTCCCATCTTCATTACGTGAAGGAGCTCTGGTGTACAGAGATGCTGACTAGCAGCACCAATTTTAATTTTAATATTTATTTCATTTCAGTTTTTATTTCATTTTATGTGTATGTCTTCCCCATAAATGTTTTGAAGTCCCAGAAACCAAATCAGGTAGCTCAAAATCATCTACAACTCTAGGGATCATACAACTTATTTTTGTCTCTGTAGTAGCCTATAATTTTATACCTGCCCTACTCCCTTCCACATACACACAATTTAAAAATATAATAGATATAAAAAGATTTTTAAAAGATTATATAAATCAATTTCTTAATCATTTACTTTTTTATTTGTAGTTTGCCTAAAAAGAGATTAGATCTATACAAATTGATTGTTCTAGTCTCACAGGCACCATTCAGCTCAAAGTAATTTCTATAAATTATGAACCCCAAATATCAGGCATACAAGGTGAAGAAATTTTTTATCTATCTGATTGCTTGCTTTCATGCCTATTGGAGTCTATGGAAGTTCAATTTATCTTATTTTATCTCTAGACGTGATTTTGACAATGTTATGACTCTTTGAAGAGAGTTAAGATAGGTCATATTTTATCCCGTTGAGTTTTAAAGACACTAAATGTCTTTCAGGTAATTTTAAGCATGTTTTATATTATTCATAATCATATTCCTTTTATCAGTAGTCAAACCAGCATTGTCTCATTCCATGATTGTTGAAATGTGTTCCCTAATCATGGCATCCCCAGTGATCATCCAAATCCTATTCCACAGGGCAATTTACTCACATAAAATCTTCCATTATGTTGTAATATAAATGATTGCTCACAATTTATTACTTATTATGCCTCACATCATCATTTAAGTGTAAGTATCCTCAAAATTGCTGCAAGTAGCCTAAAGCTGTAGTAGGAGCAAATATTTTATATGGCTCAATATTAAAATTGTACACCTCTTGTTTTGTAAAGAATAGTATATATATATATATATATATATATATATATACATACATACATATGTATATATGTATATATATATATATGTGTGTATGTGTAAGGAAAATGTATTCATTCCCTAAGAGAATGAACAATATGATATGTTTATGTAAAGCTGCTTGAAAAAACCCTTTCCTGGAAGTACTTAACATGGCCTGGTTAAGAAGGACCCATTCCATTTGCGCATGACCTGTTTGTACAACAGTGTCATATTAACAAAGCAATTACATTGGCCTAGGCGATTCATGGGACAAATTAAAGCATTGAATAAAGTGTTATTGTAGTCATTACCCTTCATTGCAAGCATTTTCACAGCATTATGTAAGCATTATACAACATAAAGTTAATAGGGAAATACCATTAACCATGTTGCGACTTAGTTACCATTTATACAGACAGGTTTCCTCTGGTGCTTTGAGAAGCCAAATGAGCATAAGGTTTTATTGAAAGCTTTACTACAGAGTAATAATTTCCTCATACTGTATTTAGAATTCTTTCCCAATCCCCTGAGTCACTAATTTAGAATGATTGTGGTTTTTGCATGTTTCAACTCTTCTTTGTCCAAGTCTTTAAAATGCATGTTTTTTTTTTTTCAGAGACACAACCCTGATCATACTTGTGCAAACCAAAAAATTTGAATAAAAATACATTCTTATCATATATACACTGCCACTCCCACTTGATGACACTAAGAACAGTTTGACAGGATTAACTGGAAATCAATTTTATTAATTTAAATATACCTACATATCAGGTTTTTTGAGTCCCATTTAAAATATCCACCATCAGTAATAACTGTGTTGAAGAGATTTCAAAATATTAGGCATAAATATTATTTCATAGAGAATTTGCAAAAGATGCTAATATGAATTTTACCACATAGAGCAATCAGTTGTTTTCTTGTTTTTATTTCAGTTGATCATACTTCAGTTTTCATCTTCCTGGATTAGCAACATTACTTATAGAATAGATGAGTCTGCAATGTCCAATAATAAACACACAAATACTACATCTTCTTTCATTGCAGAATGGAAGCAGAAAACTTAACAAGAACAAATTAAAATGAACATTTTGGTTATTGAAAGCTATTTTCAGAAAACCAAAAGACACATGGTTAAATTGAATAAAGATTTGAAGGAGAATACAGTTATCAGATGAAAACACTTGTGCAAGGATAGTAATCATTTCAAATACTGAAAAGTGTTTATATAGACAAATTGTAATTCACTTATAGTTACATGATATAACAGCAATGCATTCATATTATGTGGCTGTTTGGATAGCAATGCATTCATATTATGTGGATGTTTGGTATTTTCATTATCATTTTTATCATTACTGTTTTTGGTTCAACCTGACTTTTACTCTCACAGAAAAAATATCATTATTTGATAGGCAGTTATTATAACCAAATAATAAGAAAACTGATACTCTTCCTTTTATCCTAAAAAAAATTAAAAATTTTCTTCAATAAATGTGATAAATTTTCTTTTACTATTCTTTGCATCAGAGGAGTTAGGCAACAAAAACAATAAGATTTTTAAGTAGAAAGGAAATGGAGGGATTCAAGTTGTTCCTGTCTGCAGGTGACACTATTTTATGTGTTAAAATCCTAAAGACTTAATAGAAAACTATTAAAATTATGGCATGATCCTAATAAAGTTTCGGGATATAAAACCAACCTAAAAATCACCAAGATTTTTTTTATATGAAAAACTCAATTGCTGAGAATAAAGTAAGAAAGCAACCCAACTCTCAACAGCTACGAAAAAGAAAAAAATCTTGAAACAATTTTATTTGATGTAATATAGAATAACCCCTACAATGAAAATTAGAAAATACTGGTGAGTAAGGCTGAATAGGAAAAAAAAAATTTCCATGTTCACTCAATGAAGAGAAGAAATACTGTATAGGTTCGATACTCTTCTTCAATATGTCAGTGACATTCTGTTTGCTTATTCTCAAATTTAGCTTCTAAAGGTATAGATATTCCTGGAGAGTTTGTAGACTTGTTCAGTTTTGAATGAGCCTTTTCTCCTGTCTACTTGTTCATGCCACCAGTTATCCTGCTGTCCCCATTCTCCAGTATTTCCTCCCTCTGCATAGTTCTACTGTTTTTCCCCTGCCCCACTTAAAGACTCCATTTTATCCTAGTAACACAGCCCCCATTCTGGCCCTTTTCATATGTGATCCCACCTTGATATAAAACTTTCAGTGTTAGAGTTTGAGATCCACTTGTGACAGAAAACATAATCTTTCTGAGCCTGGGTAAACATTCATAAAATAATATTGTCTAATTTTATCAGTGACATTCTTTAGATATATCTGCATTTTAAAATGCATCTGAAACCACAAAAGTCCCTGAATAGGCATAGCAATCTTGGACCAAAAGATCAAAGCATGGGACATTCAGAACTTAAATTAGAGGAGTGATACAGATACACAAAGAACAGGATACATACAAAGGGAACTGTATATTGGCAGAGAAATTGATTCATAGTAGATTTGCAAAGATGAAAAGGTCTCTCAACTCTAGACAAAGAATTATATATATATATATATGTATATATGTATATATATACATATATGTATGTATATGTATATATGTATATATCACAGTTGGATATTTGAACAATGACTGTTTCCTGATAAATTCCAAGAAATATATACATAGTTAATTAGTTAGTTAGATAGATAGTGGGGGGTGGGGATGGGTGTTAGGTGTGTAATGAAAAATAAAACAGTTGACTATATAGGAAATGTGGTGCTTTGAATAAGAGTAACCTATATAGACTCATATTTAAATGTTTAGTCACCAGGGAGTAGTACTATTAGGAGGTATAATCTTGCTGGAATAGGTATGGCTTTTTTGGAGGAAGTACAACACTAGGAGTGGACCTTGTGGTTTCACATGTTCAAGCCAGGCCCAGTGTCTTTCTCTTCCTGTTGCCTTCAGAGGATCCAGATCTAGAACTCATAGCTCTTTCTCAAGCTCCTTGTCTACCAACAAATCAGCACATCAGTATGCTACTTGCCATGAAAATTATGGACTAAGAGAGAGGCATTCTATTGGGAGTTTGCATGGCCAAAGGCTAAGAGAAATGTGAACAGTGGAGACAGAGCCCATGAGATTTCAGTGGAGGAAAAAAAAACTATATGAAGCTGTGCTGGTATCTATTCATATAGTATTCAGGGGAAGAATTTACTTCATTATTCTGATCTGCTGAGAACCTGAGTGGGAACATTTTTATGTAAAAGACTATTGTGTGTGATAAAGGAAATTACGAGGCAGGAGAGCATTCTGGCTGTTGCCTGGTTACTGTTCACCTCTCATTTAAGTCTACAGTGAAAAACACATGCATGTCAAAAGATAACAGATCATACAATTTTGCAAGGAGATAGCATAAGCAAGTTGGAAGTTGCAGACCAGGTGGGTACTGAGAAAACATCAAAAGTGTTAAAGACAAACCTACAGCTCTCCACAGGGCGAATAATAAAGGTGCCATGAGTCCAAGATGCTAACTAGCAAAGGCTCCTACTTAAGAAAATGTAAGTTTGTTTGAAAAGATGGAGCCTGAGTTACAGTGTCAGGCCTTGGGACTTCCCATTGAGTTGGATCGCACTTTGGGTCTGTCACTGGACCTTCTTTTCCTCAGGATCCTCTCCATTTCCATCCCTGTAGTTCTTTCAGACAGAAACAATTATGAGTCAGAGATGTGACTGTGGGATGGCAACCCCATCCCTCACTTGAGGTCTTCCTGCTGGAGGTGGGCTCTATAAATTACCTCTCCCTACTCCCTACTCTGTATTGCATTTCATCTAGGGTCTCTCCCTTTGAGTTCTGGGAGTCTCTTACCTCCCAGGTCTCTGTTGCATTCTGAGGTGGGGGTTGTCATCCCCCCAACCTCCTATTTCCTGAGGTTGCTGTTTACATTATTTCTGTTGTTCCTCAGGGCTTCAGTCCTTTTCCCTCACCCAGTACCAGTTCAGGTGCCCCTGTCCATCCCAGACACCCCTCTAGCTGTCCAGTTTTCCTCCCAGGTCCCTCGCTCCCTCCAAACTTGTGATTGCTTTCTTCTCTCTCCCAAGTGGGACTGAGGCTTCCTCACTTGGTCATTTCGGCTTGTTGAGCTTTTTGAGTTCTGTGGACTGTATCTTGGGTGTTCTGTACGTTTTCATTTATTTATTTATTTATTTATTTATTTACTTACTTACTTACTTACTTACTTATGGCTAATATCCATTTATTAGTGAGCACATACCATGCATGTCATTTTGGGTCTGAGTTACCTCACTCAGGATGATAAATGAGGCTATGGAGCACTCACCAAAAGGAATCTATCATGACTGCACTCAGAAAGATCCAAGAAGCAGCTGAAAGAGTTAGATGCAGATATTTGCATCCAACCAATGGCCCGAAGCAGCTGACACCTGTTGTTGAATTAGGAAAGGCTTAAAGAAGCTGAGGAGAAAGGCGATCCTGTAGGAGGACCAGCAGTCTCAACTAATCTGGACCCTAGAGATCTTTCAAACACTGGTCCACCATATACCAGCTGATATGAGGCCCCCAACACACATACAGTAGAGGACTTCCAGGTCTGTGTTCATTCAGATGCACCTAACCCCTCAGGAGACTATAGGCCCTAGGGAGTTTAGAAGTCAGATGGGGTCAGGGGGCTGGTGGGGGCATCTGCATGGTGATGGGGTGGGATAGGGAGAAGGTGTGGGATATCGAGCAGTCAGATGGTGGATGGCAGTGGGCAGGGAATGGAATATGAAGTGTAAAAAGTAAACTAAAAATAAAATTAAATTAAAAAATTGTCTTGAATGCAAATTTGTGTTCAACAGATGTGGCGAGGAAGAGGGATGGGTAAATAAACACATATTGAATGTACATATTGAAATATAAATAAACATAATGATATCCAATTAATACACATCATGAAGACAAAGTACTAATCATAATATAAATAAAAATTACTGGTGTGTTAAAAAAGTCATATTACTGAGAGTTGTGAAAGAATAAGTTATGAAACAAGAAAAAAAAATAGAAAAGATGGAGCCTGAACCAAGAATGCAACTGAAGAATTTTTCTGCTCTAAAGCAAATGATCTCACAAGTAACTTTGTAGACTCAACCAATTGGCACACTGGTTAGAGTACAATGAAGTATAGAGACCAAACTTCATCTCAAATGGCAACAGAACTTGTTCAGAATAATCCATAGTTTGTTGATTTTGGAAACATGAAAAGTAAAAGAATGCTGGGATCTCTGAGTTTTTCTACCTATCTTCAGAGAGCTGCCCAGGCCAGGCGATATTTAGCAAGATCAAAGTTGGTTATTTTAACAATGACTCTTTCCTGATAAAAAGTCCAAGAATATTGTAGTTGTTTAGTTCCAAAGGCTATATATCCCAACTGATCTTCCATTTTCATTGGGAGTTCCCAAAAGGATGCTCTAATAGCAGTGAGGAATGACCTCATCCAGTTGAATGGGGGCAAACAGACAAAGAGCAAGCACTTTCTTCTCCTGAGTCCTTTTTGTAGGCTTTCACCAGATAGTGTAGTTCGGATTTCAGAAAAATTGTCCTGTCTTAAACATCTGGATTTAGGTTATGTTTTCTCATTTTAAGAAAATGAAAATTTTCCCCCCACAAGTATACCTAACACCTTAGGCTTTGGTTAATTTCAGATGTAGTAAAGTTAACAACTAAGATTAGTCATCACAGACATCTATTGACAAAAGTTTCAAGGATGGAGTGGAGACATGTTGAGAGAGAGAGAGAGAGAGAGAGAGAGAGAGAGAGAGAGAGAGAGAGAGAGAGAGAGAGAGAGAGAGAGAGAGAGAGAGAGTTTTTTCTCTATTCTATTCTTGTGGATGGGGCGTTTTAACTGGGTCATTCTGTGCCTTTATATGTTGTAGAGATATAAACTGAGATAAGGGCTCACATAACAGAATTTGGATGCTTGGTAGTTGTTGAGACTGATAAAGATTGTGAGGATTTTGAAAGTTAGAATGAATGAATTTTGTACCATGATACAGCCATGAACCTGTGGGTGCCAGGATTGTCAGAATTATAGTTTGAGTAGAAAATGTTGCCAATGGCTCATATGTTTTAACATGAGGCTCATATTTTGAACTTTCTTTCAAGTTGTCTTATTGTTTGAAAAAGATTGGGTAACCTTTAGGAGGTGAGAGCATGGGAGGATGCGAGCCATAGAAAGTAGGCATTGAGGTTTAATTTATAGCCCTGCAATAATTTGAAATATATTCTTCTTTCAATTTCTAAAATTGGTTATTTTGTGTATTTACATTTCAAATATTATCCCCTTTTCTGGTTTCCACTCCAGAACCTCCCTATCTCTTCTTCCCTCTCCCTGCTTGTATGAGGATGCTCCCCCTCTTACCTTCCCACTCCCACCTCACCACCCTGGCATTCTCCTATACTGGGGGATTGAGCCTTTACAGAACCAAGGGCCTCTCCTTCTATTGATACCAGATAATGCCATCCTCTGCTACATATGAGGCTGGAGCCATGGGTCCCTCCATGTGTATTCTTTGGTCGATGGTTTAGTCCCTAGGCGCTCTGGGTGTACTGATTAATTCATATTGTTGTTCCTCTTATGGGGTTTCAAACCCCTTCAGCTCCTTCAGTCCTTTCTCTAACTCCTCAATTGTGGACCCCATGTTCAGTCCAGTGGTTGGCTGTGAGCATCTGTCTCTGTATATGTCTTCTTAGTCTCACTTACTTTAACACCTGCTTTCCAGTTGGTGGCACTGTTTATTTATGATTTGATAAATAGGTTCATTGGCAAAATATATTCCTGGGATATAAGTTAAAAGTTTATATCTGTGTCCCATTTAGGATTTTCTCACTCTATTTACTGCATAGAGGTAAATATGTAAATTCTCAGCTTTCCAGTCAAGTAACATGCTTCCATTACTCATTAATATTTTCCTTGAAACTTAAATACTGTAAATGCTAAGAACATTCTAAATGAACAAAGATGAAAATCCAATATGTATGTGTAACTACAATATGTATATTATGACTTCAATAATAAAAATTATAACAATAATACTGATTGTAAAATTTCTCATATAGCATATTCCTTTACATCTTTGTGTTTTAAGATATAGTGGATGAATATAATGTAATAAAGTAATTAGTCATTTAATGTTCTTTAAAATATATAATCAAGTAAGAGCATGTATGTGTGTTCAAATGATTATGAGGGTGTGTTACTTATGTTTTCTAAAGAAACACTAGTGATGAAATTAATGAATTTGAGTGGCTTTTATGCTGTTCCAGATAATTCAAGAATGGCCATCTCAATGAATCTAGAAGATGCTTAATCTATGAGATTAAATATCTGACCAGTTGCAATCTAGTGGTAGAGTCCTAGAGGATTCCCAGAGAGCTGCTCATCTTTTTCTATGTTGGAATTATAAAGAAGTAGGTGCTAACATGGGAAAAGCAATGTCAGCACAGGGTAGATAAACTTCCTAGTGAGAATGAAGACAGGCAGACAAAATGCAAAGCTTTCTTCTTGTGGGTGTCCTTTTGTATGGGCTGCTACTAGAAGATGTGGCTCATATTCACAGTGGATCTGATCCAATCAAGAAAATCCATTACATGTATGCCCAGCTGCATAAGTTTTAGTTGATTACAGATCTATCCAACTTTATAGCCAAGATTAACCACTATGTCAGTGCAAAAGAAAATGTTATAGTTAAAGAGACAAATATAGAGACAAGCACACTTTAAATCTCCTGAATATATTAGCATGTATTAGTTTCATAAGAAGCTAAGGAAAATAGTTTCTATTTTCAGAATCCAGATGTATAAATACCTTAATTTTATTATAAATCGTTCATTTCTATATGAAATTTTTATCATAATACCAATGTAAATCTTTCTAAAACGGTAACTCTAAAGATCAGAGGCTCAACCACACAGTGGCCTTTAATGTCAAAGAGAGTAATTAATGTATATCAATAATTCCCCAAGAGTTATTAGCAGGCAATTTAACAACAGTAAATGTTTAACTCAAAGCTCTCTTCATCTGGAAATTCTGGTCAGGACAGTAAGAAATCTGTTAAAGTTGTCACTTGACATTTTGTTTTCTAAGCCAGTTAAGGTATCCATATTTTTCACACATGAGGTTGTCTTTGCAATCTTGTTCTAAACTCTAATTGTGAATCCTTCAGTGAAGCTCACCTTTGCATCAGATTGCTAGTCCACAAAATAAGGGTGACAGAATTTTCTTCACCAATGTTCTATGAGGGTTAAAGTTAGATAATGGTCACAGAGGTCTTAAACCTGTGTTTGGTAGACATAACTCATACTCAACAAGATTGATGCTGATTATGCTCATAGAGCAGCAGTTTCTAAACCTGTGGGCCATGACCTCTTTGGAGGTCACATAGCAGATACTTACATTACAATTCACATCAGTAGCAGAATTACAGTTATGAAGTAGCAATGAGATAATTTTATGGTTGGGGTCAACACAACATGGGAACTGTATTAAAGGTCACAGCATTTGGAAGGTTGAGGACCATTTTCTCGGAGCTTACAAAATAATCAACTTACCCATTAGCAAGATATATTTTTCAGGTATTTTAAAATAATGCATGATAATACACTAAAATATGATTGAGTTTATGTGAAAATGAACTTTTAAAGAATTTCTCTTGTGTTTATGTTGAACCTGTCCTCTAAAATATAAGCAAGATCTAGATTTTGAGATTATTATTTATAAGTCATGATTAAAGATTCTCAATGATATTCCTTAGTTTATAATTGTGATTCATTAATTTTTATTTATGCTATATTAAAAATGATTATTATGTTACTAGACAGTTATTGAATACTTATTGTACATTGTAGTTGTGAATCCTAAAAGAAGAACATTACCTTTGAGTCTTGAATGGTTATTTCAGTGAAGGAGTAGAGAATACTCATTGCTGGAGTTCTAAGTTGGTTAAAGTGGCAGATGTCTTTTGTCTTCAATTGCTATAATATAATGTTTATCAACTAAGTGGTTCATTGTCTATTTAAAAATTGGTTTGTATGTAATCATACATTTCAAGTAAAGGTGTTTGTGAATGTTAAAAAATCATTAAATTGTATTATTATTTATATAATTAATTATGTCATATATTAAAATTTTGATAAATTATTAAAGTATTATTGTCAAAGAATAATTTGATTTTGTAAAGTAAGTGTTCTACAGTGTACAATATTTTCTTAGGTTGCTCTGTCACCTAAGAAAAAGAACATGGAATTACTCCCTTAGAAATGGCAGTCTACTAATGGTCTCTAAAACTCAGAGGTTACTGGCAGGTTACCATGAGTATCTGTTAGAATATTCAGTCAAATTACTCTTTTTGAGGCCATTTATTGAAAATGGAAATTCAGCATGCCGTTAGTTATTTGTTCTCAGGCCTAGTTATTCTTTATGTGATTGGTTATCATTTGTAAAGCGGTGTTGGTGTACTCTTGGGAATCTCTGAGTTCATTCTCTGGAATGGACAAGGGCTTGAACACATGAGAAAGACAAAAGAAATGAAGCTACAGAGAAAGGAAACACAAGAGCTTTGTCTCTTTTGTGTGGGAGAGGCTGAAGGCTGGGCATCTGCTAAATAGACTCTGACGCATTATTTCATAGGGCCCTTTCTCCCCTTTCTCTTTTTGATTCTGTGAAGACATGATATGGACTCTCATTCCCATCTTTTCCTACAATGTCTTCTGGAACAACACATTGCCATTACACATAATCCACCATCAATAATGCTGTATTTCTGTGTCCCTCTTACTCTCCTTTTCCTTGGTTTTGAGATACAAAAAAAGTAAGTGCTTACCTTTTTCTTTCCTTTTTCGACTCATCACTCCTCTCTTCTCCTCTTATTATTGTGCACAGAAGTTTTGTTTTTTTCTTTGCCTTCTACCCTCTTGCCTCAAATAGATGTTTTTTCTTATATTATTCTTCCATATTCTCCTTTAATCAGTGTGTCTAGCTTCTCTCACTACCATTTATTTATTAGACATTATGATACCAAATGCTCTGTCTGTGTGTCTGTATCTCTCTCTCTCCATATATATATATATATATATATATATATATATATATATATCCCTTATACAGGCTCACCTCACCTGTGCTTTTATTTTTAACTCATTACTTGCTTTTTAGAATATTTTTTTAGTGTGTTGACAATTTCATATATATGTACAATGCATTTTGGTCTTGTCCAATTGTAATTTAGCTCCCATTCCTCTGACCCTATTCATAATTTCCCTCTAAGCTTTATGTACTATTCCATTTTTGTCCCATATTTTGTTTAATTCCTTGAGAATCTCTTGCAATTTATTTTGATCCTATGCATCTTCCATAAATCCTGCCAAGATTCCTGCTTCTTTCCTACCCACTGAATTTTATGTTCCTTAAAAACTGACAGAATGAAAACAAAAAGTATCAAGTGATGTTTGTGTGTGTAGCTTTCACTATAGTGTGGTCAGTCTACCAGGAGCTATACCTTTAAAAATCTCAACCCTTTCTCCTTTTTCTGTCAAGAATCCCTCAGCTGGGCAGTGGTGGCACACACCTTTAATCCCAGCACTTGGGAGGCAGAGGCAGGTGGATTTCTGAGTTTGAGGCCATCCTGGTGTACATAGTGAGGACAGCCAGGGCCATACAGAGAAACCCTGTTTAAAAAAATCCTTTTTATGCTAGGATTTTTGTCTGGCTTATATTTGCACATTATCTTTTGTTAATTTTGCCTCAAATGGAGTGAGTTTTCCTTTGTAACCTCCATGCTACATTCAGAAAATATGCTTTTCTTATAGTCATTACTGCCTCTTACTCTTAAAATTGTTTTTGCCTTCTTTTCTGAAATGTCCCCGAGTCTTGTGAGAAGTTGTGATAAAGATGTCCTATTTTAGCACTGACAATTCAATAGTTTCTCATTTTCTAAGTGTTAACCAGTGCCATATATTACAAATAGATGACTTTCAAATGATGATTGAGATATTTGCTAATCTATGAATATAAATCAAACCATTAGAATTTGGATTAAAATCTTTACTCATTTAGTAAAGTAATAGTGGTAGATTTCTTGGCCCTGATAATGGTGCCAGCTATGACTTTCATATTTGAAGCATGTTTTAAAACCAAGCATAAAGTGTTTGGTTACTCCCACAATGGTCATATCAATGCTATGAAAGTAGATATATTTTAGTATGCAATTGTTATTGTATCTCCCAGGGTTCATAGCTGGGTGAGACTGGTGATAAATTTTCTTATTTGGTAGTATACATAACATTTTCCAGCACCATGAAATTTAGCCAATAGTGATGGTACTTCCAGGTCATGACCAACTGAATTTTTCCATGTTTTATGGCACAAATGTATGATGTATTTAGCAGTGGGATATTAATGTCAAGTTCTAGAGAATAACTTACAGCACTGGAAATTTCATGTAATGCTTAGAGATCTATGGAACTTCACTGGCTAATAACTCGATATAGTAATGCATTTTTGGCATTGGAACTTTTATTTGTTAACCCATGGTGCTTTTCAGGGATATTGTCACCCAGTTATATGTTAGCTCTACTTAAACCCTTCTAATATTTTACATAGTTTGATTTATGCAGTTTCTGAAGTAGTAGGATTTTTTTCTACATGACTTACTTGAAATCTTTTAAGATTGGCTCTACTGTCCATTTTTTCTCCTCTACCCTCCTTTCCATGCCTTATTATTTAATCATTTTCTGTTCCATTATTCTTTAATACATTTTTTATCCTCTCATTACAAGTTAGTTGCTTTCATTCCTGAATTTCCCTACATAGCCAGTATTGTATCTCAGTATATTTTGACCAGGACCCCTTGATGACCCAGAGGTTGAAAGGAGTGAATTGGCCTGAGTTATGTTGACTCAAGGACACTAGTACATTACTAGCACACTAGTAGTTCAGAAGACCAGGTTTGAGTTTCTACTTTCCAAAACCAGGCAAGTCAGTTACTGGAACAATTACAGGCTTATATAAAAGGGACTCCTCCCCAGATTGTAAAATGAAAATCAGCCAAGTTTAAGGCCAAGAGGTTAAGAGCTTCCTCTCCTTGGCATAAAGCAACAATAGTTAGTCTGAATCATAACACCACTCAAATGCCAGAGTTAGAACACACAATCAAGATATAAATCACCTATCCTTCCCTAATGCTCTTCATTTTGGCTTTAAAACTCAATCTTAGAATTCAGTCAGTGTCCTTCCATCCTGAGAGAATTAGGCTCCTACATGCAGGAATAAATGTGCTTTGCTTTTGCATATTCTTTGAATCAGTGTATCATTCTTCAGCTATTCAAAAGCCCTAACAAGGGAATTCAGGCTTCATTTGTGAGTGATGTGCTGCGGACTGGCCGCAGTCGGCCTCCCTCAATCCACGAAAGAAATTGGGGTTCCAGACAGGTGGGCAAGGAGTTGGCGAGAAATGACAAACAAATACAAACACAAGGGAGTGTTGTATCTGGATGTAATTTGTCTCAAAGTGAGTACCAAGCTTATAAATGACTTTTACCCCAAACAGAGGAATGCCCACAAAAAGCTAACAGGAACCAACAGGGATAAAAATCAATGTTAATAACTGGGATCAAAAGCAGCCCCACCTAAGGTCAGCTTAATTTTAGAAGTCAGGGGCAGGGGCTTCACACCCTTGCCATATTTCCAATTCTAGTCTATTGTATAGTTCACCTTCCCCCTAGGCCATTATAAATTCCTGTGTATGGGTGTTTAAATCAGCTGTCTATAGTTCTAAATATTTACTCTAGTTCCTCCCTAGAACACAACCTTCCTTTTTCCTAGATAATTGTAAATTCTTGCATATGTGAGTAGCTCAGCTATTATTCTAAGTGATTGTGTGTGGGGACTTTCTACTTTGCTAAGTTTGCCCTGAGATTTCTCACTCTATGTAGTAGATAGTAATGCCTGATTTCTTTCACCATCTTCTTACAATACTAGAGGCAATTCTGAATGTCACTGAATAGGCAACATTCTTATTGAATTCAAAGCCCATGGTCAGTTCAAGAACTACCTAGGGCTTTGGTGAAGGCCAGGAAGCAAAGTTCAATTTTGCTTAGGTATTTGGCAAGTCATTGCTTGGAGACACCTATAATAAGATTGTGCACTGAGGGAAAGTGCACAGATTAGTTTACCGACTAAAGAAAGGACAGATTCGAAGCATTAGTTATTACAGGATGCCATGGTTCCAGGAGACTAAGTTTTTGTGAACATTTAACCTTGGGGCAGCATTCAGGTTTTTGAACCTGTTACATGGGTCACTACTGGAATGCATGTAGCAATGATGTTCTCTCATACTATTCTTTCCATGTCTTCATTGCTTTCTTTCTCTTACCCCTTCCATGTTATTACTTTGTGTGTGCAAATACTGTAAACCACAATGCATTATAAATTTTCTTTAACTTGGTATTTTATAAAGTATGTACTAGAAACATGATACAGGCCTATCCTATGCAAGGTACTACAGCTCTCAGCCCTTCTTGTCTTTGTTACCTTATGTGACTTGTTTCTTTACTGACATTGTCTTTTTTTGTATTGGTTCTACATTGCAAGGTCTTCCTTTTTAGATTAATGTTAAATTTTACTATTTTTTCCAGGCTAGCAGAAAACAAATGATGTGGTTTGCTCTGTTTCTAAAACTTGAGAACTGGTAGAATATTTGAATTTTATTACCATTACATTTTGATGATCTAAATTTTCTTAATTTAAACACCGAAGATATATTTATGGGTAAACTGACAGGATACATGGCCCAAAAATGATGAAACAGAAAAGAATCAAATGCCAGTCCAGGAAGCCATAGCCATCTGATTCTTGATAAATGAAGAACTCCATCTTTCAAAATAGGGATGAGTAATTGGGTATCCACCTATAGATAATTGGAACTAGATTTCAATGTTTACCTTTTAGAAAAATCAAGTAAAAATCAAAGATCTTAATGTAAGATGTGATTTTTTTTATATAAAAAAACAACATTTATTTTGGGCTCGCTTACAGATTCAGAGGTTCAGTCTGTTACCATCAAGGTGGGAGCATGGCAGCATCCAGGAAGGTATGGCACGAGGTGCTGAGAGTTCTGTGTCTTCATCCATTGGCTGGTAGTGGAAGACTGACTTCCAGGCAACTAGGGTGGGGGTCTTAAGCCCACACCCACAGTGACACACCTATTCCAACCAGGTCACATCTCCAAATGGTGCCACTCCCTGGTCCAAGAATATACAAACCATGACATTCCACTCCCTGGTCCCCATAGACTTGTTCAAACAAGATGCGAAATTTTGGACATGCTATCAGAAAACATAAGTAAAATAATTTAAGATATAGGTAGAGGCAAAGATTTTTCAGAGTAATAATTGTCAAATGTGACTATCTTAAATTTTAAAAATGCATAGAAAAAGAACCAGAAGAGTAAAGATAAAGTATACAGCATGAAAGGAATTTTTTGTCAGACAGCCAAGTAACAGGAGACTAACATATAAAATATAGAAATACTTCAAACTTTAAAAAACTTAACACCAAATAATTCAGTAAAAAAATGGTTGTTGGAGTTGAACTGAAGAAATATAAATGAGTAATAAATGCTTGAAAATATTCTTCAGATCCATGGCTCTTAAAGAAATATAAGTTAAACTTACATTTAGAATCAACCTGATTTCAGTCAGTATGGTTGTTTTGTTAAAAAAAGAAAAAAATAAGGAACAACAAAAAATGCTGAAGATCAGGTGAAAAGGAGAATTTCTTAATTGATGATGAGAATACAAATTAGTTGGGACACTAATTTGTATTAGTAAAATTGTATTTGGAAATTATTTGTATTTGGAAATTAGTGTAAAAATGTCTCAAAAACTTAGGGCAAGAATCTCAATATAATAGAGCAATAGTACTTATTGAGATATATTTGAAAAATCAGACAACCTGCACACCTATGTTTATCAGAGCACTCTCCCAGCAATCATATGCAAATTTGGCTAGGGGCCCATTGATAATAGAATAGATAAAACAAAGGTGAGATTATACATGAGGGAAATTTTTTGAGACATAAGGATGAAATGTTTCATGTTATGAAATTGCTAATTGTTTTGGTGAAGTAACTGTGTCTCACAAAGACAAGCATCATATTTTCATGCTTGCAATCTAAGGATAGAGGATGGTACCAGAGGGACACCGAGGTTTGGTAGGGGAAGGATGAAATAGTTATGTTAGGCTCCTGTCTGTAGGGATAACAGAGTATCATTAATAGTGTCAGAGATTGGTTCTTGTCCATGGGATGGGTCTCAAGTTGGGCCAGTGTGGCAATTCCCACAGTCTTTGTGCCATCTTCATAGATACATTTCTTTTAGACAGGACAAGTTTGGGATCAAACATTTTTTGGGTTGGTTGGTGTCCTTATCACTCCACTAGGGTGTCCTGCCTGGCTATAGGAAGCAGCAACTTCAGGTTACGTATCCCCGCTCTTATGAGTCTCCACTAAAGTTATCCCATAGTCTCCTAGGAAACTCTCCAATCCCAGGTCTATAGCATGTCCTAGCAATGTCCCACATGTCTGCACCCCGGCTCATGCAGATTTCCATTCATTCTCCTGGCCCTCTGGGCCTTTGGTCCTTTCTCCTGTCTCTTCCCTAATTGATCCTCACCAACTCCATTCTCCTCCCCATCCTTTCTCCCACCAAGCTCCCTCTTTCCATATACCTCTTAAGACTGTTTTGCTCCCCCTTCTAAATAAGATTCCAGAAATCTTGCTTAGACTTTCCATCTTGTTTAACTTCTTTACATCTTTGGTTTGTAATGTGGATATTCTGTACTTTCTGGCTAACTTACACTTAGAAGTGAGTACATATCATACATGTGGTTCGGTCTGGCTTCCCTCACTCAGGATCATATTTTCTATTTCCATTAATTTGCCTGCAAAATTCATAATGTCCTTGTTTTTAACAGCTGAATAGTATTGTACTGTGTAAAAGAGCCACATTTCTTTTTTTCCTTTTTTTAAATATTTTTTATTACGTATTTTCCTCAATTACATTTCCAATGCTACCCCAAAAGCTCCCCATACCCCCCCCACTCCCCTACCCACCCATTCCCATTTTTTGGCCCTGGTGTTCCCCTGTACTGGGGCATATAAAGTTTGCGTGTCCAATGGGCCTCTCTTTCCAGTGATGGCCGACTAGGCCATCTTTTGATACATATGCAGCTAGAGTCAAGAGCTCCATGGTACTGGTTTCTGTATCTGTTCTTTTGTTGAAGGGTATCTGGGATATTACCAATTTCTGGCTATTACAAATAATGCTTCTAGGAACATAGTAGAGCAAGTGTCTTTGTGGAATTTTGGAGAATCAACTGTGTATATACCCATGTATAGCTCTATAATCAGGTAGACTTAGTCCTAATTTTCTAAGAAATCCCCAGATTTATTTCCAGAGTGGTTGTATAACTTTGGATTCGTACCAGTAATGGAGGAGTGTTCCCCTTGCTCTACACTTTGTACAGCATGTGCTATACCTTGAGTCTTTGGTCTTAGTCATTTTGATTAGTGTAAGGTGGAATCAGGGTCATTTTGATTTGCAGTTCTCTGATGGCTAAGTTATTGAGTATTTCTTTAAATACTTCTCATCCATTAGAGATTCCTCTGCTGAGTATTCTTTAGCTCTGCATCCCATTTTTTTTTTTTTACATTTGACACATTTTCTTTTTTTTTTTTTTGATTTTTAATATTTTTATTACATATTTTCCTCAATTACATTTCCAATGCTATCCCAAAAGTCCCCCATAGTGCCCCCCACTTCCCTACCCACCCATTCCCATTCTTTTGGCCCTGGCATTCCCCTATATTGGGGCATATAAAGTTTGCAAATCCAATGGGCCTCTCTTTCCAATGATGGCCGACTAGGCCATCTTTCGATACATATGCAGCTAGAGACAAGAGCTCCGGGGTTCTGGTTAGTACATCATGTTGTTCCAACAATAGGGTTGCAGATCCCTTTAGCTCCTTGGGTACTTTCTCTAGCTTCTCCATTGGGAGCCCTGTGATACATCCAATAGCTGACTGTGAACATCCATTCCTGTGTTTGCTAGGCCCCGGCATCGTCTCACAAGAGACAGCTATATTTGGGTCCTTTCAGCAAAATCTTGCTAGTGTATGCAATGGTGTCAGCGTTTAGAAGCTGATTATGGGACGGATCCCTGGATACAGCAGTCTCTAAATGGTCCATCCTTTCCTCACAGCTACGAACTTTGTCTCTGTAACTCCTTCCCTTGGTGTTTTGTTCCCAATTCTAAGAAGGTGCACAGTGTCCACACTTTGGTCTTCATTCTTCTTGAGTTTCATGCGTTTAGCAAATTGTATCTTATATCTTGGGTATCCTAAGTTTTGGGCTAATATCCACTTATCAGTGAATACATATTGTGTGAGTTCTTTTGTGATTGTGTTACTTCACTCAAGATGATGCCCTCCAGGTCCATCCATTTGGCTAGGAATTTCATAAATTCATTCTTTTTAATAGCTGAGTAGTACTCCATTGTGTAAATGTACCATAATTTCTGTATCCATTCCTCTGTTGAGGGACATCTGGGTTCTTTCCAGCTTCTGGCTATTATAAATAGGGCTGCTATGAACATAGTGGAGCATGTGTCCTTTTTACCGGTTGGGACATCTTCTGGATATATGCCCAGGAGAGGTATTGCTGGATCCTCCGGTAGTACTATGTCCAATTTTCTGAGGAACCGCCAGACTGATTTCCAGAGTGGTTGTACAAGCTTGCAATCCCACCAACAATTGAGGAGTGTTCCTCTTTCTCCACATCCTCGCCAGCATCTGCTGTCACCTGAATTTTTGATCTTAGCCATTCTGACTGGTGTGAGGTGGAATCTCAGGGTTGTTTTGATTTGCATTTCCCTGATGATTAAGGATGTTGAACATTTTTTCAGGTGTTTCTCTGCCATTCGGTATTCCTCAGGTGAGAATTCTTTGTTCAGTTCTGAGCCCCATTTTTTAATGGGGTTATTTGACTTTCTGGAGTCCACCTTCTTGAGTTCTTTATATATATTGGATATTAGTCCCTTATCTGATTTAGGATAGGTGAAGATCCTTTCCCAATCTGTTGGTGGTTTTTTTGTCTTATTGATGGTGTCTTTAGCCTTGCAGAAGCTTTGTAGTTTCATGAGGTCCCACTTGTCAATTCTCGATCTTACAGCACAAGTCATTGCTGTTCTATTCAGGAATTTTTCCCCTGTGCCCATATCTTCAAGGCTTTTCCCCACTTTCTCCTCTATAAGTTTCAGTGTCTCTGGTTTTATGTGAAGTTCCTTGATCCACTTAGACTTGACCTTAGTACAAGGAGATAGGAATGGATCGATTTGCATTCTTCTACATGTTAACAACCAGTTGTGCCAGCACCATTTGTTGAAAATGCTGTCTTTCTTCCACTGGATGTTTTTAGCTCCCTTGTCGAAGATCAAGTGACCATAGGTGTGTGGGTTCATTTCTGCGTCTTCAATTCTATTCCATTGGTCTATTTGTCTGTCACTATACCAGTACCATGCAGTTTTTATCACAATTGCTCTGTAGTAGAGCTTTAGGTCCGGCATGGTGATTCCACCAGAGGTTCTTTTATCCTTGAGAAGAGTTTTTGCTATCCTAGGTTTTTTGTTATTCCAGATGAATTTGCAGATTGCCCTTTCTAATTCGTTGAAGAATTGATTTGGAATTTTGATGGGGATTGCATTGAATCTGTAGATTGCTTTTGGCAAGATAGCCATTTTTACAATGTTGATCCTGCCAATCCATGAGCATGGGAGATCTTTCCATCTTCTGAGATCTTCTAGAATTTCTTTCTTCAGAGACTCGAAATTTTTAGTATACAGATCTTTCACATCCTTAGTTAGAGTCACGCCAAGATATTTTATATTATTTGTGACTATTGAGAAGGGTGTTGTTTCCCTAATTTCTTTCTCAGCCTGTTTATTCTTTGTGTAGAGAAAGGCCATTGATTTGTTTGAGTTAATTTTATATCCAGCTACTTCACCGAAGCTGTTTATCAGGCTTAGGAGTTCTCTGGTGGAATTTTTAGGGTCACTTATATATACTATCATATCATCTGCAAAGAGTGATATTTTGACTTCATCTTCTGCATCCCATTTTTAAATTTGGTTATTTGTTTTGGTGCTATCTAACTTCTTGAGCCCTGTGTCTATTTTAAAAATTAAGCTGAACTCCAGAAATTGAAATAACCCCATTTAAAAAAAATGGGGTATAGAGCTAAACAAAGAATTCTCAACTGAGGAATACCGAAGGGCTGAGAAGCACCTGAAAAAATGTTCAACATCCTTAATCATCAGGGAAATGCAAATCAAAACAACCCTGAGATTCCACCTCACACCAGTCAGAATGCCTAGGATCAAAAATTCAAGTGACAACAGATGCTGGCATGGATGTGGGGAAAGAAGAAACCTCCTCCATTTGCTGGTGGGATTGCAAGGTGGTACAACCACTCTGGAAATCAGTTTGGCAGTTCCTCAGAAAACTGGGCATAGTACTACCGCTAGATCCAGCAATACCTTTCCTGGGCATATACCCAGAATATGTTCCAACTTGTAATAAGGACACATGCTCCACTATGTTCATAGCAGCCCTATTTATAATAGCCAGAAGCTGGAAAGAACCCAGATGCCCCTCAACAGAGGAATGGATACAGAAAATGTGGTACATTTACACAATGGAGTACTACTCAGCTATTAAAAAGAATGAATTTATGAAAGTCTTAGGCAAATGGATGTATCTGGAGGATATCATCTGGAGTGAGGAAACCCAATCACAAAAGAAGTCTCTTGATATGCACTCACTGATAAGTGGATATTCGCCCAGAAACCTAGAATACCCAAGATACAACTTCCAAAACACAAGAAAATCAAGAAGGAAGCCCAACGCATGGATCCTTCATTCCTCCCTAGAATACGGAATAAAATATCCATGGAAGGAGTTGCAGAGACAAAATTTGGAGCTAAGATGAAAGGATGGACCATACTGAGGCGGCCCCACCCAGGGGTCCATTCCATAATTAGCCACCAAAGTCAGACACTATTGCATATGCCTGCAAGATTTTGCTGAAGGGACCCTGATATAACTGTCTCTTGTGAGGCTTTGCCAGTGCCTGGCAAATACAGAGTGGATGCTCAAAGTCATCTATAGGATGGAACACAAGGCCCCAATATAGGAGCTAGAGAAAGTACCCAAGAGCTGAAGGGGTCTGTAACCCTATAGGTGGAACAACAATATGAACTAATCAGTACCCACAGAGTTCTTGTCTCTAGCTGCATATGTAGCAGAAGATGGCCTAGTCGGCCATCATTGGGAAGAGAGGCTCCTTGGTCTAGCAAACTTTATATGCCCCAGTACAGGGAAACAGCAGGGCTAAGAAATGGGAGTGAGTAGGTAGGAGAGCAGGGCAGGGGGATTGTATAGTGGACTTTTGGGATAGCATTTGAAATGTAAATGAAGAAAATATCTAATTAAAAAAATGTGGGGAAAAATTAGCCCTGTATTACGTGTAATGGTGAAGGTTTTTCCCATTCTTCTGTCTGCTGTTTTGTTCCATTAGCAATATCCTTTGCCCTAAGAAGGTTTTCAGTTTCATGAGGTCCCATTTATTAATTTCTAATCTTAGTGCCAGAGCCATAGATGGTATGTTGAGGATGTTGTCTGCTGTACCAATGAGTTCAAAGCTATTTCAAATTTTTCTTTCCTATTAGTTTAGTGTACCCAGTTTTATGATGAGCTCTTTGATCTATTTGCAGTTAGGTTTTGTGGAAAGTGACAGATACTCATCTATTTATATTCATTTACCAGCAGATGGCCAGTTAGATCAGCATCATTTGTTGAAGTTGTTTTTCCGTTTTTCCATTGTATTGTTTTTGCTTCTTTGTAACAAAACAAAACAAAACAAAACAAAACAAAACAAAACAAAACAAAACAAAACAAAAAAAACAAAAAACAACAACAAATATCTGTAGGTATGTGTCTTTTAGTGAATTGGTTGTATTAACTATCCTGAGTTTTGGTTTTTCCATATGGAACTGATTACTTCAAGGTCTGTAAAGAATTATGTTGGAATTTTAATGGGAATTTAACTGGAATCTGCAGAATGCTTTTGATAATATGCCCATTTTTGTTATCTTAATCCTGTTACATGGGCACAGGAGATCCTTTTATCCTAGGGTGTTATCTTCAGTTTATTTCTTTATCAACTTGAAGATCTTGTCATACAGGTTTTTCACTTGCTTGGTTAGAGTTATATCAAGATAATTTATATTATTTATGTCTGTTATGAGGTATGCTGTTTCTCCAATTTCGTTCTCAGCCAGTTTATCATTTGTATGAAAAGGACTAGTGATTGCTTTGAGTTAATTTTGTATCCAGACACTTTGCTAAAGGTGTTTATCAGATTTAGGAGTTCTTTGTTAGCCGTTTTTTTTTTGTTTTGTTTTGGTTTGGTTTTGGTTTTTTTTTTGGGGGGGGGTCACTTATGAATAGCACAACATCATCTGCAAATAGCGATGCTTTCACTTCTTTCCTTCCAATTTCTATCTCCTTGACCTGCATTTGTTGTCATATTAGTTTTGGTAAAACTTTAAGCACCATATTGAAGAGATAGGTAAAGCGGGGGCTATCTTGTCTTGTCCCTGATTTTAATGGAATTGTTTTAAGTTTCTCTCCATATAATTTGATTTTGGCTATTGATTTGATGTATAATGATGTATAATGCCTTGATTGTGTGTAGGTGTGTGCCTTGTATCCCTGGTCTCTTCAAGACTTTTAACAAAAAGGGGTGTCAGATTTTGTCAAAGGCTTTTTCATTGTCTAATAAGATGTTCATATAATATTTTTTTCAGCTTATTTATATGGTAGATTTCAATATATTGAACTATTTTTGCATCCTTGGGATGAAGCATGCTTGCTCACAGTGGATGTTATTTTTGATGTGTTCATGGATTCTGTTCACAAGTATTTTATTGAGTATTTATACATCAATGTTCATAAGGGCAAATAGTATGAAATTCATTTTTGTTGAGTCTGTGTAGTTTAGGTATCAGGGTGACTGTGGTTTCACAGAATGACTTTGGCAATGATCGTTCTGTTTTTAGTTTGTGGAATAGTTTGAGGCATATAAGTGTTAGCTATTCTTTGAATCTCTGGTAGAATTCTGTGCTAAACAATCTGGTCATGGCTTTTTTTTTTTAAAGATATTTTTACTGGTTAATTTATTTGTTTAT
The DNA here is from genome assembly GCF_978045245.1 of Mus caroli. Lineage (NCBI taxonomy): Eukaryota > Metazoa > Chordata > Mammalia > Rodentia > Muridae > Mus > Mus caroli. Next base: position 128,010,600 of record NW_028227261.1, on the reverse strand, counting down.
ATTTATAATGTTGTCCCTTTTCCAGATTTCCCCTCTGCAAGGCCACTATGCCTTTTCCCTGCCTGTATGAGGGTGACCTCCCCCAACCCACTCCCATTGCCCTAGCATCCCCCAATGTTAGGGCAATGAACCTCCACAGGACCAAGGGCCTCCCTTCCCATTGATGCCCATTAAAGCAATCATCTGCTGTATCTGCAGCTGGAGCCATGGGATCAATCTATGTGTAATCTTTAGTTGATGGCTTAGTCTCTGGGAGCTCTGGGACATCTAACTAGTTGATATTGTTGTTCTTCTTATGGGATTGCAATCCCACTCAGCTCCTTTAGTCCTTCCTCTAACTCTTTCCTTGGGGTTCTTGTGGTCAGTTCGATGGTTGGCTGTGAGCATCCACATCTGTATTGATCAGGCTCTGTCAGAGCCTCTCGTGGGACCACTATACCAGGCTCCTATCAACAAGCACTTTTTGGCATTAGCACCTCATGGGACCTTCTGCAAAATTGACCATATAATTGGACACAAAACAAGCCTCATCTGATACAAGAAGATTGAATGCATCCTATCAAATCACCACAGACTAAAGTTTGTCTTCAATAACAAAGAAAACAGGAAGCCCTCATACACATGGAAGCTGAAAAACTCTTTACTCAAAGATAATTTGTTCAGGAAAGGAATTTAAAAAGAAATTAAAGACATTTTAGAATTTAATGAAAATGAATGCACAGCATAACCAAGCTTATTGGACACAATGAAAGCAGTGCTAAGAGGAAAACATATAGCTTTGAAGGCCTCTGTACTGGCTAGTTTTGTGTCAACTTGACACAGGCTGGAATTATCACAGAGAAAGGAGCTTCAGTTGGGGAAATGCCTCTATGAGATCCAGCTGTAATGTATTTTCTCAATTAGTGATCAAGAGGGGATGTCCCCTTGTGGGTGGGACCATCTCTGGGCTGGTAGTCTTGGTTATATAAGAGATTAGGCTGAGCAAGCCAGGAAAAGCAAGCTAGTAAATATCTCTCCCTGACCTCTTTATCAACTCCTGCTTCCTGACTTGCTTGAGTTTCAGTCCTGACTTACTTTACTGATGAATAGCAATGTGGAAATGTAAGCTGGATAAATCTTTTCCTCCCCAATTGCTTCTTGGTCGTGATGTTTGTGCAGGAATAGAAACCCTGACTAAGACAAATTGGTGCCAGCATAGTGGGGTATTCCTGTGACAACTTGACCAAGTTTTGGGGAAGACTATGGAAGGCCTTTGGAACTTTGGGCTAGAAGATTCATTTGGTGTTAAGAGCTCTGTGGGATGTTGTTTGGGAGCTTGGAAGATAATGTTGAGAACAGTGCAGAAGATGGAGGCCTGGCTTGTGAAATTCCAGAGGGAAGATTAAAGACTCTTATCAGGGCCATTGCTATTTTGATTGTGAAGATTCTGTGGTTCTGGTTAGCTGGAGCTGAAGAATCAGCTGTGATTAACAAGATACTACTAAAGCGAAAACTTTGCATCACTGGGAATATTAATGCTGGTTAGCTGGAGCTAAGAAATTAGCTGTGATTAAGAAGAGACCAGCATCATTGGGGTGACATTGTCTGGGAAGTGTTTTCCGAAAGCACAAAGAGGCTGTGTTCTAGAGAAAGCCAAGGTTGTACCTCGTGTTGCAGCAGGACTTAGTAATGTGTAAGAGTCACCCAGGTGGTACTGGTTTTGAAGGCATGAAGGGGTTATGCAGAGCAGCTAAGGCTCAGCACTGTGAGAGGCCATGGAAGGCCATTGGTGAAGGTGCAGCCTCAGTTGCAATTGATGGCCCAGGACTGAAGGGATCATGCAGTGTTTTGGAGATGCCAGGACCATGAGATGACCACTAAGAACAGCAGCAGCAGTGGAGTACAGGCAGCTGGAGCCTAGAAGACAATGTGTGTGCTACAAAGGGCATGGCTGGAGAAGTGACCTAAGTCCTTGGAGGAGCCCAGAAGATGGTGAGTTGGATCCCAGACGTTGGATGGTTGGAGTTTAATTTTTGCTTTTGATTGTGACTGTGCCCTGATATTTTTCCCTCTTGAAGGAAAAAACTATTTTAGTGGATCCCACAGTTAAGAGACTTTTAATTGTAAAAAGAATTTGGATTTTAAAAGATATTGGATATTTTAAAAGGATTGAACTTTTAATATTTAAAGACTGTGGGACTTTTAAAGTTGTTTAGATCTTGGGGATGAATGAGAAACTGAGTTGAGGCTTAATAGTGATATATTTGTGTGTCAGGTTGACAAGGGGTCAATTGCACTGGCTAGTTTTGTGGCAACTTGACACAGGCTGGAGTTATTACAGAGAAAGGAGCTTCAGTTGGGGAAATGCTTCCACGAGACCCAGCTGCAAGGCATTTTCTGAATTAGTGATCAAGGGGTAGGTCCCCTTGTGGGTGGTGCCATCTCTGGGCTTGTAGTCTTAGTTCTATAAGAGAGCAGGGTAAGTAAGCCAGGAAAAGCAAGCCAGTGAATATCATCCCTCCATGGCCTCTTTATCAACTCCTGCTTCCTGACTTGCTTGAATTCCAGTCCCTACTTACTTTACTGATGAATAGCAATGTGGAAATGTAAGCTGGATAAACTCTTTCCTACCCAATTGATTCTTGGTCATGATGTTTGTGCAGGAATATAAACCCTGACTAAGACAGCCTCTATAAAGAGATTGGAGAGAGCATACATGAGCAGCTTTTGAAAAAGATATTAATGACTGCTTCTATTTCCTTAAGGATTATAGGACTATTTAAATAGTTTACCTGATCTTGAGTTAACTTTTGTAAGTAGTACCTATTTAAAAAATAAACTATTTCATTTAGATTTCCCAATTTTGTGAAGTATAGGCTATTGAACTAATGACTTTCTGAATTTTCTAAATGTCTGTTGTTATGTCTCTTTTTACATTTTTTTTTTTGGTCTTTTTCAAGACAGGGTTTCTCTGTGTAGCTCTGTCTGTCCTGGAACTCACTTTGTAGACCAGGCTGGCCTTGAACTCAGAAACCTGCCTGCCTCTGCCTCTAGAGTGCTGGGATTAAAGGCATGCACAACCATTCCCAACTTCCTTTTACATTTCTGATTTTATTAAGTTGGATACTGTTTCTCTGCCTTTTAGTTAGTTTTGCTAAAAGTTTGTCTATCTTATTGGTTTTCTCAAAGAATCAACTCTTGGTGGTATTGATGTTTTATATTGTTGTCTTGGTTTTCAGTTGCAGCCCTGAGTTTTATTATTTACTGCTGTCTAAGTCAGGGTTTCTATTCCTGCACAAATATCATGACCAAGAAGCAAGTAGGGGAGGAAAGAGTTTATCCATTTTATACTTTCCACATTGCTGTTGATCACCAAAGGACGTCAGGACTGGAACTCAAGCAGGTCAGGAAGCAGGAGTTGATACAGAGGCCATAGAGGGATGATTCTTATTGGCTTGCTTCCCCTAGCCAGCTCAGCTTGTTATCTTATAGAACCCAAGACTACCAGGCAAGAGATGGTACCACCTATAAGGAGCCCTCCCTGCCTTGATCACTAATTAAGAAAATGTCTTACAGTTGGATCTCATGGAGGCATTTCCTCAACTGAAACTCCTTTCTCTGTGATAACTCCAGCTTGTGTTAAGTTGATACACAAAACCAGACAGTACACGTGCTGTCTACTCCTTTTTGGTATTTCTTCTTCTTTTTTCTTCCTTCCTTCTTCCTTCTTCCTTCTTCCTTCTTCTTCTTCTTCTTCTTCTTCTTCTTCTTCTTCTTCTTCTTCTTCTTCTTCTTCTTCTTCTTCTTCTTCTTCTTCTTCTTCTTCTTCTTTCTTCTCCTTCTCCTTCTCCTCTTCATCCTCCACCTCTTCATCCTCCTCCTCTTTCTTCTTCTTCTTCTTCTTCTTCTTCTTCTTCTTCTTCTTCTTCTTCTTCTTCTTCTTCTTCTTCTTCTTCTTCTTCTTCTTCTATCTTTCAAGTGTATTATTAAATCATTATTAAGAGATTTCTGTGTGGAAATGCTATAATGGAAGCATTTTGTCTTTAAAAATTGTGTAAAAACGGGAAGGATTTGAACAAAGTTTGATGTCTTGATACATTTTGTAATGTGTAATAAACATATATCAAACTTTTCTTCACTTTCAGGAGCAAAAGAATCCCAACTGGTATTATTGTCATATATGTTCAAAGTCCCAGAAAAGATTTGGGTTGGCCTGCCCTTTGTTTTCATGGGACAATAAGTTAGATGAAGCAGTATTGAATGAATCATCTAGTTTACATAATATGAGAGCACAGATACTTTCTAACCAAACCAGAATAAATGACCATATTTAGAGAAGAGAGTCATGAATTTGAGTCAGCAGCTCTGAGCATGGACAAGGTTGTATCTTCATGTTTGCACTTCCTAGGATGTTATGTCTGCTTTAATATTGAACTGTTTATAACAACTTTCTCCTCCACTTTCACTTTTTCAACCATGGTTCCTTTTGATAATTTATCTTGATTAAACAATTTTGACATTATTAATAAATGTGATTTGCTTTAGGCATTAATATAAAATATTTCTTCTACATTCCAAGTTACCCTGATGCAAAACACACTTTGCTTAACAAAATTTTGATATGTTTTTGAAATCTATGTTTTGCTTTGCTTCTTAAATAGCTTCAAGTTTCTTGGCTTGAACTACTCAAATGCTCAGATCTTGGAACTTGACACTGAACCCAAATAATAACTTCATTTTAATGTTCAGTGCTCCTAGTCTATGTTGTGCCTTTGTGAGGTGATGAATTAACTTCTCTTTAACTAATTGTGATCACAATTACTTATAAGAGTGTTTTTATATGAGCGTTTGAGGATAATTGTAATATTGACAACGAGGTATTTTTTCAGTGGGTCATGGTTCCAACATCAGCATCTGACCTGTAGTTTCTTTAAATTTATGTTGTACTCAATTGAACACAATATCATATGTATATGGCTTATATAACAGTATTATGTGTCATTTACACTCAGCTACTTGAGCTGGGGATATAGCTCAGATGATAAAGTGCTTGGCATGAAATCCAAAGAACACGAGTCAGATTTGCAAAACCTATGCAAAAAAAGAAAGGTGTGAGGGTGGGTACATTTAGTGCAAACTCTGGGGAGGTAGAGACAGGTTTAACCCAGAGGCTCATTGGCAACAGAGCATAGCGTACTGAGAGATTTGCAAAAGGTGTAAAATCCTGTCTCAAGAACAGAAAAAGATGGTGGACTGCTCCTGAGAAATTACACCTGAGACTGATCTCTGCTAAACCACACCACACACACACACACACACACACACACACACACACACACACACAAGCACGAACAAAGAAGCACAAGAACAACCACACACAAACACACATCCACATAAGGACCACATCCACATGCTATTGTAGATACACTTGAACTCCCTATACATACACAAACTCAGATTCACAATAAACAAAAATAAGAACAAATCAGCTGTTTTCTAAACAGAGTAGATTTATTTATTTATATACAATATATATTAAGCATGTTTCCCCTCTCCCAACTCCTCTCAGATCCTCCCAACTTTCCTACCTACCCAACATCATGTTTGCTTCTTTTCCTTTTCCCTCCCTTCCTTCTCTTTCCCCTTTCTCTCCCTCCCTCCCTTGCTCCTCTTCCTTTCTCTCTTTCTTTCTTTCTTTCTTTCTTTCTTTCTTTCTTTCTTTCTTTCTTTCTTTCTTTCTTTCTTCTTTCTTTCTTTCTCAAAAACAAACAAGCAAACACCAATAGAGATACCCCAAACACACCGCAACAAAAAACAAAAATGTCCCCAAAACTCATGAAGTTCATTTGGTGTTGGCCAGCCCTGGTGTTATTTGAATACCCAGTGACACTTCTTTGGGGAATTTTTACTATTCTGTGGCCAAAAGTAATACAGGAAAATACCTTTTATGTTAGGACTGGGATCTCTTGTCTGCTTGGCCTCTTAATCCTGGGGCCTAGACTAGACTGCCTTTAAGTTGTGCATGCCCTATGCATGCTGCCAGAATCTTTGTGAGTCCATATATCAGTCATAATTTGGAATGCTAATTTCAAAGTCAATCAAACACTGGAAAAATTGGATTATATTTGATTCTAATTATTTATTTTTAATTGAAAATTGGGTTATTTCTCACGTCTTGATTACAGTTTCTCCTCCTTCTAAACCTCTCAACCGGCCCTAACCAACTCTCCTATGACAATACACTCCCTTTCTCTGATTAGAAATGTTCATAGCAGCCCTATTTATAATAGCCAGAAGCTGGAAAGAACCCAGATGTCCCTCAACAGAGGAATGGATACAGAAATTATGGTACATTTACACAGTGGAGTACTACTCAGCTATTAAAAAGAATGAATTTATGAAATTCCTAGCCAAATGGATGGACCTGGAGGGCATCATCTTGTGTGAGGTAACACAATCACAAAAGAACTCACACAATATGTACTCACTGATAAGTGGATATTAGCCCAAAACTTAGGATACCCAAGGTATAAGATACAATTTGCTAAACGCATGAAACTCAAGAAGAATGAAGACCAAAGTGTGGACACTGTGCCCCTTCTTAGAATTGGGAACAAAACACCCAGGGAAGGAGTTACAGAGACAAAGTTCGTAGCTGTGATGAAAGGATGGACCATTTAGAGACTGCCGTATCCAGGGATCCATCCCATAAGCAGCTTCTAAACGCTGACACCATTGCATACACTAGCAAGATTTTGCTGAAAGGACCCAAATATAGCTGTCTCTTGTGAGACTATGCCGGGGCCTAGCAAACACAGGAGTGGATGTTCACAGTCAGCTATTGGATGTATCACAGGGCTCCCAATGGAGAAGCTAGAGAAAGTACCCAAGGAGCTAAAGGGATCTGCAACCCTATTGTCGGAGCAACATGATGTACTAACCAGAACCCTGGAGCTCTTGTCTCTAGCTGCATATGTATCGAAAGATGGCCTAGTCGGCCATCATTGGAAAGAGAGGCCCATTGGACTTGCAAACTTTATATGCCCCAATATAGGGGAATGCCAGGGCCAAAAGAATGGGAATGGGTGGGTAGGGAAGTGGGGGGCGCTATGGGGGACTTTTGGGATAGCATTGGAAATGTAACTGAGGAAAATATGTAATAAAAATATTAAAAATTTAAAAAAAGAAATGTTAGTCATCTAAGAGAGAACAATAAAATATAACAAAATAAAATATAATTGATACAAGAACCTTCACATTCAAGTTATATAAGGCAAACCAACAGAAGAGGAAGAGTCCAAGGACCTATATTACAGACCTGTTCCTTTGCACACTCCGAAGTCCCCCCATAAAATACTAAATTAAAAGCTATAATATATATGCAGAAGATCTACTGCACACCTTTTCAGGCCGTGTTCTTTCTACTTCAGTCTCAGTTCATATGAGATTTTCTCAGTTGATATAGAGGGTCTTGTACTCATTGTGTCCACCAGTACCTCTGCCTTTTAAACACTTCCAATCTCCTCTTTTTCAGGGTTCTCTGAACTCTTAGGGGAGGGATTTGGTGACACTTACTTTTAAAGTAACTAATGTTATAAGATTTGAATTATAATTGTCTGTTTAAAACTATTTACATTTTTATTTCCCAAATGGTTTACTTATTTATTCATTCACTCATTTATGTGTGTGCAGCCATATGTGTGAGTGTCATGATATGACTCTGGGGTGTCAGAGAACAGGTCTCTGAGCCATCTCACTTGCTGGAATTATATACTAAGAAAGAACATATCACAACACTACATTTGTTTTTGATGGACGTGGAGAACATCACATATCACAGAAAAAAAGAGTGATCACATTCACATTGATTTTTTAAAATTTTGGATGATTTATTATTTTTAAATTATGGATATATATGTGTGCCTTTGTGACTACTGCTTTAGCCCTTACATTGGCTTTCTATTGCCAGTTAAACTGATGCAAATATTGAGATAATCTAAAAATTTTAATTAGTTTGCCTTATATAATAGGTGAAATGCAGATAAGTCTTGTGCTATAAGACTTTCTATTGTATTAACAGTAGACATTAAAGTTTAGTTGACTAGATAGCAAGTCCTTAGGGTAACTTTGGAAATACACTATGTTAAATTCAAGTGAAATTTGAACTATTTTATATAAGCATATTTTTTATTCTTTTAGGAATTGAGTAAAGTTTTTTTTTTTTTTCTAAAATTGTTGCTCCTTTAGAACCTCCTAAACTTCATGTACCTGAAACAATAACTTTTCACTGAATAAGAGCTGGGCCATGGCTTGTTTTAATTAACAGAATGCAGAAGAATGAATGTGTATATGTTTGGAGCTCTCAAGGAGTGAAACAAATTGCGTTTTTTTTTTTTTTTTTTTTTTTTACCATGCTGTGAGATTTATCACTGATCATAGCTCTAAGTGTGTAGAAGTAAGTTATGGCTATTTGAATAAGACACTGAAGTAGGAGCCTGCTTCCTTAATAATTAGATTGATATATCAGCATAATTAACTAAGTGGTAGTAATAAAATTACAAAGCCATGTAATAATTTGTTTTGTGTTCATGCACCATGTCCAATTTTTCCATGCTAACCTTTAACCTGCACGTCATCTTTCCCATTATTAATGTGTACAAACAAATTCAAATTCTGCTGTAGTTTTTAATTACCTAAGGGATTGGATAAGAATTACTTATGCAAGAATATGAATAACATTTAGGTTCAGAGCACTTTTGTTGAAAAGGAATAAACTATTTATATAAAAAAAATGTAAGCCAACAACGACTGAAATTGCAAACTGGATACATGGAACAAGAATTCTTATTTGTACAAATTTATGAAAATATCATATAACTTGAAGGCATAAAAGTGTATAAAATAAAAATAATATTAAAAAGAGAATAATCATGTGGTGATGCTTATGAATCCGATGTGAGGACATTTTTGTGGGCGGTGCTGTAGGAGATGTAATCACCACCTGTTCCCTGATGACTGATCTGTGTGTCTTCAACTTCAGATGCATTGGTGGATAGACTATCCTCAAGGCAAACATTTGCTAACTTTATTATCCAATCCACAGAGCTCATGGAGATAGCACTTAGTAAATAGTCATGATAATTTTCACCTGTAATGTAGCATTTTTATTCGTATCTATTCACATAAGACCTAAGTGAAACACACATAGCTGAAGTGGAAACATTTATGAAAGAAAATTATAGTGAATTTATTATCAATGTTATATAAAAAGATAACTAGGAAGCCAGGATTCAATTCCTGAGACAATGTGTGTCCCTTTCCTTATTCTGATGGAACAACAGGTTAGGAATTGTTATGCTCCAGTTTTTTCTGAATAATGATCCAAAATCTTTGTGTAAAATAATTATGTAACTCAGATTGTTAGATACTGGAGTTTAAATGTTTGTGTTTGCTAGGCAGTGCATTCTATTACTGGTTTATATTCTCACCTGTTTTCTCTTGAGACAAAGGATCACCATATATCCCAAATGGGCTCCAGGTTTACTATTGCCTTGCTTCTGGTTCCCATGTACTTTCCATGAATTTCAGGCCTGCATCAAAACAACTGGTGCCAATACAGAATTTTGTTCTAATACTTATGTGAGTTTTACCAAAGCAAATATTGTGAGTTGTGTTAATGCAAATATTTTATCTATTTCAATTTACTTATTCATAATGAAATTTACTGAAACAATCTACAATTAGTGATATATATATATATATATATATATATATATATATATATGTGTGTGTGTGTGTGTGTGTGTGTGTTTCTTTGTGTACTCATCATTTCTATGAACTCAGTGAGGTGCATACACCTGTGAAGATAACCACAGACAATAGATTTGTGTATTTTTTTAAAATTTTTTGTTACTTTACCTTTCCTAAGATAAATAAGTATTTGCTTTATTAATTTTGTGTGTTTTCTTTGCAGTCCTCAGTCTGGTGTCTGTCATACATGTTGGAAGGAATTGAAACTAATAATAATTTTGATTCATAGTACAAATAAATTTCTAGTGATTATAATTAAGAAGCTACACCAATTCATACTTGACATAGCTCTAGAGAGATTCTGTTGATTGTGGCAAAAATAACTTCTTTTTTAATATCCTTAATTTCTTGTAGTTTCTATTTGGAGACAGATAGTGTTAAAAACTGCCGCCAAGACTATATTAGGGTACTGCTGGGGCTTTAACTTATTAGATTTGGACCTAACCTTATCAAATGAGCTTCTAACTAATGATTATACTCCAAAGACCACTTTTACACTAATTGGCTTTCCCTGTTTAATTGTTTTACAAAATTGATAATTTAGTAGAAATATAATAAGCCTTTAATATTTTAGATAATTTGGCCCCTTTGTGGTCTTTAGAGGGTTCTCACTTAATAGAAAATTAGAATGCACATTGTGAAATTTAGGTCTTACTTTCAGCATGACTTGTAAAAGCTCTAGAACTACACAAGAAGGTTTGCATAATGTGCAGGTCTTGTACTGGGTGTTATAGTTTTCCTTTTAAATTGGAACACTATAAGAACACTAACTTAAAACAATAGTTTTTTGGGGGCCAGTCAGATAGTAATATAATGGCTGAAAGACTTAAAAGCAAGAGCATTTTTTTTCTAGCTGAGGCAAATACCTATTACTAGTTTTTCTTTATTAAGTTAAATTTCAGTGGCACAATAGATCAGTTTTACTCAGGATGCTGCAGTGGGAAACATGTGGTAGAACATGGACAAATAGTTTGACAAAGCTTAAGTTTTAGTATTTATATATACCACTCCAATTTCAGCCTCAGATGACAGGTGTTTCCATTGTAGCTCCTGGGGCAGCTGTTCTGCATGCCACAAAGTTACTGCATTGATATAGAGGATTTTAGTCTTATCTCATTAGCATAGAGATCCCATAAACACACAGGCCAAATCACTTTTGTAAAGGGTGCTGCAGGGCTGCCCTCTGTCTCTGAAAAATGTGCTTTTCTGGAATATCTTGCATTGCAGAACTGAAACAGATGAATTCAGCCATAGAAGCTGTTACAAATATTTCAGGACTATTGCTCTTTGGCAACACAGAGTTGTTTCATTAGGGTAGAAACTAAAATCAGAAATGAACAACTCACCACCTTGGAGAGTGGCCAAGAGCAAGATGCTTTATGCTTTTTTTTTTTTAAAGAAAAATAGTTTAATGAGTAATAGAATAAAAACATTTAGCATGTTCAGTGTTTTGTGGTCTCTTCAATGAAATTTTGAAATGTTTCTTTGTAGTGGGAAGAAGAAGAGAAAAAAGTGGTGGCTGAAGTAAAGACTGAATTTATGATTTCTAGACAAATTTAGGTTATTCTTAAAACCATATTTTTGTGGATTTATCATATATGGTAACAAATGTTTTTTTCAGTGCTTCCAAAGTAGTAACTGTAATTCATAAGAGTGACTCAAATATTCAGATTATTAATTGAATGTGCAACCAATTATTATCCTATATAATTTTTGTCAAAAATTGTTTTTTTTTTTGCAAATTTACTCTAAAGTTTAAACACAGGTTTTTTTTCTTTAGTCATAAATTCTCTCTAAATGCTCAATTCTGAGTAGTGTGCCTAGTTCATAAATAATTTGAAGTAGCCCCAAATTATGAAAAAGCAATATCTAGTGTCATAAAGACATATGTGGATATGATTTAGGCATATTTGAATATTGCACAGTGTGTTCCACAGGGCACATCCCCCAAGTTGCACCATCTAATCACAGGGCCCCCAAAATGCCATCAATAACAGAGAAAGGGAAGTTAATTACTGGTTCCTATTCAGCTTCCCTTTGCCACTGGTGGCCCATTATAATGAATCACTCTTCAAATTGAGAGGAGATTGACAGAAATTTTATAAACTTCTCAGTCCCCATGTCTTCTTTGTGCAATAAGTGCCTGCTGTACACTGAGAAAGTGATTAAATATCAATTTCACAGAGACCTGGGAATAATGGTTAAAAGACTAATGAGACACTATTTTTACTGCCGAGGTACTGTGACTGCCCCATGAGTCAGAGGAACGCCTGTCATTCTAATTAGTCATCATTTGGTCAGGTTTTATTTTTTTTCTCTTTCTCTCTCCTTAGGTCCCTAATTGGGTATTTAAGAACTTTAAACTTAGTATCTCAGTGGGAGGAATGTTCTTAAAAATTCAGTAGAATTTCTGTGTCATAAATCTTTTGAGTTTTCTTATCAGAGGCAACACCAATTTTATTTGAAAAATATAATTTATAATAAATCTATCTCTAACTTTCCATATTAATAATACATAGCTTATTTTAATGAAATTATTTTAAAATATCAAAAAGGTGTCTTTATGCAAAAATATTATCCATATATATGATTGTTTCAGATATTTTTTTATCTGTTACAGGAGTAAATATGGCAATTGTTAAATAATTGAAGTAAAAACAAGTTCTTTTTTTCTATCTATTCTTTATTTTTTTATTCTTTAATCTTTTTTTTTATCCAATCTTCGTCCACATCCCAATCTGCCCCCAGACTGCTCCTCATTCCATACTTCCTCTCCCTGTCCCTCCATGAGGATGTCCCCACCCCCCTAACCCCTTCCACACCAGATCTCCCCAATCTCTGGGACCTCAAGTCTCTCCAGGGTTAGGTGCATCTTCTCTCACTGAGGCCAGACCATACAGTACTCTGCTGTATATTTGTCAAGGGCCTCATATCAGCTGATATATGCTGCCTGGTTGGGGGCTCAGTGCCTGAGAGGTATAAGGGATGTAGGTTAGCAAGACTGCTGGTCTTCCCATGGGGCCACCCTCCTCCTCAGTTTCTTCCAGCTTTTCCCCAATTCAACCACAGGGGGCCTAAAAGGAACCATTATTTCTCTCACATTAAAATAATCTAATTTGTAAAATATTCTAACATTAGAAAGGTTTTGCTTAAAATTGCTTCAAGATGACAAGAATTTTGCTAATTTTTTTCAACCTTAGCATTTTTATGACTACAATGAAAATAGAGGCTGAGAAGTGATTTTGTAGAGATCTGTCCAGAAGGACATAAAAGCTCCAGCCACAAACACTTCCTAAAGAACCTCAGTTTTCGCTTGTATGTCATTAATTTATTTACTATCAGAAGAAGATAGATCTCTAGCAAGTGATTTATTCTACTCTATCATCTAAGGTTTCAGGCTCCTCATACCTGGTACTGGCTTGTTCCTCCAGCCTTGAGTCCACTTGTGTATACAATTCAGATAGTGGCAGAAATAAGAACTTGCTAGACAAAATCTTAAAGAAGTTAGTTTTGAGATTTTTGTACAAAATTATTCTGGCTTATTTATGAACCTTGGTGTTGAATCACATATTAATTTATGTATAAGAATGTTCTTTGAACATCCACCTTTTTTTTTTCTATTCATGAGGGTCTTTAAAAAATGCATTGAGTGGACATTAAAAATGCTGGGACCTCATAAAACTGAAAAAACTTCTGTAACACAAAGAAGATAATAAATAGTACAAATCAGCAACTTACAGGTTGGGAAAAAAACTCTTCAAATATTCACACATCTGAGAGAGGGCTAATATGCAAAATATATAAAGAACTCAAAAAGCCTACCTCTAAAAAACCAAACAACCCCAAAACATGAGATATAGCGGTAAACAGGGAACTCACAACAGAGGAATCTTGAATAATTGAGAAGCACTTTAAGAAATGTTATAAGTTCTTAGTGATTGGGAAAATGGAAACAAAATGACTTTGAGATTCCACCTACACCAATCAAAATGGCCGAAATCAAAAACTCAGGTGACAGCACATGTTGGTGAGGATGTGGAGAAAGAGAAGTACTCCTCCATTGCTGGTGGGATTGCAAAATGATACAACCACTCTGGAAACCAATGTGGAAGTTCCTCAGAAAATTGGAAATATATCTACTGGAAGACTCAGCTATAACCACTGTTAGACATATACACAAAGATTCCCCACCATCCCACAGGGGCACGTGCTCCATTATGTTCATAACAACCTTGTCTGTGATAGACAGAAGCTAAAAACAACCCAGATCTCCCAAAATGGAAAAATGGATACAGAAAATGTGGTTCATTTTCCATACAATGGAATTCTATTCAGCTATTGAATCATGTCACCTTGAGTTTTTCAGTTAAATGGACAGAACTAGAAAATATCATTAAGAGTGAGGTAACTCAAAACCAAAAGGACATACACAGTATATAATCACTAACAAGTAGATGTTAGCCAAAAACGTATAGGATACAATCCACGAACTTAAGAAAGTTAACAAGCAGAAGGGCCCAAGTGATGATGCTTCAACCCACCTTGACAAGATAGCAGTCAGGTGAGGCAGAAGAAGAGAGTGAGACCTCCTGGGAGAAAGAGAGGAGGGGGAGGGATAGAGGTATGAAGGCTTGGACAGGAGAGGAGCCCTGAGGGCTAGCAGAATAAACAGACATATGGGGATGGGAAGTGATAGAGACTTTCTAGAAACTACCAGAGACTTGGGAGATGAGAAAGTCTTAGGACTCAAAGGGAGGGATTTTAGATGAAATAGCCAAAATGAGGAGAGGGAACTTACACTGTCTACCTTGAGTAGAAAGTCAGGGCATCTTTCCCTTTCTAACTCTGTAAAGAACTGAGTTTGAATTTTGATGGGAATTGCACTGAATTTGAAGATTGTTTACAGCAAGATAGCCATTTTTACTATTTCAATTCTGCAAATCCATGGGAATGGAAGATATTTCCATCTTCTGAGATCTTCTATTTCTTTCTTCAGAGACTTGAAGTTTTTTTGTCATACAGATCTTTCACTTGCTTAGTTAGAGTCACACCAAGGTATTTTATATATCTGTGACTATTGTGAAGGGTATAGTTTTCTGGATTGAAAGCTGGTAAAACCACTCTGGAAATCAGTTTGGCAGTTCCTCATAAAATTGATCATAGTAATACAGAAAGGTCCAGCAATACCACTCCTGGGCATAGACCCAGAAGATGCTCCAAACTGTAATAAGGACACATGCTCCACTATGTTCATAGCAGCCTTATTTATAATAGCCAGAAGCTGGAAAGAACCCACATGTCTCTCAACTGAAGAATGGATACAGAAAATGTACATTTAAAGAATGGAGTCACACAGCTATTAAAAATCAATGAATTTATGAAATTCTTAGACAAATAAATGGATCTGTAGGATATCATCCTAAATAAGGTAACCCAATCACAAAGTACACACATGATATGCACTCACTGATAAGTGGATATTAGCCCAGAAATGTAGAATACCCAAGATATAATTTCCAAAACACATGAAACTCAAGAAGAAGGAAGCCCAAAGTGTGGATACTTCTATCCTTCTTAGAAGTGGGAATAAAATGCCCATGGAAGGAGTTACAGACACAAAGTTCAGAGTAGAGACTGAGTAAATGACCATCCAGAGACTGCCCCACCTGGGGATCCATCCCATAAATAGCCCCCAAACCAAGACACTATTGCTGATGCCAACAAGAGCTTGCTGACAGGAGCCTGATATAGCTGTCTCCTAAGAGGCTTTATCAGTGCCTGACAAAAACAGAAGTGGATGCCCACAGACATACATATGACAAAGCACTGAGTCCCCAATGAAGGAGCTAGAGAAAGTACCCAAGGAGCTGAAGGGGTTTACAGCCCCATAGGAGGAAGAACATGTGAACTAACCAGTACCCCCAGGGCTCCCTGGGACTAAGCCACCAATCAAAGAAAACACATGGTAGGACTCATGGCTCTAGCTGCATATGTAGTAGAGGATGGCCTAGTCTGATATCTATGGGAGGAGAGGCCCTTGGTCCTGTGAAGGTTCTATGCCCCAGTATAGGGGGATGTCAGGGCCAGGAAGTGCGAGTTGGTGGGTTGGTGAGCAGGGGGAGAGGAAGGGGATAAATGATTTTTGGGAGGGAAACTAGGGAAGGGGATAACATTTTAAATGTAAATAAAGAAAATATCTAATAAAAATAAGTAAATAAATAAATAAATAAAAGTCAGGGCATCAAGTGGAGGAATGGTGTTGCCATCCCACAGTCAAAAACTCAAACCCAGATTTGTTTCTGTCTCAAAGAACTACAGGGACAAAAATGCAGAAGAGGTAAAAGGAAAGACAGCCTAAAATGAGATATATCTCATGAGGACACACCAAGGCCTGACACTATTTCTAATACTATGGTGTGCTTACAGACAGGAGCCTGGCAGGACTGCCTTCCAGGAGGCCAAACGTGCAGCTGACTAAGACTAATGCAGATACTTACACCAAACCATTGGCCTGAAGTCATGGACCTTTGTGTTGGAATTATTAAAATGCTGTAATTAGCTAAGGAGAAGGGTGACCCCATAAAAGACCAGTAGTCTCAACTAGCCTGGATCCCTGAGATGTCTCATAAACTGAGACACCAACAAGGTAGTATACAGGAGCAGGTCTGAGACCCAGACACAAATGCACAGGGGATTGCCTAGTCTGGCCTCAGAGTCTTGAGCCCCTAGGGAGTGGAGTGTGTTGGCAGGAACACACTCTTGGAGATAGGGAGGAGGAGGAATAGGATGAAAAACTGTGGGAAGGGAAGGGAGACCAGGAGTGGGTAACCACTGTACAGTAAAAAAATAAAATAAAAGTAATAAAAAAGTAGTTAAAAAAAGTAAGGAAGAAAGAGTAATATTGGGAATGACTTTCTGCATTCTAAAACCAACAAACAACAAAGCAAAACAAAGAAACAAAAAACATATAAAGAGGCAAAGGAAACTTAACATTAGTGAAATCTTGTCAAACCTTTACTTGGGACATTTCTGTGTATCCATCCTTTTGGCCTGTTTCCATTCTTCCTTTCTTGACAGCATAGACAGAGGTATGGGCCAATAGAATTATTTATTATGTGTTCTGTGCACTGTTATATGTGTCTTCCAGGAAGGGGAGTTGAAAGTTCATTCCCAGCACTGAGTTTTTTTCAGCATCACTGTCATACTAAACATTACCTCATTTCTATTCTTTTCAAAGACAACTCCAAATCTAAAAATATCCACTCGGAGAATACATGAATCCAGTTTAACCTAAAAAAACCACAGAAAACAAAACACTATACTGAAATATAGAAATGAATATGCCTATTGCCCTCTATTTAAACTTTCAATGAAAATCATCAATAATTACACAAGTCTAATTTCAATAATCATCAACAGATTGCAATTTAGTCTCTTTTTAATGATCATAAAAGCTTATGATAAGAATAATAGATAACATTTTTCTAGTCAGAGAGCTATCTGTGAATTAAATAATAATGATGGAAAATTTTCATGATAATATTAAAGATAGAAAAATTGTACATGTAGATAGATTAGAACCTATACTCATGTTAGGTCATGCTAGATATTTGTTCCACAGAGTTTCATGTCCTAGAACATAATAATCCTTTAAGACAGCACCCTTTGAAGACTAACTTTAATGTCAGTAATCTACTTTCAGGTTTTTTTTTTCTTTGTTTCTGCTCATTATCCATTTTGGTTCATTTTAGAAAATTATATCACACAGATGTTTACCTGTATGCAGATGTGCATGAACATGCAGACAAACAAACACATACACATGCACATAGAAACATTTTATCAACAGCGTGTGCTTATAAGCTGTTAGACTGTATTCAGTTTATCATCATAAATAGTAGATTAAATAAGAAACACAGAGCAAATATTTTAATATATCATATATTCCTGTTGGTTTTCATGTCACCCATGGGTCAAAGGAATAATATACCAAACTCTTTTGAATTATCAAATGTAGAATAATATAAAATTATATATATATATATATATATATATATATATATATATATAATCAAGGATATTTAAACGCACACACACACATTCACCTGAGAAGCTTTGAATAACTTTGACAAATACATTTCATAGATCTATACATCACTGAATTTGATGTCTAAGTCTATGATCACCATTAGGTGAAAAAAATTCTTGAAATTTTGATTCAATCATTTGATTTCAGTATTTATAATATTTTTTTGATGAGTTGAATTCAACAATAATAACAACAAATTCTCAAATGTTCCATAAATGTCAGAAAATGGTGCAATATTCTGTGCTAGTGTTAACCATCTTTCCCTTAAAATTTGGAGGAATATTACAAGCTTATCTTTTCAGAATGTTAGGATTTCCCAGCATACAGACTCAATTAATTGAATCACATGTCTTTAGTGAGGATTTCTTGAGACAGTAATTGTATTCTCACTATTCTGAATCTGTGGTATTAAATTAATAATGGAGTTGATAAGAATAATGGAGTATTTTAGAAGTTAACTTAATTTCAATTTACAAAAAACATAGATTTTATTCCTTTCATATTCATTACAATAACTGAATGTCTGTTATAGAAACATACAAATTTTCTTGTACTATATAGAGATACAAGATAGAATTTAAAAAATTGAAATTTGGTAAATTATCAGACATATACTGACATAAAAGATGAAAGTTTAACTAACAAATCAATTCACATAACTGACCATTTATTGTGTTCTGCAGGTTGTTTCTAACTCATACTTATTATTTTACAAATTGTGTGATCCAGAGAAAAATAAAGAAAATATATATCAAGGAATAAGTAATACTTAAAGATTAGAACATATTTTACACAGAGAAAATATTTTTCCCTATACATTTTCATTTGTTAATCAATTCAGGTATAAAAATAGAATATTTTCTTGAAATAGTGTCAAATATTTTATGAAATTAACAAAGGAAAATAGGAATTTAAAAAGGAGGTACATGTGTGGTTTGTGGTTGAGTACTGATCACTGTTCATTGTTTCAATTCAGCATCTGTCTTGTCTGCATACTATTTGAAAATGCGATCAAGATACCCTTATAGCTTTAGCATTTTTACAGTTACTAGCAAGTGTACAATATATTATAAACAGATGTTCAGCTTAGCAGGAAGTCTCATTAAAGATCTGGAATCCTGACCCATTCCAGAAAATGTATAGCATCTGGCTTGTTCAAAATAGAACTACTTCCACCTACTCATGGATGGAATGGTACTCCTGTGTGCTCAAATATTTTGACTCACTTTTTGGGGGATGACTTAACTCGATTTTTCTCATGAGAAATAACTTGGAAGAAATGTCAGTGAAAATACATAAAGTTGAGAAAATAGCACAATGTATTAATACCAGGACTGGCAAGAGGTTTTCCTTAATTTCAATTTTGGAGTCATAGCTGACATTGTTAGGATACTGTCTTTTATTTCAGGCCTGTGTCCCATAAAATCAGAGAAATTAAAAAAAAAAAAACTGATTATGTTGTTGTTATTATTTAGCTCCAATCCACAAATTTCTTTAGAGTACAATTATATACGTTTTAACCTGGAATGTTCAAAATGTCTCTTAGATATTTGTTGCTGGAAATATTAAAAAATGCACCATCCTCTGCTATAGCCAGCTACTCTCAGGCCCCGGTGACGACAGTGCCTCCATAGCCCCATGCAGTGACTGTGACTGCCCATGTAGCTATTACAAATCCCTGTAACCCAGTAAAATCAAAACTCTAGAAGGGTGGAACTTATTAGTCAGATTTATATTAGTAAACTCTAAAGCCATAAAACACCCACACAAATGAGCTCAAAACTCAACTGATATATACATAAGCTACACACCTAAATGGGGCAAACACATCCTACTTATTATTCAATCATCTATCTGCGAAATCCCTGATACTTAAAGCTCTCAGGAATGGTTCTGGCTCCTCTTCCTCTCCTATAGGTTCCATCTTGTCTCTTCCTCCCCATCTCTTCTTCCATCTCTCTATACTCTCTGTACTCACCTCTAAAATTCTCAGCCCAGAATCCCTTCTCACTGCCCAATCACAGGCTCTTACCTTATCTTGTGCCTGCCCTCACCTGCATATAGACATCAATCCACAGGTATTCATTCATAAAACTATAGAATGTTTCACCCTGAAATGTTTTTAACCAGTCTTACACATCTGAAATAAAAATAAAAATCAACAGTGCAGCAATTCTACTTATGTATTCCTATTCTATTGGCTTTTCATTGTGTTCTATACAAAGGATAATGTATTGCATTTGAAGATTCTGTATGTCTTGTCCTAGGGAGTCTTATTCTTTTTCTTTAAATTTATTTATTTATGTATTTATGTATTTATGTATTTATTTATTTATTTATTCAATCATTCATTCATCCATCCATCCATTCATTCTTATTGGAATACAATATCAACCCAGTCCCCTCTCACACAAGTCCTCCTCCATTCCAACTTCCCTTTCTCTTTCCAGAAGAGATGACACCACTGGGTTTCACCACCCCTCCCCAACAACACCCTTTCCTCAACACACAGCAAGACGCTAAAGGACTAGTCATATCCTCTCCCACTGAAGCCAGACAAGGATCTCCATTTAAGGATACAGGATACAGAGGCAGGTAGGGAGGCAACAGTCTCAGGGACAGCCCCTGCTCCTGGTGTTGGGGAACTCAAATGAAGACCAAGTTGTGCATCTGCCACATATGTGCAGGGGATGGGATGTAGGTCCAATCCATGCTTGTTCTTTGATTGGTGATTCAGGCTCTGTAAACCTGTAAGGGTTCAAGGTAGTACACTGTGTGTGTCTCCCTGTGGAGTCCCTGTCCTCATTGGGATCCTCAATCCTTCTCCCAAATCTACAGAAAACTCCCTGAGCTCTATTTAATGTTTGGATGTGAGTCTCTACCTCTTTTTCCATTGCCTGCAGGGTGGAGCACCAGAGGACAGTTATGGTAGGTTCCTGACTGTAGGCATAATTGAGTATCATTAATAGTGTCAGGGATTGTTTCTTGCCTATGAGATAAATCTGAATTTGGGGCAGTTGGGAATAGTTCTACCTCAAGACCCAGCTGTAGCACTCCTGGGCAGATACTCAAAAGGTGCTCCATCATCCTGTAAGGACACTTGCTCACCTATGTTCATAGCAGCTTTATTTGTAATAGCCAGAAATTAAAAAAAAAAAAAACAAACTTAGATGTCCCTAAACTGAAGAATAGATAAAGAAAAAGTGGTTCATTTGCACAATAGAATACTACCAAGCCATTAAAGACAGGAACATCATAAAATCTGCATGAAAATGGGTGGAACTAGAAAATATCATCCTGAGTGAGGTAACCCAGATCCAAAAGAAGATACATGGTACACACTCATTTATAAGTGGATAGAACCATAAAATACAGGATATTCAGGCTATAATCAACAGAATCAAAGAATCCAAATAGCAAGGAGAGTCCAAGGAATGATGGTTGAGTCTTTCTCAGAAGGAGAAACAAACAAAAAAACAAAACCAGAAGTTGATGGTAGGAGGGAACTGGGTGGAAAAGGTGATGGGGAGATGAGTGGGGGAAGGGATCAAATGAAGGGATAGCAGGGGTAGGGGAGAGAAGGGAGATGGGGAAGCAATCTCTAGAATTTGCCAGAGACCTGGAAGGGGATAAGGCCCTTGAGAAGCTATAGGGGTGTCTCTAGCTGAGACTCCTAGTTACTTCCTGTAGCCAGACAAGATTCCCAGTGGAGAAATAAGGACAGAAACCCACCCACAACACCTTCTCCCAAAAAGGTGTCCTGTCTACAAGATGCACAAGGATAAAGAAAAAGCAGAGACTGAGAAAATGGCCACCAATGACTGTCCAAATTTGAGATCCATTCTATGGGACTTTAATTCTCCCATAGCAGATTCCAAAGAAATTCACATGGGTACATCTTTGTGTTTCAAAGAATTACTTAAGAAAGCAACCCCATAGGAAGAACAATATCAACTTGAGGAGGTCAAGCTCAGGGCATTTGGAAAATTGCACTAGACCCCAGAGTATAAAGATCTCTCTCTTCCTAAAGGGAGAAGAGATCTATGGTAGGCACCTCTTCCTTCCTGGATTACATTCCTCAAAAACCTCAGCAAAGACTAAAGATTGGTTACCTACAGACAAGGGAATTCATTGCCACCTCATTCCCTAAGGACTAATCAGTTTAAAAGTCACACCGTTCTGCCAATAATATTGTGCCTAGTGGATGTTGCTCTACTCTACCTCCTGAAAACTGTATAAAAACTGGGCTGCCGCAATACCTCTCCTGGGCATATATCCAGAAGATGTCCCAACCGGTAAGAAGGACACATGCTCCACTATGTTCATAGCAGCCTTATTTATAATAACCAGAAGCTGGAAAGAACCCAGATGCCCCTCAACATAGGAATGGATACAGAAAATGTGGTACATTTACACAATGGAGTACTACTCAGCTATTAAAAAGAATGAATTTATGAAATTCCTAGCCAAATGGATGGACCTGGAGGGCATCATCCTGAGTGAGGTAACCCAATCACCAAAGAACTCACACAATATGTACTCACTGATAAGTGGATATTAGCCCAGAAACTTAGGATACCCAAGATATAAGATACAATTTGCTAAACGCATGAAACTCAAGAAGAACAAAGACCAAAGTGTAGACACTTTGCCTCTTCTTAGAATTGGGAAAAAAACACCCATGGAAGGAGTTACAGAGACAAAATTTGGAGCTGTGATGAAAGAATGGACCATCTAGTGATTGCCATATCCAGGGATCCATCCCATAATCAGCTTCCAAATGCTGACACCATTGCATACACTAGCAAGATTTTGCTGAAAGGACCCAGATATAGCTGTCTCTTGTGAGACTATGCCAGGGCCTAGCAAACACAGAAGTGGATGCTCACAGTCAGCTATTGGATGGATCACAGGGCCCCCAATGGAGGAGCTAGAGAAAGTACTCAAGTAGCTAAAGGGAACTGCAACCCTATAGGTGGAACAACATTATGAACCAACCAGTACCCCGGAGCTCTTGTCTCTAGCTGCATATGTATCAAAAGATGGCCTAGTCGGCCATCACTGGAAAGAGAGGCCTGTTGGACTTGCAAACTTTATATGCCCCAGTTCAGGGGAACGCCAGGGCCAAAAAGGGGGAGTGGGTGGGTAGGGGATTGGGGGGGGGGTGTCTAAAATCAGATTGAAAAAAAAAAAAAAGGGCTGCCAGAGGTTGTCAACCTTCTTTTGGATATATGACAACCACAGCGTGCTAGAACAATACATTCCTCTTGCTTTTGCATTGATCTCTGGCTCTGCATTGTTCACTGGGAATGAGAGAGTGTCCCTAGTTGCTAAGGCTTGTCAGAGTCAACAAACTAACTGGACTACCCAGTGCTTTCAGGGACTAAACCACAACCAAAAAGTATAACATCAAGGAAACCATGGCTTCAGCTGCATACATGGCAGAGGATAGCCTTATCTGGCACCAATGGGAGGGGAGGCCCTTGGTCCTTTGGAGGCTTGATGCCCCAGAGTAGGGGGAAGCTAGAAGGGTGAGGTAGGAGTGGGTGGTTGGGTGGAGGAGCATCCTCATAGAGGCAAAGGGGAAGGGGATAGGATAGGGGTTTTAAGGTGGGGAGACTGGGAAGGGGACAACATTTGAAATGTAAATAAATAACCAAATTAAAAAAAAAAAAGCTCTCCACTGAAAAGCCCCACTCCTACTCCTAGCAGGCCATGTTAATAATGTATATTAAAAGATGCATTGCTGGAGTATTCTAAACAACTTTCAGGAAGCTACAAACTTGTAATTTTCTTCCCATAACAATTGTTTACTGATATATAGCCTTGTGGAGAGACTCCAGGAACCTGTGAGATTCATTACCCCTATGAACCTCCTTCAGTCTGAGACAATGTTAATGGAGAATCTGGTTTCTTTTGTTTTTTATAGTTGCAGAGAACTATAACAATATATCTCCAATGTATTTAGAACTGAAGGTATACATGTAACAATCCTAAATGGACACAGCAGGTTATATTTATATATGTATTTATGTGAGTGGGTATATGTTTCTCTGCGTGTGTGTATGTGTGTGTGTGTGTAATAATAATAACAAAGAAACAGAGACCATGAATTTGAAGAAAGAAGCTACTAAAAAACAGGGACCAGGTAAACTTGATATGTAGTCATATATATATATATATATATATATATATATATATATATATATATATACTTGATATGAAGTCATATATATCCAATAACTATATTTTATTGACTAACAACATATTCAGGTGCAAATTGGAAGACAATGTTGGAAGAAGGAAAGAGATGAAATAGCATTTCATTTACTGAAATTTAAAATGTTCCTCAATACAAACAGATCATGCTGATATAAGACAGAAATATGATAGAAGCCCATAGAGATAGAAATAAATACAATAAGTGTAAAAAGATAAAAGGAAGAAAATCTATATCATACAACATAAAACACCTTAATTTGGAATAGAAGAAGCAGAAAGAAGAGGTCCTATATATACAAAAAATACAGAGAAATGCATTGAAAAACATTAAACAAGAATTGGGATAAAAGAGGAAGATATTAAAACACATAAAACACAAAACCTCACGTGTCTACAGTTCTCAATATCATTAATGACTACATACCAAGTTTACCTGGTCCCTGATTTTTAGTGGCTTGTACCTTTGTTTGTTTATTTGTTTTTGATCATTTTTTAATTAAAATATAATTACAACATTCTCACCGTCCCTCCCTCCTCAAATTCTTGGGCTGTTTCTTTGTTATTAACACACACACACACACACACACACACACACAAATACATACATACATAAATATGACCCACTGTGTTCATTTAGGATTATTGCATTTCTATGACTTCAGTTCTAACTACATAGCATTTGGGAAAACAATAAGGAGCTCTTTCCTGGAGTAGATTATTTCTCATGTTCTCAACATCCCAGTTTCCAATAGTTCTTTATTTAAGGGTTAGCACCCATGAAACTGTTTCTTTATATATTAGCATGTCTACTGATGTTGTTATTGTTACATCTTGTTCATGAAGCCATATTGTTAAGTTATTGTGGGAAAGTTTCCCTGTTGTTTTTAGGAGACATAATCTCTTAGCAATTCCCTAGCTGTTAAAAGCTTCCTTCTTAAGTCAGGTATTCTAGAGGAAAAAGCAAAAGAGATGTGTATACATTAAAATAGTAACAATGGCAAAGTCACATGTTAGACACTGAGAACTTGATGGGTGCTTCAGCAGTCAAAGTAGTGTCAAAATAGCTGTCTCTTATTGGGGAGTGAGTACTCATAAGAGACTGCTCTGTACAACAGTGGTATGCCTCAGTAGTACTAATATAGATAGAAGCTTAATGAATTTTCTGGAAAGCCATTATTCCCAATTCTGCAATGGACAGTTGAGAATACTGATTCTACCATGTGGGAAAATATCATCATCAGTAGGAGCAAGAACAGAGCAAATTCACTCATATTGCAAGGATGAGGTCCAAGCAAGCAAATGGTGATATAAACTTCCTTCTGAAAACACTTAGGGAACTTTGAGGATAGCATTTGAAATGTAAATGAAGAAAATATCTACTAAAACAACCAAAAAATCAGGAAGTGCAGCTCATAATTTGAATGGAACAGCAATAAAAACAATTGGGACATTTTATCAGGTGAAGCACTATTAGGTAGAAATTTTTAGATAATCATAGGTTAGGTGAAATTAATGAAAATAAAACTATTGAGGATTAAAAATCATGTAATTTCCATGAACTCAAAATGTGTAATATGGGGACAAGAAAAATGACTGGTAGTTATGAATATTAGCTGCTCTTCTGGAAGAACAAAATTTGAGGTTCAGCATCCACATTATGGCTCAAATCTGGAGTCTCTAACTCCAAGTTCAGTGTATCTAATGCCCTCTTCTGGCCTCTGCTTGCAATAGGCATGTATATGCCAGCAAATCAATCATCATCATCACCATCATCATCATCATCATCACCACCATCAAAACGTGCAGAAATTATGTTTGACACACTTGACATAAGTGGAAAATACAAGTGACTATTACTTTCTATGTGTGATTGGCTTGGGACACATTCATGAAGCTAGTGGTAGGAAGATTAGAAATTTTCCTATTTCCATCTCAGTTTAATTTGAGTTTCTGCAGGTTTTCATGAGCAAATGTGAGTGAATAAGCCATAATTTTCCCCAGCACACTTTTGTCAGTTTAAATACAGAAAACATTAGAAAGCCACTGTAGTCTATCAAAATAAAATGAATAAAGCATGAAGCTGCAGGATAATTTTGTGCCCTTTTCAGAAAACTCATTTCTGAATGCAATCTAGACCTCAAAAAGTGTTACAATGCCAGAGAGACTGCTCCGTTTAGGATACTTACAATATTCTAACTGAGCATTTTTCTGTGAATTGTCTTTCCAAGGTTTGAAAGAATAAGTTCAGTTGGACTCCTCTTACATGCAATCTTCCATCAGACAAATTGTGAGTTTTGCAAATGTAAATAGGACAGCATTTCTCAGTGATGAAGCCAAAGGCACAAACTGATGGAACAACTTTAAGAGTCTATTTAAACTACATTTTTTCATCCTGCTTTGCTAGAGTCACACTCTATATATCCCATTGCCTTATAAACGTGTGTATGTGTGTGTGTGTGTGTGTGGGGGGGGTGTTTGTGTGTGCTGGTTGTGGGAACAGTTAAGAGGGTAAGTCAAGTTTTTCTTATTTTATATCATTTACCTACTTAAATATATGTCTTCCTTTGTTTAATGTTTAGTTGATTTTGCTAAGTGAAAAAGCTAACTCATAGAATCAACCGGACTGTTAGTAATTCATTAAATTCTGCTTCTCTCTCTCTCTCTCTCTCTCTCTCTCTCTCTCTCTCTCTCTCTCTCTCTCTCTCTCTCTCTCTCTCTCTCTCTCTAAGTATCTATCTACTATCTGTCTACTCATCTATCTACCTACCTACTTTTCCCCAAAACATTTTATCATTTACTCAAAAATAATAATCTTTTGAGATGGCTAGCTCTATTTTTGCTAAAAATCCTTGCTAATCTTTACTAATGCTGAAATTATTCCTCCTTCTTCTCTAGCCTCACTCTTGTTTAGGACGCATATCACTTTGCCCAGTCAGCCAAATGGCTCCTTATTATGCTTCTATGTCTCAGAGTAATTCTATAATTGTTATTTTTCTGTGGATTTTTAACCTAAAGGTCAAACTCTGTTTACTAGGTTGTCATTCTCTTTTCTATTAATAAATGATGCATTACTTTGAGATTTATTTCAAGAAATTGGGACACAAAAGAGACAGAATGAGAAGGCAGATCGAAAGAGGCTGTACAAATGAAAAAC
Organism: Mus caroli; assembly: GCF_978045245.1. NCBI lineage: Eukaryota > Metazoa > Chordata > Mammalia > Rodentia > Muridae > Mus > Mus caroli. The sequence goes on along the minus strand of NW_028227261.1, from coordinate 127,983,346 downwards.
CGAAGTCAAAATAATTATTGATTTATATAAAACAAAGACATGCCAGAGGATAAAATGGTTATAATTTAAGTTTTATTAAAACTATATTTGGTAATACCAAAGTAATGAAGACTAGCTTTATAATAGCATAAGGTTCAATAAAAGCTTGCAAAAGAATGAAGAAACTAAGAGTGCTATGCGCTCTGACACCTATAAATCATGACACTGATCATCGTGGTAAGATAACCTTAAGGATTCAATAATGACATAACTGAGAGGTAAACAAAGCTCTCTAATTAGACATAAGACCTGCTCAAAAGGAGTGAAATCAAGCCTGGCACTAGAAACCTAGTCAAATACCCAGGATTAGTGAAAGCTATGTATCTGGAAAAGCAACCTAAAACCTTTACTTTACAAAACCAACATAATCCCTAACTACATTATAACTATCTGTTCTTATATCCTCCATCAAGTGTAGTCCTCACCCTTCAAGAAGAATTCCCTTGGCAACATATTGAGGCAATAAGTAAAACTGACAATCAGTGAAATTCGGAGTTGTGGAACTCCAAGGACGTAGATATAACACAGCTCTTATAAGGGATCATTAAAGAGGGTGCAGAAAGATTGTAAAAGCCAGAGGAAGACAGAGTTTGCTGTGAGATGTGTATTGTAAGAATGTTAGTAACTCTACCCAAAAGTCTCACCAATATGACTGCCCAAATATGAGCTGGACAAGGACAATAATAGGCAAGAGAAAATGAATGTGGAAAGCCCAGTGGTCCTCAACCTTGAACAAAGTTCTACAAGCAACCAACCAATTCTCAGAGTGGTTAAAATACTCTCTTCCATTTAAGACCATGTTCATTGGTTTTCCAAACCCTTTGAACAGCCCAGAAAACATACACACATGTATGCATCCATGTATGCACACATGTATGCATTCATATATACATACATACATGTATACATACAAGAAATATTATATGAAATGAAGAAAGTTATACTTACAAATTAAGAAATATACATATATACATTATATGCATATACACATATGCATATATAAGTATACACATATACACATATAAATATATACATATACATATATGCACATATACATATCTATATACTATAAATATACATATCTAAATACATACACATATGCATATATACATATATTATAATCCATATATACTTATAGTACAATCTTTGATTTGTAATTTGATCATTGAGGAAAAGGAAATGGAACAATTTAAAGAGACAGTCAGAACATCTGCCTTGAGATATTGTCTTCTGCATATGTCAGGGAAACTAGTCATGAAATCACAAAAAATATGGTTGCCTAAACAATGTTAACATAATGACAACACTAGTTGACATACTAACATGGGTGGGAGAAATTTCACAATGTTGTAAGGGATATAGGAAAACTCTGGCTGGTCAGAGAGGGAAAATGAGTCTTCTCCAAGAACAACTTTCCAAATAGGTTATTCAATATTATGTTCGAATTTAAACAAACTATATAGGGATGGCAATAAATATACTCAGAAAAATATGTTATATAATTTATTTTTATTATATATATATACAATTACAGAAATTATATATATATATATATATACATACATACACATACACACATACAATTTAAAAAGTCATAAATTGGCAATTAAATGTGGAGACATAAAAGCAGTCATAGGAGAGATACTGAGAAAATGATGTATATCCATTATTTATGCATGAAATTCTCAAAACATGTAAATAAAAATGGATTGAAGAAAAATGACTTTCAATGAATATAATACAACCCATTATATTCATATTTCTTCCTCCTTTATTTGTTAACTTCTTTAACTCTGAAGAAAAAAATTATTATAGAATGCTAGGTTTATAGAACTGTCTAAAGACAGACAACTAGATCAATTACTAATGTTGATACGACTAGGAAATGAAAGACTAAAATATTTAAAATGTGAAGTTAAACTAAAATTACCTATGTGTATAAAATACCATAATGAAACTTTTATTTTCTATATTAATTAAAAATCATTAATAAAAATTTAACTATCAGGTATATATGTCAGTTTTGATGGTAGTCTTGCAAGTAGACCCAGAATTCTGTGGCAGGAAACACGAGTATGTCACATAGATACTAAGTCTTAGCATGTTAAACAGTTTATACACAACGTGTAGTTCTGTCAGAGATTCAAAGATAATAAGAGAATTGCCAGCACAGACAAATAAATTAGAAAGATTTAAAGTTCTCCATTCTGCAGGTAGTCTCCCCAATAATAACTGACTGTGTGTCATTCTGTAAATCTGAACTGAGGTTGTTAGCGCATGATATTTATCAAGTGTATTATGTTTATTAATGTTCAAAAAGTTATTGGAATTTCTTTGTCATAAATAGTTTCTGTAGCCCATTTTCAAGACTGATATCAGTGCCTTGTAGCCTTAATGTATACTAATTGTTAAAGTTTCTATCTGCAGATATTGACCTCTTTGCTCCCATCATACCTGACAATACATCTCTGGTTTCTGGTTGTTTCTCTCCTAAACATCTGGGACCCTGACTCTGCAACTCTGATTGACCCTGCAATTGGGCCCTTCAGAAAGGGTCCTACTCCCTCCTGTTGACAATGCACTAGTGTTGCAGAAATAATTGATAACGTTGTAAATACTGCTGACAAAGTAAATGGCATTGGTAATGAGACTAAAGAAGTTAACTTTCTAAAGAACAAGAAGATTTCTGGTAAGAAGGCTGATTCAGCCTTTGATTCCTCAATTAATTTTTTAAAGACAGAAGTGTCCCCAAGCCCAAGAGGTCAGAGAACTGAACATTCTTTATTCTAGTTCAATAGAAAAGAAATGAAAGCAAACAAAAGTTTGATAGAGATCATCTTGGTAAGGTGTACCCCACCAACCTCATGCCTCGTATTTAAAAATCTGTATGTTCACAAAAGCAAAGGACAACCAAAACTCATCGTTAGCCCGTGGTGTTTTTACTAAGGGAGAGACGTTGATAATGTCTCTTTGATTTCTATTTTTCTTCCTGAAAAATATTTTTATATGAACGTTACATAAAGATTCTGCATTTTCAATTTTCTCTTATTGTACATGTTCTCAAAACTTTCAGAATTGTTAAGAAATTTCCAGCAATGATTCTCTCAGTTTTATAAGCCAAAGTCATACATTGGTGAAAAGAACCAATTTCTAAATATAGAACTACCAAAAAACAATTAAATATGTACAAAATATTTTGGCATTTTGAATGGTTGAATGCATTAACACCTATAATAATTATAGCAATTATTGCCATATATTAGAAATGCAGGATTTACAAGAATGTATAGAATCAAGTATGCACTTAAATATTACAAGTTCCAACCTCCTCAGGTACCACACACCCTTGTGGTAGGTATACATACATGCAGACAAAACACTCACATACATAAAAGAGTGAAATACTTCTTTTCTAAAGGGGGCATGAGTAAAGTGCCCCTTTCTAGCCATGATGTCATAGGAACAACATAGTACTGGTTGGTTATGTGTCAATTTGATAAAGGCTTGAATTATCAGAGACAAGGAAATCTCAATTGAAAAAAAATGCTTCTGTAAAACATGATTTTAGCAAGAAGGTAGAACATTTTCTTAATTAGTGATTGCTGTGGGAAGGCCCGGCCCATTGTGAGTGGCTCCATCTAGGGCTGGTGGTTCTGGGTTCCATAAGAAAGCAGACTGAGCAAGCCATGAGGAACAAGCCAGAAAGCAGCAAGAAGGCATCAAATCCTCTTGAACTGGAGTTACAGATGGTTGTGAGCTGCCATGTGGTTCTTGGAATCCAACCAGCGTCCTCTGCAAGAGCAACTCATGCACTCATCTGCTGAGCTGAGAGTTGTTTTAGGCCCAAGAACTGCTACAGTTTTCATTACTTCTCTGACAGATTTGTCTGAGATCTCTTCCCAAGTATTTATTGCTCTTGGCTCTGCATCTGACTTTGATGCACTTCCGCAAGCTACAATATGCTGCCCCCTCCTGGTATCATTTGAAGAGGCCTATGGCTTTAATCCCAGCACTCGGGAGGCAGAGGCAGGCGGATTTCTGAGTTCGAGGCCAGCCTGGTCTACAAAGTGAGTTCCAGGACAGCCAGGGCTATACAGAGAAACCCTGTCTCGAAAAACCAAAAAAAAAAAAAAAAAAAAAAAAAAAAAGAGTGAGAGACCTGTGAAAGCTCTCTCCTGAATTTGAAGAGGCCTACACAAGACTGTACCAGTCAACTATGGGTGGGAAAAACTATTGGCTACTAATGGATGCTGGGAGAGGGTAGTCTTATTCTGCATTTGTGTATCCACTGATGAGCCTAACCAGGCTCTTTTGGGCCCATTGTCACATAGACAACCGTGTTTAAAAAAAACAAAACAAAAATGAAAAGACAAAAATATGAGAGGGAGGGGGGCCATGTTGACAGGGATAAGGAGGAGGTAACAGTGGATGTGGGATGAGGGGAAGCAGATTGTATTAGATACATGTATGACATTCTCAAAGAATAAATTTAATTTAAATTTAATTATATATATGTATATGTATATATGTGTATATATATAATTTTAAATGTACAAATTCCACTGGAAATAATTTTTTAAGCATTAGTTCAAAACTATTTTTGTATATCATTTGTACTTTACACAGTATGTTTACTAAGTATGTTACAAAGTAATTAGGAATTCAATTTTTATTTAGATGATTCGCTAGTTTTTTTCTTGATTGGTTTAATTTTGTCAGAATTTTGACTCTGTACTATAATTAATAAATTGATTATCTTTTTATTGTTTTATTACTTTTTATCCCTGTACTTTAAACATTTATCTAGTATTGAATATTTTAAATCTTATTCTAAAAATGTTAGCTAAAATGTCATTGTAAATATAAGTATAAGAGTTTTGTTTTACTCAATCATTAAAAATAGATACTTTGCCCCTTCTTAGAATGGAGAACAAAATACCCACGGAAGGAGTTACAGTGACAAAGTTCAGAGATGAGACAGAAGAAAGGACCACCCAGAGACTGCCCCACTCGGGATCCATCCCAAATACAACCACTAAACCCAGACACTATTGCATATGCCAGAAAGATTTTACTGACAGGATACAACTATTTCTTGTGAGGCTATGCCAGTGCCTGGCAAGTACAGAAGTAGATGCTCACAATCATCTATAGGATGGAACACAGGGAACCTAATGAAGAAGCTAGAGAAAGTACCCAAGGAGCTAAAGGTGTCTGCAACCCTATAGGAGGATCAACAATATGAACTGAACAGTACCCCCCAGAACTATGTATCTAGTTGCATATGTAGCAGAGGATGGCCTAGTTGGCCATCAATGGGAGAAGAGGCCCTTGTCTTGCAAAGATCATATGCCCCAGTACAGGGGAATACCAGGGCCAGGAAATGGGAGTGGGTGGGTTGGGAAGCAGGGCAGGTGGATGGTATAGGGGACTTTTGGGATAGCATTTGAAATGTAAATGAAGAAAATATCTAATAAAAATAAATAAATAATAAATTTTAAAAATAAAAAAATATATCAGTTAATATTTTTGATCCATATTAGTCCTTTGAGAGTTTTCTCTAATATATTTTGACTGTATCACCTCTGTTGTCCAATTCTTCCCAGATTTGGCTGTCTTCTCTACTCATCAAACTTTTACCCTTTAAAACAAACAAACAAACAAACAAGCAAACAAACATCAAAACAAATTTGTGCTGCCCAAAGGGCTGCAATCTTAGAGAAAACTTTCTTCTTTTTCTCCCACTTACTATCAGTGGTCAATAGTTCCATGGTTAGTAGTGAGATTTCATGTTCAACTCCTATGAGTTTATATATCAAGCTGCTCTGCTATGTCAAGGTGTCATTATTTGCTTATAGTTATCTACCACCTCTGCATCTTAAACTGATTACATGCCTCCTTCTGTAACAATTTCTGAGTCTTAAAAGGAAGAAGTACAATAGATAGCTTCCATTTAAGGCTGAGTATTCTGCAGTTTATTATTTTCTGAATCTAGGATAATTATAGGTATCTGTGTCACTATCTATTGAGAATAGAAGCTTCTACTGTTGTTCCCCTCTGAAATCTGTCCTCTTTAAGGAAGAAAGCTGGCCTTTGAATTCAGTAATCCAGTGACATATACCATTAAGAAGTTCAGCAAATGAAAAGTTCAAAAATGCCTTCCCAAAGTTGTAAAAGCAATAAACAATTGTTGGCAAAGAGGACACTTTTCAGAGCTGACTGGTGTTCGGCAGGAAACTCCAAGCATAAAGCTTTGTGAGTCAACACCAATGTGGGAGTGGAAATATTTTGATACAAATATCATTGAATCATTCATATCTTTAACTAACCCAAAGACATATTGCTGTTAAGTAACTCCAAGAAACTAACTGCTTCCTAGAACTTTCTTTCTTTCATTCTTTCTTTGGCCTACCTTCTGTGTTCTAGGTTGAATTGATTTTTGTTTTCTTATGCAATATTTTTTATTTATTTATTTATTTATTTATTTATTTATTTATTTATTTATTTTAAGCTACAGGTTTTATTCAACCCCATCAACTCTCCAAATGTTCCACATCCAATACCCAATCCCCACCCCCCAGTCTCCACATGAATGCCCCACTCCCTGCTCCCTACCCCCCACCCCCACCCCAACAGACCTCTAAAGTCACTGGGATCTCCAGTCTCTTGAGGGCTAGGTGCATCTTCTCTGACTAAACTCAGGCCTGGCAGTCCTCTGCTTTATATGTGTTTGGGGTCTCACACCAGCTAGTGTTTGCTGCCTGGTTGGTGGTCCAGTATCTGAGAGATCTCAGGGTTCCAGGTTAATTGAAACTGCTGGTCCTTCTACAGGGTCACCCTCCTCATCACTTTTTCCAGCTTTCCCCTAATTCAACAATAGAGGTTCAGCAGCTTCTGTCCATTGGTTGTGTGCAAATATCTGCACCTGACTCTTTCAGCTGCTTGTTGGATCTTTTGGAGGGCAGTCATGCTAGGTCCCTCTTGTGGACCGCTCCATAGCCTCAGTAATCGTGTCAGGCCTTGGGACCTCCTCTTGAGCTGGATCCCACTTTGGACCTGGTGCTGGACCTTCTTTTCCTCAGGCTTATCTCCATTTCAATCCCTGAAGTTCTTTCAGACAGGAACAATTTTGGGTCAGAGATGTGACTGTAGGATGGCAACCTCTCCCACACTTGATTTCCTGTCTTTCTGCTGCAGGTAGACTCTACAATTCCCTTTCCCCAATGAAGGGCATTTCATCTAGGGTCCCTTACTTTCAGTCCTGAGAATCTCTCACCTCCATTGTCTCTGGTACATTCTGGAGGGTCTTCCCAACCTCCTAACTCCCAAAGTTGCCTGTTTACATTCTTTCTGCTGGCCCTCAGGTCTTCAGTCATTTCCCCCCACCCAATAACAGATCATATCCCCCTCTTTCCTGATCCATCCACTTTCCCTCCCAGGTCCCTCTCTCTTCTGCCTTGTGGTCGTTTTCTTCTCCCTCCCAAGTGAGACTGAGGTATCCTCATTTATGCCCTGTAGCTTGTTGACCTTTTTGAATTCTGTGGACTGTATCTTGGGTATTCTGTACTTGGGTTTTTGTTTGTTTGTTTTGTTGGTTTTGTTTTTGTTTTTGGCTAATACACATTTAAAATCTTTGATATTTTTGAATCCTTGGGAACAATACAATTTTAAGCATGTCTTTAAGGGTTATAATCTTGGTTCATGGAAAAGACAAGACTCCCTCTAAGTGTAGAGAGCATTATTTCACAAGCTGGGATACAGGACTACACAAAATGAGAATGGAATCTGAGTACCAGTGGTCATCTCTCTCCCTCTGCTTTCAATGAACACATTCATTGAAACCAGAAGAATCACGCTCATATCTTCCTTGCCATAATTCATGATATTCTCAAACCATGAGAAAAGTAAACCTTTTCTCTATCAGATATTTTCATTGGGTATTTTTCACAGCAGCAAGAAAAGTAATCATAATATATCTCTAGGAAAAGTTATACAATGCAATTATCCAGATGAAATTATTAATACCAAAGGTCAAAAGGCAAGATGCATGAGCCAAAATGAAGAGAACCTGAACAACTGAAGGACATGAAGGTTCTCTGTGAGAGACCTCCAAACCTTGCTACTTATAAATAGCATTGAGGATAGAAATTTTTCTAAGAGCACTTTGGAAGGAGGACAAAGAAACTCACAAATCTTAAATATCAACTGATGAATACCTGAAATTCTTGATTTTAGAAATTGCAAAGAGCGACTTCGAATCCATAAAATTGAGAAGAAGAAGAAGAAGAAGAAGAAGAAGAAGAAGAAGAAGAAGAAGAAGAAGAAGAAGAAGAAGAAGAAGAAGAAGAAGAAGAAGAAGAGGGGGAGGGGTGGGGAGGGGGAGGAGAAGGAGGAGGAACAGGAGAAGGAGAAGGAGAAGGAGAAGGAGAAGGAGAAGGAGAAGGAGAAGGAGAAGGAGAAGGAGAAGGAGAAGGAGAAGGAGAAGGAGAAGGAGAAGGAGAAGGAGAAGGAGAAGGAGAAGGAGAAGGAGAAGGAGAAGGAGAAGGAGAAGGAGAAGGAGAAGGAGAAGGAGAAGGAGAAGGAGAAGGAGAAGAAGAAGATTAGTTAGTTCAATCACAACAAATACCTGGCTGTCAGAGTCATGAGATCAATCAAATTGGAGAGAAGAAAAATTCAATGTATATTTGCCAAGACAATATTCTAAATAATGTTATTTAAAATATGTTGAAAATTTAGTAACTGCCTCTTCTTATATCAATATAGCAATTATTATATTTCAATGAGTTTTCCATGAGGAAGCCTAATATAAACAATAGTCCTGGTGATGTGATTTGATTGTGGTAGAAGCATTGCCTCTAGGGTGTGCTGTGAAAAATGATGGAATTTAAAATGTAGAGTTCAGACTGAGGTTCATAAAATACTTGAAAAAGATTAAAGGTGCTCTCATCGGATGTCTGAAATCCTGTAAGAATAAATATTAGCTGAGTGACTCTGACTTGTGGTCACTTTCTGGGCTCATGTTGGGAGGAGCTTACACTAGCCCAAATCCCAACAAACCTAGTTGGTCTAGTTCTCATCTTTGTATACCTTGCTTGGAATTCATGAGGATTACCTGTGTCAGCCTTGTGTGCATTTTGATTGGAGGCTTGAAACACTATTCCTAATTAATCTGTATCCTTTTTTTTTTTAATTTCAAAGTCTTTGTTCTGCTTTGCTACAATGCCTTCCCATCTTCAAGTCTCACCTTTATTCAGAAATTAGGGGAGGAGTTATATTTTGTTGACTTTAACTATACCTAAGTTAACAATAATAAATAAAAACAATTCTTATTTCATAATATGAGATCAATCACTCTTAATTTGTATTTTTATTATCTTTATAAACATTCAAAATGGAATATCCTTTCTGGCATTACTTACTACATATGGAAATAAAGAAGGATTAAAAAAGGAAAATTATAGTGATATAGTAAGCGAAATTTCCTCTTAGAAGCAGTTTGTTAGGGTAACAGGGAGGAAACTTTAAGCTTCACTGACAAGCTAATGTTGTTGAGATACAAAGTACATATGGTCTTAAGAACAATTCAGAGATGTCAAAGGAAACAAGCTGTACTTAGAGCACACATCCTGTATAACCTTGACATTTTTAGCATTCCTCTCTCATTTCTTAAGTCTAAATGAACGAAGCCTGTTTGGGTGATGGTGCTGTGCACTGTGTATTCAGATGCTTATTACTGTGTCCAAAGATCTGGTTGCAGTCCAGACACTGGCATTTCCAAAAATCTCCTGCCTCAATGTTATATATATATAAAAAAAAATTCCCTCACCTCTAATTGGTTAATAAAGAGGTGATCAGCCAATAGCTAGGCAGGAGAGGAGGAGGCGGGACTTCGGATCCCAGTGAGGGGTTCTAGGGAGGCGACCAAGGGAAGAAGAGATTTGCCAGGATTTGAAAGAGAGATTCACCATGGAAGGAAGGGGGGAACAGAAACAGCCAAGGCAAAACTAAGATGCAGGGAACAGGTTATATGGCTGGGTAGTAGGCAATCATAGTCTGGTTAAAATAGGGTTAGAATAAATGTGTACCCTGCCCAGCTAAAGTTCAAGAAGCTTAATAATAAATATCCGGTCTCCATTTCATTATTCAGAACTAAGGTGGGTATTGAAATGCTGAGAACTTTTACAGAAGCCCTCAACAAAGCTAAAAACTTTAAGATATGCGATGTATACTTTAAATCTTTGTTTTGTTTTACAAAAGGAAATTGTTTAAATGTTTTCACTGGTGTTTAACCTATATACACTTTGAGTGATCTTTTTAAAAAGTGTGAGTAGGGGTCTTAACAACCTTTACATGTGTAAGTTGGAAGATATCCAAATTCTATATAAATGCAGTATAAAGACACTTTATTGTGGTTCTTCCTGGAAGACCCCATATTCACACTGGGTGCCTTACCTCCCCTGATTATCTCTCTTTCCATGAACCCCTGTGTTGAAAACCTATATTAAAATGCCTCTTTATGAATTTAGAACTATGCTTCTTATTGGCTCACACTGAAACTTTTTTTCCCACACACTGAATTAGAGATTTTCCTGAAAGGAGGTCCTGAAGAAGAAAGAGAGTTTTTCAGACTGATATGTACTGTAGTGACAGCAATGGAGAAATGTCTCTGAACTACTCACCAATGTCAGTGTGTTCTGTATAAATGTTAAGATTCTGTTTCCATAAGGACACTTTGAAAAATGCAACCATAACAAATACATCACACCTAAGTAAGATTTGGAAACTACTTTTAGACTAAATTAATTTATATCTAATACAGTCCCATGGTGAGTATATTTAGAAAGTATTATTTTATATAGGAACGTCTTGCTGACCCTAGACAAAGGTATAGATTGTGACTTGCCAAGAATACTGGAAGCATTTGTCATGAGATTTCATTGAGAGAGAACAATGGAAGTGTTTATAAAAGTGGGCAATCTAGGGGAAGAGTGAATTCATGTATCAGTCTCCAAATATCATCCGTGATGTTTAAAATATGTGATGATTAATGTGAAGAAAAATTAAGATTTTAAATTAGGAATGTCTTTGTACCTGCTATAACTATTCGAAAAATTTAAAAAAAATCTCATTAGAATTAATCAGATCATATTTTAAGTTATGTTTCATACGAGGAATATTTATATAAGGAATTTATCTTTTATTTAGAACTTGCAAGCTTAAGCATTCCCTTTACAGCTTTGATTTTTATATGTAAGATTCATTTATGCATAACATTTACATTCATTATTCACTAAGAATTTCAGATTTATAAATGCATTTATAACAATTGCATTTGCTTTTATAGTGTCTTATACAAAATGTAGATGATCTCAGAAGCATTGTCTCTTCTGGTCACAGTGGGAGGCATAGGCTCGGATGTGTAGGTACTCTGGAATCTATGCCACCTTATGTAGTAATGGCCATTCTTAACTATAGTTGGCATGCTGCTTGTTATGGTTAACTTGAAGTCATCAATAATGTGTGCAATACAATTTAAATTGATGTCTTTAATATCAGCTGAAAAATTAACTTTCTTAATATAAAATCTCTTTGTTTATTTTCTTGAAGTAATTAGGGCAAATTGGCTCATTCAGAGGTCAGTACAAACAGTCGAATCCAAAGTTGACCTGTTATTTCTCTAGGCTTGGAAACATTCATTAACAAGTAATCACTAACCCCAACTAATGTCATCTTGACAAGTGGTTTACATACATTGTCTAATAAATTCCTCACCACAAATACAAAAGTGTACTCCTGGTTTCTCAGTGTCTGGTACTGAGCATGGAGGCCTCCTTCTTTAGTCTTAGTTGAAGTTTGGCTTCCGGAGTTCCATACAGGTGATTGATTACCCATTATGCTACAAGGAAACACCTGCAAATTAGATAATGAGCAAATGTAATAAGAACTCACATTTTAATAATTTAAGAATTTTGCATTCTATTTGCAATGAAAGGTTTTAAGACATTTGTAGTATGTTTGATAAAAGTATAGTCATAAGTATGAGAGTATTTATCAAGGTCACCTGTAGGACTGGCTAATCATAGCATCAAGTGTAGCTCAACAAGTTGGATCATTAGCTAAGTGACTTTACATAACTAATCTACCCACTTTGTGCATGCTTCCTTATTTGAAAAAGTGGTGTTTACAATAATAGTAATGTAAAAGAGCTGTTATAGCAAAAGAATTAATTAATTTGTGATTATAACTATATAAATCCACAACAAAGTACTTAGGTAGGTCTTGGCAGTTAATTTAGTGATTTAAGATATTGCTTACAGAAGTAGTTCATAAAATTCTAAACATGGATCCATACAAAAATTGATGGGTTCACTCCCTCTGGGCAAAGCAGATAGGCTAATTACAGAACTTCTCATCTCCTTCTGCACCTCCAAGTCTAGTCCCCCAATCTCATCCATGCATCTGTAGCAGACTGTATTCTTCAGCTTTTCCTTCCTGCCATCTCCCATCTCCAGTGCAGTACACCATTCCTCTCTCCCTAACTTTCATCACCAAATTCACTGCTTTAGCCCATCTTCCAACTTCAGCAGGCATTCCCTCAAAAGCTACAGGATACTGAAGCCATGGAGAAAGTAGGCTAACAGCAATCTTCACTTCTTTCTCAGCTTCTTCGAATCCAATCTCCCAATCTCACAACCAAGCCTGCAGGAAACCACTTTCTGTGGCTTCCCTTCTCTCCTAATCCCATGTGCAGTGGGTCAGATTGTTCTTCCCTTCTGAAATACTTTCTCTTGATAACTCATTCCTATATTCCTGCCAAACCCCAACAGATAGTTTCTGGGAACCTGTAGACCACACCAGCTAGGAAACATGTAGGTTAAGTGCAAATCTTTTCCTCTCCCTCAGTTCCTTCAAATTCAATCTCCTAATCTCACTCCCAGCTTTTTAGCAGACCACCTCCTGTGACCTTTATTCATTCTCTATTCAGATTCCCAGAACAATTCTCTGATAATTCTGTTTACCAAGTGCTGCAGAGGCATCCTATTGCAGCAATCCAAAAGGAAGACAAACAAAAAAACCAACAAAACAAAACAAAACAAACAAACAAACAATCAAAAAACCAGTAAATCTAAAAATCTCACCTGGTTTGAACACCTTTGGTGGTCAGTTTATTCTATAAGAGGCATCATCTGTCATCTGTCTAGGACACAAAAAAATGGAGGTTGGACTTGACCATAAATTCTGTGTTCAGGATCCATCCACCCATGGGTTCAGGTGTATCAATGAGTAGTTGGCACCACTGTTTTGTCTTTCCATGTCTCTCTGTAGGATTGTGTTTCTCTGTGTGTCTCTCCTTGAGCTTTTCTAAGTTATGTTGGTAGAAGAAACAGTCCTAAAATGGAGCGGGGGGGGGGGGGAGGGGGGTTGCTGTCCAGAGACCACAGTCACAGCTGACCTCCAGGCAATGTACATTTTCCCAAGGGCTCATGAACCACAGCAGGTCACCCACCTGTGTTGTGACATTTCTGCTTCCTGTGGCAACTCTTGCTATTCAATGTATGGGACTCCCAAGTGACACCACTTTCCCTGTAAAACAAATGACTTTCTCTGGTGGGAGACAGATCCTACCTCCATATGCCTTGGCTTAGGACCTATTTCCACATGTTGGATACCCGAACCCTTTTGGCCCATTTGTGTCACACAGAGAAACCTAATACCTCCATTTGTTCTCTCAGCCTTGCTGGAGCAAACTGACCTTCCTGTTCTGGTACATTCACTTCTGGCTTGTTTAGTGGTTAGATTCCTAGTTCCAAGTCCTGGTACTGTTCTCTGTGTGGAGGTGGAGAGGGCCTCAGAGTGATTTCAGCAAAGCCCTGAACCTCATGTGCTTTCTGGTCCTTCCATGGCCTGCTCTAATGAGCTCATTTCTTCCTAGGTAAGTGTTAACTTGTAAACTCAGTAGATGTACTAGTGTAGTAATTGTATATTTTTTCTAACATATCACAGAATGTTTTACATGGGAGGGTCATATAAGCTATTTGCAACTTATAGCTGCTGTGAGAGAGAAAATCATTTCTTCTTTAATTGAATGACACTAGGTACATCAACTTTTATAGTGAGAATTTCAGAGGTTTTGTTGTTGTTGTTGTTGTTTGTTTTTTGGTTGTTTATTTTTTTTTTGAACACAGAAACATTGTATCAATGAGTTTTCATTTTAATCCCAGGTGAGGGATGTGTGGTTGCTTCAGATTGTCTACAGCAGCTGACTATGATCTGCCCTCTGCTCAGGTAGGGGTGTGATTTTTTTCCAGCTACCGATAGTTCCTGTGATATTGTGATGTTTGGAATTTTGGGTGCTCTTCAAAAGGTATGGAAATACTACAGCTCCAAGTGTTAGGGCACTGTTAGCTGGTTATTGGTTGTGGTTGGTTAGCATTTGTTAAGTAGCCCTGCACAAGGAAGAAACAAGAAGGATTTAATAATCCTGATGGTGAAGATCAAATTTTCCCCAAGGAATTGGACTACCCTAATCAGCAGGACATAGTCTAATGATAACAATACCCCTTTTTTTCTCTATCTTTTTCTCCTTCCTAGTTTTAGGAGCTTGAAAAGGTAAAAGAAAAATAAATAAATAAAGAAAGAAAGAAAGAAAGAAAGAAAGAAAGAAAGAAAGAAAGAAAGAGAAAGAACTCTCAAAGTAGCCAAAAGTACTAGAAAGTAGCTCCAAACAGCACAAAAGGAAAGACTTCATGCACAGGATAGTTAGTTGGCCAACAGAAAAGAATCTTTGAGCATGTACATAAAAATAAACTAGTATTAATTTGGCAGGAATCTTTTTGTAGGGTTAGATTTTTTTAAAAAACATACTTTTTTTTTTTACTTATTTATATTTCAAATGTTATCCCTCTTCCCAGTTTACCCTCCACAAACGCCCATATGCTTCGCCCTCCCCTCCTGCCTCTAGGAGGGTACTTCCCCACCCACTCACTCACCCACTTCTGCCTCATTGCCCTAGAATTCCCCTATCTTGGATCTGCGAGCCTCTGCAGGAACAAAGGGTTCCCCTCCCATTGATGCCAGATAAGGCAATCTTCTGCTACATATCCAGCTGGAGTCATGGGTGTGCCCATGTGTACTCTTTGGTTGGTGGTTTAGCCCCTGGGAACACTGGGGGGGGGGGCCTCTGGTTGGTTGATATTGTTGTTCTTCCTATGGTGTTGCAAACCCCTTCAGCTCCTTCAGTCCTTACCCTAACTTCTTCATTGGGGTCCCCACAAATAGTCTTATGTTTGCCTGCATGCATCTGGTTCTGTATTGGTCAGGCTCCGACAGAGCCTCTCAGGGGACAGGTATACCTTGTTCCTGTTCAACTGGCAGTCAGCATGTAGAAGAATGTATATTAATCTATTTTTATCTCCTTGTACAAAGCTCAAGTTCAAGGGGATCAAGGAACTCCACATAAAGCCAGATAGAATCTAATAGAAGACAAAGTGGAAAAGAACCTCGAACACATTTACACAAGGAAAATTTTCCTGAAAAGAACATCAATGTCTCATGCTCTAAGATTAACAGCTGACAAATGGAACCTCATAAAATTGAAAAGCTTCTCTAAGGCAAATGACACTGTCAATAGGACAAAACGGCAACCAGTAATACTTGGAAGATCTTTCCCAATCCTCCATCCAAAAGGAGGGATAATATCCAATATATACAAAGAACTCAAGAAGTTAGACTCCAGAGAACCAAATAACACAATTAAAAAATGAGTTACAGAGCTAAACAGAGAATTTTCAACTGAGGAATACCGAATGACCGAGAAATACCTAAAGAAATGTTTAACATCCTTAGTCATCACGGAAATGCAAATGAAAACGACCCTGAGATTCCACCTCACACCTGTAAGATCAAAAATGGCCAAGATCAAAAACTCAGGTGACAGCAGATGCTGGTGAGGATGTGAAGAAAGAGGATAACTCCTCCATTGCTGGTGGGATTGCAAGCTGGTACAACCACTCTGGATGATTTCTGGCAGTTCCTCAGAATGTTGGACGTAGTACTACCTGAGGACCCAACTATACCACTCCTGGACATATACCCAGAAAATGCTCCAACATGTAATAAGGACACATGCTCCACTATGTTCATAGCAAGCTTGTTTATAATAGCCAGAAGCTTTAAACAACCCAGATGAATTTCTCAACAGAGAAATGAATACAGAAAATGTACATTTACACAATGGAGTACTACTCAGCTCTTAAAAACTATGACTTCTTGAAATTCTTAGGCAAATGGATGGAATTAAAAAAGTATCATCCTGAGTGAGGTAACCCAGTCACAAAAGAACACACTTGGCATGTACTCACTGATAAATGACTATTGACAAAAAACCAAAACCAAAACCAACAAAAACAACAAAACCCCAACAGCAACAAAAACAAGCAAACAAAATAGCTCTGACTGACCATAATACAAATCACAGACCATATGAACCCCCAAAAGAAGGCAGAAAAAAGCATGGATTCTTCATTCCTACTCAGAAGAGGGAAGAAAATAAACTTGGGAAATAGAGGGTGAGAGGGAACTGGGAGGAAGAAAGGAGGGGCAGGGAAAATGGGGGCTGGTTCAGATATGAGAGGAGATAAGGGAGAAATACAGAGGGTTAAGGAATTTGAAAGGAGGTATGTTGCAGTGGGAGAAGGGGAACTGGGAGTAGCCACTAGAAAGGCCCAGATGCCAGGGACTCAAGAGATTCCCTGGTGAGAACATTAGCCAAAATACCCAAGAAAGTCGAGATAGAATCTGTAGAGACCATATCCGGTAGATAAGCATGGTTCCCAGTTAGATGATGGGGCCTCCCACCCACCTGAAAATTATTAATCCAAAATTTTTCCTGTCAAAAGGAAATGCAGGGACAAAGAGTAGAACAGAGAGGAAAGGTTATCCAGAGACTGTTCCAACTAGGAATCCATTGCATCTGCAGACACCAAACCTACACACTATTGCTGATGCTGCAACATACTTTTAATAAGGATTTTCAAACACTTCAATCCCACGATGATTTTAGCCCACCATCCAAAGGTAGAGAAGAAAATATGTAAGTAGGACAAGGGGATATGGATCTGTTTGAAAGTAGTTCTTTGGGGGGCAATGCCAATCTCCGTTTGTCAGGATACCAGCAGTTCAGTTTAGTAGTGTCAGGGTATCAAACTTAAATCAGCAATAGCCACATAATCCAGCATAAAAAAACCAGGCCTTCACTGAATTAGCACTAAGTCCACAGGAGTAACCAGAAGCAGTCAGGATGCCAGAAGTTCTAGCCATGCCTCTCTCAATGTAGTGAAGATCAGCAAAGATGTGAGGCCAAAGTTGCAAGGCTAGTTATACGAGTTCCCTGTTAATGTCTATTGAGTTCTATTTACACTCTCATCAAACATCACATGTTTTCCCACTGGTCTGCCCTCTGCAAAACACAATGTGTGTTTGCCTCAGCAAGACATCATGTGAGGCTGCATCACAGGACACAACCAGAAACTTACACTTCACCCTTGTAACCAGACATTAGGAGAATGTGATTGAATCAAATCCAAGTGTGAGGATTGTTAAGAAGAGGAACACCCTGTTCCATTAGTGGTTCAGGTGTGGTATATTTACATAGCCTTCCAAGTGCTTTAGAAAAGTGCTTGTATCACTGAAGCCAGATGGAGTCTCAGGTTTCTCAGCTAGTTTCTCCCTCCCCACCCCCATCATGAAATTATTTTAATAAAGATGATTTGGAAGCATTAAGTATCACACTGACTATGTGAAAACAAGAAAAGGGGCCTATGAACAATAAGAAGAGTTGGATTTTTTTTGTTCATCACGGCAAAGAAAATGTGGACAAGCACCAAAGGTTTTTGTTTGTATCTTTGTTGTTGTTTTGTTTGTTTTTGTTTTTTTGCATTCTCCTTTTTTTTTTTTTACTGAGAATATTGTTTTGGATATTTTCTTTATTTACATTTCTAATGTTATCCCTGTTTTGGATATTTTCTTTATTTACATTTCTAATGTTATCCCTTTTCCTGCCACCCTGGAAACCCCCTATCCTATCCCCCCTCCCCCTGCATCTGTGAGGGTGTTCTGCCACCCACCCACCCACTCTCACCTCCCCACCCTCAAATTACCCTACGCTGGGGCATCCATCGAACCTTCACAGGACCAAAGGACTTTCCTCCTATTGATGGCTGAAGGAACACAAAAGTGTGGGTGCTTAGAAAGGGGAACAAAATCCTCACGGGAACAAATATGGAGACAATGTGTAGAGCTGAGACTGAAGGAAAGGCAGTTCAGAGAATGCCCCACCTGGGGATCCATCTGTCACCAAACCCAGACACTATTGCTGATGCCAAGAAATACTTGGTGACAAGAGCCCTTTATAGTTGTCTCCTGAGAGGCTTTGCCAGAACCTGACAAATACAGAGGCAGATACTCACAGAAAACCACTGGACTGAGCACTCCTCCTGTGAAGGAGTTAGAGGAAGGACTGTAGGAGCTGAAGTGGTTTGCAACCCCATAGGAAGAACAATATCAACCAACCAGACATCCCCAGAGTTCCCAGGGACTAAGCCACCAACCAAAGAATACACATAGAGGGACTAATGGTGCCAGCCACATATATAGCTAGTTAGTTTCTAATCCTTACTTTGTCATAAAATTTCCATTGCCAAAGAATTATTCCATTATCTTTAATTCAACCATTACTGAAGAACTGAGCAAGATTATTTACTCTGCTTTTCTACATGAGGACTACTGGTCCAATTCTGATAAAATACTGTTTACTTGTGGAATCCTAGGAGTTGTGTCTCCATCCTACATGTTACTCTTGCTATTTTTGTCTTACAAGCTCCCACCATAGTAGTCCATTTGGTATTCTTTCCACAGTATTTGGGATTTTCTATTCCAATTTTCTGAACTTTTCTTCATTTCTCAATAAAATTAATCCTAAAGGCTAAGGATAAAGTTATCAGGAATGTCAAGGCATTGGACCTATTTCTTTATACTGGTTTATTTTAGCTCACAGTTAAGAAGAGTATTCCCATATCAATTAAAGTAATGACAATAATGGGCATGCCCACATCCTAGTAATCCTCACACTTCCTCTTGTAGGTTCCTTTCCAGATGATTCCAGACCTTGTGAGGAAATATACTGATAGTGAGTGAACATGTGAAGCAAAAGTATGAAACGTTTGGTTGGATTTATTTGAAAATGCATGTGTTATAAACTAAATTATAATTATCATTGAAGGTATGCTTAAGCCATGACATTCTTTGTCCTTAATTCTATTTAGCAGCATAATCAGTTGATTAGGTTTATTCTCTAAAACTACACAACCCAAAGAAGTTACACAGTAAGCATATTTGATTTTTTATCTTTTACCTTTAAGAGTTTGTGGTTTAAAAGATTATCTAACTAGTGAAACTGAATTTTGTTAATATATGTCAAAACAATATGGATTAAGTATCTTAGGGAGTTGCTTCAAAGTAGCCTCATTCAAACATTGGTTTGAAAACTTCAGATAAGCTTTTATTTAGTATATTCTTTATCCCCAGTTCTATTAAGTTACAAGAATAATGTTTAAGTGAAAGAGGCTTGAATCCTCAAGGGCACTGGAGAGGCTTTCTGGGAAATGCTCACACTAAGGTCAAACTTAGTGCAAAGTCTTAACTGAGAGTTCCCATAAGCTTTTCTCTTTCACCCAAGTAAATAACCCACAAATGAATTATTTATTTATTCTACATAAAATAAGACTAAGACACAATCTAGTAATGCTCATTAATTTTTACCATGAATATTAAAATATTAATTTGCATAATCTTGGCACCTCTTTACCTTCTGAGACATAATTTTAAAATCACATTAATCAAAGAAACAGCTTAAAATATAAAAACTGAAAACAAAGGAATAGTTACTCATGTGTTCCTGATTTTTTTGTTTGGTTCTACACACACAGTTATCAAGTAGTCTTCCATTTGAGGGTAGTGAATCCTTAATCATCTATCATGTAATCACACTTAATCCATAAGGAGATTGTATATTCATGTAGAATACCACTTTGTTACTGGTCTTGTTTAGATGATTATATCGATATGAACAAATTATTGCATCTATATAATAAGCTTTGATGAGGATAAATAGAAGTCTATTGATATTGGTACACCATGAAGGGCTAGAAGAACTCCATAATGTTAATGAAAATATCCTTGCATGAAACACTGAAATTCAAATATGTGTCCGAGGGCAAATTGAATAAGTAATTAAAATACCTGCCACCAAGACTGATTAAGTTTCATCTCTTGGACTGGTGATGTGATAAGAATCAAACAACTCCAACAAACTTTAACACAAACTTGTACACATGAACACATGTATGTGCACAAAAGTGTCATTCGAGCTTAAGACTGGTGTGTTTAATTTAGTTTACTCATATCACTAGAGCCCAGAAAACTAAAAAGAAATCACTGGTTGGAAAGGCATGGAGAGATATTATAGAAGGAATGGCAATAGAATACAGATGGTGTGAATTGAATGGAAAAAATAATGGGATAAGAGAGACAGGTTGGAAGGTAAGGCAGAGCAGGGAATAGAGAAAAGAAAAACTATCACCAAAGATATTTTAAAAGGCCAGTTTAAAATCTAGTATTTTATCTCACACAGATTATATATATATATATATATATATATATATATATAGAGAGAGAGAGAGAGAGAGAGAGATGGATTATTTTTTTAATTTTTTTATTAATTAGGTATTTTCTTCATTTAAATTTCCAATGCTACCCCAAAAGTTCATATATCATATTAAAGAGTTCAATTAGAATTACCATATACAAAGTATATTATGCTTATCCCAGAAGCCATAGTTTGCTATTTGTGTGCAATACCTCCTTTCAAGCTGTGGTTTCCAGAGATCCATAAAACAATGTTCTTCATTTTCCAAGATTATTAATTCATTAACTGATTGTTATAATTTGATAAAAAGATTAAAGCTGAAGACACCACAAACATCTGATACAGGATATGAAGAAATCAATTTGGTACACGAAATACACATCTCGCTGTCTAGCTTTCATAGAATTAGAGACTCTGGGGGAAAGATTTCAACATTCTCATTCATCTGTGAATCTTGTGAACTACAGTAATAAGTAAAGCAAGATGTCTCCATGGGTTCAGTAGTGACATGAAAGCTATGGGGGCTAGACATCTGATTGCTGATTGGATCTAAGACCTGCTCCACAGGAGGAAACACACCTGGTACTATAAGATGTTTCTGGCAAAGAACCCATGGTTCTTAAAAACCAAAGATGAACCTATCCCTATTATGCTAAAAGAGCATAACATCAAAATATTCTTTAAATTAGTATCTCTATACCTAAATCCTTCTCTAGCTCTCAGACCTCATGAAAGAGATCTCTTTGTGCAATAGAGGTTAACAAGAACTATGCAATTAATCAAAGCTCAAAGAATCCATATTGTACTCATTCCCCAAGGTTCAAATGTCAACACTGAAGAGAAATGAATGAGAGTGAAACAATGTCTTCTGGACATGACTAGACCCCTATATCTCTGAACTCATATCAGCTGCAGTTCCCTATACAAGATTTATGCAAGATTAGACATTAAACATTCTTGCAGAGGGTGGAAAGAAGTTAGTGATCCCTTTACCCCTAAGTGAGGAGCTATGGACACATGATGACTTTTGTGGGAAAGAGAGATATTTATGTCTAAGACTGGCTTCGAAATAATTAAACATGTTCTGATGCATTTCCCACATGCAGATATATGAACAATTGGAGTCAATGCATTATTTAAGAAAAAAAAAGAAAAGAAAAAGAAAACAAGACTAAAATTGGAGGAAGAGATAGGGAACAATCTGGGAATAGAGGGAGAATTGGGTAGTGATTATAATCAAAACACTTTGCATGAGATTCTCAAAGTATTAATAAAGTGAAATATGTGACTGTAATAGATCAGATTATGTAGTAATGTATATGACAAATCAAGGACACAAAGTGATAATTAAAATTAGTTTCAATTTTTATTTGTGTTTCTGTAATTAAATGACATATTTCAAATATATTGTAAGTTCAATAAATTAATTTGATGAACCAGAGAGAGTTTTATCATTTAGTAGGCACCTCTTTTCTAATACATATTTTGTTAAATAAGGAGTTATGAAGAAATTTTGGCCAATTATCTGTAGCCCCAAAGAATTGAATCAACCTAACATTCATTATAAATGTACTCTATTTATAGACAGAGAAATTAAGAAAATGGAAAAGTAAAATGGCTTATGGAGCCTTTCAATAGCATCTGAAGTACATTAAATCATATACATGATTTTAATTAGATTGTGGACATGGAACCACACTTCCTATTTTCTGGTCATGCTGCCTTCAGTTCCTGCTTGTTTGAGTCTACCATTTACTACAATAGAATGAATTGTCAATTCATTCTCTAGAAATGTTGCACCTTGATATTTGTGTGTGTGTGTGTGTGTGTGTGTGTGTTTGTGTGTTTGTGTGTGTGTGTGTGTGTGCGCGCGTGCATGTGTGTCCAAATAGAGGGAATTATTCATTTTATTTATTGGTTTATTTTTTTTTATCATCACTTTACTTACTTATTTACATATCAGCTCCCCTCTCCTTCCAGTACCTCCTCACACAGAGTTCCCCAACTTTCTCCTCCCCTTCTCCTCTGAGGAGGGGGAAATCTCTGGGTATCAGTCTTCCCCAGGCACATCAAATCACTGCAGGATTCAGCACATCCCCTCCTACTGTGACCAGACAAGGTGATCTAGTTAGGGGAACAGAATCCAGGCAAGAGATTCATGGACAACCCCACTTCAGTTGTTGGAGTACCCACATGAAGACCAAGCTGCACTTCTGCTACATATGCTGGGGACATAAGTGTAGTACATGCTTGTTCTTTGGTTGCTATTTCAGTCTCTGGGAGCCCCCAAGGGTTCAAGTTAGTCGACTCTGTTAGTTTTCCTGTGAAGACCCTATCCTCTTCAGGTCCCTCACTCTTTCGTCCAACTCTTACACAAGAATTATGAGCTCCATCCAATGTTTGGTCGAGGGTTTCTGCACCTGTTTCGATCATTTTCTATATGGACATTATGCTAGGCTTCTGTCAATAAAACCTAACACTATTAAAATAGTGTCAGGGATTGTATGTTGCCTATGGGATTGGTCTCGATTTTGGGCAGTGATTGGATGGACATTCCCCCTTTTTCTGCTTTATCTTTGTCCCTGCACAGCATGTAGACAGGACACATTTTGGGTCAAATATTTTGTGGGTGGGTTGCTGTCCTTATCTCTCCATTGGAAGCCCTGCCTGGCTAAAGGAAGTGTGTTATTTCAAGATCCATATACCGCACTGCTAGGAATCTCAGCTAGAATCATGCCCATCAACATCCTGGGGCATTCTTCCCCTTTCTCTCTCCCTGGTCTCTGGCATGTACTAGAGATTCCACCCAGCCAATTTCTTGTCTCCATTAGCTGTTCTCCCCTACCTCCGATACCCATGCTCTGTTTCCTTCCTCTTCTCATCTTCCCGCCCAGTTCCCTCCCTTCCTCCTTCTTATTTTCTCTTCTGAGAAAGAATTAACCATCCTCCCTTGTCCCTCTTTATTATTTGCCTTCTTTGGGTCAGTTGATCATAGGGTGTCTTTCCTGTACTTTATGGTCAATATCCACTTATAAGTGAGTACCTACTATACATGTCATTTTAGGTCTGGGTTACCTCACTCAGGATGATATCTTTTAGTTCCATTCATTTGCCTGCCAAAATCATGATGTCTTCAATTGAGGGGCATCTAGGTGGTTTCCAGTTTTCTGGCCATTAGGAACAAAGCTGCTATGAAGAAAGTTGAGCACATGCCATTGTGATGAGATGGTGGAGCATCTTTTGGGTATATAACCAGGTGTGGTCTAGATAGGTCTTAGGTAGAACTATTCCCCTTTTTCTAAGAAACCTCCAAACTGATTTTCAGAATGGTTCTATAAGTTGCCTCTCCCAACCAACAATGTATTACTGTTCCCATGGTGGTTGTATATGCTCCAAATCCTTGCCAGCATGTGGTATCCCTTGAGGGTTGTGTTTTTTTTTTTTTTTTTCCTTATCTTGACCATTCTAAAGCATACAAACTGCAATCTGAGTCTTTTTTATTTTTATTTCCTGATGACTAAGGATGATGAACATTTCTTTTTTTTTTTTTTTTTTAGAAATTTTCTTCATTTACATTTCAAATCCTATCCCGAAAGCCCCTATACCCTCCCCCTGCCCTTCTCCCAAAAATCCCACTCCTGCTTCCTGGCCCTGGCATTCCCCTGTACTGGGGCATATGATCTTCTCAAAACCAAGGGCCCCTCCTCCAATTGATGGCCGACTAGGCCATCCTCTGCTACATATGCAACTAGAGACACAGCTCTGAGGGGTTCTGGTTAGTTCATATCGTTGTTCCTCCTGTAGGGTTGTAGACCCCTTTAGCTTCTTGGGTACTTTCTCTAGCTCATCCTTTAGCAGCCCTGTGTTCCATTCAATAGATGACAGTGAGCATCCACTTCTGTATTTTCCAGGCATTGGCATAGACTCACAAGAGAGAGCTATGTCAGGGTCCTGTCAACAAAATCTTGCTGGCATATGCAATAGTGTCTGAGTTTGGTGGTTGTATACTGGGTGGATCCCTGGGTAGGGCAGTATCTGGATAGTCTTTCCTTCTGTCTTAGTTCCGAATTTTGTCTCTGTAACTCCTTCCATGGGTATTTTGTTCCCCATTCTAATAAGGTGTGAAGTATCCACACTTTGGTCTTACTTCTTCTTGATTTTCCTGGGTTTTGCAAATAGTATCTTGGATATTCTAAGTTTCTGGTCTAATATTCACTTATCAGTGAGTGCATACCATGTGTGTTCTTTGGTGATTGGGTCACCTCACACACGATGATATCCTCCAGATACATCCATTTGCCTAGGAATTTCATGAATTCACTGTTTTTAATTGCTGAGTAGTACTCCATTGTGTAAATGTACCACATTTTCTGCATCTGGGTTCTTTCCAGCTTCTGGCAATTATAAAGAAGGCTGCTATGAACATAGTGTAGCATGTGTCCTTCTTACCGGTTGGAACATCTTCTGGATATATGCCCAGGAGAGGTATTGCTGGATCCTCCGGTAGTACTATGTCCAATTTTCTGAGGAACCACCAGACTGATTTTCAGAGTGGTTGTACAAGCTTGCAATCCTACCAACAACGGAGGAGTGTTCCTCTTTCTCCACATCCTCACCAGCATCTGCTGTCACTTGAATTT
Organism: Mus caroli; assembly: GCF_978045245.1. NCBI lineage: Eukaryota > Metazoa > Chordata > Mammalia > Rodentia > Muridae > Mus > Mus caroli. The sequence goes on along the minus strand of NW_028227261.1, from coordinate 127,957,963 downwards.
TTGATCTTAGCTATTCTGACTGGTGTGAGGTGGAATCTCAGTGTTGTTTTGATTTGCATTTCCCTGATGATTAAGGATAGTGAACATTTCTTCAGGTGCTTCTCAGCCATTCGGTAATCCTCAGTTGAGAATTCTTTGTTTAGCTCTGTACTCCATTTTTAATATGGTTATTTGATTTTCTGCAGTCAATCTTCTTCATATATATATTGGATATTAGTCCCCTATCTGATTTAGGATTAGTAAAGATCCTTTCCCGATCTGTTGGTGGCCTTTTGTCTTATTGACAATGTCTTTCGCCTTATAGAAGCTTTGCAATTTTATGAGGTCCCATTTGTTGATTCTTACAACACAAGCTACTATTGTTCTGTTCTTAAAGTGTGTCTTGGCTATTAGAGATTCCTCTGTTGAGAATTCTCTGTGTAACACTGTACTTTGTTTTAAGTGGGTTGTGTTGTCTCTGTCTAACTTCTTGAGATCTTTATATATTTTGGATATTAGCCTTTTGTTAAATGGAAGGTTAGTGAAGATCTTTCCTCAACCTGTAGACTGTTGTTTTTGTCTCATTGATGGTATACTTGGACTTACAGCAGCTTTTCAGTTTCATGGGGTCCCGTTTGTTAATTGTTGATTTTAGACCAGAGTCATTGGAATTTTGTTCAGGAAGTTTTCTCTTACACCAATGACCAATTTCTGTTCTATTAGATTTAGTGTATCAAAATCAAGAAATATCTCCCCCAGAAGCCAAAAATTGTACTGTGATAAGCTCAGAAAAAAAGCAATCTAGCTAAACAACAAGAAAAGTACTTTATAATACCCACCATGAATATGTCCAATTACATTAAAGGAGGTATGTATAAATGACTTAGTGAAGAACTTGGAAACAAACATTTGATTGAAATAATAAAAACAATGCAATACATGAAGGTCGAATTTAACAAAAGAATGTCACCACTAGAGAAAACTCAATCTGAAATATAAGTGGAGGGAAACAAACAAACAAATAAACAAACAAAAACAAAATCTGAGGACATCAAACAGCCAGAGCTAATCCAACAAATTGAAAAGAATTGAAGAGAAAATTTTAAGTATTGAAGATAAGGTGTAAGAACAGATATCTCAGTCAAACAATATGTTAAAGCAGAAAATGTCCAGGTGCAAAACATCCAGGAAATCTAGGACACTTTAAAAAGAACAAACCTATCAATAATAGTGATTGTAGAAGAGGAAAAACACAGGGCAGGTAAAAAATATTTTTTAAACAAAATCATGAAAGAAAATTCCCATGATCCAAAGAAGTAAATGCCTAGCAAGGTATAAAAAGTCTACAGAAATACAAGAAAACTGGAAAAAAATACAAGATGCATCATAATTGCAGCAGTAAATGAATAGAACAGAGAAGGAATATTAAAAGCTCTGAGGAAAATGGGACAAATAAATTCATACCCATGAGAATAATATTTGAGTTTTTAGCTGAGATACTGAAAGGCAGAAGTATAGAGAGGTTTTACAAGCTCTGCAAGACAAGATGTCAGCACAGACTATAATTCACAACAAAACTACCAATCACAATAGAGAGTTGAAAATTCATGAAAACAACAAATTTAAGTAATTCCTGTCCAAATTAAAAGTCTACGGAAGGCACTAGAAGCAAACTTCAATCTGAAGAGAAGGTTAGCTACATTAAGAAGAATTCATGGAAAAAATAATCCAGAACAACTAATCAAAGGAAGAAAACACACACCACCACAACAAATGGCAGTAATCCATAAATACTGCTCATTAAGAACTATAAATATTAATGGTCTTATTGTATAGCAATTTTCTTCAAGAAATCCATGCATAGAAGCTCCTTAAGACAGAAAGTACACAACTTAAAATATCTTCAGAAACTTCCCCTCACTGACCAGATTCACTAAAATCTTTCTTTCTCAGGACTAAGTGACATGTGACATAGAGGCAGAGAGTGAACATATGGAGAGGGAGAGAAAGAGAGAGGAAGAGAATCAGAGTCCTGGTAGTTTTGAATAATAGCTATCTTTAATTTATTTCAGCAACACCAGTTGATATGTCACTGGATGGAGGAAAGCTTACAGGGACTCACCTCTGGATGAAGAGTTACAGGGGATTAATAACTCATTAGAAATGAAGAATTAGTCTACCCAAGGGATGAAACCCCAATTTGTTATCCAATACTAAGTGGTCATCCCTAAAATGATATACAGATAAGCAACATTAAGGGGTTTATCAGGGTACAATTGTGCATCTATTCAGTATATATAATATACATAAATACATATATGCACACATATATATGAAGCAATAATGACTAAACTAAAAGAGTCTATGGGGCACTGGAGAGATGGCTCAGCGTTTAAGAGCACTGGCTGCTCTTCTAGAATTCCTGAGTTCCATTCCCAGAAATCACATGGTAGCTCACAACAATAAGTAATGGCGTCCAATGCCTTATTCTGGTGTGTCTGAAGACAGCTACAGTGTACATACATAGATATGTATATATGTATAAACACACACACACACACAAAGAGGTGATGGATCTATAAATGTGTATGGAGCACAGTCATTGGTAAAGATACATGGATAAGTTAAATTTTATATTTTTAAGAAGCTGTAGGGAAGTGATTAATTTAGATTGCCATATAAAATTTAACTTATCCATGTATCTTTAAAACTATAATAAAAATACAACCCATAAGCTCCTCATCCATCTTTTCCTTACAACATGTATCAAATCATTTTGGGGTAGTACAAATCATAAACATTTATCATATCTTCAAAATAATTTTCAGTCCTGCCTTTCATTTATACTTTAACTGTAATAGACTTGCAATGGATTATTTTAAAAAAAATGAAATGAATTTACTTATTTCCTCTAATCCTGGAAATTCTTCAGCTGATTTGTCAATTATTATCTCCTCTCATTTCCCTATCTCATGCAAAGATGGTTATAGCTAGGCTTTGTGAAACTTTCCTCTTAACTCTTAGGCCAATGGAGTCATAACTTCAGGCTCCTTTGGCTAAGAATTCAATTTCCAGCACATATTGGACAGTACCCAAGATGAGCTAAATCATGTGCTTTCTTCTGTACACTAAATTTATGGAAATTTTGGAATTAATGGTCATTTCAATTTAAAAGAAAAGTCATTTAAGAATATCCAACATCAGGTAAATGAAGAAACAAACTTGGGAAGAACTAGTACTTTAAGATAAGATAAGCACTAGTAAGTACTTTAATACAGCAGACAAAAATAATTATGCCCCATTATTGGGAAGAAGAATTAGGGACATTTTTCTATTCTTTGTGATAAAGTCATTAGAGACTCATATTAAAATTCACTAGAAAGAAATTTATTTGCTATACTTCACTCTTACACATAATCTTTGCTTTACACCTGCAAAGAGAAAAAACAGACAAAAAGAAAATATTAAGAAACATTTTAACCAGAAAGGCACCAGTTTTTATTATTCTGTTAACCTGTATAAGCTGAGCACTCTGGTTTCAATGGACAGAATTTTTAAATAATCAACTATAGGGCATCTGTTCATTCCAAAAGACAAGGTATCTTTTGTATTTATCTTTGTATCAGGTTCTATTGCTGGTGCTGGCAATTTAGTCACAAATATTCATGTGTAAAACTACTGTGTTTTCTGGTAAGACAGCATGTATCCAATGTTAGCTTCCTGAAATAGTAATGATGCTGTGAAACCCTACTCCCCAGTGATAGTGTAGACATCGTAACATGATAGCAAAATCTGTGAGTCATATGTGTATGGTATTGGTCACCCCTTAGTACTAGCATCTGTAAGGGCATCTCTAAACTGGGGGCATCTCCCACTGCAAATGGGCTGAATCTTTGGAAATAGTCTCTCCTTGTATCTCTTCAAGAATGCTGCATCTGCCACATGGTGCCAAGCTTCAACTTCTATCTTTGTCCCTTTTAATTAGAGGTCTTCTACTACAACTGAGGCTGACCCTTCAACAGTGACATCTCTCATTTGCTCCTCAGGTACTCCATCCATGCCAAGACTCAGTTGTTTTGCATTTCTTCAAAGCCAGCTCTATCTGGTAACTCTTGTGTTGCCATAACTGACTGCCATCATGACATACAGCCTTGGTTCGCTCTGGCCAAAAAAATGTTTGGGGTTGTCTTGAGAAAATATTCTCAGATTTATAACACTCATGATCTACTCTTAATCACCACCAACTTCCCAGCTCCAACTAGCCAGTATCACATGTCTCAGTAATGCAAAGATTTTCTTAAGTGTTTCTGGTTTCTTGTTAATCCCATCTACCTCTTCAGGTCCAGCAGACAAGTCAACACACATTTTTAGTTTAAAATATTCAAGATTCAATACTCAGTTGCTTCAATAGAGTATTTGAGGTACTCTTAGACTCCCCTCTGAAACGTTACAATCCAAACATTGATCCCCTGTGCTGCTCAATATTTAGTTCACTAATCTCTAAACGTTCAATGTCTTTTCCAGGCCACTGGTCCAAACAACATGAAATCATTTGTCACATCAATTTCTTACTTAACTTTCTATTGCTGTGATAAAGCACAATACTCAAAGCACTTGGCAGGATACATGAATTATTTCTGTTTACAGTGCTCATTTGTAGGCCATCATTGAGGGAAATCAGGGAAGAAATAGGAACCTGAAGTGCAGGAACATATGCAGAGGCCATGGGGAAATACTTCTTACTGGGTTGTTCCCAATGACATGTATAACTTCTCTTCTTATAACACCAGGACCATCATTCCAGGTGACTGTAACTTATTAAATTAGTTTTATAAAACAAGAGAAAATCCCAATTGTTTCTAGAGAAAATTTTCTACAGGTATAACCTAGAAGATCAGAGCAAAATTACTTGGTTATAATTATTTCATCACTAGTATTCAGTTTATAATACAACAAATTAAATAATTGTATAAAATTAGAAACAGACTAACCTTGTCATTTCGATTTACAAATGACAAAACTATGTGCTGATAGAGTTTAAATTTAAATCAGACAAATTTTCTGAACACAGTTTCACTATAGAACTGATCTGGGATTTATATCTCACTTACTGGGAAATAATATTTTGAGGAAATTGCACTTGTAGTCATATCTTTAAAAAAATCAAGTACCTGAAAATTATTCTTATGATATGTGTGTAAAGTTACAACTCTGAAACTGAAAACAACAAATTAGACAAATTTAATATATTTGACATGAATGAGGATGGTATGCTATGCTTAATGGTGGAAAAAAAGGGAACCTATTCCAAATTGATCTAGAGATTCAGGACTACTTAAAACAATTCTACAGCAAACATTTTCTGTTTGAAATTTCTTAGTTTTGCAAATTAAGAAGTTTATAGAAACAGTTAGAAGGACAACCAGGGTACTACATGGAATAGTTTTTTAGGCTGCGATCATTCCTTGAATTTATGCTGTGTGTTCCTATACATGGAAAACAGCCCAAAGTCTATTCCAACACTAATTTTATAATTACCAAATTATATAGTACTGACTGCATACATTTAGAACCTCACATATATGTTTTCTTAAGCAACAGAATAATACATATTTTTAAGGCAACACTAAATTTGTTGTATCTATCATAATAGCTCATTAAATGACCTAACTGATACAAACAATACATTAAGAGGCCCATAGAAAGAGAGATGTCTCAGCCAGTGTTCTATTGCCATTAAAAGACACCATGACCATGGCAACTTTTATAAATTAAAATATTTATTTGCAACTTGCTTATAGTTTCAGATGTCTATGTCGTTGTGGCAGGGAATGTATGAGGATGCGGGGAGACTTGGTATTGGAGAACAACTGAAAACTCTACATCCAAATCCACAGTTAGCAGGAAGAGAGAGACATTGGGTCTCATATGGGCTTTTGGAACTTTAAAACCTATGCCTATTGACACTTCCTCCAAACATGTCAAACCTCCTAGTCCTTTCATATAGTGCTACATTCAAGGATTCAAATGTATGAGCCTGTGTGGGGCATTGTTATTCAAATCTTTGTACTCCCTAGGCCCCATACCCTTTTGGTTATATCATCACTCAAAACTGCATTCAACCCAATTTCAAATTTTCATAATGTTTATAGTCTTAATTAACACTGATTAAAATTTCAAAGTCTAAAGTCATTGTCATAAACGACCCCCTGAAAAATCAAAATAATATTTAAAAAGGTAAGATAATTCTAACACACATGGCACAGAATTTACATCACCATTCCAAAAGAAAGGAAAGGGAGAATATTGAAGAAATTCTGGATCAAAAAACCAAAAACCAGCCCAAAAAACGACAAATTCTGTATCTCCATGTCTAATATCAAATCTCTCATAATCTTTGACTCAGCTGTGTTGATTGCAACACACTTCTCTATCTTGGACTCTTCACATTTCCTGTTTGTACCTCTCATCAGCAGGTATTTTCATGACTCTGGCATCTCAAATATATTGGTGTCTCCAAGGGAATCTACCTCTCACCTTCACAGCTTCACACAAAGGCCTCCCTGACACATACCTGGTCTTAGTTGTTTTCTTTTGTTATTATTATTATTATATATTTTCTTTATTTACATTTCAAATGCTATCCCCTTTCCTAGTTTCCTCTCTGAAAATCCCCTCTCCCCTCTCCCCTCCTCCTCCCCCTGCTCCCAAACTCACTCACTCCTGATTCCTGGCCCTAGCATTCCCCTATGCTGGGGCATAGAATCTTGGCAAGACCAAGGGCCTCTCCTCCCATTGATAGCCAACTAAGACATCCTCTGCTACATATACAGCTAGAACCATGAGTCCCACCATGTGTTTTCTCAGAATAACCAAGATACAATTTGCAAAACACATGAAACTCAAGAAGAAGGAAGACCAAAGTGTGGATATGTCGATACTTCTTAGAAAGGGGAACAAAACATACATGGAAGGAGTTACAAAGATAAAGTTAGGAGCATAGACTGAAGGAAGAACCACCAGAGACTGCCTCACCTGGGGATCCATCCTATAAATAACCACCAAACCCATACACTATTCCAGATGCCAACAAGATTTTGCTGACAGGAGCCTGATATAACTGTCTCCTGTGAGGCTCTGACAGTGTCTGGCAAATACAGAAGTAGATGCTCACAGTCATTCATTGGACAGAGCACAGGGTCTCCAATGAAGGAGCTAGAGAAAGTACCCAAGGAGCTGAAAGGGTCTACAGCCCTTTAGGAGGAACAACAATATGAGCTAACCAGCAGCCCCAGAGCTCTCTGGGACTAAACCACCAATCTTAGTTGCTGTCTTAGCCACAAAGGGTGATTCCACAACCATGCTTTCATGCCTTTGTATCTAAAACAAGAAGCACTTGGCACAAATTTTTTCTGCTGGCTGGGACTAGAACTTGTTTCCCTTGTTTATAAACTTTCACCAGTATTCTGGTTTTGATGGTTTCATTCACTGGGTAAGCTTTACATTATGTCCTTTCACAAGTTGGCAGCTTAGTTGTGTGTGGCCTTGCCCTGAGGTCACAGTTCCTTAATTCCATTTAGCATCAGGCTTTTCTATAAATGTTTTGTACTTTAAAGCATGGAACTAAGTTTTATTACACTTTCTGGTGCTCTTTTTCTTCACAAACTATATATTATCTATTTTTCATTGTCCAACTTTCTCATTTACATTATAGGTCTGCATAAGAATAACTATAAATAACCACATAAGAGTCATTACTAGGTCATCTTGAAATAGCCTCTGCCAATGCCATTAATCCAAAACTCTCCATTTTAGCTTCAGGATTGTTGGTGGGGGGAGGACAGAAAACAGCTACCATTATCTCTAGGAAAAATATTCTCCTCTGAAAACTGCTTATGTGGGCCATTATAATCTATATGGATCTCTACACCATCTTCCATACTACTCATAGGGTACATTAAGTCTTACTTAAAATATCCATCTGTTTTCCTAATTCAAACTTCTAAGTTGCAAATTCTGTTAAGAAAAAACTAGGTCAGCCCTGTAATAGCAGTATCCTACTCTCAGGAACCAACTTCTGACTTAGTCAATGTTCTATAACTGTGAAGAGAAGCGATGTGATGGCAGCTTTCATTTAAAAAAAAAATCCTCTAAAGAGGGCTTGCTCACAGTTCAGAGATTGAGTCCATTGTCACCATGACTGGAACTGCAGCTAGGGATATGGTGCTAGAGGAGTGGCTGAGAGTTGTACATACATCCAAATCCACAGGCAGCAGAATGAGAAACACTGGTCCACTCATGGGATTTTAAAACCTCAAGCCTCCCCCTCCCCCCCCAGTGACACCCTTCCTCTAACAATGCCACATCCACCCTAAGGCCACACCTACTCTAATAAGGCCCTATTTCCTAATCCTTTCAAATCCATTATCTATGTTTTCAAATACATGGATTTGTGGGGTGGGGGACATTAAAGTCACCACAATGGAGAAATTGTCAGTTTTTTCTACTGATTTCAGAGGTACAAAATGCAGTCTTCTGAATAGACAAAAATTTCTGTCAAATTTTTTTGCTAAATTTCAATTATCTTCTGGACCAACAACTGAATGGTGTTTCATGAATTGTGAAGCCCCATTCCCCCTTTTTTTCCTCTTTGTTCATTGTAATCTCTTGACAACAAGGAAAAAAAATCTCTACTTATCTATTATGTTGTTGTCTAAATTCTTTTTCCAAATTTTATTCCCGTCTTCCCTTTATCTCACTCTAATAACCTTTGGCATTGTTGTTTTCTTTAAATATGCTTTTCCTTTCATTATGAAGTGATTATATTTCATTTGCTTAACACTTATCTACTTCACTAGATTATGAGCCTCTTGAGAAAAAAAAAACTAAAAACAAAACAAAACAAACAAACAAACAAAAAAAATCACAAAGCCCCATCAGTGCCTGTCAGAGGAGAGTGTCAACACAGGCAAACACAATTATGATAGGAATGTGTTTACTCACAATGCCTGCTTTAGGTTCTTATGGCAACAAAATAATACACTATAATCTGATGATTCTTAAAATTTACTTCAGCAAATTGGTCATATTTGTTCTATGATCAGAAACTGTTATTTAGTCCGAGATAATTAAATACTTTAATTTTTTTCTATGTAATGATTGAATTGCAATTTATACATTATAAAGTCATGTCTTTGGTTCAAATGATGTATGAGTAAAACTTCTGAGTATTTTTTTATATCATACTTACTGCATCAGGCATCTTCTACTGAATTTGTGCCCTACCCTGTGGCTTCTGTCACAAAAAAAGGATTGTAGGCATAAATCAAAAATGTGACATCATGATATTATTTAAATGAGACATTATATATGCACTTCACAGTATGTCTAGACGAAATTGCATTCTTACACAAACTCCTTTCTTTCATTTATCATCATGTTGTTCATTCACTATGACAACAAAATGAAGGCCCATTACATGAATGTACCTCAGATAAAACAACCATTACAACATAGCCAAAATGCTGCTCTGTGTTATTAAAGTTACAGTACAAAAGAAACAAACTTAAAACTTTACATTTGAAGTTATAATGTTTATGCCTTAGGCTTCTCTTCCAATCTAGCATCAGTTAATGAAAAAAATTTATTTCTTTACACAGAGACCCTAAGTACAATTTCTTTTGGTGGTTAACTTTAATTACAAAATCATTTTGTAAGATGAAATGAAATGATAGAACTTAATATATTTCAAGTACACATTTAAAAATGTAGAATATAGGAAACATTTCACAGGTGACTCTACTTTGCTTTACTATTAAGTTCAAGTTTTTTTTTTTTAAGAGAAAATACATTTTTATTAGATTTACCTACTCCTGTTTTTCTTGATTGATCCACTAACAGATTTTATAATACTCAACCTTTTAAAAAGTGTTTTTTAGTTGAGGGTATGTCTGTTTACCTGTGTGAATTTATATAAACTTGTGTGCAATATACTATAGAGACCAAAAAGGGCATTAGATTGTCTCAAACTGGAATTACAAGTGGTTGTGAACGGCCACATTTGTAGTTGACATCCATCTAGGATTGAGGCTCTATAACAGATGTATTAAATCTTCATGACTGTAGATTCAAATCTACAGACCCTCAGTTTTTCCATGTCTTTCCCTTTTTTGAGATTATAATTTAATGACTACACATCCCACTTCTCTTTTCAAACAATCTCCTTCAAAATTTCTCCAATCTCCTTCAAAATCATAACCCCTTTTTTTTTACTGATTGTTGTTGAAGTCATACACACACACACACACACACAAACACACACACACACACACACACACACACACACATTCCTATACATAACCTGTTAGTTCCATATAATACTACTTGAATGTATGTTTTCAGGACTTGATCATTTGCAACCATTTGGTGTGATTTTTACTGAAGACCATCTCTTCCATTCCCCACTTTCATCTCTTGACTATAGATCTTATGTAGAGGTGAGGTCTTATGATATTCCCTACTATCCAGGACAACGTATCCATTGTCTTTCTTCTTCAGCTTATATTTAGGTGTTCATGCCCATAGAACTTTATGGGTGAAGCTTCTGAAATTATTAGGAAACAGAGTCTCATAGAAAAAAATATTCTGTTTCTCTATCTCTCACACTCCTTCTGATCTCACTTCAACAAAGATTCCTGCATCTTACATTAAGTCTTATTGTAGATGTGTCATTTGGGACTAGCAACCACAATATTACATTTTGATTGTAGTTTTCTGTAGGGGTCTGCATATGTTGCAAAAGGAAATTTTCATAATGAGGGGTGATATAAGAACACATATTTAGTAGCTAGTTAGGGATTATGCTAGTTTAGTGGAGTCATAGTTGTATCTGATCCTTTGAGATTTATTATTTTACTGTCCCTGGGTGATTGTCTGTATGATCAGATCCAGGTATGATCTTGCTTTTGTTGAACAGGTCTTAAATCTAGTTCAATACCTGTTTTTTGTTTTCTTCTGTTAGCTTTTTTTTTTTTTTTTTTTTTTTGAGACAGGGTTTCTCTGTGTAGCCCTGGCTGTCCTGGAACTCACTCTGTAGACCAGGCTGGCCTCTGCCTCACAAGTGCTGGGATTAAAGGTGTGAGCCACCACTGCCCGGTATCAATACCTGTTTGTTAAACCAAAGGTATCTGTGCCACAATTACCTCCTTAGGGTTATTGTGACATGTTAAAAGTTGAGGTTTATGAGTGTCATTACCGAATGAAATTAATGGTTGCTTCTCTAGTCTTTGAAATTAGGTTAAGGTTTGCATCACAACAAGTAATAATCTGGAGATTTAGAATGGATAGATGACTAAGAAGCCAACATGGATGGGAGTAATTTCACAAGGCTTCCCCCCTAGATAAAGAGCTATATGAAATCAGTGCCCTTTGAGAGAGGGAGAGAACAATTTTCTCTAATAAACTCCTGACATGTTATTCAACCCCAAATGGTCAGGCTTAAACAAATTTACAAATAAGAAAAACTAAGCTGACTCAATATAGACAAAGAAGGGGCCTTGAATTTGATAAACTTGAAAGTGTGCCATGAGAAAGGAAAATGATGTAAATAAAATATCGGTATATGAAATTCTCAAAAATATAATATTATGTGAAACTCCATATTGTTGAAGGCAAAAAAAGAAATTAACCTAAATCAGCATTAACTTTTAGCCATGGGAATAATTTTCATCACTTCATGTTTGCCTTTATTTCTTTTTGACAAATTGTATCATTCAAGCTAAACTGGGATTTGGTATGTAGCCCAGACTGTCTTCCAACTAATGCTGATGCTTTTACCTAAGCCTGACATCAAATTCATAGCAATTCTCTAACCTCACCCTCTTAAATGGAGGGACTATAAGAATAAGTAAAATGCAGCATTTTGGAGTACAGTATCTGTACTCAATCCCATAACTCATCACCTTCATTTTTGTAGTTAGTGTCACTCATGATTAACCATTTTAAACTAATTTAAGAGGTATTTACTACAGGTGTTTACTATCCATTTCTATAGGTCACTCACTGCCAGACATCACCGGTTTCTGTTATTTGTCTACTTCACTATAACGCTTCCATATTTGTTTTCTCAATTTCTTTAAATTCTTCAAAGGAGCTTATTTCTATATATACTTTCACCAAATATTATTTCAATATAACAGTAGACACTTAGTTCATGCTACATAAAGAACGCTCAGTTCCAAGACACCAAAATTAGGAGGAAAGATTCCAAATGTCGATTAAATTATTTGTACACAGAAGATACATAAATCACAATTGGTAGCCTGATAATAAATAGCTATTTTATACTATAGAGTGTCTAGTTTTGCAGAATAGAAACTCTAACTGAACACGTGATTACATTTATTGTGTAGTTGTTCAGACCTGAGGAACAGCAACAGTGTCTATGGTTAAGAAAATGATTTCTACAAAAGTAATGACTTTTACTTTTAGACATTTATATTTTAGGGAAATATTATTTGTATTCTTTTCTCTTTTATATTTCTCAATTAACTCAGAGTGGGAAGTTTTTACAGTTATTTGGCACACCTAATATACACTTGCTAGTTTCTATGTACAAAAATGCATATACATAGGCCAACTGTATGATAAAATTAGTTTTCATGTAGAATTTGTCATTGAAAAACCTTTTTAGTGGCTTTGTAGCAGTTCCAAGGTCTTTGTCTTTTACTGAAGTACGCATGACAGGCTAAGTACATTGAAGGAGTTGGTGGTGACAGAATATGAGAAATGTTGGGTGAGGAGCCCTAAAGTAATCTCAGGATGTTGAGTGACATAACGAACATCATTTGATTTAGGATATCATCAAGAAATGCATAAATATTATGACATATGTGAAGGGGTTTTGACTGACAGGGAAAATTTGTTCAAGGGTGACATAGTAGAGGAGCTATATACAAATGCTTTCAGCCTGAAGGAAGAGACTAAGTAAAATGTTTAGAGGTGAAAACAAAGAGATTTACAGCAGAAAGAGCCAACTACCTAACCCTTTAATGGATAGAAGATTTTTATAATAGAAGTAGCAGAAGTCTGCTCATATATCTGTACTAGAGAAGGTAACTTAAGCCTAGAATTGTACGGATTAATCTTTGCCTTGAAACTATTAGTATATTAGCAACACATATCATATTTACTTCTATTAGGCTGATGACCACAGAAATAATTACATTTATAAAATATTTCACATAACCATACACAGCTTATGCAATAACATTATTATCACACTTGATAAAGCCTGCATTCACCTGTGAATGAGAGGGCTCTCATTCTTTTAAACCTATATTTTAGAGTTGATGGTGATAATAAATTGCATAATGACCATCAGTGTAAAAACAAGTTGTATAATGTAATAAATATTAGAGAAAGAATGTTTTCAGATACACAGGCTATTGAAATGCAACTATACTAGTCACAATACTCAAACTAGTGGCACATAAGTGATGGTCTTTAGGATTGAATCCCTGTGGAAGAAATTTTGACAATAAGATATATATGAGTTTTGACTTGAAAATTTGTCATGATGATAGAGGTAAAAATAAAATAAACAATTCAAAGCCTCCAAATAATGTTTCTAATTAGCAGTTTCATAGAGGTATTGCTATTGTTTGAGACAATAAATATATATAGGCACTTATATGTTATCTGTGCCTTTGGGTCCTCAAAATCATAATTTTTAATATTTATCAGTAATTTAAAAGATAGAAACAAAGAGAAAGTGAAATGTATTGAATAAAAGAATGGGTCCCATTCTTTATTTTAAATGACACTCTTAATTTTTCTCTGGGTTCCCACATTAAATGTCCTACATGCATATGTTACTATCCAAGTGACATCCTAGTGCAGCTGATTGTCTCTTAAGATGAGAACTGGATCAAGATTCATTACTATTTTAGTCTGAGCCCTTTAATACATATTAATGTTTTTTTCTGGATGTCTTCCCTTTATTAGCTACGCCCCAAAAGAATGTCTACATACTGGTTGATATATCTCCAGCTCCATTCCATTATTCAGGTCTGACAATTGACACCTAGACCTACGCAGGTATGTGAACTTGGAAAACTTAGTGATAACCGATTACCTCATTTACTGTAATAGTATAATATCCCTACTATAATAATATTGCACAGACATGGTAGATAAAACAACAGGAATTTATTGGGATAAATTCTATCGGGATACAATTTAGGATTTTAATTCCAAGGTCTCAGGGTTGCTTTTTGTTTTTTGGTTTTGTTTGTTTTTTCTTTGTTTTTTTTTTTTTGTTTGCTAAGTTTTTTTTAATTTATTTATTTATTTATTCATTCATTCATTCATTCATTCATTCATTTAGGTCTCCAGAGTCCTTTCTATACAGCTTTATTGGCTTCTGACATTTTACTGACAGTCTTTGGCATCCATTACGTTACTTGAAGTACTGCCTTCCTCTTTATAGTGCATTCTCCCTTTTTCTGTTCCTCAATTTAACTTTTTTTTTCCTAAGAGCATTGGTTTCTTTAGATTATAGTCAAAATCTTCCAGTATGACACGACTTTAACTAATTATATCTTTAACAAAAACATATTCCAGAATAACTTTACACTATGAGCTAATCAGAGGTAGGCTTTGGTATTTTAATACTTAATCCATAAGACAAGAAAGTGCAGAGTGCTGAATACATAGTTTTGAGATTACCTGAATTAACATGGTCTATTAATTTTATCACAGATGAATGAATATACTATGGCAGGAAGAGAGAAGACTGTTGACATAACATTTGTGTTGTTTGCAGTGAGAGTGCAACACACAAGTCATATGTGAGCAGATTTCTCAGTGACACCAGGGGTGAGGGTTTTGAGGAGAATCCCATGAGAAGGTTAGTGTAGTGTAGTTTGGGGGAAGGGAGAGTATTGTGCTTGAGAGTGTTTGATAAACAGGAGTCTCTGGTGCCAATCGCTGCAGCTTTTCTGCAAATCTTAGCAGGTTTATGTTCACTACTTTGTTTGTATAATGAGAACAATTCTCATACAGAGAACAATAGCTTGCCCACTGTCTTTTAATATGCTACTGTCAGAACTGGAATTGGCAACAAAAACTCACAAGTCAGAAATAAGCCAAGTTCCAGGCTCTCTCGTCTATATATACCACCTGTCTGTTTTTGCTGGAAGAAAGAGTGAGAGAACACACATTTGTCTCTATAGGATTTTTAACTTGTGAAATGTTTTGGATTGCGTTTTCAATCTTTCTGTTATTATTTTAGAGCCAAAAAGTTTATCCAGATATACTGCATGACAATTCAGAATCTATAAATTAAAGAAACAGGATACTGACATGGCATTTATGTCTAGGAACTAGCATGACATATATTTGGAGAAAGTGCCAGACTAAGAAGAAACTACTCTAGGCTCCAAATACTCCTCAGCCGGGTGAGCTAGTCAGTCCTGTTAATATTATGGGCTTCTATCTCCTCATGAATTAAAGAGAGTGGAGGAATAGTGTATGTTTATGATTAGTTTTGGTATTATCTGCACTGTTTCGATTTCATATCCATATTAAATAACACGTCCTGAAAGCCTGAATGGTCAGAGTGATACTATTCTTGGGATACTTTCAAGTTGTGATAATTCAAAATACTTTTATATTTGATTGATTCATTCCTCTAGAATGTGTGTTTATATAGTATAAATTAAAATTTATTGACTGGTATGAAATTAAACATTTCTTTGTATTATTTCCTCATATAAAATCACAGTAATTGCTTTATAAGGTGCAAGAGAAATCTTACTGAAACCTTATTAAGCAAGCATTTACATGCAGGCAAATGTCTTCTTTATTTTCACTCTGTCAGTACTTCATTTTGATTTTATTATGATATTGTCATACTTTTTATATAGTATTTTGATCACATATACCCCTCATATCTTTCTGATTACCCCTCAACCCTCAGCCTTTCTGATCTTCTTCCTTTTCTAACCAGAATGTTTACCATTGTCTATTTTTATGACCTACTAAACGTTTGTGTGTATTATATAAACATTTATAAATAATTTGATGGTATTAATATTTATAATCTTTTAATGTTTGATATTAAAATGTAATTATATTGACTCCTTCACTTTCTTTCCTTTCACCTCTCCTATGTACTAACCTCCCTGATCTCTTTCAAATCATGGCAACTTTTTAAATTGTTGATACATATTCATTCCTAAACACATAAATACAGCCTGCTCAATTCTTATAATGTTAGTTTTATGTGTATGTTTTTCAGAGCCAACCATTGGTATTGGAAAAAAAATTGTTGTTTCTTCCATGGAAATATTGTATCACTATATCTTTGTACTCTTTAGGTGATTGTAGTTCTGTAATAGTAGGACTTGGGATCAGAAGGCAGGAGAATCAGAAATTCAGATCATATTCAGCAACACAGTGAGCTAAAGGCAAGCCAGAAACACAGGAGATCCACGTTAAACACATAACAACAGTTAAAATAACTAGAGTGCTGGCAACATAGCAATAAAGAAAGGACATTTACTGAGACAATAACACTGTAGAATGGAATAATAGTATAGACTGAAACTTCAATGAAAATAAAAAGCATGAAGTAGCACTGAACATTTGTCTTGTTTCAATATGTGGTGGTTTGAATGTTTCTATAAGCCCATTGATTTGAAAGCACAGTCATGAGAGCATAGCACTATTTGAGAAGAATTAGGAGGTATGGCCTTGTTGGAGAAAGTTTGTCACTTGAAGTGGGCCTTATGATTTTAAATGCACAAGCAAAAGCCAGTGTGTACCCTTCATGTTGCCAAGTAGATGCAGATGTAGAACTGTCAGCTACTTCACTAGCACCGTGCTTAACATACAGTATGCTGCCCTCCACAACTAAACCTCTGAAGCTTAAAGCAAGTCCCAATTAAATGAGTCTTTAATAAGATTTGGCATTGTCATGGTGTCTCTTTACATAAGTAGAACGTTAAGATACCAGCCTTCAGTTTTCCATTCTTTCCATGTTTTTTGGACAAGAGAATAGTGACATTTCTTTGAATCCACAGAATTTTGAAACCACCAGACTTTTGTGATACCAATTTATTATTACCTGTTCTTTTAAAATTATATATATATATATGTATATATATATATATAATTTAACATATATAACATATATATATATATGCAGAAATTAAAACAGGTGAATGTATAAATCATACAAAAGAACTGGCAATATAACAATTTTTACAAAGTTTTGTGTCAACATCCTCATTTCACTGTTAAGGGCTGGAAATGATGTCATTAAAAAAAAGAGGCCATTTTCTGAAGAAAGTTTTCTATAGTTATTTAATAACAATTTTTCACAGTTGTTTTGTAAAAGCAGGGTTTGAGGGCAACTTATCTTATATAGTATTACCATGTTACTTCCTAAAGGTTTTAGGAAACAATAAAATACTTTTTGAGAGTTTTGTATTATGTGCACTTAATGAAAATAATTTTCAATGTGTTCAGACCTATATTTTAATTATTTAAAAATAACATATAAATTATAATAGTTTAAGATTAGATGTGGATAGACACCTAAGAAACCAAGAGCCCATGCTGCTCTTGCAGTGGACATAGGTTTTGTTCCCCAAACTTAACAGGTTTGCAACTCACAACCTCATTTAACATCCTCTCCAGTGCATCTGATGTTCTCTTCTGTATCCCAAGGACATCTGGATATATGTGCACGTACCCAGACACAGACACACATATATGAATATAATAATAAAATAATACATAAAATAAAATGGCTGCTGTATCACATGTGCAGTAGAAGCTGGCAGAGAGGAAAGCAGCCCAGTGTTCTGACCTATCAACATCTGAATGATTAGTATGTAGCCTAACATTCCCTGAAAATAAGATTTAGATGACTACCAATCTGACGCTGCTTAGGCATAGACAGACGCTCAGAATGAGGAACCAGCCAGACACTAGAAGAACTCTGCCTAGGACCTTGGGCCTGCAATGGGAATGAATCAGACAGACAACCATCCCATGGGACCACTGAAGTGGGACCAGTGAGGAGCAAGCCTGAGACAACCACCATTCTGTTGCCATGGGGCCTAGAGCGCAAGCTTGCCTGAGATGACCTCCAGTCCAGTATACTGCAGAATTTCCAAGAGTCTGATAACACCATAGCCTAACCTGGGAGCCCCTGAACCAGCTTGGACTTTCCCACATTTCAAACTAAGCAGCAGCATGGGATAACCACAGTCAAACTCCCTGCATTCTGCCTCCCCAAGAGGTTGTGCCTATGGCAGAGTGGACTTGAACCCACACCAAATTATCTTGATGCGAGAGAGGAAAATCGTATGACATGAGCTTCTGAAGCTGGGCCAGAGCTCAGTGTCTACTGCCAGACCATCCAAGGGCTCTATGCAATAAGCACATGGGGAATTTTGGTCTGGAGTGGTGTGGGCATTTACGAAGTCAGAGCTATTACCTACCAATCAGTTCAGCTAAGGAAGACCCCATTTCTACTAGTTTGGCCACTTGCTGCCACAGAGTAAAGCTTGAAGCAGAATAGTCATACATCTTGTCTTGACAGCTTTAAGGAAGAGTAAGACTAAATGTGGAGTAGGCATGTAAGGTCCAGAAAAAGAGAAAAAGTCCCCAAGTACCAATACCAGGAATTACATCGTCCACGGAAGCTTTCATATACAAAAATAGAATTTGTCTTCTTATCTTATTCATGGTTGCCTCCACTTAAATTTCAGGCAATTTCCACATCAACTTCAAAGCTTTCAAAAAATATAGTATTAATTCAGTTTTTTTCCTGTGTGCTAACAAGGGTCAAAAGACAGTAGAGAATGCTGAGCGGGTCTTTCATTTCCCCAAGTGCTGGTTCTTTGCTATTCACTGCTCTGTGTCCCAAGAACTGGGTGTCAAGAGAAGAATCAATGGAGAAGAGTTTCCCTTTTCATCAACCTTTTCCAGGTATAGTGGCTGGGCAGTCTGCTCCCTTCTACCCTCCATCCCTATGAGACAATCACATTTCTGAGTCCTGGTCCCTGGAATCATGTTTGCCCGGTCTCTTGATTTAAGAATAACACTGGAAGACTCCACTGTAGTTCTGGAGAGAGAAATTTCTTTCCAGTTGTAAGTGATCAAAGTGCCCTAATCTAATACTAAGCCTCTCCCTACTCTGCCTATTTCAGGAGGAAGTGAAAGTTAAGCAGATGTTCAAACTGCTTAGCTGTGGTGGTGGTATGGTGGGGTCATTCCAATCAGAAAAGGTCAGAAAAGAGTGCCAATTACAAGTCAGATATATGATCTTTATTAGGTGTCTTTTAAAATCCTGAATGAGGAACCTCAAGAAGTGTAGCTGCCATGTTGTTGGTTACCTGGGAAAGTGCCAAGGTTTTTCCCTGACACAGCCAATAAGAACTGTGAGAGATAGAAGACTAAGCTACAGAAAGAAGGAAATTAACAGCTTTATCACTTTGGGGTAGAAGAGACGTGAGAGCGTCTGCTAAATTGTCTGCTAAATAGACAGTGCCTTGGGTATTAAAAGACACCCAGAGCCCCTATTAGTCCTACTTAGAATTTGCCCATGTGACATCCCATCATTTTCCTTCCCAATGTCTTCTGGCATCCAGATATTGCCATATAGTGTCATATAGTGTCTCCTCTCTCTTTGCTCCTCTGTTCATATTACTCTAACTTTCTTTCAAGAATACAATCTAATGGCAACAAATAAAATTATTTAGGTTGATGTTCAATCTGTTTTAATTGTTGAGAAAATATACATACATATACATATAAATACACATACACATATACATACATATATACATATATATGAGACTGCTTAAAATAAACTTTATTATCTATTAAAAGTATTTAAAATTATAAGTATTAAAAATACTTCATTTCATTTTAAACTTTTATTCACATATAATAAATACCCTTTCAATATGCTTGAAGTCTTCCACAGTAGTTTTATTTTTTTTTTAATTTTTAATATTTTTTATTACATATTTTCCTCAATTACATTTCCAATGCTATCCCAAAAGTCCCCCATAGCGCCCCCCCACTTCCCTACCCACCCATTCCCATTCTTTTGGCCCTGGCATTCCCCTATATTAGGGCATATAAAGTTTGCAAGTCCAATGGGCCTCTCTTTCCAGTGATGGCCAAATAGGCCATCTTTCAATACATATGCAGCTAGAGACAAGAGCTCCGGGGTACTGGTTAGTTCATAATGTTGTTCCAACTATAGGGTTGCAGATCCCTTTAGCTCCTTGGGTACTTTCTCTAGCTTCTCGATTGGGAGCCCTGTGATACATCCAATAGCTGACTGTGAGCATCCACTCCTGTGTTTGCTAGGCTCCTGCATAGTCTCACAAGAGACAGCTATCTTGGGGTCCTTTCAGCAAAATCTTGCTAGTGTATGCAATGGTGTCAGCGTTTAGAAGCTGATTATGGGATGGATCCCTGGATACGGCAGTCTCTAGATGGTCCATCCTTTCATCACAGCTCCAAGCTTTGTCTCTGTAACTCCTTCCATGGGTGTTTTGTTCCCAATTCTAAGAAGGGGCACAGTGTCCACATTTTGGTCTTCATTCTTCTTGAGTTTCATGCGTTTAGCAAATTGTATCTTATATCTTGGATATCCTAAGTTTTGGGCTAATATCCACTTATCAGTGAACACATATGGTGTGAGTTCCTTTGTGATTGTGTTACCTCACTCAAGATGATGCCCTCCAGGTCCATCCATTTGGCTAGGAATTTCATAAATTCATTCTTTTTAATAGCTGAGTAGTACTCCATTGTGTAGATGTACCGTAATTTCTGAATCCATTCCTCTGTTGAGGGACATCTGGGTTCTTTCCAGCTTCTGGCTATTATAAATAGGGCTGCTATGAACATAGTGGAGCATGTGTCCTTCTTACCGGTTGGGACATCTTCTGGATATATGCCCAGGAGAGGTATTGCTGGATCCTCCGGTAGTACTATGTCCAATTTTCTGAGGAACCGCCAGACTGATTTCCAGAGTGGTTGTACAAGCTTGCAATCCCACCAACAATGGAGGAGTGTTCCTCTTTCTCCACATCCTCGCCAGCATCTGCTGTCACCTGAATTTTTGATCTTAGCCATTCTGACTGGTGTGAGGTGGAATCTCAGGGTTGTTTTGATTTGCATTTCCCTGATGATTAAGGATGTTGAACATTTTTTCAGGTGCTTCTCTGCCATTTGGTATTCTTCAGGTGAGAATTCTTTGTTCAGTTCTGAGCCCCATTTTTTAATGGGGTTATTTGACTTTCTGGAGTCCACCTTCTTGAGTTCCTTATATATATTGGATATTAGACCCTTATCTGATTTAGGATAGGTAAAGATCCTTTCCCAATCTGTTGGTGGTTTTTTTGTCTTATTGATGGTGTCTTTTGCCTTGCAGAAGCTTTGCAGTTTCATCAGGTCCCACTTGTCAATTCTCGATCTTACAGCACAAGCCATTGCTGTTCTATTCAAGAATTTTTCCCCTGTGCCCATATCTTCAAGGCTTTTCCCCACTTTCTCCTCTATAAGTTTCAGTGTCTCTGGTTTTATGTGAAGTTCCTTGATCCAATTAGACTTGACCTTAGTACAAGGAGATAGGAATGGATGGATTCACATTCTTCTACACGAAAACAACCAGTTGTGCCCGCACCATTTGTTGAAAATGCTGTCTTTCTTCCACTGGATGGTTTTAGCTCCCTTGTCGAAGATTAAGTGACCGTAGGTGTGTGGGTTCATATCTGGGTCTTCAATTCTATTCCAATGGTCTATTTGTCTGTCACTATACCAGTACCACGCCATTTTTATCACAATTGCTCTGTAGTAGAGCTTTAGGTCCAGCATGGTGATTCCACCAGAGGTTCTTTTATCCTTGAGAAGAGTTTTTGCTATCCTAGGTTTTTTGTTATTCCAGATGAATTTGCAGATTGCACTTTCTAATTCGTTGAAGAATTGATTTGGAATTTTGATGGGGATTGCATTGAATCTGTAGATTGCTTTTGGCAAGATAGCCATTTTTAAAATGTTGATCCTGCCAATCCATGAGCATGGGAGATCTTTCCATCTTCTGAGATCTTCTAGAATTTCTTTCTTCAGAGACTTGAAGTTTTTATTATACAGATCTTTCACTTCCTTAGTTAGAGTCACGCCAAGATATTTTATATTATTTGTGACTATTGAGAAGGGTGTTGTTTCCCTAATTTCTTTCTCAGCCTGTTTATTCTTTGTGTAGAGAAAGGCCATTGATTTGTTTGAGTTAATTTTATATCCAGCTACTTCACCGAAGCTGTTTATCAGGCTTAGGAGTTCTCTGGTGGAATTTTTAGGGTCACTTATATATACTATCATATCATCTGCAAAAAGTGATATTTTGACTTCATCTTTTCCAATTTGTATTCCTTTGATCTCCTTTTGTTGTCGAATTGCTCTGGCTAGGACTTCAAGTACTATGTTGAATAGGTATGGAGAAAGTGGACAGCCTTGTCTAGTCCCTGATTTTAGAGGGATTGCTTCAAGCTTCTGACCATTTACTTTGATGTTGGCTACTGGTTTGCTGTAGATTGCTTTTATCATGTTTAGGTATGGGCCTTGAATTCCTGATCTTTCCAAGACTTTTATCATGAATGGGTGTTGGATCTTGTCAAATGCTTTTTCCGCATCTAACGAGATGACCATGTGGTTTTTGTCTTTGAGTTTGTTTATATACTGGATTACGTTGATGGATTTCCGTATATTGAACCATCCCTGCATCCCTGGGATGAAACCTACTTGGTCAGGATGGATGATTGTTTTGATGTGTTCTTGGATTCGGTTAGCAAGAACTTTATTGAGGATTTTTGCATCAATATTCATAAGGGATATTGGTCTGAAGTTTTCTATCTTTGTTGGGTCTTTTTGTGGTTTAGGTATCAGGGTAATTGTGGCTTCATAGAATGAGTTGGGTAGAGTACCTTCTGTTTTTATTTTGTGGAATACTTTGTGAAGAACTGGGATTAAATCTTCTTTGAAGGTCTGATAGAACTCTGCACTAAACCCATCTGGTCCTGGGCTTTTTTTGGTTGGGAGACTATTAATGACTGCTTTTATTTCTTTGGGGGATATAGGGCTGTTTAGATCATTAACCTGATCTTGGTTCAACTTTGGTACCTGGTATCTGTCTAGGAACTTCTCCATTTCATCCAGGTTCTCCAGTTTTGTTGAGTATAGCCTTTGGTAGAAGGATCTGATGGTGTTTTGGATGTCTTCAGGATCTGTTGTTATGTCTCCTTTTTCATTTCTGATTTTGTTAATTAGAATGCTTTCCCTGTGCCCTCTAGTGAGTCTGGCTAAGGGTTTATCTATCTTGTTGATTTTCTCAAAGGACCAGCTCCTTGATTGGTTGATTCTTTGAATAGTTCTTCTTGTTTCCACTTGGTTGATTTTGCCCCTGAGTTTGATTATTTCCTGCCATCTACTCCTTTTGGGTGAATTTGCTTCCTTTTGTTCTAGTGCTTTTAGGTGTGTTGTCAAGCTGCTAATGTGTGCTCTTTCTAGTTTCTTTTTGGAGGCACTGAGAGCTATGAGTTTTCCTCTTAGAAATGCTTTCATTGCGTCCCATAAGTTTGGGTATGTGGTGGCTTCATTTTCATTGAACTCTAAAAAGTCCTTAATTTCTTTCTTTATTCCTTCCTTGACCAAGGTATCATTGAGAAGAGTGTTGTTCAGTTTCCACGTGAAGGTTGGCTTTCTATTATTTATTTTGTTATTGAAGATCAGCCTTAGTCCATGGTGATCTGATAGCATGCATGGGACAATTTCAATATTTTTGTATCTGTTGAGTCTTGTTTTGTGCCCAATTATGTGGTCAGTTTTGGAGAAGGTACCATGAGGTGCTGAGAAGAAGGTATATCCTTTTGTTTTAGGGTAAAATGTTCTGTAGATATCTGCCAGATCCATTTGATCCATAACTTCTGTTAGTTTCACTGTGTCCCTGTTTAGTTTCTGTTTCCATGATCTGTCCATTGGTGAAAGTGGTGTGTTGAAGTCTCCCACTATTATTGTATGAGGTGCAATGTGTGCTTTGAGATTTGCTAAAGTTTCTTTAATGAATGAGGCTGCCTTTGTATTTGGAGCATAGATATTCAGGATTGATAGTTCCTCTTGGAGGATTTTACCTTTGATGTGTATGAAGTGCCCCTCCCTGTCTTTTTTGATGACTTTGGGTTGGAAGTCAATCTTATCAGATATTAGAATGGCTACTCCAGCTTGTTTCTTCATACCATTTGCTTGGAAAATTGTTTTCCAGCCTTTCATTCTGAGGTAGTGTCTATCTTTTTCTCTGAGATGAGTTTCCTGTAAGCAGCAAAATGTTGGGTCTTGTTTGTGTAGCCAGTTTGTTAGTCCATGTCTTTTTATCGGGGAGTTGAGTCCATTGATATTAAGAGATATTAAGGAAAAGTAATTGTTGTTTCCTGTTATTTTTGTTGTTAAAGTTGGCATTCTGTTCTTGTGGCTGTCTTCTTTTAGGTTTGTTGAGGGATTACCTTCTTGTTGTTTCTAGGGCATGGTTCCCGTCCTTGTATTGGTTTTTTCCTGTTATTATCCTTTGAAGGGCTGGATTCGTGGAGAGATAATGTGTGAATTTGGTTTTGTCGTGGAATACTTTGGTTTCTCCATCTATGTTAATTGAGAGTTTGGCTGGTTATAGTAGACTGGGCTGGAATTTGTGTTCTTTTAGTGTCTGTCCAGGATCTTCTGGCTTTCATAGTCTCTGGTGAAAAATCTGGTGTAATTCTGATAGGCTTGCCTTTATATGTTACTTGGCCTTTTCTCTTACTGCTTTTAGTATTCTATCTTTATTTAGTGCATTTGTTGTTCTGATTATTATGTGTCGGGAGGTATTTCTTTTCTGGTCCAGCCTATTTGGAGTTCTGTAGGCTTCTTGTATGTTCATGGGCATCTCTTTCTTTAGATTTGGGAAATTTTCTTCTATAATTTTGTTGAAGATGTTTACTGGTCCTTTGAGTTGAAAATCTTCATTCTCATCCACTCCTATTATCCGTAGGTTTGGTCTTCTCATTGTGTCCTGTATTTCCTGGATGTTTTGAGTTAGGATCTTTTTGCATTTTCCATTTTCCTTGATTGTTGTGCCGATGTTCTCTATGCAATCTTCTGCACCTGAGATTCTCTCTTCCATCTCTTGTATTCTGTTGCTGATGCTCGCATCTATGGTCCCAGATTTCTTTCCTAGGGTTTCTATCTCCAGTGTTGCCTCATTTTGGGTTTTCTTTATTGTGTCTACTTCCCGTTTTAGGTCTAGTATGGTTTTGTTCATTTCCATCATCTGATTGGATGTGTTTTCCTGTTTCTCTTTAAGGACTTCTACCAGTTTGGTTGTGTTTTCCTGTTTTTCTTTAAGGACTTGTAACTCTTTAGCCATGTTCTCCTGTAGTTCTTTAAAGTCCTTCTTGATGTCCTCTATCATCATCATGAGATATGCTTTTAAATCCAGGTCTAGCTTTTCAGGTGTGTTGGGGTGCCCTGGACTGGGCGAAGTGGGAGTGCTGGGTCCTGATGATGGTGAGTGGTCTTGGTTTCTGTTAGTAAGATTCTTATGTTTACCTCTCGCCATCTGTTAATCTCTGGAGTTGTTATAGCTGTCTCTGTTCAGAGGTTGTTCTTCTGGTGATTCTGAGTATTGTCTGTCAGCAGACCTGGGAGACAGGCTCTCTCCTCTGAGTTTCAGTGGTTAGAGCACTCCCTGCTGATAAGCTTTCCTCTTAAAGGGAAGGTGTACAGATATCTGGCGTTTGGACCTCCTCCTGGCCGAAGAAGAAGGCCGAAAACAGGACCTTTCCCAGATGCTGTGTTGCTTTGGCAGGTCACAGAAGCTGTCAGCTTCTGTGGTGCACACTCTCAGCTGTGCAGACTACGTTCCTAAGTTCAGAGGAGTCCTGGATCCAAGATGTGCTCCCTGCTCCTGAGGTAGAGGGCTCCTGTGCAGGGCAGAATACAGTCTTCCAGCTGGGAGGGTGCCGGATGTCTGCAGCCCCAAAAGGGTGCTGCCTCAGCGACTCTGTGGCTCCCGCCTGTCCCAGAAGCTGTCTGCCTCTGTGGTCCTCACTCTCACCTCTGCAGACTCCATAGTAGTTTTCATACACATATCACCGTGAATTAGTCCTAACTGCTTTTTTTGTTCATCCTTTTCTTCTTCTTTCATTCTTTTTGTGAAGATTGGGGGGTGATGTAGATCCATAACATCCTAGGCATAGGGAAGCTCCCATGCCTTTATCATTCATAAGGCCTGTCGTTTGGAAGAGCCTGCTGGACTATTAGTTTAATACACTTTCTAGTATCGAGAATCACCACCAATCTTCTAATGAGACAGATTTTACAGGTGCTTGTCACCCAATCAAGATGGCATTTCATTAGGATCAATGATCACACCGATAAAGAAAACAATATCCCCAAACCCTGAAAGACCCCCTCCAAAGCACTCCCAATTCTAAGAGCCAGGGCTAAATGTAGTATTCCATGCTTTGGTTGGCTTTCAGATGAAGCCATCTGGGTTGAATGGTGGCCTCTATCAAGGGAAAGTGAAGCCCTTACACAGCTGGTCAAAGAGCAGCTTCTACTAAACACATTCCCCCTGTCCTCATCCCATGGAACACCACTGTGTTCCCTATGAAATGTGCCCAGGAGGATGGAGACTAAGAAAAGATTTAAGGGCAATCAATAAAATCATGTGTCTGAGGCTCTCCCCCAAATTGGCTGCCCCATGTCTTAGCCATCCCCGACAATTTTCCTCTATTGATAATAGATTTTAGGAGCCAGGCGTGGTGGCACACGCCTTTAGTCCCAGCACTCGGGAGGCAGATTTCTGAGTTCGAGGCCAGCCTGGTCTACAGAGTGAGTTCCAGGACAGCCAGGGCTACACACAGAAACCCTGTCTCAAAACACCAAAAAAAAAAAAAAAAAAAAATTTAAATATTGCCCCCCCCCCCTTTTTCTACCTTTTCACTTTCAAGATTGTGAACACTTGCATTCTCCATATCCCCCTTTACTTCTGTGGGCCAGCCTCCTGATATGAATAGATGGTTTTTTTCTCAGGAAATGGCTAACAGCCCTAACTTTGACAAGAGGCTGTGGCCACTGCATTAAAACCTTATTTTGATAACTCAATATATATCATATGGATGACATCTTAGCATTTGAAGATTCTTTCCCTCCCCCTCCCAACGTAAAGATCAATTAATAGTTCCTTATCCTCTCTGGGATTCAAAACTGCTCCTCACAAAATATAGCTTATTCTGCCCATTGTACATTTGAGAATGAAAATACCCCTCACCTCAATATGCCTCTTAAACCCACCCTTCTCTTCCCACAAAACTTAACTCAACCTCCCTCCTGAGACCTTGGGTCCCCCTTCGCACAAGCAGGATACAACCCATTGCTGACCTCTTTAAGGGAGCTAGAAGGCCGTCCTCCCTAGGAACAATCTCACCTGTACCAATCCAAGCTCTAAAATATGTTAACAGGATCCAAAAAAGACACAGCTCTTGCTAAATATGATCCAACAAAGCCTACACAGCTCCTTGTATTTAATACCTCCCCTACACTGTGGAAGCACTATATCAGCTCTAGGGAGTAGTGGATTGCTTCACACCCTGGTGGGCATTGCACCCAGAATTTTTAATGAGATAGATGCACTAGCTGATATGATTTAAAATGGCAGAGGCAGAACCTTACAAACTTTAGGAAAAAGAACCTGATATTCTTGTCATCACCCTTTTCTTCTCTGATATTCAATGGGTACTTAAAAAAAAATCACCCCTGCTTGCTTTGCTATTAGCTTAATAGAATTCTCAAGACATATTGATAACCATTAGTCTAACTAAAATGGGTTTTTGCCCTCGCTCTGTTGTGATGATATGGCTCTTTAAAAAAAGACCCAAAACCTCAACCTCCTCAATATTTACTGATGGAGGAAAGAGAAAAACTACAGCCATGATATACTACTCTCCCTGTGAGGAACCCCCAGTTATCTATATCAGAGAACTACCCTAACATTCCTCCCAATATAAGGAACCACATGCCATCTAGCTCTAAAAGAAGTCAATAAGCCCTCTTATCTTTGTTTTTCTTTTTAAGACAGTGTATATGCTGTTAATTTGCTCTTCTGGTTATGGAAATATTTTGTCAAATTAGACACAAATTCACTTTCCACTATACTCTTACAGATCTCCATCCTTTTACAGGAAATAGCCTTTCCCCTCTACACCCAGCATGACAAGTCTAGCAGACACTCTGCCAGGTCCATATCTGAAAGAAATGCCCTTCCTGATCAGACCACCTCTACAGGAATATTCACAGCCTCCTTCAAACAAGCAAAATGAATTCCATTCATTCATACACAGAAATATAAAGGTGCTTCACACTAGATTCTATTGCTCTCAGGCTCAGAGAATAACAAAACTTGGCCATCTTAAGAATCCCTTGTTAATACCCCAGCTTTACAAACTATGGTCACTAAACACAGAGTTATCAAATCCAATGCCCTATGGAAAATTGATGTCCCCTACATTCCTCAGTTTGACAGACAAAAACCAGCCTTTATTGCCCTTAACACATATTCACATTTTATATGGTCTACAGCCCAAATGATACCAAGCTCAAAAAAGGTTAATTCATCATATTCTCTCCACCTTTTCCATCATGGGCTTTTGTCAAAAGATAAAACCTGATAATGGCCCTGCCTCTACCAGCTTCCAGTTCAAAACCTTCTGTTCTTAATGGAAGATTGTCCACCACACGGGAATTTCTCATAATCGCCAAAGGCCAAGGAATAGAAAAAACACAGCAAACCCTAAAAGCATAACTTATAAAACAAAAAACATGCCAACCCTCTAATATGTAATTAAGGATAGCTCTAACTACCACAAATATATTTAACATTTACAAAGCTCCAAATATCCTCCTATCTCCTCCACTGGCACACACCAGGAATAACTCCTTCCACACTAATATGATGGTATGATCCCTTGGGTGGGATTTTTCAGTGACAAGACCCTTCTTTACAACCAGAAGAGGCTTTGCTTCTGTCTTTATAAAGGGTTAGCCAAAGCCAATTTGTGTCCCTGCCAGGAATATCTGACACTACCCCACCAAGCAAGAAGATGGTCCACTTCTCACTGACAGATCTGTGATGAAAGAGGCAGAGGAGATGCTGCCCCAACATGGGAGGACATCCTTGACCTGGTGGCTACTGCTGAAGCCATGTGCCCTCAACAGGCTTTCTTTACACATACAAAAGTTACAAAATATTTCTCTTTTTACCATCCAACTACTTCTTTGCCTTACAGGGCCTTCATCAAGATCCTGTCTTACCTGTTGCTATAGTATCACTGTCACCAACCTGGTGCAATAACAACAGAAACTAATTACTGTATTAAATATGCTTTCAAGGCATATGTACATCCATAATGATTGTTGCCCAGGTTTATCTCTATGAACCTCAAGAACTTGCCTTGTAGCTAGGAGGAAACAGAAGAAAAGAGAGATCTTCATCCCCTTGGTTTTCAGACTGGGTCTCACAATCTCACTGGATACCACAGCAGCTGCTAGAACATCCAAACACCCCATCTGGCCAGCAACTTCCAAGACAAGCTTGACCAAACAATGGCTTCCACTATAAAGTCTTGAGTCTCTTCAGTGACAGATAAACTGCCTAGCTGGGGTTGCTGTTCAAAAATGGAGAGTCCTGAATGAGGAGGGACTTCCATTATCTTGGGGGAGGAATGCTGTTTCTATGTTAATGATCTGGGCTGGTGGAATAAGACATAGGAATCCTAAACCAGCTCTTCCAGGATCTCTGAGCATGCTGGATACCAGAAACCCCTACCCTATGGTAATCAAACCCCCTTGCACCTTGGCTTCTTCCCCTCCTTGGCCACCAGTGCCATGTTTCTTTTGGCACCATGCCTTGCCCAATTTTTTAAAGGACAAGTAAATAGCTTTGCAAAAATCACTGCTAATTGGGTTCTGGTTCAATAACAAACATAGAGGCTGAGGACTATGACACCTCTCCATTAGAAAATTAAACACGGGTAGATGTGGAAAAACCCTGCTAATTAAAGTTATAGTCTGCCAGGTTCAAATAGCTCCTCTCTTAGCTCCTCATAGAATGGAGGAGTCCATTTTTTTAGCAGGGCTTTTCTGTTCTCCACCTGATCTTTGAACCCAACACAGATTTTACCTAAGAATGTCATATACCCCTTGGCAAAATTTCAGGTTTAACTTCCTAATGACTCTATCAAAATGAGGTATCTCTCACCAGAACCTAAAACCTCAGCCTAAGAAGAATCCCTTCCCACTTTTCAAGGTTTATATAGTCCCAGTTCATCCCAAATACTCTTTCATTGTAAATCATATCATATAAGAGAGCTGTTTCATTGAATCTTGTCTAAAAGACTTGTAACATGAAAGAGATGTAATATAGGAGAAATATAGGAGAAATATAGGAGAAAATCTTCTCACTGCTAGACCTGGATCCTGAGGACTCACCCATTCCCAACATCACTTCACCCTTTGTGCCCAATGTAACTGTGGTCCAGTCACCCCAAGGTACTACATGGATTTGGTAACTCGACTCTTTTCCCAGTTCCCCTGCTTGGTGTGCAGCAGTCTCTGGATGTACCAAGGGAAGAGGTGGAAAGGAACAACGCTGACTTGATATTCACGGTGAGTGTGACCTTGTTAAAGAGCTGATGCATAGAAAGCTGTGTGTGATTCTAATTTAGGGATTACTTCCAGAAAGTCCCAAGTTATTAAGGAGTTCCTTGTCTTCCCAAAGCCTTAAAGTTTATTTCCTAGTGCATATGTTTTATATGCTTAGATTTTTGGATGATAAATAAGAGGTATAAGGGTTTGTAAAAATCTTCCTGTTGACTCTCTACCTAAGAAATCACTTTGCCATGAAAAGACTATGACATCATTATCATAACCTTGGTAAATGGTAACCATTGGAGACATTGGAGAAGATGGGCCCAACTTTATTCTTAATCCATATTCACCTTATAACCTTTGATCTTACTGTGAGACGAATAAAAAATAGAACAGTTCTTTATGTAAAATGGACTTTCCATCCTCAAAAAGTTTACAGTTTTTATCATGTGTAGACATAATCATAGAGGAAGAAATAAATCTTTTAATGTTTTTATTTTGTTTTTAAACTTGCAAAACCTTTTGAAAGTAATAAATGAGGTTTTCTCTGTTTAACTGGATTGACCGATTTCTTTTCCCAGTCAAGTCACTGGAAAACGGCTGGTGAGTCTCTATGAACAGGAGAAAAACAGCCGAGATGTCATGTTATTATCAGGATAATGATGAACTCTTTCTAGAGAGGAGACAAAGAGAGTTAGCATTTTGTCTAGGCTCCATCCCACAGTTACCTGGAAACAGCCAGGTATGCCTGACTCACTATAAAAAGGGATGCTTGTCCCTCCTCTTTCTCTTGCTCTCTTGCATTCTTTATCCCGCTCTGTCCTCTTGCCCCTTTCTCCCCTCTCTCCATTCCCCTCTGCCAACCCTTCTCTATGTGCTCATAGCCGATCTACTTTTCTACTCTCTTTCCCTGCCTTTCTCTGTATCTACTACAGTCTCAACTCCCCTCCCCATGCCCTGAATAAACTCTATTCTATATTATACCTCCATGTGCCTGGTCCCGCAGGTCCCTCAGCATGGGCCCGTGGAGGCACCCCCTTCTCCCAACACCTGACTACATCGCAACCAAACATATACCTTCTCTATTTATTTTTGTAAAACACAACAAATAGTAAACACATTGCAGAGGGATCAGGCTCCTTAGCGAAGGGGATCATCTTACCCCTGCATATTGTAAGACTCTCAAAGAACTGAGGCCATTTAATGTGATTATTCTCTTTTACACCATCAAACTACTTTCCCATTGCAAATAATGAAATGTTACAAATAACAAAAACCTACTTTGTATTTTATACCAAATTTCTCAGCTTTTCCTGTGTCCCTGGTAAATTTGTCTTTAGTTTTTGACAAAGATAATAAATTTTAAAAAGAAAGGCATGCTTATACAATTTTGTCTACATAAGAAGTTATGATCCACAGATAGTAATAATAATTAAAAAAAAAAAAAAAACTAAGAAAGATATAACAAATTTGCCATGGACCAGCCTCAGCTTAGAGAGGGATTCTGATGATGGCCTTGTCAGGCATTAATGGGGAAGAGAGACCCTTGGTCCTGTGGAGGCTGGATAGGTGTCCCAGTGTAGGGGAATCAAGGGCAGAGATGTGGAAGTGGGTGGGCAAGAGGGAATCTTCGAGAAGAGGTGTCTGGGAGCAGCAAAAAAGAATGACTTGAAGTAAAATCATCGGTCTAAGCTGATGACCTGCCCTATGTACTGCTATAGGCAGCTTTCCAGATTGCTTTATTATTTTATTTTTTATTTTTTGGTCTGTCCTGCTTTCTCTCTGTAGATTCACAGATAGCTTGTTCTCTCTCTCTCTCTCTCTCTCTCTCTCTCTCTCTCTCTCTCTCTCTCTCTCTCTCCCATTCCACTCTCCCTCCCCATCCCTGTCTCCCTTTCTCTCTCCATCTCCTCCAAGCAGTCCTCTCTTCCTATTTTAAACAATTCTCTGGATAGATCATCTCTTGCAAATCCTAAACCCAGTCTTATGTATTACATATCAATACAGTCATTTACTCCATGTTTCATTTTGATTACTGTACTGGCTAGTTTTGTGTC
This sequence comes from Mus caroli, assembly GCF_978045245.1. Lineage (NCBI taxonomy): Eukaryota > Metazoa > Chordata > Mammalia > Rodentia > Muridae > Mus > Mus caroli. The sequence continues at coordinate 127,925,165 of NW_028227261.1, read as the reverse complement.
AACTTGACACAGCTGGAGTTATCACAGAGAAAGGAGCTTCAGTTGAGGAAATGCCTCCACGAGATCCAGCTGTAAGGCATTTTCTCAATTAGTGATCAAAGGGGGAGGTCCCCTTGTGGGTGGGACCATCTCTGGGCTGGTAATCTTGGTTCTATAAGAGAGCAGGCTGAGCAAGCCAGGGGAAGTAAGCCAGTAAAGATCATCCCTCCATGGCTTCTGCATCAGCTCCTGCTTTCTGACCTGTTTGAGTTCCAGTCCTGACTTCCTTGGTGATAAACAGCATTATGGAATTGTAGCTGAATAAACCCTTTCCTCCCCAACTTGCTTCTTGGTCATGATGTTTGTGCAGGAATAGAAACCCTGACTAAGACAATTACTCTATGAATCAGTATCCGTAGACCCAGCCCTTTGATTCTTAGGTGACAACAAATACATTTACACAGTTTTTTTTTTTTTTTTTTTTTTAACATAGCAGAAGACTTCAGGATTCTGCTTGCCTCTCTTAAGCACATAGGACCAACTAGCTGGGTGCTACCCTGTCCACACCTGGGCCCTTGCCCTCTCCCAGTCCTACCTTGAACACGGGAATATGTCTCCCTTTGTTAGCATAAACAATAACAACAAAAATTAGGTGGGTAAGAACTCCTGAAATCACCACTTCCTAAATATCTCTATCTCCTTCCTTAGCATCTTTCTGACAGCTGCTTTTGTTCCTTTGGATACAGCAAGCTCCTCATAAAATCCATTTTGCATCTTTAGTTTTTAAGAAATCTTTGAATCCATGTTTTTAGAGTTCCTTCCCATAGCCTTAACAGCTGTCCTGAAGATGCCAGAATTTACTAATTCCTTTAAGGAGCAGTGTAAAATATTCACACTATTATACAAACAAGCCTTACACCCACAGCAGCCAGAGACACTGGCAGAGGTTCATGCCTACTGGTCCTGTCCCAGAAGCAAGAACCATTTCATTCTATCCATACCAAGGCCTGCTGTAGCTAGCAGAAACTGAACCAAATAAAGGCAAGCAACAAAAGGAGGGATGGTATAAAAATGATATATGATATATCATGATTTTACATTTGATAGATAAAATATAACTAACACGAACAGAATGAGATAAACCCTGTTAGTAGGGTAGTTGGCAAAAAAGATAAGTCAGAGCGAGTCCTAAATAGGAGTTTCTTTGTTAGTTATTTGGGAGACATAGGCTTTTGATCCTCATGATAGTATAGTGAAGTATAGCATGTTTTTCTACAACAAGAAAACAAGAACAAGAGCTTCTATCACAAGCTCTTGTTCTCTTCAATTTCTTCACTGTTTGTTTTTCCTTATGACATTTTTTTCCTAAAGAAAGAGAGATTATTTGTCTACTTTTCAGTAAGCCCTAACATTTTAGGGAAAAAATATTGCTTCAAATATTGTATTAAAAATTTCAAAACTTAAAATCAAAGGAATTACTTGAGAGGGAAAAATGTATTGAAAGAATAAAAAAAATAGTATTAAAAGTCCAGAATGATCAAGATTGGGTGTTAGATGACAACCAATTGGTGGTGGGAAGCATCTCAGAGTTAAGGCTATGGTGAGAATCCACAGTCTTCAGCTTATTTCAATAGACAGATGAGTCATGAGGAGAACAAAGGCAGTGTTGGCAATGGTTAGTTATGGTTCCTTTTGGAAATGTCAGTGTCAAATGATGAGAAACAAACTTTCTAACTACATCTAGATGGTAAAATTTTGTGTGCAGTCAATTACTGAGTTACCTAGAGATAGGGAAAATATGCAAATGCAGAAAGCATCATTTTACTAAATATTACTAAATGTAAGTTTTGAGTTAAAATTCATGCTTATCTACATAATTTGAGCAGGAGAATGATAATGTTTCAGAAGTAAGAAGAGAATGAAGTAAAGGGGGAGAAGGAAGGAAAGAGATATAGAATAAGAAAATATATTTTCATATTCTTGCAATTTTATTTACTTGACTGTGTTTTGTGTTTGGTTTTGTTTTTCTTAATGAAGTCTCAGTATGTAGCTCTGATTGTCTTATAACTCACTATGTAGACCAGGATTGTGCCTACTGAGCATTCTTATTAAGGGTGTGCACTGCTTTGCTATGCTCTGAAAATTTTAATACAATATTAGAAATAATATTATTTCTCCAAAATGTTGGAGCTTACTGAAAAGTAGACAAATAATTTCCCCTTCATTGGGAAAAAGTCATAAAGAAAAAAGAAACAGTGAAAGAAATTGCGGAGTACAAGAGCTTGCAGTAGAGTATCCAATGGATAATACAAGCAAGTAGAGGGTGTAGAGCAAAGGCAGTTTCCAGAGGATGGGAGACAGGCAGCAATCACAGCATCTCCAAACATTTCCCTTAGTACATGAAAAAAAAAAAAAACACTGAACATAGAAAGTCTTTCATATTAATAACTTGAGGAAAGCACAGAAACTCAGTTCTGAGGCTCTCTGATATACCTGACCCATGTAATATGCATTGGGGCACTTAATATAGTTGTCATAACTAGAGTGGCTGAGGGGAGTTGGGGGAAGGACTGAGCCTGCTGGGCTTTTCAATCTCAGAGATTATCCCCAGAGACACAGCTACTCCAACAAGGCCACTCCTCCTAATCTTTCCAAACAGTTCAACATCTGAAGATCTAGCCTAAGAAGGGTCATTGTCATTGCAATTATTCCAACCTTATCGACTCATTAAAACACTTTAAAAATATCACTTAAAATATACTGAATAACAAATACTTATAATATAATTCAACATATAGTAATATATAAGTGAATAGATTCTGTTGATTTATATCAAACATAAATATAGTTGTTCCTGTATTCGTCTTGAGATGTTCTTAGCCTATGAACAAGGAGACACACAGGTTCATTCTATGTAGCTTCTATTGTCTCAATTATTCTAACATACCACTTAAAAGAGAGCTAGGTAGAAGAGTATTAGTGATGAAAAATGTGGTTCAATGACAGTTGATTAATGGAAAACTGATATTATTCATTTCATATCAACCTTTTTATGTGGCAAGATGGATTACCTGAAATATTTTAATTTCTTAACTATACACATTCTATAATATTAATGGGAATGTAACATTTTTATTGCATCTTCTATACAGAAATGCATTAGAAGTTTTGGCTCCACATTGGGTTCTTTATTCTTAAGCCAGCTGTATCAGGTTCCATTTTCGTGCCTTCATCTGCTTTTAGCACAGTAGGCTGCCAAGTTTCACTGGCTTTTTTTTCATGTTGCCTGTTCTATATTTATTATTCTCTTCAGAGTTTTCAAATTTAACAAATCCACAGATGCTTTTTCCATCTAGGCTCATTTATGTAGATTTGTGTAACAGTAAATATGTCTACTGACCTACTCAACACTTCTCTCAGCTCTGTGTTTTATTTGCGTCTTTTTCACTTAGATACTTGTCTTAGCATAATCATTTCATTCCTTGATGTTTGAAAACCATTTTTGATTGTGGTAAGATCATGGACACTCATACTTGGATTCTCCGTTGTATGCATTTTTGAGTGTTCAGAGCATCCACTTGTTTTCGTTTGGAAAAAAAGAACTGTTAACATCTATGTTGGAGAAGAAATGATATAACTTTCAGGTTTATGTTTAACATTACTCAGCCAGGCACATCATTAATTTCACAGACACAATTGAGCATGCTCTTACTTATGCTGGCAAGCAATATCTTATTAGTGAAATTGTTTTCTTGGACTTTAGCCAACAATATACTCAGAGAATTTAATTATTAGTCAACAAAAGCTAGAAAGCAAATTTATGATTTCTGCTGCTAAATTTCATCTTTTCATTGCTGACATTCCCTCGGACTTGAAATTTCAAGGTAAAATATTCCTATGAGTTGTCAGCCATTACTTTGAAAATAAAGGTGAATATTATTTATACTACAAGTAGCTTAAGATAGTTGTCTTACATCTTTACTTTAATTTCTTCCTGAGAATAATTATTGTTTTGATTTACTGTTATGTTTATCGACACTGTTTCAGTATGCTCCTACAAGTGAAATGTTGCCATTTTATGTGGCACCAAAAACTAAAGGGTTTATTTTGAGAATCAATTAATCACATGAAAAATTCCATTTCAGTTGTTCTTGGTGCTACCATTTCTTTATATATAAAATACCTACCATGTCTATGGATGATTCCTGAACTGTGGTGCCCCCAAACATGTATCACATTTGGTGTCAGTGTGTAACTCAGCACAATTAATCCTACCCAGAAGCTTCATGGTAATAAATTTAGTGATAATTCACCACAGCATTACTGGAGCACAATATAAGTCTGTCAAAAATAATAGGTAATAAGAATTCAAATGCCAGGATGGACATTAGTTTCCCTGGGTTTCAAGAGCTGTTCTTTGCTTATTCTCATGGGGATTGCCATTACTGAATTGCACACATCATAGCTGAAGTTTTAAAAATGAATTTCTGCATAGATACTGGTCTAAAGTAAAAAGGTTTTCCTTTAAAATATAAATTTATGTTAATGTTTCATAAATTTTTTTAAAAATTTTTTACTTTACTAGATATTCTCTTTACTTACATTTCACATGTTAAACCCTTTCCTGATTTGCCCTCTGAAAACGCCCTAACCTATCTCCCTTGCCCCTGTTCACCAACCCACCCACTCCTGCCTCTCTGTCCTGGCCCTGATATTCCCCTACACCTGGGCGTTGATCTTTCAGAGGACCTAGGGCTTCTCCTCCCATTAGTGTTCTACAATGCCATCCACTGCTACATATGTGGCTGGAGCCATGGGTTCTTCCATGTATATTCTTTGGTTGGTGGTTTAGTCCCAGGGAGCTCTAGGGGTACTGTTTGGTTCATATTGTTGGTCCTTCTATGGGGTTGCAAACCCCTTCAGCTCCTTGGGTCCTTTCTTTAGCTCCTGCATTGGAGACCCCGTGCTCACTCCAATGGTTGGCTGTGAGCATCCCCCTCTGTATTTGGCAGGTACCAGCAAAGCCTCTCAGGAGACAGCTATATCAGGCCCCTGTTAGCAAGTGCTTGCTGGCATCCACAATAGTGTCTGGGTTTGATATCTTTATATGGAATGGATCTCCAGGTAGGACATTTGCTCATACTACTTATCTTAGATCTTTCTTCCTTCCTTCGTTTCTTCCTTTCTTCCTTCCTTCATTTCTTCCTTCCTTCCTGTCTGTCTGTCTCTCTCTCTCTCTCTCTCTCTCTCTCTTTCTTTCTTTCTTTCTTTCTTTCTTTCTTTCTTTCTTTCTTTCTTTCTTTCTTTCTTTCTTTCTTCCTTCCTTCCTTCCTTCCTTCCTCCCTCTTTCTTTCTTTCTTTCTTTCTTTCTTTCTTTCTTTCTTTCTTTCTTTCTTTCTTTTTCTTTTTCTTGTAGTATGTGGTCTCTCTTCACCCAGGAATTAGTGCTAAGATTTCAATATATTTAAAATAATATCAGGGCAAGCTTTTTTTTTTTTTTTTTTTTTGGTTTCCTTCAAGTCAGGGTTTCTCTGTATAGCTCTGGCTGTCCTAGAACTCACCCTGTAGACCAAGCTGTCCTTGAACTCAGAAATCCACCTGCTTCTGCCTCCCAAGTACTGGGATTAAAGGCGTGCGCCACACTGTCCAGTCAGAGCAAGCTTTTATATTTACTATTTAGATAAAGACCTGACAATAATAAATTGTAAAATTGTTTCATTTTAAATTTACAAAAAATGGCTTATAAATGTGTGGAAACAGCTATTTTTAATATTATGAGATAATAATCTAAATACTGTATGTAGTGTCATGTCATCATCAAGAAAAGTAAAATCCCACTGTGTTAATCAAAATCAAAGAGTTGTTTTAGCAAGTTGGCTTAGTGAATGAACTCTCTTCCTGCCAATTTGGATGATCTTAGTTTCTTCCCTGAATGCACCTGGTAAAAGGAAAAAGTTTTTAGGTTTTTCTCTGACTTCTACATTAATAATGTGGTGATTCCTTCCTTCAAATAATTATAAGATGTAAACAAAGACACAATTTTCAAACCGTGAAATATTTTCAAATCTCCATTTTCATTATATTAATTCTTATATTCCATGAATATAAGACCATTTTTTTCTTACAAGAATGAACATGTTGCCATCATAGTAATCTGATTAAGTCAGACTCAGAAAGTAAAAATTTATCTGAAAATAACAACACATTTAGAAAAGAGGAAGAAGGTCAGATGTAGCAGCCATTAGCATACATACACACACATTATCTCTCTCTCTCTCTCTCTCTCTCTCTCTCTCTCTCTCTCTTTCTCTCTCTCTCACACACACACACACACACACACACACACACACAAGGCTAGCATACAACCTGTATGTACCCATGCATCATGCAACATTCATATCAGGATACAGACATCTAGTGTTTCAGATATTTAACATTTATTTATTTTGTAAAATCTGTTTTATTTTCTAAAATGCTAATGGTTACAGTTACATTGCTAATGTAAATGCTATCATTATATTATATCTACTGACTTTTTCTCCTACTGTGCACATGAACACTTCTCCATAACTGTAAATTAATATTCACCACCAAGTTTTTCTTTAACGAAAATGCTATTTAAGAAAGAAAGTCTGAGCTGGGCAGTGGTGACACACGCCTTTAGTACCAGCACTTGGGAGGCAGAGCCAGGTGGATTTCTGAGTTCGAGGCCACCCTGGTCTACACATTGAGTTCCAGGACAGCCAGGGCCATATAGAGAAACCCTGTCTCTAAAAACCAAAAAAAAAAAAAAAAAAAAAAAAAAAAATCTGCCTATGTACCTATGTATATAATTGCTTTGGGAAGTCACTCCTGGGCCATAGTTTGGGTCAGCACTAACGTGCCTCTGCATTCCAAAAAGAATTATTTGACTTTTGGTGTAATAGAATTACTTGCCACTATCCCAAAGAACACTAAGTAGAGGAATATGTTCCTTGTAGTTTATTGGCTTATAAGAATATTAACAATGGGTGATTGGGAGAGGTGAGGAGCTTTATATTGCAGACAGTGAGCAAGGCCATCCCCAACACTCATGTGTTCTCTGTACCAGGATTTAGATTTCTCCACAGTAAAGTTGTTCTGTCTTCCGAGTTACATAAGGTGCCATCAGAACAGATCTGGGAATTAGCAGTTGCACTGGCACATTCTGTTGAGCATCAGTATTAATCATCTATGAACTGTCCTCAGTGACTGGTAGCAATTAGGAAGCGAGTGTCAGAACACTGCTGTTTCATTGTTAGGGGCATATGGACCCTGGCACAGGAACATAGGCTAGAACATTTAGAACCATTATGCTTTTTAATCTTATGAAATATCACAAACGAGTTTTTATGTTTCACTGTCTCTTAAATAGGAGCTTAATTTCATCAGGCCTAGTATATAAAAACCTAATCAATGCACAAAATTTTCTTATCAATTTAATTACTCAATTACTTAATCAAGTAACAAACTTTGTTTTATTAATTTTCTATTTACATACAAAATAAAATTGTAAATATTTTAATTTTATTTAACTCTTGGAAGATATATTTATTCCCCACTTTTTATTATTGTGATTTATTGTGTGAAATGAAGGCTATGGTGTATGTATGTATGTATGTATGTGCATTTATGTTCTTTGTCTGACCAAACTTTAGTTCTTGACATTAGTACTTCACATCTTGGTGGTCACAGGGAAACTGAAGAAATAACCCTCAATTGGTATTAGTAATCTGTTTTGAATGAAGATGTTCAAATAAGTTCTTTATTCAAAGTGTCTCCATTAGAATTATCATCCAGCTAAATGGAAGAGTTTCAAGCTTTAGGAGAACTATCAAAAATATGGCAGGAAAGATTCTTCACCAGCTATGTAGATGTTCCTTAATCCACACAGACTGAACATCACAGATTTCCCATCACAATTACTGTTAACTGTGTTGTTGCTTTATATTAAAGAAACATACTTTTTGGCATCTGTTCAGTGCCTCAGTGCTATGTATGAATGTATGTGTGTATGTGTGTGTATATGTTATATGTGAGTGTGTGTTATATGTGAGTGTGTGTCTGCTTCTGCCTGCAGCTGTGTGCCTGTGTGTACATATGTGTGTGCAATTATTTGTGTGTGTGTGCATGCACATAAATGTTTATGTTGTTATTTCTAATTTTGGTGTTCCTAGAGTATGAAAACATAATTCTGCTACCTTTTGGTTATAAGAATGTTTGATTTACAAATGGAAATAGAATTTTTCTGTGAAGGAAAATAGAGACAAAAAGTCTCGTGTAACATGATTATCTATAAACTGTAGCCTTTGCTGCCTTATTGTGGTTGCCTAACATTAATTTTTCACCATACTGCCAGTAGTAAGGCTTTATGACATGCAATGCGTTTGCTATAAGTGCACCCTTGAATCAGTATGACATATCTTCATGAGAAGGAAATAGTTATTTTTGTAGACTTTTCCAAGTGAATAGTAACACTCATATCCTGGTGAATGTTGCTGGCAACTCTGAACATAGGTAGTCTCCCCCACTATCATCATGTAGTCTTTCCTCTTTTCATAGTATTTAATCTCACAGTCTTCATGAACAGCCTGTGTTCTTACTTCAATAATGGTGCCCTTGTGCTTATTAAATTCAGAATCTTTTTTGGTTTGCTATCTGTCTTTAATACTTTTGCCTGTGATTTTCTTTAATTTCCATCAGTTATTTTGACATGATTTAGAATCAAATTAGCATTAGAGTATTCTTTCTGCCATTACCAAGTGGCTTGTTTTTACTTCAACAGTTTCATACATGTACTCTAAACAGAAGCCTGTGTGATGGCTTAAATTAAGACATCTGTAGTGTTATTTATGTTGCTTATATACAGTTATTTATATGAAAAGATGAAATCTCGATTTGATTTATAGCCATAGCATTATTTGGATAGCTTATGTCTACATACTATGCTTATAAAATTTCAGAATTTTGTTATGTAGCTCAATCTGGGAGACTTACACCTATATTTACAAGTTTTTCATGTTGTAACTACCCTCACTACTTGCTTACATCTGGTGTTCAAGAGAAAATTCTTCCTTGTCATTTCTGTCATGTTAATACCAACTACTGCTTCTAAATAACAAAGCTATGACACCATCTTTTTCCACCTGTGGTCAGATTAACTCAATTGGTCAGGCACAAAGATGGAATTCCATAAAATCCTGACCTAAACTGATAGAAAGCTTGGGCAGTAAGAAGTCACCATGATTTTTATTTATGGCAATTGCATCAGTTTGTTTTAATAACTGGTATTAGCTACTCACACTAATGCCTAGTGCCCTGCTCAATACCAGAATCATCAGTGGACATTTCAAAATGGCACACTTATCAAAGAGCTTTGGGCTTCTTTTTTCTAAAGATGGGACAGCTCCGAGGCATACCTCTTCATAAATTACAACAGAATTTGTCTAATGCATAGTCTAATTTGGAAACATTTTTTTCTATAGGCAGGATAAATATTGAATGGTATGTAGACATACGTTCAGCCCCCTGGACAATTTTAAGAAACCTGAGAGAAGAAGATGCTTCAAGAATACTAGTAATTACTTTTGGTCATTCACCCACACAGGAGTACCCAAATGTGTTATGAAAAACACAGACTCATTTTTTAATGGGGTTATTTGATTTTCTGGAGTCCACCTTCTTGAATTCTTTATATATATTGGATATTAGTTCCCTATCTGATTTAGGATAGGTAAAGATCCTTTCCCAATCTGTTGGTGGCCTTTTTGTCTTATTGACGGTGTCTTTTGCCTTGCAGAAGCTTTGCAATTTTATGAGGTCCCATTTGTCGATACTTGATCTTACAGCACAAGCCATTGCTCTTCTATCCAGGAATTTTTCCCATGTATCCATATCTTCAAGGCTTTCCCCTACTTTCTCCTCTATAAGTTTCAGTGTCTCTAGCTTTATGTGGAGTTCCTTAGTCCACTTAGATTTGACCTTAGTACAAGGAGGTAGGATTGGGTCAATTCTCATTCTTCTACATGATAACTGCTAGTTGTGCCAGCACCATTTGTTGAAAATGCTGTCTTTTTGCCACTGGATGCTTTTTGCTCCCTTGGCAAAGATCAAGTGACCATACGTGTGTGGGTTCATTTCTGGGTCTTCAATTTTATTCCATTGGTCTACTTGTCTGTAGCTATACCAGTACCATGCAGTTTTTATCACAATTGCTCTGTAGTACAGCTTTAGGTCAGGCATGGTGATTCCACCAGAGGTTCTTTTATCCTTGAAAAGAGTTTTTGCTATCCTAAGTTTTTGTTATTCCAGAAGAATTTGCAGATTGCCCTTTCTAATTTGTTGAAGAATTGAGTTGGGATTTTGATGGGGATTGCATTGAATCTGTAGATTGTTTTTTGCAAGATAGCCATTTTTATTATATTGATCCTGACAATCCATGAGCATGGGAGATCTTTCCATCTTCTGAGATCTTCTTTAATTTCTTTCTTCAGAAACTTGGAGTTCTTACCATACAGATCTTTCAGGCTCAGAGCTAAACAAAGAATTCTCACCTGAGGAATACCAAATGGCAGAGAAGCACCTGAAAAAATGTTCAACATCCTTAATCATCAGGGAAATGCAAATAAAAACAACCCTGAGATTCCACTTTATACCAGTCAGAATGGCTAAGATCAAAAACTCAGGTGACAGCAATGCTGCAGTGGATGTGAAGAAAGAGGAACACTCCTCCATTGTTGGTGGGATTGCAAGCTTGTACAACCACTCTGGAAATCAGTCTGGCAGTTCCTCAGAAAATTGGACATAGTACTACCTGAGGATCCCGCAATACCTCTCCTGGGCATATATCCAGAAGATGTTCCAACCGCTAAGAAGGACACATGCTCCACTATGTTCATAGCAGACTTATATATAATAGCCAGAAGCTGGAAAGAACCCAGATGCCCCTCAACAGAGGAATGGATACAGAAAATGTGGTACATTTACACAATGGAGTACTACTCAGCTATTAAAAAGAATGAATTTATGAAATCCCTAGGTAAATGGATGGACCTGGAGGGCATCATCCTGAGTGAGGTAGCCCAATCACAAAAGAACTCAAATGATATGTATTCACTGATAAGTGGATATTAGCCCAGAAACTTAGAATAACCAAGATATAAGATACAATTTGCTAAAGGCATGAAACTCAAGAAGAAAGAAGACCAAAGTGTGGACACTTTGCCCCTTCTTAGAATTGGGAAAAAACACCCATGAAAGGAGTTACAGAGACACAGTTTGGAGCTGAGACAAAAGAATGGACCATCTAGAGACTGCCATATTCGGGGATCCATGCCATAATCAGCCTCCAAAAGCTGACACCATTGCATACACAAGCAAGATTTTGCTGAAAGGACCCAGATATAGCTGTCTCTTGTGAGACTATGCTGGGGCCTAGCAAACACAGAAGTGGATGCTCACAGTCAGCTATTGGATGAATCACAGGACCCCCAATGGAGGAGCTAGAGAAAGTACCCAAGGAGCTAAAGGGATATGCAACCCTGTAGGTGGAACAACAATATGAACTACCCAGTACCCACCCCCACCCCCGCCCCCAGAGCTTGTGTCTCTACCTGCATATGTATCAGAAGATGGCCTAGCCGGCCATCAGTGGAAAGAGAGGCCCATTGGTTGTTCAAACTTTATCTGCCTCAGTACAGGGTAACGCCATGCCAAGAAGTGGGAATGGGTGTGGGACTTTTGGGATAGCATTGGAAATGTATATGAAATAAATACCTAATTAAAAAAAAGAAAAACACAGACTCTAAGGTTAAATTCAAACTATGGGGCAAAATCCCCAATGACATAAGGGAAGAAATAATGATGAGAACAGATCAAAATTCCTGCTATTTAATGAAAGTCTCTGCCTTTCACAATCAAAAATAAGTTGATTCTGGACTATTTTATCTTATTGTCTTTCAGTGAGTCTCTGTGAATCTGTAAGGACTTGATCAAAACAGAACAGTTTCTCTATTTTGTCTTAATATAGGAACAAGGATAAACTTCACTTGTCTGGCCTCTTGTCAAACTCAGTTTGTGGGTAGCATGCAGCTGAAGGCAACAACAAAGTTACAAACCTATTTAAAGATTATGAGTGGTTTGTAATTTCTTCCATTTATTATAATTTGATTCAAGGGTCCTTGAGGACAAATTTTATAGAGATGTTTACTTGGGCACAGTTTGGAAGTTAATACTTTTAAAAATTTTTTTTTAAACGAGAATGTGGTGGGTATTTCCTACATTCACTCAAGACTTCAACTGTTCCTTCCAACTTACATTGTTCTGTAATATCTAAATACATAGAGATATAACATCTTCATAGACTGAAAGATTTATCAAAGTAGAATGACAATTCTCCCCAAATTGTTACAGACTTAAACAAAATTTTTCCAGTAATAAATGTAGAGCTTTAAAGTAGTGAGAAAAGTTGCACATATGAAATGTTTCTGTGTTAGAACCAGTCACTCTATTTTCTTTGAGGAATATGTGTGTGTGTGTGTGTGTGTGTGTGTGTGTGTGTGTACTTTCTATATATAGTATCAACCTCTCTCTCTCTCTACATATATATGTATGTATATATATATACATATATATATATATATGTGTGTGTGTGTGTGTGTGTATTATATAATTTAAACATTTATAAAATTTAAGTTTAAAACCAGATTTGACATTCCTTTGAAATGGTTAAAATAGGCTTATAATTACAGTGGTGAGAAATGCAGCTGCCTCTCCATGATCTGAGAAATGTAATTTGCTTACTAGTCGTGTTCTCAGCTCTGTTTTGTTTCTTATTTTGAACTTTGATTTTCTTTTTAACTTTCCATGAAAGTTATGTTCTTTCTTCTTTTCATCTTTACCATCTGGTGGGGAGCATTGCAGTGAACTTCACTTAAAGAAGCTGAAGATTCATCCTGAAAAATCTGGAAAGTAAAAAAGAAGAACACAGGGGCAGCAGAGGAGGCCTGAATGGGTTAAACCCTGAGTAAATGTGTACTCTAATATGAACAAGGCCTGTACTGTATGCTTAGATGAATTGACTTGTGATAAGTTGATAAAATCTTTACCCACAGGGGCCAGACTGAAAAGAATGGCAAAGCTTTCCATGGGAATCTGAGTCTAAGTGTTGATAAACCGTTGATCAGTATGTGCAGAAACTACCAGCTGCATTCTTTTCCTGGATATTTACACTGAGGACTGCTGAACTGAAGAGACCTCCTGCTGAGATTGCTACTCTCTATCCCTGTGCTGTACCTAATATGCACGTTGACCTTTAAAGTTGTGGTAGTAGCAGAAAAAAAATGGAAAAGAATTTCCATCATGCAAGTACTTTTTTTAAAAAAGTCATTCTTGGTGGTTCTACACACCTAAGTGATACTCTACTTATACAGGTTATAATTTCTTTCCTCAGACATTTCTTGACACATCAGAGCTCTTTGCATTTATACTTTCATTCTCCCAATTTATCTTATCTTCTTTTTTCCCCCTAATTACATATTTAAGTTTCATGCAAGGGACAAATTTCAGAGCAATTCAATTGATGTCTTTTTACATTTTGTTGTTGTTGTTCTCAAGACAAGGTCTTATTCTATATCCTAGGGCAACCTGCAGCTTGTAATATAGCTCAGATTTGCCTTTGATTAGGTGACCCTCAGTCTAACTCATCTTGCAATTATGGGTACTAACCTGTAGTATTGGCAGTACATGTGACCCTCTTATGTCTAGTTCTGAATGAGGCACTGACTTCATCTTCAGATTCTGTTCCCCAGATCAGTATTACAGTAATAATATTGTTCCTCTTTTGATTATTTAATTTAAGACAACTTTCAAATTCAGTCACTGCCATATGACAAGAGTTCTATAATGTTCTTTTTTGCTTCTAATTAAAGTCTAGATTCCAGCTTTAATTTATTTTTCCAGCACAGATTCAATTTTTCGAATATTTCAATCATTTAATCCACAAAATCCTGCTTATTTTGTATAGGTAATTTGAAAATGATTTTTTAACCTGTCCTTGTGTCACTGTATTTGTGCATTGAGTTCCTTTTGAACACTAAAGTCTTTTTTCCAAACTGAAATGAAAGCTTCGTTAAGTCAGAGTTTTTGTTCAAGTTTGAATATTGTATACCTAGCACTTGTCATAGAACCTGGTAAATATTAAGTGTTTAATAATTATGTGTTGAGCCAATAATTACTTCAACTGTATGAGCAACAGAAATAAACTTTCCCTTCTTTCAGTGTCTCAAAAATAGCAAATGATGATGAATCTGTGACATGTGTTACATGATATAAAGCCAAAAAATACAACATTTAAGAGTTTTGAATTTGTTGTAGAAAATTAATGTAACCTCATTATAAATTGCTTGGAGCTATTCATTTACAAAATAATGTTACCAATGTGAAACGAAAGCATTGGGAAATGATTCCAATTTTAGAAAAGAACATTTCGAATGAGAACATTAACATTTACAAAGACATTTATTTTCAATTTTAGCAAGATGACTAAATGGCAATATGTGCAATACTTTTTGTATGAAGGTGTAGTCAGTTGGCTCTACTTATGTGCTGAAGCAAGTATGTAATTTGCTAAAAAATAAAAAAAAAATGAATCCATTTGTTCTCATTTATCTAAGCCCAGGATATGTTGGAACAGAATTAGGATCTGCTTAATGACATTCTGACTTCTGCTAAATACATTATGAAATTTCATAGGCGCATCTATATCAGGTGGTACAACCTACTTGGGGAGAGATGATTTTTTTGAGGCCTCAATAATTAAAAACATTTATCTTGAAAGTAAATTCAAGGTTGGCTTCTTGGGAGTCTGACTCCAAATCCTATATTTAGCAGTGCTTAGCCATGATGCCCTTCTTTGTGAGGTTTATTGAATGACAATTTGAAGTTCTCTGCTGACATTCAATATCACAAGGAATTTTCTGGCCATTATTTTTTCACCCATCCTGTGTTTTCCAGGTTAAAGTGGTAAAATTATCTTGTCTTTTCTGTCAGAAAGTCCAGTATATATTCTTGTGAAATTTTACCATTTTATTCTTTTGCATTTTACAATTCTAAGAAGAAGCTTGATGACAGGGAGCTTTTGAGAACTCATGCTAAGTTTCTATAATTAAACAAAATTGTTCTAAGAAAAATCATATATTTGACAATATTTAAAAAACTATCTTGTACTTTCAAAACAAAAAACACAAATTAAAGATTAAACTTTGATTAAATATGAGACTGTGAAACAGTATTAGTGTGCACACTTCAGTGACTCAGGAGAATGCAGAAAATGTGTTCTTTGTATTTTAGTGTATAATTTTTGAGGTGCCTACATTTCTGTCTTTAGTATTGGACTGCATTGGTGTCAGAAAGAATAGAAACAAAGACAGTCAAAAGCCATATTTATTAGTTGTGGGATGGCTAACTTCCATTTTGCAGTGTTTTTATTTATCTGTTTATTGAGATTATAATGTAAATAACATATTTTTCTTCAATTTCTTCCTTTTATAACTTCCCATATACTCACATGTTACTTGTATATATCTTTTCAGGGTTGAATATTTGGTACTGTTTAAGCAATTGCTATGTTCTTTCCGGGGGGGGGGGGGGGAATGCTTCTCCCTCATCCAACATTCCTCAGATGTATATAGTACTTCCTGAAGGTTGAAAGCCTCAGGAGATTTTTTTCTATACAATTTTGCATGTCCAATAGTTTCATCTTTGTTCACCTTCAGCTATGATGCCTATCTTAGTGTTTTACTGCTGTGAACAGACACCATGACCAAGACAATTCTTATAAAGACAACATTTCATTGGGGCTGGCTTACAGGTTCAGAAGTTCAATCGATTACCATACAGGCTGGAACATGGCCCCATCCAAGCAGGCATGGTTCAGAAAGAGCTGGGAGTGCTACAACTTCATCTGAAGGCTGCTAGTAGAATACTGAGTTTCAGGCAGTTAGGAGTAGGGTCTTAAAACTCATGCCCTCCATGATGCACCTACTCCATCAAGGCTACAACTCCAAATAGTACTCCTCCCTGAGCCAAGCATATACAAACCATTACATTCCAATCCCTGACTTGTTCAAACACATGACTCTAAGGGGGACATTTCTAGCCATAGAATAATTTTAAAAATACATTTAATCCAAATTCCAAAGTCCCCATTGTCAATAGCAGTGTCAATAATATTTAAAGCCCAAAGTTTAAAGTTTCTTTTGAGATTCAACCAATCACTTAACTCTAATCCCCAGTGAAAGACAGAAAACCAGCTGAGCAAATCCCAAACATCTCCATTTCTGATATCAAAATGGTCTTCAGATCTCCACTCCTTTTTCATCTTTGTTGACTGCAACTTATATCTCCTGGGCTGGTTCCATTTCCTGTTAGATGCTTTCTTTGGCAGGTATACCATGGCTCTGGAACTGTTAACATCTTTGGTTCTCCAAGGCAATTTCAATGATAGAGCTTCTTGTTTGAATGTCTGAAGTATACACATAATCTTCTGGGCTTCTCCAAAGGGCTTGGGTCATTCTCCAGCTATGCCCTCTGTATTACTCTAAGCTCAGGTTGATCCACTGCACTGCTGCTGCTGTTCTTAGTGATCAACCCATGTTACTGGTATCTACAATACACTGGAGTCTTTCACTGCTGCTAGGCTTCACCAATAGCCTCTCATAGGCTATCTTCATGGTGCTAAATCTCAAGTACTTTACATGTCTTCTTCAGTACTTGGCTATCAACTACAATTGAGGCTGCACCTTCACGAATGGCCTTCCATGGTCTCTCACAGGGGCAAGCCTCAGCTGTTCTTCATAATCCCTTCATGCTTCAAAACTAGTACCACATGGGTGGTTTTTACACATGACCAAGTACAGCTGTAGCACGAGGTACAACCTTGGCTCTCCTGGAACACAACTTTTTGTGCTCTCAGAAGATTTCACTTCAGTGATGCTAGTCTCTTCTTAGCTCCAGGTAACCAGCATCAATTTTCCCAGTAGTTTCTTCTATTTTTGACTCTAAAGCCAGAGCCACATGACTGAAGTTGCCAAGTCTGCTGCTTGCAGGAGCTGGAACCTGGCCCCCTTGTTCTATTACACATCATCACTAGCTTTCTGTTTTCCAACTCCTTCATTTCCTAAGTTTGGTTGTCCTGTTTCTGGCTCTGTAGATTGACCTTGAACTCAGATATCTGCATGCCTGTCTCCTGGGATTAAATGTGTGTACCACCATGCCTGGATTTAAACTTTTCTTCACCTAGAACCTGTTTTGTCTCAGGATGGACTTGAACTCAGAGATTTGCTTCACCTTAGCTTCAGAGAGTCTCTTCACCTTAGCTTCAGGCATACTCTTCAGACAAGGGCAAAAGTTGCTATGTTTTTTCCCCAAATACTACAAAAACAGAATCTAGGCCACATATGGAAGTTCTTCTTCATTGAAACCTCTTGGGCCAGTTCTGCACAGTTCAAATCACCCATAGCAACAAAGTCCCACATATTCTTACTAGGTTGGCTTATTAAGCCCCACTTAAAACATACATGGCTTTCCAAATCCAAAGTCCCCAAATCTATATTCTTCTTAATAAAAGCATGGTCAGCCTATCAAAGGAATACCCCACTTGTGGTATCAATTTCTCTCTTAGTTATGGTTTTACTGCCCTAACTGTGTATGTTAGGGCACCATGACCAAGGCAGGTCGTATAAAGCCAACATTTAATTGAGACTGGGTTGCAGGTTCAGAGGTTCAGTCCATTATCAGGAACATACCAGCATACAGGCAGGTATGGTTCAGGAGGAGCTGAGAGTTCTACATCTTCATCTGGAGGCTGCTAGTAGAATACTGGCTTCCAGGCACTTAGGAGTAGGATCACCCATAGTGACACATCTACTCCAGTAAGACTATACCTCCAAATAGTGCCACTCCTTGGGCCAAGCATATACTAACCATCACAATGTCTATGGACAACAACTATTGTCAATATGGCACAACAGTCCTAAAGGTGCTATAATGGCATACATGTCCTGTAGGAAACCAAAAGCTCTCCTATTGGACTTCAGATCCACTCCATAATTTGGAAATCATGCCAGGTACTGAAAATTTAAATAAGTACTCTGTGCTTCTTAAGGTTTGGTCTGTTGCTATGTATTGTCATACTAGTAACTGCAGGTCCTGTGGCCTACAAGCGAATTCTCACATTTATCAGCTTTTTGGGGGGTGGGGTGGGGGTGAGGGGTGGGGAGCAAATCTTGTTCCTTAACTTTATGCTATTGATTAAATAAAAATGGCAAAACCAATAACTAGAAGGTTGGTGAGTTTCCAGTTATCTGGTTGAGGGTAGCAGAGAGAGAGCAAGAAGGAGAAAATAGGAAGAGTAGACATGGAGCAAGGAGGAAATCAACATGAGAGGAGATGGATGCACCATAAGATAGATGCTGAGCACATGGCCAAGAGAAACAGAAAGTATTTGGGGTACACTGCTAGGGAAATAGCTAGGCCAGCTGTCACAACAGTAGATTAGAGGTTCCTCTCCAGGAACTGTCATCCCCCACATAGTCTATGTATCATTCATTTGTAAACTATATGGAGATAAGATGAAATTGGTTCAACTACATTATAGCATCCAATTAGAACACAAAATTGCTGCCTGAAAAAGTTTCATGAAAAGGCAGTCTAGCGATACAAGTGGCCTGGTTTATTTAAAAAAAAATAAAATAAATAAAATTAAAAAGAAGAACAAAATACAAGAGGCACAAGAGCTGCAGCCTCTCTCAAGTGCATCAGAGTTAAAAGCAGGCTAGAGAGAGCTAGGCCTGAAGCAGCAACCAGCACCAGTGCAGAAGCTTAGTGGGTTAAAAAGATCTGTCCAGGGCTGGCAAAACGTAAAACCAGGAGTCCTCACCTATCTGAACAGTTAGGGCTGGCCTAGTAAGAGCACAAGGTATAAACTAAATGACCCACAAACCTAAACTGATAAATTATCAACTTTAAAGATCAATAAAAGAGAAGGGAAGCTAAATATAAAAAGAAATATTTTATTTAAATGCAAGAAAATAAATCTTTAGGGACAACAAGCAGCTGAAAGCCAGATGTAGATATTTGTACCCAACTCATGGACAGAAGCAGCGGACCCCTGTTGTTGAATTAGGGCAGGCTGAAGAAGCAGCGGAGGAGAAGAGCAATCCTGTAGGAAGACCAGCAGTCTCAATTAATCTGGATCCCTGAGATCTCGCAAACATCGGACCACCAAAAAGACAGCATACAGCAGCTGATATGAGACCCCCTACACACATACAGTAGAGGACTTCAGAGATGATGCACCTAACCCTCAAGAGACTGGAGACCACAGTGAATTTAGAGGTCAGGTGGGTTGGTGGGGTGGGGACATCCACATGGAGACAGGGGCTAGAGGAGGAGGTATGGTATGTAGAACAGTCAGGGGTGGGTTGGGGGATGGGGAATAAAATATGAAGTGTAAATAAAAAGAAAAACATTTTCTACATTTGGGAAGCACAATGACACAGTGCATCTGTATTCCATATGATTTTACTTCTTTTTTTATCATATAAATGACTGCGATATGATTAAACTAACATCTAACAGACAGACTGTTGTCTTTTACCTGCTCAAATAAGAAACAGAAAATCATCTTTACTTGATCTATGAACATTGCATTTCTATATACAAATGTGTATATAGAACCATATATTGCTTGTAAAAGTTTGTATGGTGGAGAATGGTAGGTCAAGAAAGCAGCTCTGACAAGATCTACCCTAAGGATACTAGGATGCCTGATCCTGCCTTATTCTGTTCCAATGCTTTTTCCCCAAGAGATGTGCTTCCAGAACAGCTGCAGAAAACTGCTAACCCTGGGTGATCTCAATTCATCCAGCCATACAGCCTGATCCAGTCATGATTTCACTTTAAGCCTGAACCTTCTCAACATACAGAAATTGGACAACAAATTATGCCAGGTGGCTTTTCTTTTGACTTAACATTTTCCCAATTTCTATTACCTCCCCCCCTAAAAAAATTCTTCTCCCAATTCAGCACAGCACTGCACAATTATCAGAAGACCACCATCCCAGTTCCTTAAATTGAGGTGGATTGTTTAGGTTATTTTATGAGTAATAGATACATTGTCCTTTAAGGAAATGGTTACAAGAAGTTATGGTCTTGGACAGGGACAAAGCAAAATAGGCAACTTAGAGTCAGGGATTTCTATCTTTCCTTTTCTCTAGCCTTTCTTACATAAAGGGAAGGGGATTGAGAAGAAAAACAGGAGAATATAGACTTTAAATATAGAAACAACAGAATAAAAGGGTCAATTACTGACTCTACTTCTCAATTTAGAGCTATTGGTATTCTCAAATAAAGTTATTTTGTTTACATTGAAATGGATTATTTTATACTGATATAGATGTAAGATTTCATTGGTATATATCTTTGAATATTGATACACAATTAGGTTAATTTTGATATAAATAATGTACCTGTGTTTCAACTCTTGTATAGACATTATGCTTATGCAACTCATTTAAAAAAATACAAGGTTTATTCCTGTAATATCTTGTAATAACTGCAAAACTATTAAAACTATTCAGGGTAGTTAAGAAATGCAAGTTAATAGATAGTCAATCTCATTGTCATACCAAGTAAAGTAAAGATCATCACAGAAATATGCATCCTGGGTTGATCTGTTAATAGGTAGCTAGAGACAGGCAATCCTTGCTTGTTAAAATATGCTCTTAGTATATAGATGGTTTTCAAAAAACCTCAGAGACTCATAGAAAATGACATTTAAAGATCTTTTAGTAATTTATGTCTTTTTTGACAATGAAGTAGATCTGTTCCTGCTAGCACTTCCCATTCTACTGCAAAGAATATGATAAGCATTAAAGTACCTTCATTTGGAGATGTCTTCATTTGTGGCAAACTAGCCACCCAATAAAGAAAATACCCTACTTTCATTTGCACACAGCATGCTGTTCAGAAAGGAAAAAAAAAAAAAGACACTGGGAAGTTGACTGCTAAGATCTGATAAGACAGAGTAAGTAAGACCTTCATAATTCCTGCTTCACAAAATGTCTTCAGATATTCTGGGATGGACAGATGAAGAGGCTCCGATGTTTTAGAGTGTATTGGAGAATGTCCAGGCAATCAATTGTCTGTCATTTCTATAATTTTGGAAGCTATGTCGCTGCACTTCCTGCATATTCCGTCTTGAGTCCCTGAAGGGATTGAAGATTAGATAGCCATAGTATTATTATAAGCTTAAGTTGTTTAGTATTTAAGATGTTTTAAGACTAGAAAGATAATTTTCGGGCAGTAATATAAGTTAGAATAGAAAATGATTTTGTTACAGAACTCTGGAGTCACCAAGGTAGGATATCTAAGTTGTCAAATCCAAGTGGACCATACTTTTTGAATAGAACTCTTAACAAATAACTTTTTTAATTGCTTTGTAATAGATTCTACTGTATATTGTAAGTATAATATACTGTATGCTGTATATTATAAGAGAAGAATCCTTTTCATTTAGACAAAAAAGGGAAAGAAGGTGGTTCTATTGCTATGTATGTAAGATTAGCAACTGCAGGTCTAGTTGCCTACAAGTGAATCCTGACATTTACCAGCTTTTATTATGCAAGCCTTGTTCCTTAATTTAAACCTACTGGTTGGATAAAAATGGTGCAACTAATTACTGGAGGGATGGGAGGTAATAGAGAAGGAGAAAACAGGAAGAGGGGAAATGGAGAAATTTGGAAGCCCTTGGGAAAGGAGATGGATGGTTAGCACATGTTCAGGAAAAACAGCAAGTATTTGGGGTACACTGTTGGAAAGCAGCCTGATCATGTGTTAGAAAAGTAGATTAGGGGTTACTCCAGTAATTATCAAACTCAAATACAATACCTTCTGTCTGAATCTCATTCATCCGTTAGCTAGACAGGCATAAGAGTAAATTGGGGTGACTACAATGCTAGTAAAGTCATAAATATTTAAGGAGAGGCTAAAATTATTAATTTCCTAAACCAACATAATGTATAACAACAATCTAAATATTTGTTCTTATACCCACAGTAAATGTAGTCTTTACTTCCTCTTCAAGTACATTTCTTTTCAACGATGAAAATCACCTTGTAAACCGTAAAAAAAAAAAAGAAAAAAAAAAGAAAAAAATCAGAATACAGTGTTATGGAGCCCAGTACCACAGGATATATCTATACAACTCTTCCATAAAACTTATATTTTTGAGAAAGAAAGGCTAATTGTTGTAGCTTTCCTTATATGCAAATGAGAAAATGATATAACTTATTTTGTAAGAATTAGATAAGTTGAGCTTCTATATCCATCTAAATGTATGATATAATTCAAAACAAATGGCCTGTCTATTCATGATAGGTAACATATGGATAGAGTTGGCAAAATAAAGTAATGACTCATTCATATTGGGTTATTTTCATAAAGTTCTTTTCCAATCATAAAATGAAATATTTTACTTATCGCTACTTTAGTTATCACTATTGATTTTTGAGGTATAGATAGATATTCAGGTCATGACTCTTAAGAGTCTGACATTGGTGAACTTTTAAACTGTTTTTTTTTTTTAAGTTTAACCACAAACCTGTAGAAATTATCTTTCTTTTTATTTTCTACTTATATTTAGATTGTAGTTGATCTTTAGAAGTTTTCCTTAAAATAAAGTGTCATAAAAGTGCAAAAATTCTAGTTCCACTAAAATGATCTTGATGGCTCTTTTGGTAGAGAACTAAAGTGAATTATGAAATGAACTTATGAATGTGTAAGGTAATAAATGTATACATTATATGTTATAGGATGACCACTCTTATGTAACATATAATTTGATATTCCACTGTCTACAGATTTTAGGCAATTTAGCATAGGAAAGTTGAGTGCCTCATTTGGTTAATAAATTACATGGACTCTAACATAAATGTATCAAATATCTAGTTTGAATCTTAACCATGAAATTTTAGGATCTACCAAATTTCATATGATCAGACTTTTGAAAGAGCTTTGGAGAATACTCATTAAAAAAGGAAGCGAGCAAATGATACAAAAGAAAAACTTCCTAAATCTCACCAACTTCAATTTCAAACATCTCTTGAATCAAATTTGCATTTTAATGAGATGTTCAAATTGATTTTTAAGTTTGTGAATAAAATCTTTTTCTTTTCAATCTAATGCATGAAAATGAATTCAATTTCTCCATGAAATTGTAGATTGCATAAATAAATATTGCATATAAGTAA
The DNA here is from genome assembly GCF_978045245.1 of Mus caroli. Taxonomy (NCBI): domain Eukaryota; kingdom Metazoa; phylum Chordata; class Mammalia; order Rodentia; family Muridae; genus Mus; species Mus caroli. The sequence goes on along the minus strand of NW_028227261.1, from coordinate 127,901,859 downwards.
TGCATACTACATATACATATATTTTCAACATTTAAGGGTAGTATCCATTTAAATTATAATTAATACGTTATACATTTTTCTTCACTTATTTAATGGAATAAAAATTATGGTTTTAATTCATTTCAAAATATTGAATAAGGGCTGAAGATATGCTGCATGGCATAAGAGCACTCTCTGGTCTCTCAATTGGCTGGATTTGATTCCTATCATCTACATTGTGGTTCACAATCATCTGTATCATCTGATGCCCTCTTTTTATCTTCAGTTATATAAGGCATGCACATGGTACACACATATACATATAATGGAAAACAGTCTTACATGGTCTCCATGTAGTTATTTCCACATGTATATGTACATTTGCAGAAACACATGTATTCTTATATGCATGGCAGACACATGTGCCCCTAACACAATATCATATAATATTTATGTAAACAGACACCATTTGTTGTGATAGTGTACATATGATATATGACATATAAGTAATCATAAAACATGTAGAGTGTTAAAAATCCTTAAATAAAATTACGAACACTTACTCTCATACCTAATTTATTTTGTAGTACAAAATAACAAGGCTTTCCTTTTTTCTGTTTCTTTGGGAAACCTTAGTCCTTTTTCTTAAAGTTTCATTTATATTTCCTGTATTTTACTTATTTTAAAATCACATAATCATCTTGAGATATGGTCTATTTGCCAAAATACTTGCTTTCCAGACATTGTAAACAGACTTTAATTGCTAACACCTACATGGAAGATTAGATAATTTGTGGCATCCACTTATAATACCAATGCTAAAGAGTATAGATTAGGAAAATCCCTGGAGTTTGTAGGCTAGCCATCCTAGCCTAATAATGGAGTTCCAGGTCCAATAACTTACTGATTAACAAACTAACACAGTGGATACTGTGAAAGGGGTCATCACTTCAAGGTGTTTACTTCCAAAGCTGACTACTTATGTTCCATCCTTAAGAATTGTGCAGTGCATTACTGTCACTCAGATATACAAGCTAACTAAAGATATTAATGTAAAAATGAAAATATTAACAGCAACAGCAGAAACAGTAGAGTAAAGCAACAATACCTAGGGTTTAACTCTGGTCTCCATGTAGTTATTTCCACATGTATATGTACATTTGCAGAAACACATGTATTCTTATATGCATAAATAGACACATGTGCCCCTAACACAATATCATATAATATTTATGTAAACAGACACCATTTGTTGTGATAGTGTATATATGATATATGACATATAAGTAATTAACTAGACATATAAATAATTAACTAACTAAAAGGTGGTATCAATGAGATGTTTTATCAGTTCAAAGTGTTAATCCCCAAGTTTGGCTTTTTGAGTTCCATCTCTGAGAACCATGTAGTGGAAAGAGAGAGCCCACATGTAGTTATATATCCCTTTATGTATAATTCACTGGGACAGAGTGAAGAAAGATCAGCACTGTATGGATTCTGAAATGTGTTTCTATTTTCTATGGACTTTAGTGGAGCAAGTGATTTCCTATTGTGTAATTATTCACTTGACAATAGCTCTATTTTTTGTTGACTTGTTTTATTTCAGTGATTCAGTGTTCTGGTCTAGGTTGCAGTTCACTGTGTGGTCCAGGCTGCCCTCCACATTCTGCTCATCCTTCAGTCTCAGCCCCTGACTTCTGGGTAACAGAACTGAATCACCACAGCTAAGCCTGCTCCTCTAAAGATAGTTTCTAATTGAAGGTCGCTAGTAATTCTCTTTTGAATTCTTTTTTTGATATTCCAATAAGTTACATTAATGTAAAAAGTGTGAAATCTTGACTTTGAATTTAATACAAAGTAATAACAGACTGTTGATTTTTATCAAGAACTGTTATGTGATATTTCTTAAAATTTCAAATTTAACATTAATGGTACTTGGCAAATTTGATACCTTAGTCAGGTTGTCTTTCCCAGGTTTATATTTTCTTACAAAGGAGTATGCTAAACACACACACACGTACACATGCACACACACACACACACACACACACACACACACACACACACACACACACACCAGGTATCTTCAAAAATTTTCTGAAACAAAGGAATAATTGTGATTTGAGATGTTTATTTGTATACATAACGTTTATTTGAATGTTTATGTTGTATTTGAGTAAATTATAACCACGTCATTAAAGATTAATGCTGAGATTTATACATATAGAGAAGCTTTATTATATGGAGTAGACTGAGTTTGTACTTTTGTAATGCACATTGGATTATTATATTAACTGATAAAGGCTATTGTTCTGACTCAATCATTGCATCTTCTTTGTTAGATGGAAAGTTTTATCAATATGCAACTCTTGAGATCCATTGTAATTCTTTCCTGTTTCAAGTTAAAAATCATGTTAAACATCCACAAACATTAAATATTAACCAGTTAGTCCCTAGAGCTCCTTTATTTTGACAGACCCACCACCTTTGACCCTTAAGGCTAGTCATATATTTATGTTTGGAATATATTCCATATATTTCAGACAGCGGCAGCTCTATGGTGCTCAAACTTTCCAATTTTTGGCCATCGGGGACCTTACAAGAGGTATTTTAAAAAGGATGATATTTTCATTGTCTTGAGAAGGCATTTGACATTTTTGGAAGACTCTCTGTTCTGCTAATAATGGAGCAGTTCATCAGAAACATTCTGAATATTTTTCCCAGAACACCCTGCTTCCCCTTCAGTCTCATATTTACATACATTTCATGTAGTATGCATTGTATACATTATAAATAATTATATGAACAAATTTTGATTTGATTCATTGAAACTTTCTATTCATTATTTATAAATTAAAAGAATTTAGAGGAGGAATACTCTTTCCTGCTGCTGCTCTTCCTCATAATGGTGATGATTTTTGGTGATTGAGAGAGGTTTTCATGTCCTCAGGTTTTCCTCAGGCTTACACTTTAGCCTAGGCTGCTACTAAATTTCTGATCTCCTGCCTTATAGGGGGTATGATTAAGGGTATGACATCAGACTTGATGTTGAAGTTATTTCTTAAACGATTCTATTACAATGTCTAACACACTTTAATGTTACAGGCAGTTTAAAAATAAGGCTTAAGAACGTCTATTTAGGATTGTTCCAATTAAACACATTTTCTTCTACATGTGCTAAGGCTAAGAATTCTTTTCCTCAATAAAAGTTAGCCTGGTAAGATTAAAATGCAAAATAATTTCTTCATATGTTCTACCTTAGTTTACATGTTTCAGTATTACACCTCACACAAATATGTGACAAAAATTGAGGCACCATACATACAGGGGACACATCTTTCTTCTGCAGACCCTTGATTTGATCCTCAGTATGGCAAATAAAAGAAACACATACAAGAAACCAACAAATGAGTAACTGAAGCCTTCATCCTGTCACCAATGATGCTGGTGATTAAACATTTACATTTTAATTGATTGTTTATCAAGGACAATAACTAAAGAACAGTTGTCATCCAATCCTGCATATTCTTCCTTTGGGCATTTTGTTACACTTGGATGTATGTAAACATATGTGATATCATCAACATGATCAAGATAATAAATATTGGTTTTAAAATGTTTTTTTGGGGCTATGTAATCACACAGTATGCTTCAAAGTTAGTTTTAATATTTTCTTGCATGCACAGCTGTATTTGTTTTGTGCTATATTTGTAAATATCTCTTAATTGGTAAATTATAAATGTCAATATAAAATATGAGTTTTCAAATTCATAGCTATGAAACTAGATATACACATAGTCATGTGGTTTTTCAGCTTAGCTACTGGTTATTTCCTTTTATCCTTAGGGAAAACTGTTATATTTTCCTTTTCTAATATATGTTTCCCTTCCCTATAGATTTATTCATTCTTTTGTTCCTAATATATGCAGTTTTACCTTTTTGTTGATACTAAACAAATTTACAGCTTTTGTTCTTGTGTTTGCCTTCACACTAAATATCTTTCTACATTTCCCCTAATTCCCCTCTCTTGGTTATGGGTTGTTAGTTTCCCAGTATAAGAAATAATGAAATTGGTTGCTAATTTTGTCTTGCTTCTGTCCTTTCTCTTATCCAGAATCTGACTGAGGGCAATTCAGTTTAATTCACAGTTAATAGCAACTGGGTGTCAGCAAGCAGAGTTCATTCCTTATTCTATTTAGTTTGGTAATGTTATTTAGGACCACTTTTGAATTAATCACATTTGCTAAGAATTCTCTATTTTTTTGTTTGTTTCCTAGAAATCATGGGTTTGGCATATTTTTAAATATTATTTCCTGAATGTGCCTTATGCTCACCTTTGAATCATACTTATTGAATACATTATCCTATTTTAATTTCAAACTTTAAATAGAAGGATTACATGAATTTTTTATAATTTACTACTTCATTCCCTCCAACAATTCAGCTTCCAGAAGGTTTTTAAATTAGCTTTAGAGTGTATAGGTTGATAATATTTACCAAAGTATTGATGCTGTAGAGTCAAAACCAGGTGAAAATAAGCTAGCATATTGGAACTGAACATTTGTCTAACCTTGTGTGGGAATGTAATTATGCTGAAAATTTGACCATATGATAAACTTATTAATGTACCACCCTGAATTCTTACCCAGTATACAGTACTTTATTAATCGTAAGTACCTCAAGATACAGTTCTTGATGAATTCACTGCTTGTTGTTTCTAATTCATTTCTAAGCCATCAAAAACTCTTGCATAGTTCTTCTATATTGATGTGTCAGTCACTTAATGAGGGGGTGAAAGTCCTCCATTGTGTTTAGTTGTATATTCATCAATGTGCTTTATCTTTCTTACAGTTTTTACACAGAATATTGCTTAGTGAAGTAGGCTTTCCCTTAAAGTAATGCAGACAATGAACACAAGAAGCACAGAATTGAAATTTTCCTTGCATATGAATCAAAATATATGACATCCCTGAGTAGATTATCATTATCCCCTTGCTGTAGAATCCAACACTTTCCATCACTGAAAGTTTATTGTTTTTATTTTTTATTTTAAAAATAAGCCACAAAAATTCCACCTTTAAACTTGATAGTGCATACGGTTGGCTCATCACCCTTTCAGGAGAGATGGATTGTGTATTTGCTCCTTGACACTATAGATATCTATCCTCCCTTGTAATAGACACACCATTTAATCATTAGGGTAGATAAACTTAAGTAGAAGTCTAGCTTGGACTTCTATCTTTGTGAAAATTTCCTCCCACATATGTCTCACTATTTCATGTATGATAAAATATATTTAAATTAACAACCAACTACTGCTTTGGACGTTTGCTTTCCAACAGTAAACCCAAACCTTCTGATACCCTCCTGAAGACAGGCTAGCAGATGAAGCCTGTCTTCACATATTTCAAATACAGAAAAATGAATTTGCCTCATGAAAGAGCAAATTTTAAAGCAATCAAGAGTATGAGGTGAAATTCAAGACACCTGCCTACATTTAACTATCACTATAATAAAATTTGAATGTAGCATGATAATATTCTCTTAAAATGCAGAATATAGAATCACTTTACTTGCCAAATGTGCATCTGTGAGAATAATATTTTGCTGCCAAGAATAAAGTAAGATTCTATTCTCCTTTTTAACAGCATTGTTTTTGTGCCCAAGAACTAAAAGATATCATAAAAGCTTGGAACTAAAAATCATAAGGTAAGCATTACTCTGCTAATCTAAAACTTTTTCAATAGAATTTGTACAGTTAAGTTATGTACAAATACCTTTTAGTATTCTTCATATGTATGATCATTTGCATACACACATTAGCTTTGTTTGAAATATGCAGTGGTTTTGGTTATACTAAAATATTTTAAAAAAAACCATAGCATAAATATACTCTTAAATACATTTTTAAAATGTACACACAAAATCAAAGTGTATGTCACCACCTTATGGAATCAGAAACATGGTATAAACTTATGTGTCACCAATGTAATTTATTTCCTGAGTGAAACATCCTATACTTTGCTAAGAATTGCAATATCCAATCTTATATTTGTCAAAACTCATCTTGTTGATCTATCAAAACCCTAGAAATAATACTATGTAAAAATGTATCACATATTTCACCTAGAGAATCCTAATTGTAATTAGTCATAATTAATATTATCACATTTACATTAAACATTTGCCTGTGAAATTCTGTGAGATTAACAGCAACCTGACTAATGTTTATTTGGCATTGTGTGTCATTTTGTGTGAACATTAAAGGTCAATGAAATAATACAAATCTAGTTTAGAGAAGAATCATATTAAATTCTATTTATGAGATAGTCAAATTAATGGACATAATTCAAATATAGAGTAGTCGCTCCATTTTTTTGTATTAGAGTAAATAAAGAAAGGTGAATCCTTTCATGATTTAGTAATATTGCATTGGAAGTTAACACTGAGTCGGTAATAATTGACTTTATGTATTTCATAGCATGCTCAATATACCCCTAAACAAAATGGTTGTCATGATGTTGTGAGATTTCAGTGAAGCTGTAGCTATACTTCAGGATACAAGGTGGTGCTGTTTCATTTCAGAATCAACATTGCAAAAAAAAAAAAGTGTAGCAAGAATGAGGACATCGCTTCTCATAAAGAGAGCAGATACATAGAAGGAGTCAGTCCTATACCTCTGCATGCCAGTTATGATTTTGTTCAATGGAAAAGTAGATAAGTTATATCTGTATATGTGGCTCAATGTAAATTCAAAGGCAATAACAATATTCAATGAAGGATGAAATGTTCATTCTTTATAGTTTGCAGGTCTCTGTGGCCTGCAGTATTGGGAGAGGCTGCAAAGGCCCTGCTCTTAAAGAAACAACAATATGTGCCTCTGAAAGATGAAGAGTGAAAGCAATGGATTATTTCTAGTGCTTTTGACTTCTTTTACTGACATTTTAGAGGCTTTGAAACTAAAAGTCTGGCTTCTCCTTCCACTATAATCCCACTGAACAATGGTACTAGTGAAGTCCAAAGGTGCCCCTCTTTTCTACCTATTCAAAACCCATCTTTAATGCTATCAGGATGTAAATCTGCCTGCTGCAAAGCAGGCAGTTGTTTTTTTATCTTATCTTGCTCTATTCTTATTGTTCTAGAATAGAGGGATAAAAATTCATGCTCTACTTTCTATAGCAATATTCCCTTGTGACATCAGTAAAATTAAATCACCTTTTTGTTTAATTTTGAATCTAGCTTAAAGAGATGCTTGGTGCTAACATTTTTTTTACACTAGTTTTTAAATTTTTTGTGTTTTAGCTCAGTAAATAATTACAAGTATTTTTTTTACAAGTAATAAAAATGCTTTTCAAAAATTGGTAATATAGAGGAGTTGCATTGCTTTGTGTGAGTTGATATACTTGCCAGATTTTCTTTTTGTAATATTGATAGTCTTCCATACGTTTTTCGGGTGTTTTATTACAAGTTAATACATTTATCTTATAAACTATATTAATTTGTTTATCTTAAATGTTTTACTGTTTTAAATCCACTTCAAAATTAGAAAAAAAAACAACCTATTCTTCTTTGAGACAGAATCTCATATAACTCAGACTACAGCTGAAAATGATCTGCAACTTCTGATTTTTATCTTCTACCTAACATGTTCTGAGGGTATAGGTATGAACTGCTATGTGAAGACAAACTTACATTTTTTTCTCAGTATACCATGAGTCTTGTTTTCATACAATAAGGTGAAAATACATCTACTATTTGCAAGTTTGGCATAAACACATTTATTTTGATAATTCATTGTATTTGACATTATGAACAGAATAAATCCCTGACTGGCTCATTAATGGCAGTATAGTAATTAATTCTAATAAATATTGTAGTATCTTAAATATACTCTAGAAACAGAGTCTAAGCCTGTTTCATTTAAGTGAATGAAGTGGATGACTGCAAGGTAGTTCATGTATTAACAAAAGTAGAGTCATAGAAACATTTAACATATTTAATGCATACATACCTCCTGAAAGAAAACACATGTGCTCTGATATCTTCCTTTCTCTAAGAATAGGCATTTAGATACTATGGCAGACATGTTTACAATCTTTTTGCTGGGAGATTCACATGATATATTAGGAAGTACTAGTGTGTTGAGATAGAAAGTTTAACTTTGAATTTTCTAAAATCTTGACTTGAAAATTATTATAAAATATTTGGTTTTCTGTAGCACAAAGAGAATTAATCTTCATCTTATGTATATAAAATAGGGATATTTTTATTAGATATTTACTTTATATACATTTCAAATGTTGTCTTCTTTCTTGGTTTTCCCTCTGAAAACCTATCCCCTCCACCCTTCCCCTGCTCACCAACCCACCCACACCTGCTTCCTGGCCATATTATTCCTCTACACTGGAGCATAGAGTCTTCACAGGACCAAGAGCCTCTCCTCCCACTGATCACTGACTAGGCCATCCTGTGCTACATATGCAGCTGGAGACATAAGTTCTACCTATATATACAAAGAACTCAAGAAGTTAGACTCCAAAAAAACAAATATCCCTATTAAAAATGGGGTACAGAGCTAAACAACGAATTCTCAACTGAGGAATACCAAATGGCTGAGAAACACTCAGTTGAACTGAGAAATGTTCAACATTCTTAGTCATCAGACAAATGCAAATCAAAACTATCCAGAGATTCTGCCTCACACCAGTCAGAAAGGCTAAGATCAAAAACCCAGGTGACAGCAGATGCTGGTAAGCTTGTGGAGAAAGAGGAACACTCCTCCATTTCTTGTGGGAGTGCAAGCTGGTACAACCAACTTCATAATAGTGTTACTCCGTGAGCCAAGCATATTTAAACCCCCATAATTTCTAATACTTAACATATAGTAAATTCTCAATAAGTAGGCATTTATTATAGCTTCAGAGACACAATTTTTGTAAAAATCCTTGAATACCATTAAAACACAAAGAAAAAAATATTGATGTATATAAGTTCTATCAACAAATTAAATTTTATCTTAACTAAAAAGAGAGATTATGAGTTCAATAGATCTCATGAACTTTAGGTAAGTGGTTTTCATCATGGGCTCTGCTATGTGATATAGAATTGAGTTTTGAGGTTCGACCAATTTTATTTTCAGATTTAGTTTTTTGTATTTTATATGTATGAATGTTAACTTGCCTGTATGTAACTGTACCATATCTTTGCTTGGTGCCCATGGAAGCCAGAAGAGGCTCAGATCACAAAGAACTGGAGTCATGTGTGTTTTTGAGCCATTTATGGATGTGGTGAGCAGAATGCATTCTTCAAAAATGAGGACAGAGCAAACACGGGTGTCTTTCCCACTGAGTCATCTCTCCCGTATTCATTTCATGCTTTTAGTGGTTACCAGTGGTTACTTCTTTCATAGTTTATAAACTTCAACTTTTAAAGTTGATAAATGTATCCTGGCATTACATGATAAAATAATGAGTTGTAAGACAGGGCATATTAATAGGTCTTAATAACTCAACTGCCTGAGACATCTAGGTCTTTTTGTTCCAGCCCTAAGAGAGACCCCCATAGCCCAGAACAATACTAATACAACTCATTGACTATGGAGAGATCCAGCTGATGTTGTCATGGTGCCTTCACTCCTATGTTCTAATATCTTTGGTGTGGGAAAGTACTCTTCAGGCTACCAAAAGAGTCATATAAACACCAACCCTGTCACAAAACTGGTAATTTTAAATTTTCTGCCTGAAAGTTTGGCCAGGGCAATGGTGGAACAGAACATTTGAGGAGAGCCAACCAATGTCTGGCTTAAAGCTTACTCCATGAGATGCAACATATAACAGACACAGCTTGGGTGACCAAAAAGACGAAAGTAAATTCAAGCATTTCTTGTCTAAAAATATCAATAAAATAATGCATAATTATATTCTGCTAAATTCACAGATCAGCAAATATCCAGTTGTCATCAGCAAGCTTCCTACATCAGATGGAAACAAAGGTAGACACCCATAGACAGACTTTATGTGAAGAATCTAAAAGTGATGTCTCCATTAAATGCCTCTCCGTAGAGCTCAAGGAATCCTAAAAAGAGGAAGTAGAAAGAATGTAAGAGCCAGAGAGTATGGAGAGCACTTCAGAAAAAGACCTATGAATCAACTAATCAAGGCACAGATGATCTTACAGAGATTGAAGCAGCAAGCCCAGGGCTTACAAGGGTTTGAACCAGGTTCTCTGTATACATAGTATAACTTTTAGCATACTATTTTTATGGGATTCCTGAGTTTGAGAATAGATTTCTAATTTTGCCTGTTCTTAGAATTTCCTTCTGTTGGGTTGCCTTGTCTAATTTTGATATGGTGGGTTTTGCTGTGCCATATCATATTTTATTTTGTTATGTTTGGTCATTATCTCTTAAGACTACTGTGTTCTAATGAGAGACAGAAAGGGAATGGGAAGGCAGGTGTAGGGGAACCTGGAGGAGTAGAGGGAAGCAAAACTACAGTTAGGATATATTGTATGAGAAAAGAATCCATTTTCAACACAAGAGAAAAGATAGGGGAAAAAAAAAGAGAATGTACATACCTGGGACTTGGAAGCTGGGGGAAGCTGATAAATGAATGTTTTCTAATGTTAGATATATGAAAACTCACCTGCTTATTATATTCTTGCTGTCTAAATTTAAAGATTGATAGGGAGCCCTTGGCCCAGAAGAGCCGCTCCACTTCATTTGTCAAATGATCAGAAGTGTAGATGTACGAAGCTAGGGAAATAGCTCAGGGCTGAGAGAATGTCAGGAAGTCTAACATAAGCAATATGTGGTCAGAAATTACCATTAGTCACTTATCATTTCCAATATGTGAGGTCTAGATTCTGATATTTGTTTTGGAACCATAACACATTTTCCTTTGAGTATTCCAAGTTGACTTTAATCTGCCTCTTTAGATAACTAACTGAGATGGATCAAAGAAGCCTTTGTGCTTCGTAATTCTATGCATTTTCTCTTACCTTTGACACAGAATTACAGACCAATACATTTTAATTTTGACATTTTCTTTATCTTGTGAGACCACTATAGATTAACTAACCATATATTACATTATTTTAAGTTACGATTTCTATGGTTTTAGGCAGTCATTTCTGTTCTGTAAGCATTATTCACGTATAGTCATATATATAGATTAGATAAAATGTAAGCCCTTTTAATATTTTAATGTTTATAATTTAAAAGCTATAGTACAACACATTTATATTTATTATTTGTTTGTTTGTTTGTTTTGGGGTTTTTTTGTTTTGTTTTTTGTTTTGTTTTTTTTGAGACAGGGTTTCTCTGGATAGCCCTGGCTGTCCTGGAACTCAATTTGTAGACCAGGCTGGCCTCAAACTTAGAAATCTGCCTGCCTCTGCCTCCCGAGTGCAGGGATTAAAGGCGTGCGCCACCACACCCGGCCACATTTATATTTGTGTATAGTGTATTATAATCAAATGATAGGCTAAACTTTTCTATGTCTAAATATTTAAATTGATTAGTATATAATAATTGCAGGTATTTCTGGGAGATACACACAAACACACACACACATATGTATATGTATATATGTATATGTATGTGTGTGTATATATATGTATATGTATGTGTATATATATGTATGTGTGTGTATATATATATATTATATATAATTTTGTGTATAGGAAGCATTGTTGAATTTATATACTTTTGGTTCATTTGTTAATTGACTTGGGTTAACACTGCTGGATTTTCTGAAACCTTATACATTTAAGAATAGTCTCTATTAGACTTTGCTATTGAAAAATATTTTGTCCTGCATCCATTTAGTGTTTGATCTGTTTTATTTCTCTCTGAAGTTTATTCAGAAAGATTTATCATCATGTGATAACTATTGTTAAGAAGTATGGTGTTTGGTTGGCATTATATTTTTTCAGTCTGGTATGTCCTTAGTAATATAAAATGATTAGAAATCTTTCTCTGCCTCTGCCATCCACAGGACATGTAGTAGGTCTTTTAGGCTCACACTGGCTCCACCTTTCTCTTGCTATGGTCTTTGATAGTCATCCTATGGTTCTGGAATGTCCAGTATGCTAGAGTCTTGAATACAGCTGAGGCTATACTTTAGCCAATGTCATTTACTGGACTCCCACACTGACAAGCTCAAGCTTCTCTTCAAAACCCCTTCCATTCATCAGCATTTATGATGCCAGTACCAACTAGTACCTGGTCCAAGAATCTTACACATTATCAAGTCAGTGGTGAGCTTGATATATGGCTTGCTCACTCTGGACCTGAGGTTCTGTGTGCTGACTCTGAAGAAACAGTTCCCAGAAGACTTTCCTCAATCATGCTGATCTTGTCTTAATTCCAGCTGACAATTCAGCTACAGCTAACCAGTATTGTTTGTCCTAGTAAACAAAGGCTCCACTTGAGGGGTGCTGATCTTTTGTTAATCAAGCTGATTCTTCAGCACAGATGACCAGAAACACAACAGATGTTTAATTCTAAATCTCATGTGAATGGTCCTGATAAAGTCTTTAAGGGATTTTTGAAACTCTCTCTGAAACTTCACATGCCAGACCTTTAAAACGTGATTTTTTTCCACCCCCTGTATCTTACCTTATGCACTTAAAGAAAGCCCCAAATTTCAAAAGCCACTGCAAGCTTTCCCCAAACAATATAGTGGAGCAGTGCCCCACATCTGGCACTAGTTTGTGTCCTAGTTACTTTATGTTGCTGCTGTAAGCACTATGACCAAAACCATATTGGTGGTGGAAAGGGTCAATTTTACCTTATAATTTACAGTTTATTATCAAGGGAAGACAAGGCAGAAACTGAAGTGGAGAGCACAAAACAATACCACTTACTGGTTTCCTTGCCTTGCTTTCTGCCCAGAGTAGCACTGCCCTCAGTTGTCTGGACCTCCCTATAACAATCATTAATCACAAACATTCTCCTACTGACACGACTATATGCCAAGCTGATGGAAGCAATTCCTCACTCTAGGTTCCCTCTATCCAAATGACTCCAATTTGTTTCAAGTTGACAAAAGTAACCAGTTCAATGAATTCATTTTGTTTTATCCTAAATCAAGAGCAGTTATCTTTTATTTATATAGATAATTTATCATGGCTCAATTTAACTTTCTTAATTACGTATGAAGCAAAATTCTATTTTCACTTCTTCATCCTGAAAATCTCTCCATTCACCTTCTATCTTGATATTTTATTGCTCTATCTTTGCATTGTATTTGGGTGTCTATTTTCCTGCTTTAGATTTTTATTTAGTTGGAATTATGGTATGTGAGCTAGTCATGATTTTACTCATTTCAGTAAGAAGTGAATTAATGCAATTGTTCAAGCCAGATATAAGTTTATTTTATTTTGATGACACTCAAACTCCCTATTCCAAATTGAAGGGTGGTTATTCACATAGGTATTTACAGACCGTGGTAAGTATGACACTTGAAATTAGAACTGCCTCTATGAATCATTTTATTTATTGCATAGTAACATCATAGATATTACATTGAAATAGTTACAAAATATCTATTGATCTAGGACCAGAATATTTCATTTAGCAATTAAAGCATGAATACCAATGTTTTTCTGCTATTCCAATTGACATTCATATATATGTATGAATATATATACATACATATATATAATTTGAATAATTCCAGTAATATATAATTCAATTTTATATATATGTATATATTCAATATATTCAATATATATCTATTTGATAGTTGATTATAATAACAATTGAGTTCCTAACTGGATTTTCACTAGATGATATATAAGGGAGTTGTGAAAATGTCCATCATATTCTATTAGTTGGCTTTCACTTTATTGATCTGGACAATTATTATGTAATTTTAAGTCAGGACTACATATTCATAGTTCATATGCCATTTTATTATATTTACATTTACAGAGATTTTCCACAGACTTTCTCTTTGCAGTGTTATAGTTTATTTAGTTTGTCCTTGATTTTCCTTTGTAATCCACATATTTTATATTAAAGTTAGAATTATAAACTTTTAGGTATTTAAGTAAGGGTGTGTCAGAGACTGTTAGAAATAGTGACATGAATTCCAAAGCACTGTTCATTATTTTTTTACAACTACATTTTGAGTTTTGTGACACTGAATATTCTATATTTTTCTTGCTAGTTTTTGTTATTTAAAATAGATTATGTTTATTTAATATGTGATTCACTGAGCAGTGAGAATGTACAATATTTACAACTACATTTACCTAACATATAACAACATAAGATATTATTTTTACCAGAATGTTAATAGAATTGATTTCAGCCAAGTTGAATTATTGAATTATTTTAAACTTGATCAACTTGTTTGATATATAATACTTTGCAGTACTATTCCTACTGCTATACACTATTTTGTAATCAACATCTAGAATGATGTCTTAAGTAATATATATATATATATATATATATGTGTGTGTGTGTATGTGTATTTGTCTATATGTATATGTATATATATCTGTTATGTGTCTTACACAATGAGGTATGAACAGCTGAAACTTGAAGGTGTATACATTTATCTGCTTTTCAAGGGAATTAAATGTTTTTTAATTTTTTTTTTTTTTTTTGGAGACAGGGTTTCTCTGTGTATCCCTTGCTGTCCTGGAACTTACTTTGTAGATGGCCTCAAACTCAGATATCTGCCTGCCTCTGCCTCTCGAGTGCTGGGATTAAAGGCATTCACCACCATGCCCGCCAAATGTTGTTTTTTAAATGAAGTATATGAGAGATTATAATTTCAAGAGATAGTACATAAATATTCTAGACTTAATTCTTAGCCTAACAGTAAAAAAACAAAACAAAACAAATATGCATCAAGAAACACCTTCTAGCTAAGATTTGTGCCCAATGTTAGAAGAACAGCTGGAAATCATTTCTAACTGAGTCCCAATTACTTTTCTTGGAAATATATATATATAAAGAATAAAGAGAATTCTGTGTCTTGTGACTTTGTTCCCTTATTTGTCAAATCAATAAAAGTCCTTCACTGTTTCATAATGAGTCCTTCTTAATTAAAAAGGTGGTGCTTAATAAAGGGGAACAACTCACCTTGTTCCTTTATAATTTTGATGTCATGTGCTTTTAACTATAATATTATCATCAAGTTTCAAATACCAATACAGGTTTTAAAACATTACTACCACAAAAGCTCATAAGGTTTGAAATGAAGTGAGGCAACTTTTCAAAATAGGTTCCTTGGTCTTATAGAAACATGAAATCTTCAGTTGCTGTAGAAGCCAAGTCCCTAAAACTACTAATAAGAATATTGCAGTCTCAGTTCTTTCTGGAACAACAGTTCTGTATGTCTGGAATTTGAGCCTTGAGCTTTAATTTATGATTGCCATGTGCAATGTATTCCATGTACACTTTTATTCTTTTTTGCTCCAGTTTAATTTTTATAGACTCTGATGTACTATATATGAACTCATTTTTACACTAAATCCTTTGGCAAGCTCACGTTAGTATTTAAGGAATTGCCTGTCTATTTAAGAACTTGGCTTAAAATAACAATGGGGCAAATGGTAGAAAGATGTCAGAAATCTGCTTTTGAATTGCTAGCCAATGATCAAATATAGACATGCACACACACGTTAGACTGAGTAGCTAAAATAAGTTATGCTTAATTATAAACTATGCAAATCATTAATTTGCACCAATCCATAGGTCTTTTGTAGTGCTATAGTCTCTGGGACAGAGACATTTAGTTTCTGTTCAAAATAAGGAAAGAGTGCTGATTCAGGACAGGATTTTGCTTTAGAAGCCTTCTTGCTAACATTACCGAACACACAAAACACCCTGAAACACTTGGATTTCTTTGTTTTGTTTTGTTTTATTTTGTTTGTTTGTTTTTTCGATTTTTGTCTTACATGTTTTAGCCAGAATCAATAGAGTTCAGTGCCCTATAAGTTCTTCAATCTAAGATACAGAATTTTCAGAAGTTTGATGAAAATATCCTTAAGATATAAAAGCATACCTCAGAAATATCTTATATGTAAGAAAAATATTACTCTGTGAAATTTCTAGGAGAAAGGTTAAGTTTGGCTTTGCAACATTCAAAGGTATTCACATGAAGTTATTCTAGGCTAAAGTCACAAGAAAACTAGAATTTAATTTTTCCTGTGTTGTTCTAGGGTTCAAAACTAGAACCCTGAGGCTATTAGCCCAGCCTTCTACCATTGCGTTACATTTTCAGGTTTTATTTTTCTATCATGCTAAAGCTCAAAATTCATGCATATATCCCAGAAAATTATAAAGGGACAACATTGAAAAGAACCTCAAAATCAGTTGAATTAAGAAGCTAATGTTTTTTATATCTACAAAAGAATTTTTACCATGTCCAATTTTCTGAGGAACCTCCAGACTGATTTCCAGAGTTGTTGTACAAGCTTGCAATCCCACCAACAATGGAGCAGTGTTCCTCTTTCTCCACATTCTCGCCAGCATCTACTGTCTCCTGAATTTTTTGTCTTAACTATTCTGACTGGTGTGAAAGTTTTTGATTTGAATTTCCCTGATGATTAAAGATGTTGAACATTTTTTCAGGTGCTTCTCAGCCATTCGGTTTTCCTCAGGTGAGAATTCATCGTTTAACTCTGTACTCCATATTTTAATGGGGTTACTTGATTTTCTGGAGACCAACTGGTTGAGTTCTTTATATATATTGGATATTAGCCCCTTATCTGATTTAAGATTGGTAAAGATCCTTTCCCAATCTGTTGGTGGCCTTTTTGTCTTATAGACAGTGTCTTTTGCCTTACAGAATCTTTGCAATTTTATGAGGTACCATTTGTAAATTTTTGATCTTACAGCATAAGCCATTGCTGTTCTATTCAGGAATTTTTCCCCTGTGCCCTCCTGGGCATATATCCAGAAGATATTCCAACTGGTAAGAAGGACACATGCTCCACTACATTCATAGCAGCCTTATTTATAATAGCCAGAAACTGGAAAGAACCCAGATGTCCCTCAACAGAAGAGTAGATACAGAAAATGTGATACATTTACACAATGGAGTACTACTCAGCTGTTAAAAACAATGAATTTATGAAATTTCTAGGGGAATGGATGGATCTGGAGGGTATCATCCTGAGTGAGGTAACCTAATCACAAAAGAACTCATATGATATGCACTCACTGATAAATGATATTAGCCAAGAAATTTATAATACTCAAGATGCAATTTGCAAAATACATGAAACTCAAGAAGAACGAAGACCAAAGTGTAGACACTTTGCCCTTTCTTAGGATTGGGAACAAAACACCCATGGAAGGAGTTACAGAGACAAATTTTGGAGCTGAGACAAAAGGGTGGACCATCCAGAGACTGCCCCACCCTGGGGGTTCTTTCCATAATCAGCCACCAAATGCAGACACTATTGCATATGCCAGCAAGATTTTGCTGAAAGGACCCTGATATAGCTGTCTCTTGTGAGGCTATGCCAGTGCCTGGCAAACACAGAAGTGGATGCTCACAGTCATCTATAGGATGGATCACAGGATCCCCAATGGAGGAGCTAGAGAAAGTACCCAAGGAGCTGAAGGGGTCTGTAACACTATAGGTGAAACAACAATATGAACTAACCAGTACCCTCCAGAGCTAGTGTCTCTAGTTGCATATGTAGCAGAAGGTGGCCTACTAGTCCATGATTGGGAAGAGAGGCCCCTTTGCCTTGCAAACTTTATATGCCCCAGTACAGGGGAAACACCAGGGCCAAGTGTGGGAGTGGATGGGTAGGGGTGCTGGGGGTGTGTGATAGAAGTCTTTTGGGATAGCATTTGAAATGTAAATGAAGTATATACCTAATTAAAAATTGGAAAAAAAAGAATTTTTACTTTGTCATATTTTTCTACCTACACCTAAGTAAGATCAGGTGGATCCCAAGTGTAATTTATTGATTTTGGTAAATTGGTAAATATGCCCTGAAGCTGTATTCAGCAGCATTGACTTACTTCTAGGAAAATGAAAAGAGTAAAGCTAATAAGCAATTATGCAAAGAATGAAAATAGTATTGTTGAATTAATCAGGACAACATCTCTGGTAGTATGTTGGTGGGGCACCTCCTAATTTTATTGCATGTGAAGTCCATTATAAATAATTAAAGAAACCATTAGAATTGTAGCCTGAACTGGTATGGGAGTTTAGGATGACCTCATTTTTTTAGTATGTTGAAGGAACTGACTTTCATTACCAACATTGCCAAAACAGTGTAATAAATATACCTCATCATTTTCTCCTCTAGTACTTGATTTAAACAATCCATTTTGCTGTCAGCATACAAGTGAACTTTGCAATCTCCTTTGTAAGACTGAGAAAATAAGAGAATATCACTAATCACTTATTTCAGTGAGAATATCCACATATATCTCCTTCTGGGATGCAAAGACATACTGATAAAACTTTCATTCTTTATTTAACCTGAGCTGAAAGCCTTTCTCATTACTAATATTTTTATTTAAAATTATATTAATTTAAATATAATTACATTATTCTCTCCTCTTCCCCCTCTAAATCTCACATACCTCCCATCCATTCCCTTTCAAATTCATGATTGATGGCCTTTTATTAATATTATATATATGCATATATATGTATATGTATATATATATGTTCTTATGCACATATATACATATGAGAGATAAAATTAATTCCATATATATGTGTGTTTGTGTGTGTATACATGTGTATATCACACACACACACATATGTGTGTGTTAATAACTGCATAAATTTGTTGTTAATATGTAGGTGGTTTTCTATTAATATTAGATTGCCAATTAGGATTCTCAGTCCTGAAGAAGATGAATTCTCCTTCTCTCTGCAGTCAGTTTTGATTTTCTGTAAATAGTCTCTGTCCACTGCAAAATGGAATATCTTCAATGAGGAGTCACAGCTAAAATGATAAACCATGATTCAGCTACGCTCATCCTTGTTCTACTAATAATATCCAGGAAATGGAAACAAGCTGAAGGTTCTTCAACTGATGAGTAGATAATAAAAATGTGGCTCATATACACAATGGAAGCTCTCTGGCTGTAGAGAATAACAAAATTATTAAACAGGTAAATGGATGAAACTTGAAACGTTCATGTCGAGTGAGGTGAATGGATCCATAGAGAAGAAGAGTACATGCCTTAGTTCTTCCTGGCTCCATAGCTTCATATCTGACTATAGGACCTAGAATAACCACAGATATCAGAGGACTCTAAAGGTGTTTTGAGGGAGTGAGACTGTAGAGAGTTGGACAACAATATACAGTCAATGGCAAGACGTCAAAGAGAAAATTGTGAATAGAAAATGGGGGGTGTGCAATAAAGTAGAGGACAGGGGGAAAAAGGAGGGTAAAAAATCTGAAAAAAATATAGAGAATCATTTTATATCTATCTGTATATATCTGCATGTGTGTGCACGTATATAAAGTTATGCTACGTGGAGTGACACTGCCCCCACAAAAGGCCATAGAACTTCTAACAAAAGCCCCAGTACAAGGTCTGAGAAAACAATGCAGGGTATTGTTGATATGCTTTGTAGCCTTCCATAAATGTAATTAGTCCTCTGCTGAAGAAGCCATGCACTTCAGACATAAGGCTGGGAGGACGGGAGCTGGATCTGAACGACAAGCCTGTTCCATGAAGACTGCTTTCATAGCTTCTGAAGTTAATATTCAAGCTGTCTAGGAGAGGAGAAATCAATTGTTCTGTAGAGCTATAGATCCTAGGGACCACAGTATTTCAGGCTCATCAAGATAGCCCAAAAGGTTCAATAGTGACATTTGTATCTGAGACGTAAATAACAGCAGTTTGATTGAATTTAAGGCACAATGAACAGGACCCCTGTTGTGCCTGATATTGTAAACCTAGCCAACTACAAAGGCTACTGAAGTCATGCATCTCAGAGGAGTACCTACTACTACCACATACCTAAACCCGCATAGCTGGTAACTACTTTCTAAATATTTGTATTCTTTAATTTTCTTTCTCTTCTTGAAAAAATGTAAAAGCGTCATTTAAATTTCTCAGCAGTTAGTATTGCTCGGGTAAGAAGTCATCATTCTGTGAAGTCTGAGAAAAAAAAAATAACAGTGAGCAACTTGTAACATTTAGGGAGGTTTCATTATTTTTAACTCTTGTGTTACACTTAGAATATTATATGTTCTAAAATATCTTGTTAAGAAGCCCCAATAATTATCTTAAAGTTATTATATTTTGTAGATTTAAGTGAAGCTTAGTCTACTTACAGTTAATATTTGATGAAACTTTCTTAATATTTTAACAGTCCTCCTAATATGCCTATCCCTTCTTAAATTCTCTGTATACAATGCTTTTACCTCAGAATGAATGAAAGGCTCACTTTTCAATTTGGTCAAGTATATTTAACTCATTTTAGAATTGTAGAGAGTTTAGTTTAGAAATGTGATTTTTAGCAGGGAAATATAAAAGAAATTTTAATTGTTTTGAATGGAAATGGCAGAAAACAATGACTCAAAAAATATAAGTATTTTTCAGAGAGTGTGTGCTCACCTTATGGTAAGTCATATTGTCACATGATTCTTAATAAAATATTTTCAGCATAAAAAGTTGTCATCATCAAACTATTGCTTGCTCATGCTGATGTTGATCCAAAGTATGCTCCAACTTCTTTAAAATTAGGTGGATTCTTTCCTAGTATCAAGTACCACAACCCCTTCATTATCTAGTATAAACTGTGGAAGGAAATAGATGACAGAGGCCTTTTCATCTTATTTTATTGAATCATCTTCAAGTTCTAGATAGCCACCAAAGATAATTACAAAAGCCCATATTGTTTTGGAAGTCTCATATTCTCCCAACCAACAACTCTGGAAGATTCACTTGCATGATATTTACTGGTACTTTTTCCATTCCTTAATTTTTTGGTGTGTGTGTGTGTGTGTGTGTGTGTGTGTGTGTGTGTGTGTGTGTGTGTGTTGGGGAATGTCATCAGACTATGTTTCATAATTCCTTTAAAATATACAGAGATTGAAAAGACGACTCACTGTTTAGGAACATTTTCTACTATTCTAGATGAATCAAGTTCAAATCCAGCACCCATACATAGAAGTAAATATTTGACTATAATTGCAGGTCCAGAGGATCCAACATACTTTCTGGCTTCTGTGGTAAACTGTACACATGTGGTAGTCACACACATATGCATGTAAATAAAAATAATACATTTCTGGATATATATGCACATACCCAAAATTACATGTGCACTTTTATGTAAGTTTATAAACCAATGTTTTCCTATGGGATTTTAGGACAGCCAAACTGATAGTTTGTCTTTCTTCTTCCCCTGTTAAAGTCTCTCCTGTTTCTCCATCACATGTTCCATAACACTCAGTTCTTAGTACCCCCCAATATAGCACTTTTCCTCCCTACCCCATCAGCATCTCTTTCTCCTTTCCTGGATTCTATGGTTTCTTCAGGTTACAAAGTCAAATTTAAAGATTCAAGATAGGATATATGAATAAAAGAGAATGTGTGGCACTTGACTCTCTATGACTGGGTTACTTCCATGAGATTACTTTCTAGTACACTTCACTTTCTTCAAAATTTCAAGATTCCATTTGTCTTGACCACACTACAGAAAACAATTCATATACTCAATGAAATTCAAATCCAAATCCTCATGACATATTTACAGAAGTAATAAAATAAAAATAAAGAATCAAGTAAAATTAATGTGGAAGAGAGCCAAAAACAATCCAGTGAAAAATAACATCCCCGAGGAGAATACCATACATTATTATAGAGCTATGATAACAAAACAGCATCATATTAGCAAAAAATGTCCCTGTACATCAATGGAAAAAACAGAAGGCCCAAACAAAAGTTTAGCCATCTGATATTTGATAAAGATCCCCAAAACACACTTTCTGTAAGAAAAACAGTATCTTCCACAAATAGTTCTGGGGAAAGTAGAAGTCCACATATAGAAGAATGAAATTAAACCCATGACTAACACTTTGTACAAAATTCAATTTTATCTGTATCAAAGTAAAAATTAAAAAGCCAGAAGAGAGCATATGCATTACCTTCCACAGTCTATGAATAGGAAAGGATTTTTCCGGATGTGGGCTCCATTTGCTCAGAAAGAGAGACTAAAATTGATGAACAGGACTTCATAAAACAAAACAAAAAAGGTTCTGTACCACAGAAGAAACAACCAAAAAAGGGAAGCCCAACAAAGGTGAGAGGATTTGGCAGCTATGTATCTGAGACGTGATTAATATTCAAACTATTATATAAAGAACCCAAATACCAAAGGATCAAAATAAATGGCCTGATTAAAAAAAATAGAGTACTTATCTGGTCAGAGAGTTTTTTTTTTAATATATATATTTTTTTATTGTGTATTTTCCTCAATTACATTTCCAATGCTATCCCAAAAGTTCCCCATACCCTCCCCTCCATTCCCCTACCCGCCCATTTCTACCTTTTGGCCCTGGCGTTCCCCTGTACTGGGGCATATAAAGTTTGCATGTCCAATGGGCCTCTCTTTCCAGTGATGGCCGACTAGGCCATCTTTTGATACATATGCCGCTAGAGTCAAGAGCTCCAGGGTACTGGTTAGTTCATAATGTTGTTGCACCTACAGGGCTGCAGATCTCTTTAGCTCCTTGGATACTTTCTCTAGCTCCTCCATTGGGGGCCATGTGATCTGACTGTGAGCATCCACTTATATGTTTGCTAGGCCCCGGCCTAGTCTCACAAGAGACAGCTATATCAGGGTCCTTTCAGCAAATTCTTGCTAGTATATGCAATGGTGTCATCGTTAGGAGGCTAATTATGGGATTGATCCCTGGATATGGCAGTCTCTAGATGGTCCATCCTTTTCTCTCAGCTCCAAAGTTTGTCTCTGTAACTCCTTCCATGGGTGATTGTTCCCAATTCTAAGAAGGGACAAAGTGTCCACACTTTGGTCTTCGTTCTTCTTCAGTTTCATGCGAGTTCTTCAGGAACAAAAATGGCTATGAAATGTCTTCATCTCCAAGTGATGTCTTACTCAGCATCAGAGAAGCTACTCTTTGAAGAAGATGGAAAATAGTACAGGAAACAACTGGACAAAACGCAGAGAGAGACAGACCTTGGAATACTCAACTCTAAATGGAATGTCCCTGTTAAATCTCTTCATTCAGTGCTCGGAGAAATTTGTGTAAGAGTAGCTGGAAAGACTCTAAGAACCAGAGGGAATGGGATACACTAAGGAATTACGAACGATGCCCATGGGCATGCATACAGACTATGGCAGCATGTGCAGGGCCTGGGCAGTTACAAGCCAGATTCGGTTTCAATGCGGTTTCATGAGTACACTCTCTGATCTCTAATCAAGACACTATCTCCAACTGCTCACATAGGAAAACATAGTTTTCTCTAATGAAGTCTCATGGTGTAAACAAACAATACTTAGGTACAGGCCTCACGTCCAGCAGTAGATGGCCAACTCAGATAAAATTCAATGGTGTTGGGGTTTTTTGGAATTTTTTTCTCAAAGTGCTTTATATGGGCAATTTTTATCTTACTATTATTTTTCTAATCCATCATGAGTTCCTTTTTAAAAATGGGTTTACTCTATGTGCACATGTCTCCATGTGTTATGTACTTCCTGGAATATGCTTTCTCTCTTTGTTTGTTTTGTTCTATTCTGATTTGGCTTGTTTTTTTTGTTTGTTTGTTTTTTGTTTTTTAATTTGCCTAGGCTGTTGTAGTTATTTTGTAAAGAGAGAGATAAATAAGGTGTGGAGTTGCATGGTTTAGGAGATGCAGAAGATCTCAGAGGAGGTAGGGGAGTGGAAACTGTGATCAAAAGATATTGTATGAAAATATCTAGGTTTAATAGCTAAAAAAGTGCTCAACAAGATTAATACTTAGGACAATACAAGTTAAAAATACTTTGAGATTTCTTGTTATCCAAGTCAAAAAAACAAGTCAAACAATCAAGAAAAAAAAATTAACAACAAATGCTAGGGAAGATGTGAAGTAAGGGAACCCTTAGTCATGATTGGTGGGCTTTCAAATTGATGCAAATATCTTGGAAATCAATACATTGATAATGACCTACCTATAATACCTCTTAGAATGTACTTAAAAGATTGGATCTCTTCTTATAAAGATACTTGCTCTTCTCCTTATCATAGCTAGGAAATGATAACAACATGAATGGCTCTCAACAGATGGATAATGACATTACGGTGCATATACACTCTGAGGCAGTAGTCAGCTATAAAGACACTTGTCTCAGAAGCCCTTGTATCTCTTTGCCTCTTGGGTCCTATCAGTTTTTCTCTGCAAACTTGATAGATTTAAATAAAATGACATTCTAAGGGATAATATTGTTTGCTTTTTTAAACTCAAGATGAACTCAGTATAATCCATGGCAAAGATCTCTTGATTTTTTTTTCCTGAAATTTCTTTGTCCATTTAGAATTAGAATTTGTTTGTAAAATAGGTAGTTATATATTAATGTCAATTAATGTTATGTATTTAACAAGAAGTTTATTCTATATCAGCACTTATAAAGTACTTTTACTTGAGTATTTTGAATAATAATATGCAGGTAATTGTAACATATGGAATTCCTCATGAATATATATTACACATCAAATACAGAGGAGAATTGGAAAAATCATAAAAAAACATGTTTTGAAATAAATTTAATGCTGTTTAAAGTTTGTGTAGTTTACGGTTCACTTTGAAGACATTGTTCCTGTGCCTATACAGGCTATGGTTCCCAGGAACCTGGAATTAACACTGACCACCACTCTAGGAATTGGCTCCTCACAGAATACATGTGTATCTACAGAACTGCCAATTTCCCTTTGGAGAAGCAAGACTGAAAATTTCTCCTGCCTTCGTTTCCCAGTTCTTTCAGTATGAAGACTTTTATTTCTTTTCCTAGACGTAATTATTCATTCTTGCATTTTCCTGTGCTTCAAACTCAAAGGCTGAGATTTAATTATCTTTTGACTTCTGAAGCAGCCAGTTTTTTTCATATTTCATAGCTTAACATTTATCATTTTAATAAAATGCCTCACCCCAAATTTCAAATGTATAAAAAGTGATTGTAGAAGCCTAAGTACTACAAGCACAAGACACTACAGAACTACAGAAGGAAGCTGTGATAGATCACTAACATCTAATAATTGAAGTAAATAGTCACACTTTTACAAACCTTGGGAAACTTGTGAAGATGTAGAGGAACGAATGAAAGAGCCCACATTTCTAAGGACAGATGGATCATTTACATCTAACTTATGCAGTAGGTGAGATGAAGTAGAGATTGTGAGGAAGTTGAGCCACTTGGACTGTTCGAAGTACTGAGAATAGATGCAATGCTGCCATGTGTTCTTTCTATTGAAATTCTGGACTGACTGGAAGATGACTGTTCAATGCTGAGAGCTCTGAGGCTAAAGCCATATGCTAGCACTCATATGACAGTCCTTCCAGATTACTCATGTTAGTGATTGAAGTTTGGAGTAAGGAATCACAATGCTACACTTATACTTGTAAACTATATGAAAATTGATTCAGAGTAGAAATCATTAAAAAAAAAAAAACCCCAAACACCCAACACCCAACAAGCAGTCTTACATCCTTCAAGGCATTCCCATAGACAGCAAAAGGACAAAGAGGCTTGATGCTACTGCTGTTATACATGACTAGTCCTAAGATTGCTTAATCAAAACACCAAGTTTTATACACATTACATATGGGAAAATGCTTTTCCCCAAAGAGTGTTTCGATTTCTCCCAGATGACTATAAGAATATTGAGTTACCACTTTATGTAGTAATCTTGCCTATTAAAGTCATATAAATAAAAATAAAACCCATGTTTAAGTAAAGTCGACCACAATGCTATATGTTTGAAGTCATTTGCACTTTAGCACTGTGGACATTCTAAAAGTATCAATTCAATTGTTTCCCAAGGCTTTCCAAGAGATTCCTTCTCAGAGGAGTTAGGGCCTTTATTTGGGAAACTATCATTAAGTTCTTCAGACGTGAAAGTATTCAGCATAGTTAGAAAAATATACTTTCAAAATTATGTTCAAATACGTTTAGTTGTAGATGTTAAACCTTACCATTCATCTTACACCATCAACACGGATGTGCTCAGAAGCTCAATTGAAATAGAGACTGATATCTTCTTTGCTCTTCTGCAAATATTAATTCATTTCTTTCCATTTCTGAAGACTCAAGGTACTGAGTTCACATTCCTATTTACTTGCTGTCAGTGAAGTGCTCTAACATATTCTCAGAAGAGCACAGGGATGCTATTTAGAAGCATTTACCCATAAGTGGAATATATTTTAGCCAAGTTATTCTATATGCTGTGAGTTCAGAGGAATCTAAGTTGTGGTTGACATATAACAGCTTTTCTAAATGTCTGGGCAAATTTGTCATAAAGATTACCTTTGTACTAAAGATTCATTTATTCTTTTTAATATTATAGTTAATGGTATATTAAAAATGGTAGATCATTTGAATTGTGTTAGATTTCCATGACTGTCATTAACAACTGGAGATACTATTTCTAGTCTTTTGATATTTAAGCATGTTGGTCATTTCAAAAAACTTACTCTGGTGTTTATACATGCATAATCTAAATTAAAATGATCTGAATTTATTTCCAATCACTACCATTGGACAAAATTCTATTTAGTGATTTAAATATGTATTAGTCAGATATGCATATTTGCCTCCATTATGAATAAAAATATTTGAAACTAAAACATTTAAAATGGCAAGTTTAGAAGATGAATTTATAAATATGAAAGGCTAACTTTCAATATATTTTAAAATGAGCACTTTAAAGTTTTATTTTTTTCCCATTAATTTACTTTTTATTCACTTTAGATCCAGATCACAGCCCCCTCACTTCACTTTTCCTAATCCCACCTTTTCAAATCTCTCTGCTCCATTTCCCCTTCCCCTTCTCCTCAGAGAAGCAGAGCCCTCCTTTTAAATAATATTCCATAAATGCAGAAATATGCCTCACACATGACATGGATAACCATCAAACATTTTTTATGCTAGAAAATATCAAATGACAGAGACCTCATTACTCATAGTGTGCTTCACTTCATTCACAGGTAGTTCAAACACTGGAGTTGAGTTTTTTGGTTGAACTTTCCTTGGAAAGAAATTTGTATCTAAAGGCCAAACAGTATTAAAAATTACATCCCTTATTTTTTATTAAACTTCATTAGACATAAGGTCAAACAGTTACAAAACAGTGAAGAGATGAGGCACTGATAATTCTAGGGTTTCTTGATTATAGAAGTGAATGTCTAGTCTGAAAGTGGAATTCCTTGAGAGTAAAATGATAGGCTACGGTTACTAGACTTTCTATGTCTGAGGTCATTAGCAATTTATCTGCTTACACGGACTAGCAGCTTGTCAACTCTTAGGTAACTGCTCAATTTTTGAAGCTCTTCATCCATCCTTCCATATTATACAAGGACAGAAAATGGCTTAAGTTGCAATCAGGAAGTGTGAAAGTTGAGTCAGATAGGATCATGTGGGCTGGGGACACCTCTTCTTATTTACTCGCTTAAGAGGGTTTCATGTGGTTCCCTGGACCTTCATTGTAAATGTTACTGTGACCATTCTAGGTGTGTTAACCCTCATATGGAAGACAAAATAACTTATGTTTGGGAGGAGAAAAAGTGTTAGCAGCTTTTGTCTTCTTAACCTTGCAGCATTCAGAGACAAATTGGCTGCTCTTTGTTTTGATAAGGAAAAGGGCATGATTGGCTTTGCTACTTGGAAGAGTTAGTGAATAAAAACCAAATATAACTGTGCCTAATATGCAATTTTTGCATATCAAATATGCTATGAATTTTACCCTTTTTAGTATTATATAGAATTTCTAGCAAGGAAATTTAAAACAAATAACTTTTGCTGAATAATTGAGGAGTGGATTTATTCACTAATAATTGTAATTTCTGTGAGTCTTAACTTGCATTTAAAGCAGTGCCTTAACACCTTCTCCAGTGGCAAATTTGCTTCATTTTACAACATAAACAGAGTTATAACAAACTGACCCCCAAACACTTATTTTGTAGCAGTGTATTTGTAATTATTTGGTTTAAAAAGTTCACTCTAGTAAGCAAACTGGAGGAGCTAATGGCTCCCATTTGTAAATAGATGGCATTATTTATTGTAACGCTCAATTATCTCTGGTTCATGGGTTGTTCAATTATGCAAGCCCTCATCTCCCAAAATAAATACTCATTAAGGTGAGCATCTATGCCAAAAATATAAATTTTCTGTGATTTAGTTTTCATGTGCATAGTAAATCCTGGAAAAATGGATGAGCAGAATCAGCAAAACCCTGGATTTCAGACACAATTTTACAATTTAGGTCCCCATTTAGGAGCAATGAAATGATTTGTTTAAAAATATTATAAAATTATAAAATTACTTTATAGAGACATTCCCCAAGTTAAGCGTAATAAACAAAATATTAGGTTATGTCCAAAATTCTATTTTTAGAAAACCAGAAGTGGTTAATGTTGAAAAAAATGAGGGTCAACAGAGTCCTAGGATACAGTGGTAACTAGCACACATGCAGCCTCTAACCTCTTCAGGCTCATCACTGAGAAGCAAGTTCTTGCATCTCATTCGAACTTCAAAGCTGATTTCTCCTTTTTATGTTTAAACCAAAGCTTTCAAGAATGGAGGCCAGTCTTTCTTCACAATTTAAAATTCAAAGAGCACCACTTTGAAATTTAATAGAGCAGTGTTTGCTAAAGTAAACATTTTAGTCACAGTGAGGGCAGATGCCTCTGCATCCGCAGCCTTTCTGTAGATATTAAAGCAGTGCTTCGAAATATGGGCATGCCTTTTCCCCAACGGACATCCAAAAAGATACAGATTTCACGGTGTGCAGACTCCGACTTCTCCAAATGAAATACACCGTTAGCTTTAAAGCAATTTCGAGACTTTAAAAGTTCTCCCAACACTTTAAAGGACACTGAACTTTGAGAACAAGCTCGGATTCTCATGAAGGAGCTGTAGTTTCACTGTTCCCATCGACAGACATCCCGGGGAGAAAAGGCCTGGGAGGTAGGGGAAAAAGTGGGTGAGACAAGTGTTCATGGTGTCAGTGTGTGCTGTGAGGAGCCTTTTGTATTATGTAAAAATGGGTTACTAACTCCGTTCAGTGAAAGGCCTGTTTCTTTTACAATGCATACCAAATCCAATTATGGAGAAAGCACACTGAAAATTCTTTCCTTATTGAGAACTAAACCAGTTTACTAAACCATGTAATTTTTTCCCGTAATCCTAGGACAGGGACAAATACATGTATTAAAAGGATTTTTTTCTTCATGGATCAATGGTTATGTGTTGATGAACATCTTTTTTAGCCTTGTGCAATATTACATCTTATTTTGTTTCATTATTGCAATTATTTTCCATTCAGATACACTTTAATATATACATTGCCAAGTGGGTGATTTGAAATTTGAATAATTTAGAAAATATATTTGAAATATCATTATTTTCATTTAAGTAAGTTTATGTTTCTGAACGTATATTTCTACATATATTTTCAGTATTGCATATTTGTAAATGAGCAATTATGTGTAGAAATTGTATGTGTGAGTTAAACATATATGATAGCATGATTTGAAAACATCAAATTTTATGTTGAAGAATATATTCTTCAATATATAATTAAAATTAATTTCCCTAATTTTAACTATAAATAATGTTTAATTATAAATATATGTTTAATTTTTTAATGATAGTATCTTAAAGTACATGTTTAATACAGTACATACATCTTATGATTTTTTAACAAATGAATAAACACTATGAAGGTTTAGATCCAGTTTTCTGAAAGTAAAGATAATTTTAATAATAACTACACATTTGTCTTTTGAATTGCAGATGTACATTGATACTGTGTTATTACCTTTCAAATCAAGGTATGTTTAAAAATATGCTACTTACTGATAGAAACTTTTGTTCAAATGAAATACGAATAAACAAAGCAAAAAAAAAAATCCAAATCAAGAAAGTAGTCATCTTTGTAAACCTGCAAGAGGCACTCTGTGAATTCTTCTGTTTGTTGTGCTATCAGTAGAATATGTTTCCCCTCTGGCGCAGTAATTATAGCATTACAGTTTTCTGGCAACAAATGGCTTCTGGGGGTCACCAAATGTCTCTGATTCTCTGCAGCATTTAATCT
Organism: Mus caroli; assembly: GCF_978045245.1. Classification (NCBI taxonomy): domain Eukaryota; kingdom Metazoa; phylum Chordata; class Mammalia; order Rodentia; family Muridae; genus Mus; species Mus caroli. The sequence continues at coordinate 127,871,613 of NW_028227261.1, read as the reverse complement.
TCCACAAAAGCTGTTGACTACTTCATGTAAGCTGAATGCCAGGAACATTATCCTTTAAATCATGCCTAGCTGCTAATTAATGGATGTATAAATGTTGAACCGCCAAGTCTACACAGACACTCTGCCCATAAGTAAAATAGAGTTCTGATGAGGCATAAACTATTACCATATTGTGTATCTATCCTGATTGAAGTGCACTTGAGAAATGTAAAGCTATCTGAAATTGGAAATGCACTATCTGCTCTTGAGATGCTCAACAGTGTCATATTATGTTTCAGGAACCACCTCATTCCTCCATTCTTCCTATGTTGCTCTAGTGTGTCTAAATTTTGGAAACAGAACACGGGACCAATATTTGACATTTAAGATATTGTGAGACAGGTGGCGCCATGTTCACTTTTCTAAATCAAGTAGAAACCACTTTCAATTTCTAGGTTTTCAACACCTAATCCAATCTAATGTGATGCAATAATCTAATAGAAAACCCAAAAAGGGTTTCTGTTGTGTAAGTACTGAGTAGGGCTCTGGGCTGGCACAAAACAAACAAACTCTTTCAGGCCTAATGGCAGCAATACATTCTGAGATAAAAATCCCTCCCAGATATCTCGGATTCCTAGAGAAGAGTGAATATAAGAATTCATTGGGACTCTGGAAACTTGCTCAGGAGTTCATGACTGCCTAAAAACAGATTCCATACCGAAATCAAACAGAATTGGCTTATACAAAATCTCTTTACCATAAAGTACCATCATAAATTACTCTACTATTAATAGTGACTCACCAGAGAAATGTAACAATTCTCATATCTCTAACATGTCTCTCTAACATGTCTGTGACTATTTGTGACTCCCCATGTTAAAGAACAGCAGAGGAAATCTAAGAAATGATTGTGAAAAATAATCTGATGATGTTTTGGAATATTATGCTTGAATAGTGACCATGTATGACGAATTGCTTGCATGTGTATACATGAGTATACATGTGTGCATCATATATACTGGGCCATCTACTGTATGAGATTTGCTAGGTAAACAACAGTCATTTGCAGAGATGTGAGTAGCTGAAATAGGATGTTATAGTGAATATGAACAATAATTAAGTATGAGTAGGGAATTTTTATTAGATATTTTCTTCATTTACTATCCCGAAATTCCCCTATACCCTCCCTTCCCCCTGCTTCCCAACCCACCAACTCCCGTTTTCTGGCCCTGGCATTCCCCTGTACTGAGGCATATGATGTTCACAAGACCAAGGGCCTCTCCTCCCATTGATGGCCAACTAGGCCATCCTCTGCTACATATGCAGCTAGAGACACAGCTCTGGAAGGTACTGGTTAGTTCATATTGTTGTTCCTCCTATAGGGTTGCAGACCCCTTTAGATCCTTGGCTCCTTAATTAGGGGCCCTAAGAGTATATGAAATTGTTCACATAAAAAAGACTCACAGTAAAAACAGTTCACAGTAATTTTTGACTGTGATATCAGTTACCGATCATCTAAATCATGGTTGCTCTTCATGGAAAGTCTGCTTGGATATTTAAGAATGGGATCTTATTGAAAGTATAGTCCTTAATCCGATAAGTAAATTAAATAAAAATTTACTCCTCTGAAGTAAAAATTTAATTCCCATATGATTTTATTCTAGTCCTAATTTTAGAAGTGACGCCATCCATCTTTTCTATGCCTGTTTTAGATAGGAGTTTATATGTAAGCTAGAAGCCACTTTCTCCAATGCCTTCTCACATCCAAGTAGTCTGTTACAATAAATCAAGTAACCAGTCCCAAGCTACTTTCACATTCTCATAGTAATGCTGTAGAGTCATTTTAGTTTGCACACTAACATTGGCAGAGAGTCAGCAGAACGTTCACTATTTGGGCTCATAAGTGCAGCTCACAGACAGAAACACCAGTCCTGTGCTAGTTATGCTTAGCTTTTATGAATGCACGTTAAAACTACTTTAGCACTGATACGAGTTGACTAACACTATCAAGTCATATTGGTCTTGTCATAAAAAAAAAAACAATTCAGTTAACTTTTCATAGGGACTTCCTTGAAAAACTCAATACCTCCTTGCACAGTTTTAGGTTTTATGCATCTTAATTTTTTAAAACACATATGTAGTTCTCCATTTATTGGCACAAATCTTATTCTTTCAGTCCTTCAGGAAGCTGAGACGTATTTAAGTACTAGCATTTCCCCTGCTCAGTGATACATCTCTATAATGGGAGGAAGAGATTTACTTGTTTGTGACAAAGAAGGAGATGGTTATTATGGCATTTATCTGAATTTTGGCAATTTTTCTTTAGAAATTATGTTCACAGAAAACTAGAATTCTTTTAAACAGTCATTGAAATCCCATTGGTAACTGAAATCACTTTGACATTGAGGATTGTCAATGTAGGTTAAATGTCAAGTATAAACAATATCTAAGCCAGTGTCATTTTAAAATTTAAAAAAATGCAGTGTAGGCAAAAATAAGAAAAACGATGTCACCTTCTTTATATTTTAAGAAGAACAGAGGAAGTATCATGAAGACTGTAGAAGCCAGAGACTCAAGAACAGCATTGTGAGTTTCGAGATTCTGGGTATGGCATGGACATAACAGTCAAAGACAAAAAGCAGATGCACCCATCTGCCCAGCACATGTGCACATAACCACAGCTGATGAAGAGAGACTAGTGGGAAGAATAGACTGAACAGCTGTGGAGAGAGATAAGGACAGCAGTTGAGGTGAATGTGATCACAATACATTATACACACATGAGCAACTATTGCAGAACTTGTTCCAATGATCTTCATTATTATGCATTATTGATAGGTGCTAACATACATACTTAAAAATTAGAAGTGTATGTTCATCGAAATGAAGCTGTGGCAATGAATAGGGACTGTATGGGATCAAAAAGAAAGAAAAAAAAAAAACTTTTCCATGCAAAACTAAAAAATGCTGAAAAGGGCTTTTAGTTAAATGATTTAAATTTCCTTTCATGGACCACCTGCATTGTGTCACCTTGTCATAACAGGAAATCTGCAGACTCCTCAGTTCATTTCCAGACATCCATGAGAGTATTTCTGGATGAGGCTGGGCAACCTGTACTTGTTCTGTTTCCTTGGTGATGATTATGCATGGAAATGTTTGGAAACTATGATTTTATGGTATGTGAAGACATTGAGTACTATTTGCTCTTTGGGTCATGCTATGTTAGTGAAGCTGACCATCAAGTATAATGCTGACAGCACAGAGCCTAATGTCCTTTGGAATTTGGGTACTGGGAACAGAAGCTGTTAAAACTGTCCTGCAAGACAGTAACGAGGTCATAATATTACCTTGGAAAAAATGTGTTGACAATATGTAACAGTCCACAAACTTCTAGCAGCTTTTTCAGCACTCTGGGAATTGTCAACCCATCAGCACCCATAATACTGATGAGGAAAATTGATAAGGAAAATGATGGCTTTTCAACTCTAACATGGGAGAAAACCCTGGCAAAGCAAAGTACATGGATTTGAAGATAGGGAAATGATAAAGCTTCAAAACTGCTGGCCAGTTGCCAGCCTGAGCACAAAGTTGTAAACAATCTTGTGGAAAGAATTTGAGACAAAACTGCTGTGTAATTGGAGAAAATTAATTCAATGTTTGAATCTCTTCGTGTTAAATTCTTCTGGCTTCTTTGTAGAGTGTTATTCAACAGTGAATTTGGAGCTTGAATAAAAACTTGAAGACTCTTTGGGACCTGTCATTAGATGTGTTTTAAATTTAGCAGACTAGAATCATCAACATCATCAAGTTCCCCATCATCGTTAAGGCAGGTAAGGAGAAAGAGAAACAGGAAACTTCCTGGCTGATGCTGAGGTTAGAGAAGGACCAAGAGGTCTCCTGGAAAAGCAACTGTCAAGAAACAGCTTAGGGGCCTGAGTGAAACACTAGTGAGGATGACAGTGAAATGCAAAACAGAATAAAAGAAAGAGAACCAAGTCAAGAAATCAGGAAACAGGATTCAAACACAAAAGAAGTAATAGTGTCATTGAAGTACAGTTTATCCAGTAAGAGTAAAAACCAATAATTTTATTTTTATTTAGCATTGTCTGTATTTATTTATTTATTTATTTACTTACTTACTTACTTACTTACTTGGTTGGTTTGTTAAATATATTTTTTCTCTTTTACCACAAAATTTTATTTTGATTTTTTAAAAATATATTTATCTTTAACTTTTTTTTTTTAACAATCCAGTCATTATCCCCTCCCTGGTCTGTCCTTGGACAGCTCCTCAGCCTTTACCTCCTCCTGCATCTCCAAGAGGATGTCTCCACCTTACCACTACTGCACCAGACTTCTGCACTCTCTGGAGCCTCAAATCATTCCACGGTTAGGTGTATCTTCTCTAACTGAGGCCAGAAGAACCAGTCCTCTACTGTATATGTGTCAGGAGAAGTGTGTGTGGGGGGGGTTCTCAGACCAGCTAGTGCATGCTGCTGCATGGTTGGTTACTCAGTGTCTGAGGGATTTCAGGGTCCCAGATTAGTTGAGACTGTTGATCTTCATATGGGGTCACTCTCCTACTCAACTTCCTCTGGCCTTTCCCTAATATAACCACAGGGTCCCCAACTTCAATCCATTGGTTGGTTCTAAGTATCTGCTTCTACCTCAGTCAGCTGCTTGTTGTTTGAGCCTCTCAGAAGACAGCCATGCAAGGCTTTTGTCTATAAGCACAACATAGTATAATATAACATAACCTAGCATAGCATAGCATAGCATAGCATAGCATAGCATAGCATAGCATAGCATAGCAATAATGTCAGACCTTGTAGCCACCCCTTGAGATGGATCCCAAGTAGGGCTGATCACTGGACCTCCTTTCCCTCAGTCTTTACTTTTTTTTTAAACATATGCTCTTTATTTACATTTTAAATGTTATCCTCTTTTCTGGTTTCCCCTCCAAAAGCCCCCCTATCCCTTCCCCCTTCTCCTGCTCACTAAACCACCTACTCCTACTTCCTGGCCCTTGTATTCCCCTATACTGGGGCATAGAACCTTCACAGGAGTTAGGGCCTCTCCTCCCATTGATGACCGATTAGGCCATCCTCTGCAGCACATGCAGGTTTTGACCCAGCAATTCTTTCAGACAGGAACAATTATGGGTCAGAGTTTTGACTGTGGGATGGTAACCCCATCAAGCCACATGATGTCCTGTCTTTCTACTGGAGATGGACTCTACAAGTTCCCTCTCCCCACTGTTGGGCATGTGATCTAAGATCCTTCCCTTTGAGCCCTGAGAGTCTCTCACCTCTGAGGTACATTTTAGAGATTACCCCCACCTCCCACCTCCCAAGGTTGCATTTAAGTTTTTAAATTGGAAAAAAAAATACTTTCATATAATATGTTCAGATTATTCTCCTATTTCTTCAACTTGAATAGACAAAATTAGTTTTCCAGAATTGAATATCACCAGGTACATAAGACACACTTTAGAGCAGGCTCATAAACAGGAGCCAACACAAAACAAACATAATTTTTTTTGGAGAATTTTGATCTTATATTGTTTGGGCAATTTTGTTTGTTTTGTATTGCTTTACTTGTCCTTTGTCTGTATATATTGCTTTCTGATGGCTTTATGTGTGTGTTATCTATTTGTGTTTGCTTTATACACACACACACACACACACACACACACAAGTTTGTTTTATTTGAAACAAATTTTTATCACTGGATTACTTCTAAGTTATTTTCCTTCCAACATATTGTTTGAAAAGAAGATGTTTGAACATGAATGTAACTATTTTTTAAAAATATTCTTCTGAGCCGGGCAGTGGTGACACACACTTTTAATCCAACCACTTGGGAGGCAGAGGCAGGTGGATTTCTGAGTTCGATGCCAGTCTACAAAGTGAGTTCCAGGACAGCCAGGGTTACACAGAGAAACCCTGTCTCAATAAACCAAAAAAAAAAAAAAAAGAACTTCAAGTCTCTGAAGAAAGAAATCAAAGAAGATCTCAGAAGATGGAAAGATCTCCCATGCTCATGGATTAGCCAGATTAATATAGCAAAAATGACTATCTTGCCGAAAGCAATCTACAGATTCAATGCAATCCCCATCAAAATTCCAACTCAATTCTTCACAGAATTAGAAAGGTAAATGTGCAAATTAATCTTGAATAACAGAAAACCTAGGGTAGCAAAAACTATTCTCAACAATAAAAGAACCTCTGGTGGAAACACCATGCCTGACCTCAAGCAGTACCACAAACAATTGTGATTAAAAGTGCTAGGTATTGTTACAGTGACAGATAGATCAATGGAATAGAATTGAAGACGCAGAAGTGAACTCACACACCTATGGTCACTTGATCATTAACAAAGGAGCTAAAACCATCCAGTGGAAAAAAGACAGCATTTTCAAAAAATGGTGCTGGGACTAATGGTGGTTATCATGTAGAAGAATACAAATTGATCCATTCTTATCTCCTTTTACAAAACTCAAGTCTAAGTGGATCAAGGAACTCCACATAGAACCAGAGACACTAAAACTTATAGAGGAAAACATGAGGAAAAGCCTCAGAGATGTGCGCACAGTGGAAAAATTCTTGAACAGAACAGCAATGGCTTGTGCTGTAAGATTGAGAATCAAAAAATGGGACAGCAAAGCTTTTGTAAGGCAAACAAAACAAAACAAAAAGACACTGCCAGTAAGACAAAAAGTCCACCAAGAGATTGTAAAGGGATCTTTACCTATTCTAAATCAGATAGGGGACTAATATCCAATATATACAAAGAACTCAACAAGCTAGACTCCAGAAAATCAAACAACCCCATTAAAAATGGGGTAGAGAGGCAAACAAAGAATTCTCAACTGATAGATATCTAATGGTTGAGAAGCATCTTAAAAAATGTTCAACATCCTTAATCATCAGGGAAATTCAAATCAATTAACTCTGAGATTACACCTCACACCAATCAGAATGGCTAAGATCAAAAATTCTGGTGACAGCAATGCGGGCGAGGATGTGGAGAAAGAGGACCACTCCTCCATTGCTGGTGGGATTGCAAGCTTGTACAACCACTCTGGAAATCAGTCTGGGGGTTCCTCAGAAAACTGGACATAGTAATACCAGAGGATCCAGCAACAACTCTCCTGGGCATATATCCCAAAGATGTTCCAACTGGTAAGAAGGACACATGCTCCACTATGTTCATAGCAGCCTTATTTATAATAGCCAGAAGCCGGAAAGAACTTAGATGTCCCTCAACAGAGGAATGGACACAGAAAATGTGATACATTTACATAATGGAGTACTACTCATCTATTAAAAACAACAAATTTATAAAAATTCTTAGGTGAATGGATGGATCTGGAGAATATTATCCTGAGTGAGGTAACCCAATCACAAAAGAACACACATGATGTGCACTCACTGATAAGTGGATATGAGCCAAGAAACTTAGACTACCTAAGATACAATTTGCAAAACACCTGAAACTCTAGAAGAAGGAAGACCTAAGTGTGGATACTTAGTTCCTCCTTGAAATGGGAGGGACCCATGGAGGGAGTTACAGAAACAAAGTTTAGAGCTGAGAAGTAAGGAAGGACCATCCAGAGACTGTCCCACCAGGGGATCCATCCCATAAACAGCCACTAAATCCAGACACTATTGCATATGCCAGCAAGATTTTGCTGACAGGACTCTGATATAGCTGGCTCTTGTGAGGCTATGCCAGTGCCTGGCAAATACAGGAGTGGATGCTTAGAGTAATCTATGGGATGGAACACAGGGCCCCCAATGCAGGAGCTAGAGAAAGTACCCAAGTAGCTGAAGGGGTCTGCAACCCTATAGGAGTAACAACAACTTAAACTAACCAGTAGACCCTGAGCTCATGTCTCTAGCTGCAAATGTAGCATAAGATGTCCTAATTGGCTATCATTGGGAGGAGAGGCCCATGATTTTGAGAAGATCATATGCCTCAGTACAGGGGAATACCAGGGCCAGAAAATGGGAGTGGGTGGGTTGGGGAGCAAGGCAGGGGGAGGGTATAAGGGACTTTTGGTATAGCATTTGAAATCTAAATGAAGAAAATATTTAATAAAAAAAATATATAAAGTAGGACTGGAGAGATCTCAGCAGTTATGTGCACTCACTGACTACTCTTCTTGGGTTCCTGAGTTCAGTTCCCAGCAACCACATAATTGTTCACAACAATCTGTAATGGGATCGATGACCTTTTCCAGTGTGTCTGAGGACAGTGACAGGTAATCACATATATAAAATAAATAAATATTTCTAATAATAAATAAAATAAAATGTAAAGTATAACAGATAATGTAGAGTTCATAACCATAAACTACTCTATGATTATTTTTTATTCAATAAATTGTATTTAAAACAGAATAATTTATTTTCTTTGAATTTAAATGCTGTTTTATAATTGATTATGGATTAAGACTATAAGAAAAAAGACATTTCTTTTACAAAAAAATCTCTCCATGTCTGTCTCTCAACTCTCCACCCCCACAACTCTCTCTCTCTCTTACCAAGGTTAAGTATACAGCTCAAGACTTCCACATACTTTATAGGCTCATTGCCACTAAACTGCACATCAGCCCTACACAGAAGTCTTTTTAAGTTGGTATTCAGTTCAACATATACACTATGCTGTCACAGTATTCAGAAATGTTCAGATGTTTGAGTTATCAACTACTCTGGATAATCTAGACCAATATCAACTAATTGGACCTCTCAGAGCTTCCAGGGACTAAATCACCAACCAAAGACTATACATGAGTAGGTCCTAGGCTCCCTCTCCTGTAGCAGATGACTGCCTTAACTGGCATCAGTGGAAGGGAAGGTCTTTGGTTTTGTGGAGGCTTATTGCCCCAGCAAAGGGGGGCTGGTGTTATAGGAGTGAGGTAGTACAGGGTTGGTGGGTGAGAAAGTACCCTCACAGATGCCACAGGAGAAGGGGAGCAGGGTTTTTATGGATGGGATACTGGGAAGCAGGACAACATTTGAAATATAAATAAATAAAATAATAAACTAAGAAAAATAAAAGAAAAATCTAATGGAAAGCCATACATAGTGTGTGTCACAGAAGTAAAAGCTTGTTATTTTGAGCATTTTGAAGTTAATCATTGTCTCAGAATAACCAAGGTTTTTGATTTAGTTAATCATTATATAATATTAATTCTTCCTGGTGAGATAAGAACAAACACCTATTAACACAAATAGAGCACAAATAACATACCAAATAACCATCCTATTCAAGTTCTTCTTGGCAAACCAATGCATTTGCTGTGCTAGGCTTTCTTATGGTTGCCTGAGCATGATACTTATTTCAGAAATCTGTAAAACCCCAAAACAGTTGCATCACTGCAAAATCCCACCCCATCATCACAAGAACCTTATGGGCACATCATGGAACCCCACCTTAATTTATCCTTCTACTTCGTAATGAGAAACAAAGGCATTTCTATTTCCTGTATTTTCATTTGCCTAAATCATGTCTATTTGAGAAAAGTAGGACAGACTAATGCTTAGACTCCCAAGTAAGAGATCTATGATCCTCATTTTTGCTCTTGCTAGTGAGTTGTCATCTCCATTTTTAATAAATTTAGTTACCGAGGTATCATTCACTGTAGTAAGCTAGTGTAAAATGAGAGAGAATTTACCATATTATGGATAGAAAAGCAAACACTGTTCTTTAACACAAGATGATCAATTGGGTAAGGCATTACTTTGATACTTGGATGGCTCTCTATGGTTTCTGTCCTTCACTGCATATCCCAGAATCAAACATATATGAGGGCAAGCAATGTGTAAATATATTTAATTATTTCTTGTATGACATAAATGGAAAAGAATTTATATTTGTAAATGTATACATCAAATGTACAATGAAGTAGGTTTTCAGAGAAAGGACTACAGTCTTGACTCTATTGTAAATAGAATGGAACTCAGAAAGTTTCAATTCAAATAGTGAAGGATGTTTTCTTTCTGCTCTTTCTTTTCTTCAGAATTTCTATGATACCAGATTCTGGGCCTGGAAAGAAGTCTAGGGTATTATATTACTGTTCCCTTCCAAAAAATTATCCTTGGTAGTTGGCAATTCTGTCAGACACAGTCCACATACAGCTCTGACTGTCATATCTCATGACTGCACAGTTGAGTGGATGTTGGGGTGATCCACATTTCATAGATACTTGCAAGTCACCATGGACATATTGCACATTTACTTGTTCCACTTATTATGATGATTTATTTCTATTTGTTAAGCGTGCTGGACTGCCTAGTTACTCTTACTCGAATATAAATTTGCTGAAATAATGTTTTCTAAGGAAAGAGTTATTGCGTAGAAGTGACCTGTGCTCTCTATCCCCTTCAGAATTGGTCTATGAACTCTCTTTTCAGCAGAAAGAGCATTAAAATGCTTAATGCCCTGTTTGCTAAATCTGCTTCTGCAGTGATTTCAGAACATGAGCATTTCATAACTGTCATCGCTGTTTGCTTCCTTCTGAGACTTTACTGCTTTGAAACACATATTCTATGCTAGTTAATATACCCCATATATTTCCTAATTTGTTCTTATAATCTTAAGTTATTATCTCAAATCTCCTAAAGCTTATACTAAATGTAGGAGCATAGTTTGGTTATTCATTCAAAAACTAGAATACATCTTTTATGCCAGGCCCTGGGCTCTTTAGTCAGGCATCATGCTGGTGAAGAAGGCACAAGGTTTCCTTTGGGACTGTATTATAGTTGGCATGTTCTGTTACAACATGGGGAAACATGGAGTTGTATGAGATCAAAGCTGGCATCTGGCCTACTTTTGTGACCTCTATGATACAGTACATTCATTATGAAAATATGCTATTTTTAATAAATTTATTTGGAAGTTTTATAACAATGTTTGCTTAAAAATTATGAGTACACCCACAGCCAAACATTAGATGGATATTGGGAATTTTTGTGGAAGACCTAACCCCTTCCCATATATATAGCAGTTGATCTTCATACAGGTCCCCCCAAAACTGTAATGGAGCTTACCCTGACTCTCTTACCTGCCTGTGGATCCTGTGCCCCTAACTGGGCTGCCTTTTCTGGTCTCAGTGAAAGGGGATGTTCATAGCCCTGGAGTAACTTGAGGTGCCAGGATGGGACCTCCCACTTCTCAGAGAAGAAAGAGAGGGGAAGATGGAGTGTGGTGTTGTGAAAGGGGGGCTGGGAGGAGAGGGACAGCTGCAATTGAGATACAAAGTGAATAAATAAATAATTAATGGAAAATAGGAGTATATACATGTCTAATATGCATAAATTCATTCTGAAAAAATGCTATTTATGATAAATGGAGTCAAAATTCCAATAAATATTATTTAAAATTATATACTATTGTTGCCATTAAGAATCAGTAATAATTAGAAGAAAATAGGAAATTTGTGATTATGAGTGAGAAAATAAAGTTTGGAGAGATTTCCCCTATTGATTTTCACTGTCAGGATATCTAACATCTTGTTTATTTGCTCATGGCAACACAACAAACCACAACTAATGCATTCACTTACTTTCTTTGCTTCCAATTTGCATAAATTTCACATCACAGCCCTCTGACCTGTGTTCTAGGTATTCAATAACTTTGTAATGAATGACCAAACCAAACACTAGTGTTCAATTTAATAGAACATGCCTTTAAATCTACATGCTTTCCTATTTCTTTTTAACCTTATCGATAATAGTATGTTTGAAGAGTCACCTTCTGTCATCTCACTTTCCTGGTAACCCAGAAAAAGGAATAAAGTATGTTAGTGAACTATCCAAATAGTCACTTTCTGTTTCCTTCACATCTAGGTACTAAACAGAAGCATATAAATTAGCAATCATAAAAGTAATTCAGCCTTTTTAGTTTAATTTAAAAATTATTTCTTTAATTTTTTAATTTATAATATGTTTGTCTTTTTCTCCTTCCCCTTTCACATTCCAATACCCCTGTTTTATTCCATTCTTTCATTCATATTCATGGCATTGTTTCATTAATTGTACTTATATGTATATATGCATGTGTAAATACACATATATTCAAAAGTATAACATGCTCAGCTTTTATATATAGTGTTTCTTATATGAATGTTACTTTTATATTATTATATGAATTTCTAGTATACACATACATTATTTTTAAAATAGAATTCTGATTGAAAGACAAAGCTCTCAGTGAATCATAACATCAAAATTTTATAAATAAATACAAAACTATGAGTAAGTAAATATTTATTTCAATAGTGTTGTATTATAAAAATATGTGAATTGGCAAGATGGCTCAGCAAGTGAAATCACTCTTGGTTAAGCTTAATGATCTGAGTTATATTCCTAGGGTTAACTGTTGAAGGAGAGCATCAATTTCTACAAGTTTTCCTCTGACCTTGTTAGTACTGAGGCATGTGTGTACAAAGGTATGCATTCATATGCACACAGCCAAAAATGTGATAAAAGTGCATTGCCTATACATCAAAATAACACTTTAAACAATAATGTCATATGAGATATATTAAAACACATACTACACTCTGACTTCAGCAGCCAATCAATAAAGTGAATAGGAAAGAAGTTAATGAGAAAATTCTTGTGTATATTTAGTTTCCTACTAGACAAATAATTATACCTTAATTTTTTAAATATATACTAGGTACAACATGGTAACAAATTTTCCAGAGTTATAAATCTTCACATACTGATGACTTCAATTTGCTGAATTTATAGAGTTTGTCAATAGTTTGCTGGACAACACCCAAATTCCTGCCAATATTTTAAATTTTTTTCATCTTACTTTATTTTATTTTTAAAAGTTTTTCATTCTTTTCATCCCACAGTAAGAAGCAGCTCATTAAGTTATGTTTTAAAATGGTAGAAATCCTGGGAGGGAAAAACATTTGTTTTTCAAGACATGGTTCTTTCTAGAGACTGTACTAGAATTCACTCTTTAGACCATCCTGGTCTCAAGATCCTCAGAGATCCGCCTGCCTCTGTTTCCCAAGTGCTGCATATCATCTAATTGAGTTATTGGCCTATTGGAAGTTTCCAAACAACTCAGAGTCTTGCCAAAAAATAGGTTGTTGTCCACAACTGACAGCAAGCAAAACCCCATTTATCAAGGGAATGTCTACCCAACGCAATGACCACAGAGGTCTGTAGGTGGTGAATAAATAGAGCCTTGTCTCTACTTGTTCTAGTGTCTTTGGTACAAGAAGGCACCCATTGAGTGATGAAAGAGAATATAAACACCATAAAAGCTACTAACTCTTGGATTTAGAGTGGTGTACTATATTCAAGATTCATTAGGGCAATGGTGGCACAAAACTTGAGGGAGAAAAATTAACCAATCAATGTCTGCTTTGACTTAAGACCCCACTCCATGAGATGGAACCCATTCCAGAAATTGCATAGAATGATCAAGAATCTGAAACTTGATAGCCCAGGACACTATGACAAAAGCAGAAAATGCTCTGTAGCCCATTTTATGTTGGACAACAACTCCTAAACATGGGACCTACAATGGAGTGGTTGATTTAGAGGTTCTTGTTTTCTTGATGTCCTCTAACATATTTGGCTCTTACACTTTTCCGTCTCCTCTTCTGTGAGGTTCCCTGAGCTCTAATGGGAGGTATCTAACAGAGATCTCCTGTGTAAGGATGAAATAACCTAGGTCTTATTCTCTGCTTAATTGCTAGTTGTGTATTTATATATATATTTGTCTCCACCTGCTGCTGGGGTGGGGGGGCTTCTCTCATGATGGCTGGACAAGGCAGCTGGACAAGCATGAATTTAACAAACTACCATTCAGAGTTATTTTATTCCTACATTTTATCTTTGTAGTATCTGTAAAATAAAACTACAAAGAAACATGATTATCTTTTAAAATCAATTTACATCTTTGTTGTGAGTATAGTTTACCTAATGCAAGTCAGTCACAGAAAACTCATTATTAAGAAAAGCTGGGGGGGGGTTGTTTGTTTTGTTTTGTTTTTGTTTTGTTTCTTTTAGTGATTTTTCTGCTTTAGACTTTATTGTTTCCTATCATTAGAAATTGTGTTTTATTTTTCAGAAGGCTCTCTTTTTTTTTTGTTCTATATAATTTCTGAAAATCTTACTGTGTTTTAGAATCTCAATGAGTGTAACATTTTCATAATCAATATTCTTAGGATTCTTCAAATAAGCTTGCTAAGACACAAAGGGTACTTCTTCCTAAAGAGAGATAAAAAGAGAACAACTTTAAATATCACTCACTGTGTATTTTTTCTTTAGATCTCACATTTGGAAATATATTAAATCAGATTTGCCTTTCTGAAAGCACTTCCTGATTTACTGAATAGATTATAGGCTGCTTCTTGGTAAAACAACAGACTGCCCATACCATTCCTCATTATCAAGTCTCTGTAGAGGTGAGCTTTTGACTTCATCCTATAATTTCTCATCTACTCTCCCTTTATTTCCATTTGCTTGGAAGATCTTCAGTATAAACTCTATGTTTATTCATCACCTATGTCCTAACTGCTTATTGAATCCTCTGAAAATAATTCTCATATCAAAAAGACAAATGTGCTCAAAACACAATTAAGAATCTGTGTAGAAGACTTGGCAGTGAGGAAATTAAACATTATTCTTTCCTGTCCAATTTTAAACTCCCCCCCCCAAATTATTTCTGTTTGTTGTATTTTGCTCCTTATTATATATGTAACTGATTTTTAAATAATGGCTCACTTCTAATATGTCACTTTGAAAGAGCTAAGATTTTCATATTTATTGTCAGACATTGGCTGTCTTACTAACTGGGACCTTTAAAAAAAAAGTTTCCTCTTTCCCTAAAATTATAATTTTTAGAAAATCCCGTAAGAGGGGTGGGTGCATGTCTTAATGCTGAACAGTGACAGTTTTGGAGCTGAATTGACTTGAATAATTTTCAAAATTGTACTGTTACAATGCTAGAAATAAATTATGTATCACTGAGTACAGTTATATGTATGTGAAGATGTGATTTTTTTCTACCTTTTTAAAATTATTTTATTTATGTACATTCCAGTCATTGCCCCCATCTCAATACCCCCTCCCATTGTTCCTCATTCCATTTTCCTCTCCCTATCTCTGAGAGGGTGCTTTCCACCAGACCTCCCCCTTCTATGTGGCCTCAAGGATTAGGCACATCTTCTCCCACTGAAGATGACTAGGATGCTCTATTTGTGCCAGAGGCCTCAGACCAGCCTGTGTATGCTCCTGCTTTGTGGCTCAGTCTCAAGGAGCTCCCTGGGATCTGAGTGAGTTGAGACTTCTAATCTACCAATGGGGATGCTCTCCCCTTCAGCTTCTTTATTCCTCCCTCTAATCCAATCATAGAGATTCCTGACTTGAGTTTAATGATTGGGTGTGTCTCCTTCTGTACCAGTCAGCTGCTTATTGGGCTATGCCAGCCTCCATTACAAAAGCACATCATAACATCAGTAATAGTGTCAGGTCTTGGTGCCCTCACCCCCAGGAGATGGATCGCAAGTTGGGCTGGTCATTGGACCACTGTTCCTTCAGTCTCTTCTCCATTTTTAACCTGTTGTTCTTTTAGACAGGAACTGTTCTGGGTCAGAAATTTTGATTGTGGGCTAGTAACCCTGTCCTTCCACTTAAGAACCTTTCTGTCTACTGGAGGTGGACTCTTCAAGTTCCCTCTCCTCACAGTTGGGTATTTTGGCTAAGGTTACCCTTACTGAGCCCTTAAGAGTTTCTCACTTGCTGGATCTCCCCACCTTCCACCACTTCCATTCATTAGCTCTAGAAATAAAAGACTGAAGTACTGACAACTATATATTAGAAATTCTGTCTGACTTGGACAGTGATTCACAAGAACAGATATATCTCTGAGCAATGTAGATTCAACCCATGGCAGATAATAAAGTCTATCTCATGGACTATTTGGAAGATTCAAAAGGAATAATGGAGCACCTTTTAACTTGGTAAGTACAGTAACAAAAATGATTTATGTTAGCATATGGAGAAACACAAACATTATTTAGTTGTCAATAAGGCATATATTGACAACAGGAGTTTTATTGGAGGCATAATTTATTATTATTTAGAAGTAGAAGCTAATAACTTAAATAACATCACATCTGTTAATATCGAAAGTATGTCTTGCCTACAAGATTTTCAGCGACAAAGATAGAGCATAGATAGAGGGAATGACTAGTCAATGATTTGCCCAACTTGAGACCCCTCTCATGGGCAAGAGATTTTCACTGACACTATTAATGATTCTCTGTTATGCTTACAGGCAAGAGGCTAGAATAACTTTCCTCTGAGAAGCTCCACCCAGAAGCCAAAGGAAATAGATACAAAGACCCACAACCAAACATTACATTGTGCTTGGGGAATCTTGTACAAGAGTTTGGGGAAGGATCAAGGGAATATGAAGAAAGACAGGGACTCTACAGGAAGACCAAGAGTGTCAACTAAACTGGACACTGGGAGATCACAGAGACTGAATCACCAACCAAGGAGGGAGCATAGACTGGACTTCGAGCATAGCCCCCATCCCCCAATCCCTGCACATATATAGCATATGAGCAGCTTGATCTACATGCAAGTCCAACAACAACTAGAACAGATGCTGTCCCTGAATCTGTTGCCTAACTGTGGATCCTGTTGCCCTAACTGGACTTCCTTGTCTGTCCTCAGTGGGAGAGAATGTTCCTAGGCCTACAGATATTTCATTTGCCAAAATGGGGTGATTACTCCTTCTCAGATGAGATGGGTAGGGGTAATGGGGTCAGAGTTGTTTAAGAGGGGAAGTATGGGAAGGGGGAAGGCTGATAGTGACATATAAAGTGAATAAATAAGTAAATCAATGACAAATAAAATTGACCAGTATATCTTAATAGTATATCAGACAGTCACTAGAAAGAGTGTTAAGACTATGAAAATGCTGGGGGTGGTGGCAGACATCTTTAATCCCAGCACTTGAGAAGAAGGCAGGGGCATGGGCAGGGGCAGGGGCACACGCACACTCACACGCACACACAAATTATTTTACAGTGCTGGAGAGATGGCTCTGCAGTTAAAAGCCGCTCTTCTAGAAGTTCTGCATTTGACTTCCTGCAATCAAATGGCGGCTCATAACCATCATTTCTTGGGACTCATGCCCTCTTCTGGCATGGGGGTGTACAGGCAGATAGAGCACTTGTATTTGTAAAATGAACAAATCCTTAAAGAATATAAGAAGCCGGGCATGGTGGCGCACGCCTTTAATCCCAGTACTTGGGAGGCAGAAGCAAGCAGATTTCTGAGTTCGAGGCCAACATGGTCTACAAAGTGAGTTCCAGGACAGCCAGAGCTATACAGAGAAACCCGGTCTCAAAAAATCAAAAATAAATAAATAAATAAATAATAAAACAAGAAACGTAATTGTTAAGGTTTTGAAGACATTTGCACCAAAGCCTAGCTTAGCTCCCCCTTCTTATTAAAGAGAAGCTCAGAGATAAATTCATGATAACCAACCAGTAGTTCTTTTTTTTTTTTTTTTTAAATACATGGCTAATTTTAACTTGTGTTAAATGAAAATATATATTTGTGTGTGTATGTTAAATAAATACAAGTAATATAAAGTAGCTCTAAGATATTCATGAAGTCAAAAGTTTATGAAGGATTTCAACATTTATAAGAAGGTACATTTAAAACATTTTTAAATATTCGATGAAAGATTATTTAAAAGTATTTTATGCCAATATAAATATTTTGCTCTTATCTAGACTTCATGGATATCTGAAGCTTCATAGTATTTCCAAATTTCTACATCTCTTTCATCTTTAGAATCATGGATTCATTTGTTCTCTTAATCTTGTATTACTCTGACCAAACAAATCAAAATGTCCTCAGCAGAGAGTTAAGTTTCAGTTTCAAAATTTTGAATTTAAATATCAATTTTACCTGATCAACATTCAAAATATAGACAGAAATTCATGATTAGCATATTTAAAGGTCAACTTACAAAAGACCTAAAGGTCTGGTGGTTAAAATTCTTTATGTTCTTATTCTTTTTATTCCAACATCAGTATAATGGATCTAGATCATTTCTATGCCATGAGCCCCTCCTCTCCTCTACTCTACTCTTGACCACCAGGTTTGATGGTCACATCCTGCCTGGATTTTCTTAGGTATCAGTGGGAGATGATTCACATTGTAAATCTGAGTGACATGTGCAATGATCTGTATTTCCAGAAACATTAGCTCTTCATATTTTCCATCCTAGTCCTTTTGACTTCACTAATCCTACCAGCAGATCTAATTTAAATGCATATTAGTATCTTTTCAGGTTCATTATATGTTATGAACATTATTCTTTTTATTTGATTTATCCTAAAGATCTTACATTTAATAAATTTTCAAAAATTTCTATTTCAATATATTCTACTAACTCTACTAAGTTAAACTTTCCCTGTGTTCAAAATTCTACCATTTAATTGATAACTTGAAAAGGAGGGTTTCCAGAGAAGATTGTCCAACAGCCTAATTGTTACTTGGACTTGCTTTACCCACATGTATCCCTGACTAACTATCCATCTATATCTATATAACCTCCTTTATAACTCCTTAATCCCTACTCTAAAGTTTTACTTTTCTCAAGGTACATACTTTAATAGAGAAAATGTCCCAAAGGTGACTCACAATAAATATAATATATATTATATATAATATATATATATTATATATTATATATTATATATAAATGAATATAATAATATATTCACTTGGATAACAGAATATACCAAGAAAAGAGTACTTAATTTTAAACAATTTTTTTTTACTTTTTAAATTGTTTTGCCTATGTATGTAACCTCTCTCTCTCTCTCTCTCTCTCTCTCTCTCTCTCTCTCTGTGTGAGTGTGTGTGTGTGTGTGTGTGTGTGTGTGTGTGTGTGTTTGTGTGTGTGTGTGTGAATGAAGAGGAGCAAGGAGTCCAAGGATCTCTCTTGTAAGTACAAGTTGATGGATTCATCTGACTTCTGGTAACCAGACTATGGTGCTCTACAAAAGGAATACATGCACTTGATTACTGAAGCATATTTATAGCATCCAAATATTCAACCTCAAGTGAGGAAAGCCTTTTGGGGTACCGCTTGGCAGGAGTCTGACATTGGCTAAGGACAAAGAAGTGGGCTTCAGACTGGAATCTGACTTTAGCCTAGGACAAGGAAGTAAGCTCAGGCAGGAATCTGACATTAGGACAAGATAAGGCAAGAATCTAACTTTGGGCTGTGATAAGGAAGTAGAATAAGGCAGAAATTTTAGTCTTAGGGTGGAACTAGGCCTCCAGCAAGATTTTTGGGCTTGGACCAGGAAGTGGGCTCAAGTACTGATAGCCCTTTTTAACAACTATCATAGGAGTAATCATGGGACATGACTTGCTGCTTTGTTAGTAGTTCCTAATCGTACTGCTGCTGTGTTCCTTATTGTATTGCTTGCCCAAAATACTTGCATGTAGTTAAAATGGTATAAAAATTGGATTGGAAAATAAAAATGTGCCTTCCGTCTCAGAATTTACTGGGGTCATGCTACAATGTTGTCTGTCCTTTTTCTTTTAATCCTCACTCCCGCACTGGAGAACCTATTGACTGACTGAGTAGGCTTGGTCACTCAAGATCATGTGCATAGTGCCTAAGCATTTTTGAGGTTCATATCATAACCATACCTTACATTAGAATGTTGCTCTTCATTTCCAAGGGGCAAATCTAGATGCCTTGAGTATATAAATGTTAAGTGGTTATCTTGCCTGAATTGAGACAATTCAATAATATATTCTTAGAATATACGAAGGGATAGCATTATAGTCTATGTGAATGCCAAAATAATGGAAGTGAATTTAAAAGACTTGCTGAAGTTTTATTCATTCATGTGATTTAGAGAACAGCTTATTTCTAGTATGAGTAAAGAAAAATTGGAGAAAAACCAGACAAGTGTAACTCTGTGCTCTAAAAATTTCCAGTGCTTATTTAATAATTTAGTGATCATATATTATATATAAAATATATCAATACATATATCTTGAAATAGTCTGAAGAGGCTTTTCTTAGACATTTTCCCTTTTGATTCACCAAGAAGGGTGGAATTGGGTGTAATCCTCTGAAAATAAAATCTTTTAAGTTCTTTTTGAACTCAAATTGCATTTAATACATGGAATAATAGAGACATTGGCAAGTCCCATCATAATTATTTTAGTTATTTTTACATTTCACATGTATTAATAAAGTTTTGTTCGATCAAATTTTTGGGTTGATGGATAGATTAAACTCTCTAAATAATTTCATTTTAATCAGTACTCTAACCGTGCTCAAGTGCTGATCAAATTTCTCATTTATTGGGGTCAAGGTGAGTTGAATAGATATGGGCCCCAGAGACTCATTTGTTTAAATGCTTTGCCCAAGCATTCTTAGGAGGTATGCCCTTATTGTGGTCTTGTTTGAGGAAGTGTGCCACTCTTGGGGTGTGCTTTGAGGTATCCTATGCCCAGTGTGGAGCATAGTCTC
Source organism: Mus caroli (assembly GCF_978045245.1). Classification (NCBI taxonomy): domain Eukaryota; kingdom Metazoa; phylum Chordata; class Mammalia; order Rodentia; family Muridae; genus Mus; species Mus caroli. The sequence goes on along the minus strand of NW_028227261.1, from coordinate 127,851,069 downwards.
CTTCTGCTGCCTGTGGATACAGATGTATAATTTTCATCTTCTCTAGCACCATATCTTTCTGAATGCTGCCATGCTTCCCACCATAATGAAACTAGTGATACTATATTCCAGCCCCAATTAAATGTTTTCCTTATAAAAGTCTCCTTGGTCATATTTTCTCTTTATAGCAGTAAAACCTTAAGACAAGAGTAAACAGATACATCCTTTTCATTATTCTCTCTTATATACAGTATTTCAACTTTACATTCATTAGTAAGTATCTATATTAATAAGGGTGTTTCCATTTGCTAATCTTGAGTTAGTAAAGAATTATCTCAATTGTTCAAAAATCTTGATATTTTTGTTGATAACAATCTTTGTTGATAGCAAGTATATCATTGTATCTTTATTATTGTCAAAACTACCCTAATCTTTACTGAACACTTTATTTAAGAAATAATATAAATTTAACTTGCTCTAACATATTCCTATGCATCATATATTTTGCTATTATAATATAATATATTGTGCATATCTTATAAGTTGATTTTTTATTTCCTTTACCTCTAACTAGGTAGCATTTTCCTTCTAAGAACAAATTCTTATTTAAAGTTTATTCTGTATTTGTGAAAGTGATCTTATAATAGTTATTCTGTCTTCTTTTCATACATTTCTCTTAATATTGTCTGATTAAATTTGAACTTTCATTATGTAGAATTTCTACAGATGATTTTTAATTATTTGAGAATATGCTATTGATACTTCTCATCTGCTTTTAATTTCATTGTTCCTATTATATTAGTTACAACCATGATATTGCTTGTAAGTGTGTTTCCAAACTTGATTTTGACAAATATTCTAGTAATTTTGTGGCCTTAAGATTTTTGTAATATTTTGAAAAGTGTTTGAAATATTCCTTTTTACTCAAAAAGTTAAAAGGTAAAGATGGATCACATAAAATATATTTTTTGTTCAATTAACATGTCTCACTGCGATTAAAGGTGACGTTCATTCATTGTATAAGAAAACTATGCATTTTTCATTTGTACAGTAATAAATACAAAGGTGCTTTTATTGTGTTGCAATATTAATGAGTTTACAGCTTAAACTCCCATAGAATTTTATAGAAAGACATTGGCTTTTTTATCCCTATGAGAACTACATCTACTTGGTCTCAGATATGCTAAGAAAAGCACACTATCACACTCCCAGCAGGTAGGAATTGTCAATGTTTTTACTGTGGCATTAACACTTTATTTTCAGTGCATTTAGCTAACATATTGCTATTGAAGGAAGGGGGATTTAAGTCACCATGATTTGACATTTCTACAATAAGACTTTTGCTTCTGGAGACTATGTTAAAGATACAAAATAAATGATTGCTAAATTGTCTTCCGAGTGAAGGAAGCTATCTATATAAGTATGTGATAAAAATATCATATGGCTTTGATTCAATAATAAACTCATATTCTCCAGAACAACATTATATGAAATTGCACAAAATCTTATTTGCAGGGCAGCACAATGTTTAAAATACAGAACATGACTTCTACCTTGAGTACTTGGAAGTAACAACAGACATTTAATAAGCTATCAGAAAAGTTCACTTTTGCTCTCCCATTAATGGCACATCATTCTGTATCACAAACATTTGATTTTTTTTTTTTTTTTTTGCTCCTAGACATAGAATCTACACAGAATACATATGCTCAGATTTCTCTGTAGTAGCTTCCAAAATAAAACAATGTCTAGTGTGCATACTTTGGCAATGTTGTTGAGAGAATCTATCACTCTTTACATTGTCAAATTGAAAGGCAAAGAAGAGAAACTTTAATTCTCTTTTAATCCTTTCAAACTTCCTACTAGTGAGGAAAAAAAAATCTTTAACTAGGTTGTGATGATTTTCACTCACAACCCGGTGATAGAAATAGAACAGAAATTAGACATAAAAAAATCTCTTTCAACTTTTGAGCACTATTTTGAAGTGAAAGTTTTATTCTGAATTTGAAATTTGCCAAGGTCTGTGGCTGAGTTTCAGACACCACTTCCCTTGCTGGCAGTAGATGATTTGGAAATCAGAAGTCTGCACACTTGTGATATTTCCAGGCTTAGAGTGTCAAAAAGACAAGATGGCATATGGTGAAGAAAAAGGGATTTCTCACATTCAAGAACACATTTCAACTTCCAAAACATAAAAATAAATAAGTGCTTTTTCAAATTCATAAGAGAAATAATGAGAGTTTTTCCAAAATATTATAGACATACCAAAGTTAAGCAGCAAGATGCTTGAGTCTGTCACATCTTGAAGCTTTTTGCTAAGTAGATAAGTTCAGACTTTAGGATTGTCATGTTAACTTTGGCAAGGATGACAGTAATCCCCCTCAAGGAAAAAAATTATAGTCTAATTAAAGTATACAATTTGATGTTTTCATATGATCATTGTGGGAAGTTTCTTCAATAATCACTAGCTTACTTGTATTTTAAGTAGATCAATTGACAGTTCTGGACCTATTGACCTAAGATCTAGCAGCAGGGGTCATTCTATGGTCCATTTACTAAAGTTCTTTATTAGAACTGCTCATCTTTAAAAAACACAGAAGCTGAAGCATTTTGGAGTAAATTAATTAGTCGATGCATTGTTCTTTTGATTGCACCACTATTTCATGTGTCAGGGTAGCTGCAATTCATTACAAACTGGATCAGCGTGTTTTCTATTTTTTTTTTTGGGGGGTTTTTTTATTTTTGAGTCAGGGTTTCTCTGTTTAGCCTTGGCTATCCTGGAACTCACTTTGTAGACCAGGCTGGCCTCGAACTCAGAAATCTGCCTGCCTCTGGCTCCCGAGTGCTGGGACTAAAGGCGTGCGCCACCACGCCCAGCCAGCGTGTTTTCTAATTTCCTCATGAAAACTTTTGCTAAAAGAAAAAATAAAATTCAAGTTATAAAAACTAAGGAGATATCTCAGGGAGTAATGTGTTTCCTATGCAAGAAGGAGAAACTGAGGTTAAAAAAAAATCAGAACTCAGCGCGGGACCTGAGACTGCATTAGTTAGGGAAGCAGAAACCGGCCTGAGTAGGGCCACAGGCCTCATCCGGCCGGATCAGCACTGGGGTAGCGGGAGCACAGGGTTGCCTGACACCCACCAGCTACCCACGACCCCATTAGTTAGGGAAGCAGAAACCTGCCTGAGTAGGACCACAGGCCTCTTCCGGCTGGACCAGCACCAGGGTACCATCAGCTACCCACGACCCCCGCCGCAGGATTTAGAGACTGCTGGTGAGTGGAACACAGCTTCTGCTCCAATCTTTAAACAGTGACAACGATAACAACTAACCCCAGAGATTACCAGATGGCGAAAGGTAAACGTAATAATCTTACTAACAGAAACCAAGACCACTCACCATCATCAGAACCCAGCACCCCCACTTCGCCCAGTCCAGGGCACCCCAACACACCGGAAAAGCTAGACACGCATCTAAAAGCATATCTCCTGATGATGATAGAGGACTTCAAGAAGGACTTTAATAACACACTTAAAGAAATGCCGGAGAACACTGCTAAACAGGCAGAAGACAATAAAGAGGAAGCACAAAAATCCCTTAAAGAATTGCAGGAGAACACTGCTAAAGAGTTACAAATCCTTAAAAAAAAACACGATAACATAATCAAACAGGTAGAAGTCCTTACAGAAAAACAGGAAAACACATCCAAACAGATGATGGAAATGAACAAAACCATACTAGATCTAAAAAGGGAAGTAGACACAATAAAGAAAACCCAAAATGAGGCAACACTGGAGATAGAAACCCTAGGAAAGAAATCTGGAACCATAGATACGAGCATCAGCAACAGAATACAAGAGATGGAAGAGAGAATCTCAGGTGCAGAAGATTCCATAGAGAACATCGGCACAACAATCAAGGAAAATGTAAAATGCAAAAAGATCCTAACTCAAAACATCCAAGAAATACAGGACACAATGAGAAGACCAAACCTACGGATAATAGGAGTGGATGAGAATGAAGATTTTCAACTCAAAGGACCAGCAAACATCTTCAACAAAATTATAGAAGAAAACTTCCCAAATCTAAAGAAAGAGATGCCCATGAACATACAAGAAGCCTACAGAACTCCAAATAGACTGGACCAGAAAAGAAATACCTCCCGACACATAATAATCAGAGCAACAAATGCTCTAAATAAAGATAGAATACTAAAAGCAGTAAGAGAAAAAGGCCAAGTAACATATAAAGGCAAGCCTATCAGAATTACACCAGATTTTTCACCAGAGACTATGAAAGCCAGAAGATCCTGGACGGATGTTATACAGACACTAAAAGAACACAAATTCCAGCCCAGGCTACTATACCCAGCCAAACTCTCAATTAACATAGATGGAGAAACCAAAGTATTCCACGACAAAACCAAATTCACACATTATCTCTCCACGAATCCAGCCCTTCAAAAAATAATAACAGAAAAAAACCAATACAAGGACAGGAACCACGCCCTAGAAACAACAAGAAGGTAATCCCTCAACAAACCTAAAAGAAGACAGCCACAAGAACAAAATGCCAACTTTAACAACAAAAATAACAGGAAACAACAATTACTTTTCCTTAATATCTCTTAATATCAATGGACTCAACTCCCCGATAAAAAGACATAGACTAAAAAACTGGCTACACAAACAAGACCCAACATTTTGCTGCTTACAGGAAACTCATCTCAGAGAAAAGGATAGACACTACCTCAGAATGAAAGGCTGGAAAACAATTTTCCAAGCAAATGGCATGAAGAAACAAGCTGGAGTAGCCATTCTAATATCTGATAAGATTGACTTCCAACCCAAAGTCATTAAAAAAGACAGGGAGGGACACTTCATACTCATCAAAGGTAAAATCCTCCAAGAGGAACTATCAATCCTGAATATCTATGCTCCAAATACAAAGGCAGCCACATTCATTAAAGAAACTTTAGTAAATCTCAAAGCACACATTGCACCTCATACAATAATAGTGGGAGACTTCAACACACCACTTTCACCAATGGACAGATCATGGAAACAGAAACTAAACAGGGACACAGTGAAACTAAGAGAAATTATGAATCAAATGGATCTGGCAGATATCTACAGAACATTCTATCCTAAAACAAAAGGATATACCTTCTTCTCAGCACCTCATGGTACCTTCTCCAAAATTGACCACATAATTGGTCACAAAGCAGGCCTCAACAGATATAAAAATATTGAAATTTTCCCATGCATCCTATCAGATCACCATGGACTAAGGCTGATCTTCAATAACAAAATAAATAATAGAAAGCCAACCTTCACGTGGAAACTGAACAACACTCTTCTCAATGATACCTTGGTCAAGGAAGGAATAAAGAAAGAAATTAAGGACTTTTTAGAGTTCAATGAAAATGAAGCCACAACATACCCAAACTTATGGGACGCAATGAAAGCATTTCTAAGAGGAAAACTCATAGCTCTGAGTGCCTCCAAAAGGAAACTAGAGAGAGCACACATTAGCAGCTTGACAACACACCTAAAAGCACTAGAACAAAAGGAAGCAAATTCACCCAAGAGGAGTAGACGGCAGGAAATAATCAAACTCAGGGGTGAAATCAACCAAGTGGAAACAAGAAAAACTATTCAAAGAATCAACCAATCAAGGAGCTGGTTCTTTGAGAAAATCAACAAGATAGATAAACCCTTAGCCAGACTCACTAGAGGGCACAGGGAAAGCATCCTAATTAACAAAATCAGAAATGAAAAAGGAGACATAACAACAGATCCTGAAGACATCCAAAACACCATCAGATCCTTCTACCAAAGGCTATACTCAACAAAACTGGAGAACCTGGATGAAATGGAGAAGTTCCTAGACAGATACCAGGTACCAAAGTTGAATCAAGATCAGGTTAATGATCTAAACAGCCCTATATCCCCCAAAGAAATAGAAGCAGTCATTAATAGTCTCCCAACTAAAAAAAGCCCAGGACCAGATGGGTTTAGTGCAGAGTTCTATCAGACCTTCAAAGAAGATCTAATCCCAGTTCTTCACAAACTATTCCACAAAATAGAAACAGAAGGTACTCTACCCAACTCATTCTATGAAGCCACAATTACTCTGATACCTAAACCACAAAAAGACCCAACAAAGATAGAAAACTTCAGACCAATATCCCTTATGAATATTGATGCAAAAATCCTCAATAAAGTTCTTGCTAACCGAATCCAAGAACACATCAAAACAATCATCCATCCTGACCAAGTAGGTTTCATCCCAGGGATGCAGGGATGGTTCAATATACGGAAATCCATCAACGTAATCCAGTATATAAACAAACTCAAAGACAAAAACACATGGTCATCTCCTTAGATGCGGAAAAAGCATTTGACAAGATCCAACACCCATTCATGATAAAAGTCTTGGAAAGATCAGGAATTCAAGGCCCATACCTAAACATGATAAAAGCAATCTACAGCAAACCAGTAGCCAACATCAAAGTAAATGGTGAGAAGCTTGAAGCAATCCCTCTAAAATCAGGGACTAGACAAGGCTGTCCACTTTCTCCATACCTATTCAACATTGTACTTGAAGTCCTAGCCAGAGCAATTCGACAACAAAAGGAGATCAAAGGGATACAAATTGGAAAAGATGAAGTCAAAATATCACTTTTTGCAGATGATATGATAGTATATATAAGTGACCCTAAAAATTCCACCAGAGAACTCCTAAGCCTGATAAACAGCTTCGGTGAAGTAGCTGGATATAAAATTAACTCAAACAAATCAATGGCCTTTCTCTACACAAAGAATAAACAGGCTGAGAAAGAAATTAGGGAAACAACACCCTTCTCAATAGTCACAAATAATATAAAATATCTTGGCGTGACTCTAACTAAGGAAGTGAAAGATCTGTATAATAAAAACTTCAAGTCTCTGAAGAAAGAAATTATAGAAGATCTCAGAAGATGGAAAGATCTCCCATGCTCATGGATTGGCAGGATCAACATTGTAAAAATGGCTATCTTGCCAAAAGCAATCTACAGATTCAATGCAATCCCCATCAAAATTCCAAATCAATTCTTCAACGAATTAGAAAGTGCAATCTGCAAATTCATCTGGAATAACAAAAAACCTAGGATAGCAAAAACTCTTCTCAAGGATAAAAGAACCTCTGGTGGAATCACCATGCCGGACCTAAAGCTCTACTACAGAGCAATTGTGATAAAAACTGCATGGTACTGGTATAGTGACAGACAAATAGACCAATGGAATAGAATTGAAGACCCAGAAATGAACCCACACACCTATGGTCACTTGATCTTCGACAAGGGAGCTAAAAACATCCAGTGGAAGAAAGACAGCATTTTCAACAAATGGTGCTGGCACAACTGGTTGTTAACATGTAGAAGAATGCGAATCGATCCATTCCTATCTCCTTGTACTAAGGTCAAGTCTAAGTGGATCAAGGAACTTCACATAAAACCAGAGACACTGAAACTTATAGAGGAGAAAGTGGGGAAAAGCCTTGAAGACATGGGCACAGGGGAAAAATTCCTGAATAGAACAGTAATGGCTTGTGCTGTAAGATCGAGAATTGACAAGTGGGACCTCATGAAACTACAAAGCTTCTGCAAGGCTAAAGACACCATCAATAAGACAAAAAAACCACCAACAGATTGGGAAAGGATCTTCACCTATCCTAAATCAGATAAGGGACTAATATCCAATATATATAAAGAACTCAAGAAGGTGGACTCCAGAAAGTCAAATAACCCCATTAAAAAATGGGGCTCAGAACTGAACAAAGAATTCTCACCTGAGGAATACCGAATGGCAGAGAAGCACCTGAAAAAATGTTCAACATCCTTAATCATCAGGGAAATGCAAATCAAAACAACCCTGAGATTCCACCTCACACCAGTCAGAATGGCTAAGATCAAAAATTCAGGTGACACAGACGCTGGCGAGGATGTGGAGAAAGAGGAACACTCCTCCATTGTTGGTGGGATTGCAAGCTTGTACAACCACTCTGGAAATCAGTCTGGCGGTTCCTCAGAAAATTGGACATAGTACTACCGGAGGATCCAGCAATACCTCTCCTGGGCATATATCCAGAAGATGTCCCAACCGGTAAAAAGGACACATGCTCCACTATGTTCATAGCAGCCCTATTTATAATAGCCAGAAGCTGGAAAGAACCCAGATGTCCCTCAACAGAGGAATGGATACAGAAATTATGGTACATTTACACAATGGAGTACTACTCAGCTATTAAAAAAGAATGAATTTATGAAATTCCTAGCCAAATGGATGGACCTGGAGGGCATCATCTTGAGTGAAGTAACACAATCACAAAAGAACTCACACAATATGTATTCATTGATAAGTGGATATTAGCCCAAAACTTAGGATACCCAAGATATAAGATACAATTTGATAAACGCATGAAACTCAAGAAGAATGAAGACCAAAGTGTGGACACTGTGCACCTTCTTAGAATTGGGAACAAAACACCCAGGGAAGGAGTTACAGAGACAAAGTTCGTAGCTGTGATGAAAGGATGGACCATTTAGAGACTGCTGTATCCAGGGATCCGTCCCATAATCAGCTTCTAAACGCTGACACCATTGCATACACTAGCAAGATTTTGCTGAAAGGACCCAAATATAGCTGTCTCTTGTGAGACGATGCCGGGGCCTAGCAAACACAGGAGTGGATGTTCACAGTCAGCTATTGGATGTATCACAGGGCTCCCAATGGAGAAGCTAGAGAAAGTACCCAAGGAGCTAAAGGGATCTGCAACCCTATTGTTGGAACAACATGATGTACTAACCAGAACCCTGGAGCTCTTGTCTCTAGCTGCATATGTATCGAAAGATGGCCTAGTCGGCCATCAATGGAAAGAGAGGCCCATTGGACTTGCAAACTTTATATGCCCCAACATAGGGGAATGCCAGGGCCAAAAGAATGGGAATGGGTGGGTAGGGAAGTGGGGGGCGCTATGGGGGACTTTTGGGATAGTATTGGAAATGTAATTGAGGAAAATATTTAATAAAAATATTAAAAAAAAAAAGAAAAAAAAAATCAGAACTCACATAAAACACCTGTATTGTGGCACACATGGAATTTTAATGCTAGTACCAGTACTGGGTTAGCCAAAGAGGACAATGCCTTAAAGTTACTTATCAAGTATTCATGCCCAATTGGTAAACTTCATGTTCAATGTGATGTTCTGTCTCAAAACTTAAAATTGAGTGTTACAAAGAAAGGAATTTTAATCATTGACCTCTAGACTTTACAAACAGGAAAGCACACAATCACACATGAAACACACACACACAAACACACACACATGTGATATATACAGCCACACACAAATATGTATATATATATATATATATATATATATATATATATATATATATATACATACACATACATATAAAAAAGACTCACTGAAATATAAAAAATTAAGCATAATTGTAGATTGCCATCATTGAAGTAAATAGGAATTATTGCTTCATATCATTAATAGTTTATATTCTCTTCTCAAATCCAGATTTAAATAACTAGGAGCCGTATTGTACTGATTTTTTTTTTTAATTTTTTTATTACGTATTTTCCTCAATTACATTTCCAATGCTATCCCAAAAGTCCCCCATACCCTCCCGCCCCCACTTCCCTACCCACCCATTCCCATTTTTTGGCCCTGGCTTTCCCCTATACTGGGGCATATAAAGTTTGCGTGTCCAATGGGCCTCTCTTTCCAGTGATATGTTAAAGAAAATGAGTTAAGAGGAAGTTTTGAAGATGCCAATGTATATTTTTCATTATTTAGGTTTAGGTATGGGTCATCTTTCTGTGATAGTTTCTTTGGAATATAGGTACAAGCACAAACATGGTTGGAAAATGGCAAAAAGTTACCTAGTAAAAACAAAGTATTATAAAATTCAATTTATAGGGGTGAGGCAAACTGTCAGACAATCAATACCATTTGTACATGGCTTCACTAGAATACTTTTCTACTGCATTTGGTCTTAGGAAATGAGAAAGTAACACTAAAATTAAGTGTTTCACTCTTATTATTCATCAAATATGAGATTCAAGTCCCCAAATAGCTTCTAATCTTTAGCCAATAACATTCTAGAAGTTGTTTTGTAGATTTTATTCAAACTGAAATCCATGTTTTTATAATCTATAACATGTCTAACCAAGGAAATTATTGGAGTGAAACATGGGCCTAAAGAATAAAACTGTCACATCTGCTATATGGATTTTAGTTTATTTTCCTGGGAGGCTTTGAAATAGCCTCACATAGCTTAGGTTGGCTTTGTACTTTTCATGTGACTGAAAATGGACATGAACACCTTCAGCTACTGCATCTCAAACTCTTGGGTACAGATTAGCACTATTACATCTGGCTCTGAATTTTATTTTTTTAATACTTAAAAATGATTGAAGTCTAGTAAAATATAAAGGATAGATCACACATATGTAGTATACTGATGCCTGTCTCTCTATAGTCATTAATTGCTCATGGCACTTCATCTAAAGATGAGACCTTGTGTGATGTTTCCCACCTACATTGGCATGACAATTACTGTTGCCATTGCTCAAGTCTTATATCTTTTTTAACCCAAAGTCCAAAATACTTTGAATGAGCACATATAAAAGTAGAAATGAAACATTTTAAGTACAGCTATGAGGCCTATAAACCACAACAGTGTTGAGCACAACAAAGTATCTCCAAAGTTTGAAGAGTGGCACTTATTTCTTAGAGTAACCATCAGCCATTAAATTAGACTTGTGGCCCACTCAGAATGAGGTAGTTAGTACCTGGTCCTGTAAGTCTAACCAACAACCCATGGCTACTAAGGCCATGCAACTTAAAGGAAAACCTACTACTATCACTTTCTTAAGCCCTCATAACTGCTAACTGTAATCAGACACCGTATTCTTAAACCCACAGATACATGTAGCATAAGCATTCTTAGAGAAGCCTTTTATTCTTTTATAAGAAAATGCAAGAACTGGCCCAAATGCAGAAGATAATTAACTGCTAGGAGTCAACTTGGCACATCTACTGTATAACCTCTGAACCACATGCGCAAAGATTGACGTAGAATGATGGTGTGCAGAGTCAGAGGACCATGTGTTCTGCTGTGGCATACTGTGCTCTGTTTATGACAGTGAGGCTACAGTCACAAAATATAAATAAAATGCTTTCTTAACACTTGAACAATGACAAAAGCAGTTGTCATGCCAATGTGAATGGGAAAAATTACACAAGGCCTCATCCTTAGATAAACTGCCATAGAAATTAATGGCTTCAGAGAGAAATTAATCCTTTATTTATTTACTTTTTATTTATTTATATTCTTCCCTCATATATTACATCTCAACCATTTTTCTCTTGCTCCAATCCCCTTTGCTCTAGATGCAATCCCCCTCCCTCCTTCTCTCAGAAAAGAGCATGATTCCCAGGAATATCAACCAAACACAGCATAAAAATCCATAATAAGATCAGGGACATAAAATCACATCGAGGCTGGGCAATGCAACCCTCTAGGAAGAAACAGGTTGCACAAGTGGACAAAATGCCAGGGATAGCTCTGTTCACAGTTAGGATTCCCTGAAGAACACCAAGTTACTCAGCCATACCATATATGCAGAGGACTTAGGTCACAATCATCTAGGTTCCCTAATGTCTGGGAGCCATGAGTCTCAGTAAGTTGATTCTTTGTTCTGGTAAGTTGTCCCTGATCCTTCCTTCTCATCTACCACAAGACTTCTGGAGTTCTGCCTAATGTTTGTCTGTGATCCAGTGTCTTATGGCTGGGTTGGTGTCCCAATATCTCCAGTTGAGGCTTGGTCTGGTTACAGGTTCAGGCTCCATGTCCTTATTACAAGCAGTCTTTGCTAGGGTTAATCATATATTCCATGGAGTTTTCAATGCACTAGATTTCCAATTTGCTGGGAAATGTCATTCAATTATAGTTGTTTCTCCCAGAGTTTTGTACCTCCCTCCCCTGCTCCTGGTCTCAAATGTTCCTAACCTCACCTAACCATACCACACACCCTTGAAATCTATTATAGTTCTATTTCCTAGGGAGATCTTCCCATCACTTTAAGTACTCCTTTTTACTTAGCCTATTTTAGGTCTGTGGACCTTAAGATGAATGTTCTACTTTAACGCTAATATCCTATTATAAGTGAATACATACCATGTTTGTATTTCTGCCTCTAGGTTAAATGACTCAAGATTTTTTTTTCCTGGTTCAATTATTTGCCTATTCATTTGATGACATTACTGTTTTTAACAGCAAAGTAATACTCTATTTTGTAAATCTATATTTTCTTTATCTATTCTTTTGTTGAAGGACACCTATGTTGTTTTCACTTTCTGGCTATTATGAATAAAGATTCTGTGAACTTAGTTGAGCAATTTTCCTTGTCAGAGGATAGACGACCCTTTGGGTATAAGGTCAGGAATGTTATAGCTTGGTCTTGAAGTAGACTGATGTCCACTTTCCTGAGAAACTGCCATATTGACTTCCAAAAAGCTGTACACATTTACACTCTCACCAGCCATGGAGGAGTATTCCCCTTGGTATTCATCGTTGACAACATGAACTCTCACTTGTATTTTTGATTGTGGCTCTCTTGACAGGTGTAGAATGGAATTTCAAAGTTGTTTTTAATTTATAGGGAAATTTATTCATTCATAGGGTGAATTCTAATTTGATATACACTACAAAATGGCCAGCCATAACAACTACAGATATAAACAATTGTACATTGACTCAGAAGGTTATATATATGAAAGAAAAATTATGAAGGAACAACCACTTCTGAATTTGAAAGATACTGGTGGGGAGGATATGGGAGGAGCTAGAGTGGTGGAAATTGTGTATGAAATTACTAAAAAAGTAAATAAATGAATACATGGTGTTTAAAACCTAATAATTGATATGAATAAATTATAAAATATAATACTTTGATAATTTATTTCTAATTTATTCTTGAATTTATATGCATGCTGCATCCATAGCTATACATGTAGAGTATGTGATACAGATTTCATGTTGTAAGTACAATATCTGAATAGAATTAATTTAATGTTACAATTTTATCATGATCATTTTCTAATGTTAAATTTAAGTCTAGATAGATGGATTAGTCTGAAGACCTGATTTTGGAGGCACAGAACTCAAGTAAAGTCTCTACATGGCTGCATGCATCTGCAACCCTTAGGTAGGGCAGTGCTGGTGATCCAGGAGACTCCCCAGGAACATGGACTAACTCACACTCACATGATTAGCGACATCAATTGCTCACACATTCACCTTTAAAATGATGTTTCATTTATCTTTGATCTCTTATGTAAAATATTCATATTGAATTGATGTCTTTGTCTAGGAAATATTGTCTCACTTAATTTTCATATTTGCTTATAACCTCAGGAATAACTGATTAGCATTATCATTCTGACGCAAACAACACAAACAGATTTCGGGGTTTCTTGTGGTCCTGATTTAAGTAACCCTATACTCTAAGGCCCTGTGGTTTTAAATACTTCTTGCATCTTCATTACTTGATTGTGAAGATTCAAAATGGATCATTCTCCTAAGCTCTTGAGGTTACATGTCTAACTACATGGAGGCTCCAGTAGCCAAAAATGTAAGTACAAAACCAGCAAACATTCAAAGGTGAATAAAAAGTTTTTAAATAATAGCCTCATATACATTGACATCATGAATTAAATCTTATGTAAACATTGCCATCTTACAAGATGTTTTGAAAGATGCATGAGGTCTTTCCATAATTCTCAAAGTCTTTCTCCTGATCTTATAAGTAGAAACATAACATTAGTTAAAATCATATTGTTTTATTCAAAATATATGATCCCTGATAAATTTCACAACGAAAGTCATTGTTCACTTACTCTGTTATATTAATATCTAAATAAGTCCATTTCTTTTTCTCTTTAACCTTTATTTCTTTGATCTAGTCAGTGTATTCTTAATACTGGGCCAGCAAGCAGTGATACAGATGCTGAAAGGTGAAGGAGGAGAAAGCCATGAAGGATGTGCAGACGTATCCAAAGACAAAACTAGATGACATAGAACAACAGCAAGTGCATTAGAGAGAACAGACACTCATTTGTTACATATTGATCTGCAGTATTATTTTTCTTCTGACAATGCACTCCGAGTGCCAGCACTTGAAAAGGACACTAAGCTTTCACTACATGTATTAGCATATGTTAGAATAGGGAAAGTAGTCAGCTACCAGGAATTCAAAATGGTTTTAAATGAATGTCATCATTTACTTCTGAAAATAGCTCTGTGAATTCCTATCTAACATCAGTAAATAAGTATTTTGCCGTGTTTCTCAAAGTTATATTTTTTTCTAATAAAATTTCTCTAAGTTGACAAAACATTTAATTTAGACTAAAAATATTTCTTTCTCCTAACAGTATCATATAACCACATAGATCTAACTAGCAATTAAAAAAGGAAGAAGGGAGAGGAAAGGGAGAGAGAAATTCAGAGAGAAAGAAGTATAGAGATTTATTCATCATACAAATGCTAGAGGTCTCTTCCCTTGTATCATTAGGATGGATGAGAGGAATTTTTAAAAACCATTACAAATATCTTCCAGAGTTTCCTGATTAATTTTTGAGTTAAATCATAATATAATTTCTGCTACAAACAATGCTAATAACACATGCTAAAGTGACTGTGCTCATCCCTAAATGGGGCATTTATAACATAAGATTAGGGCCCATCTCAGAAGATGAAACAGATATATTGCAATAGTCAAAGGTTGTGAGTTCTGCTATAATGCAGTGTTTTTCTGGTCATGAGAACTATTGCACTAATGAATGCATAACAACTGGAGTTGACCTTTTCCATGGTCAATCCAGCCAACATTCCAGCTTAAATGGGGAAGGGCTTATGTGGCTCCACATCTAGCTGAAGAACTCTGAGAAATGTATAGCTTTCGAGGAAGAGAGGGTCAGTTTTCTAAAATGGTTTAGCAGTGGTACTATTGGTTCTTAAGCTAACACTCCTGAGGAATTTCTGAAAGTTATTAATGTTTGAATTCTTTTTAAATCAAAGAACACCACTTATCCAAGAATATAACAGGAAAATAGCTTTAGGTTATTTTCGAACAATTTAGTCCAATATAAAAATTCTCTCATTACTCCAGCACATTATGAAGCAGCATGTAAAATTTGGCATGTCATAATAGGTTGGTTTGTAAATGACAATAGGACCCTTCCTACAACTTAATCTGCCATATCCCATTACACTATTGTTCCAGACAAACAAAAATTTCCCATATTTTTCCTCTCTCATTTTTAACTTTTGAATTTTTATGTTTGAATATTTTATTATTATAAGTTTTTGTCCCTTTCTTTTCTATGTAGATATTATCTGTTAATATCCTTGCATTTTGAGAGGTATTACAAAATACCATCTGTCTTAGTCACAATTTTTTAGGGGCACAGAACTTGTGAAATATCTCTATATATTAAGGAAATTTATTGAAATGGCTTACAATCTGCCATCCACTTTACCAACAATGGACAACTGTGAATGGGAAGTTTAAGAGTCTAGTAGTTGCTCAGTCCACTACTGAGGTGGCTGTTTCAGCTGATCTTCTGTATAAGCTGGAATCCTGAAGCCATAGATTCTAACAAATGTGCTTCCAAGCAAGTGCAAATGTTAGAACCTAGTGGGGAAACCCCCATCCAATTCCTGATTCGGCGTGCACCCAAAAAATCATGAAGGACCGTCTCTTGATGTAATTACATGAGGACGTTTAATGACAGAGCTCCAGACCTACATGCATCCCACACAGGAGATAATGGATTTCCGCCACGAGGCTCGAAAGCTAGGGGTTTTTATGGGGTAAGGGGCTTAGGGGTGTGGAATATAGCATAGCGACACACTATTGGCTTATTTAAACATTAAAAGAAAGATTACATGTCAGCAAAAGGGCATCAGGACTTTGTTCTTGTGGGCTGGGGGCTTATCTTTGTTCACATAGCAGCCAGTTGATGTATGACTTTACCCGGTGTCAAGAGGCAGTAGACAGAGGGGAGGTTCCGGCCAGGTGGTGTTGACCCAGACAAGATAGCCCTGCTTGTACAATCAAGCTGTTCTTAGGAATGTCTTAACAAAAGCCCTGTCTGTTCTGCTTTGTTCTCAGCCCCAGGCCACAGGCTCATAGACACTCTTTTACATGAATCACAAGATACAAAATCTCATTTTCTTTCATTAGCAGGCAGAGAAGAAGAAAGAAGCCTTCCTTCCTCTATTGTCCTCATGCAGGCCTCAAACAGAAGATATATTCCAGATTAAAGGTGTGTACCACTGTGAGTGTTCTCTAATTCGCCCGCGAATAAGGACACCACACACAATAGGGTTCTTCTGCAGCAAGCTTTATGCGTCTTGAGAGGGAGAGCATAAGCTTCACAACCGGAGACCCCAGGCAATCCGAGCCCCTCCCTTTTATAAGAAATTCTCCCTGCCTCGGACGTGGCAAGCCATGATTGGCTCAACACTGATTGCCCCATCCCTGAGGCGGAGCTGCCCGGGGCGGGGATTTCCAGCACAGGATGTTTACGAGTTGTTATTGAGGAAATGACTCAGCACAGGATGTTTACGAGATAGTACTGAGGAAATGACTCAGCACAGGATGTTTACGAGATAGCGGCGCTCCACATCTCCCCCTTTTTTGTCTAATAAAACCAACTGGACACCCAGTATGAGAGGACGGGAACATTGGCCGAATCCTCTTACTCAGAGATGTAAGAACTATGTCCGCAAGCAACAACTAGGCTTGAGTGGGACCCGAAGTTGCTCCGACCTGTCCCTCTGCCATTTTTTCGAGGAGGGGAAGACTAGGGCAGGAAACCCCCACTAGACGGCATATTCCCCAGGTGGGACGGGGGGACCACCTGTGCGATGCATTGCTCTACAATCCTCTAGGGCTGCTGAAGCTCACCCGCTAAAGCGCGGGCAGCCAGCGACCAGTGGTGCAAATCGATTTTGTTTAAGCGCCGCCAACCATACCTGTGCAGATTGCCCCTGCTCCAAGGCAGCAAGCGCCTGGGATATCATGATTTTGTCTCTATTATTTTTCTTATATAATTTGCAAATTAACCATAAGCTAGATACCGATCCGAAGCAAAGGAGAATTCCAAACAAACCCACCCCCACCCATTCCTTAAAATAAGAAACAGCAGAAGAAATCCATGACGAAAAGCCTTCGGTCAAGGAGAGGTCAAGTCTGGTGGAATTGATTTAGACGATGGCCAATCTAAGTTTCTGGAGGGTTTGATCAAAATCAGACGTCCAATTATATAGCAGCTGTTGGGACAAACTCTTAGAAAGATTAGCGGCATATGTGAAATTATAGCATCATGTTTTTTGCCTTGTTCAACCCTTCCTCCGACACGATTTTTTCATTGGACAGGGTTAGGCCCAAATGTTGCATAATGTCTCTCCCCCAAAGGTTTACTGGGAGCGGGAGCACATAAGGTTCGAATTTACCCTTTTGTCCCTCAGGAGCCTTCCAGGTCAAACTCATTGAGCTTATGGCAGGGCATGAATGATATCCCAGACCTTGTAGAGAGTGGGACGATTTTGTAGTGGGCCAAGCTTTTGGCCACCAGTGCGTGGATATAATGCTTTTGTCTGCCCCGGTATCAAGAATACCTTCAAACCTTTTTCCATTTACTTCGAGGCAGAGTTTGGGCCTTTCATTCAGGGATACAACAAGGTAGGCTGAATCAGTTCCTGACGACCCCATCGTTTTGGGACTGGGGCCTGGGGAGCCCTCCCAGAGGGTGTCGGGGAGGAGCAGCAATTGAGCTATCCTATCTCCTGCACTGATGGAAAACACGCCCCTGGGGCTGGAACATAAGACCTGTATTTCGGGGGAGTGTAGATGGTCAACAACCCCAGGATGGACCACTAGGCCCCGTAAGGTGAGTGATCCTCTTCCGAGGATAAGGCCCATGGTCCCAGGGGGCAAAGGTGACATTGGCTCTATAGGTACTGGTTGGATACTCATTTGGGGCATTAGTAGGAGGTCGGAGGCGGCACGCAGGTCCACCCTTGTGGGTCTTCCTGGGTCGCTTCTTCCGCCCTCCCGGATGTTCTGACAAACCGGTTCCCATATCTTTGAGGGCCCTGGGACCGTGGGCCCAGTGACCCGTTTTTTGACACATTGGGAGCAGGAACATTTAATGGAGGCAAAAGCCTTCCCTGTATATCTCGCACTGAGCGACATTGATCTGCTCTGTGGTACCCTTTACCACACCTCGTGCAGAGGGTCAAGACCCCCCCTTTCTTGTCTGGGGCTTTGCAATCTCTTTTGAAATGTCCAGGCTTACCACAATTAAAACAGGTCCGTTCACCGGTCTTCTTTTGTGGAGGATGCTTTTGTGCTAACATGATGGCGGCCGCGAGGCCAGTATTGCTAAGTGGACCTCCAAGCTCTCTACACACTCTTAGCCATTCTTGCAACCCTTTTGATTTTCTAGGAGCAATGGCATTCCTGCATTCCTGGGTGGCTTGTTCAAAAATCAGTTGCTCAATAAAGGGTCCTATCCCCTCTGGGTCCCCAAAGATTTTTCCTGCCGCCTCCACCATGCGTGCGACGAAGTCGGCAAAGGGCTCCTGGGGCCCTTGAACAATTTTTGTAAGCTGATTGGTGGTTTCTCCCTTGTGATTAAGTGACTTCCAGGCCCGTATGGCTGTGCTGGAAATCTGGGCGTACGCCCCCCAATGGTAATTAATTTGATCTGCGGCCCACGGGCCTTGGCCTGTTAAAAGGTCAAATGTCCAATCCCGCTGCTCTTGCGTAAGGGCTATTGCGTTGGCCCTGGCCTGGGACTGGGCTGCCTCATGCCACAAGGCTTTCCATTCTATGTATTGTCCCATGGTAGGCAAGGCAGCCTTAACCACCATTTGCCAATCACTAGGTGTCATGGCAGTTTGTGCCATTCTTTCAAGAATCATAATAGTAAAATTAGCATTGGGACCATATTTTCTTACTGATTCTGCAAGATCTTTTATCTGACTATAGTCTACAGGAGCGTAGATTCTCCCCCCTTCCTGTTCATAAACAGGAAACGCTAAGTGTAGCTTGCGGAGGATCCTTTGGGGAAAAAAGGAAGTTGTGGATGACCGGGCCTCATAAGGTGGGGGAGCAGAGGGAATGGCGGCAGCCAACAATCTCCTATCCTTAGAGAAGACACCGGACGCGGGCTTACTTGACTCAGGTCGCCCGCCTTCATCTGGGTGATACCTTTCTCCTTTATATCTAACTGCTTCTTCTTCTAACTCGCCCTCTTCCTCCGAGGTCAGCTTACTATCCTCGGTTTCAGAAGAATCCGAGGTATCTCTTAGGTGGAGGGCAGCCAGTTCTCGGGTCGGATATAACCCGGGCCTGCTGCTCCCCTTCTCTCCCTTTCTATTTCTCCCGGGAGGTCCTTTTTCACTTCCCTTTTTTGCCTTTTTTACGGTTTTTGTGCGCACACCCATCCTCTCACTACGCTCGGATTCTGACATACCTTCCTGCATAGCTTCTAAAACCTTTTGCCCTTTCTTTCGGGCTAGGAACCATACAACCAAAGCCACGAAGACGATAATTAAAGCCTCGGGCAATCCCTCCCACGGCCCAGTTAGTTGAAGGGAGTGCGAAAGGGTCAGGTAAAATTCAGGCATACCTTTCCGAGACGTAGTTCCTGCAGTTCTGGACCCTCCCCGTCACCGAGGGATCTCCGACGGTGCTCACGATGTTCTTTGTTTTCCCGGGTTTTCGGCACCAGATGTGAGTGTTCTCTAATTCGCCCGCGAATAAGGACACCACACACAATAGGGTTCTTCTGCAGCAAGCTTTATGCGTCTTGAGAGGGAGAGCATAAGCTTCACAACCGGAGACCCCAGGCAATCCGAGCCCCTCCCTTTTATAAGAAATTCTCCCTGCCTCGGACGTGGCAAGCCATGATTGGCTCAACACTGATTGCCCCATCCCTGAGGCGGAGCTGCCCGGGGCGGGGATTTCCAGCACAGGATGTTTACGAGTTGTTATTGAGGAAATGACTCAGCACAGGATGTTTACGAGATAGTACTGAGGAAATGACTCAGCACAGGATGTTTACGAGATAGCGGCGCTCCACATACCACCAAGCCTGGATTTAAGCATTCTTTATTGCATTGTTCCAGGCTGTCCTTGAACGAAGTGATTTGCATGCCTGTCTCCTGGGATTAAAGGGATGTGCCACCTTTCCTGGGACTAACCTTTTCATGGCCACTATGCCTTGTGTTCCAGATCAAAAGCCTGTGTCTTCTACCCTCACGATCTGGATCACAGGTGTGTCTTCTACTTCTGGCTTGTAGTTCATTTCAGATAAGGTCAAGTTGATAACTGGGAATAGCCATCACAACCATCTATCAACCTTGATAAAGTAACTGTGTAATTCATTTTAATTCTCAAGTGAATACTTAATAGTTTATCTCTAGCTTATTCCACACTGTTTTGTATGTAACAAAAGTGATTAATGTTGTTGAAACAATATATAAGCATATGTAAACAGATTGTTAAAGTTAGTGGGTCATCAATCAATTTTCTGTGTCTCAATGAAGAGAATTTTGTCATAATTCTCAATTTAGTTCCATATGATGACTTTATAATAAGTGATCTTCAAAAATTTTCCTAATTAAATTCCCTAGGCCGAAGTTTAGAAGAAGTAACTGTAGATATTAGGAATGGAAATTGTATATGCAATACCTTTGATACAATCATTTTGACACTGAGTGATTCAGCCCAACTTTTAAAAATCCTTTGAAATTCTTTGACTAGTTAACTTCTGGAATTAGGGAACATTTATTGTACTGTTGTCAAGCTGAATTGCATCCTTCATCCTCTTTCCCCCACCCTGTGTCTGTGTGTGTGTGTGTGTGTGTGTTTGAGGGAAAGAGAAACAGAGAGAGTGTAAGAAAGAGAAAAAGACAAAGGGGGAAGGGAGGGAAAGAAAGGGAATGTAAAAGCTATTAGGAATAGGAAGGACAAACTTATTCTGTATAAGTTTGTCACAGTTACCATTTTTCAATTTTCATGACAACCTAGATATATGGAGGAAAGGTGAACCTTAATTGAATAAATGTTTTCATCATGTTTACTTGATATTTACATGTGGGAATCTCTGTGATATAATTTCTTGATTGTTGATTGATGTGCGAGAGAGCAGGCCTTTTTTGTCCTTCTTGGATAGTTTACCTGATTTGTATAATAAAGGTGTCTGATATGCCTGTGGAAGTGAGCCATTAAGCAGCATTACCCAAGGCTGGTTTCTGCTTTAGTTCTTGTCTTATGCTGTTGATTGAATCTCCACCCTAACTTCTCTCAATGGTGGATTCTGGCACAAGAGCATAAGCCAAGGAAACCCTTTTTTTTATAAGCTGTTTTGGCTCATGGTGTTTAGTATAGCAGTGAAACATAAACTAGGACAAGGTTACTCATAATACTAGAAACAAAGTACTCATCATTTTTTTACTGAAGTTTTTCCAAAAAATATAAATTAAAGATTATTTTTGGTAGTAAAATAAAGATTGTTCTGTATTTAGATTGACATGAAGTTTAAATTTGATTTTTTCAAGACTGAAAAAAAACTTAACATATTTGAATATTAGAAAATAAGTATTATATAACTTCCTATTATGGAAGCCTCCCAAAAGAATTAGAAAAATAAGAATTTATTTCTCTATAACGAAAAATTTAATATTTTCAGAGATTTGTTAAAAAATTGCAATGGTAAGAAAAGCAAAGAAGGGAGGAACACTAAGATAAAGCGTTATCACTTGCTGGGTCAGCTGCTGGATGAATAAAGATGATGGGGGTATTCAGGATGCAGAGGGAAGTGAAGTGACTTTGAAATTTTCCTAGGAAGGTTCAGTGACATATTATGGGAAATGTGCAGCTGTGCAAGTTGCTAAATCAGGCATGGGAACAAAGAAACTGAAGACTTAGAACAAGGGATGGAAGAAGAGGAAATTTTCCCTACTATGTATTCTTTTTGGGTTCCTCTAAGAAAGAGAGAGATGTGCAAACCTCTGTTTACAAAGAAGCATACAGAAGTATGAACGATTAACTTAAATTGACGCTTAGTAACTTCCTAACTAGCAAAAACTATCACATTCTGTCTAACTAATTTCTCACTCACTAAATCATCCTCATTTTATTGGTCATTCTGCATCACATCATTAGAAAAGTGCTACCTTGTACAATTTCAACAGTATATGTACAGGTTCATTGATGTTTAGGTGAATTTAATTTTTATGTGATTGAAAGAGTTATTTAGACAACTTGAACTACTTTTACCAAATAGTAGTTTCATAATAAATTTATGTTTCTTTGGCTGCAGCAGATGAAGCTAACAATATATATTTTGTTCCATTTTTAATCTCCTATTACAGATGAGAATAATATCTATAATCTTGCGATGCCTGTTATGGCTCATTAGTCACAGGGAAAAATAGACAGCTGTATGGGGAATGGTTCTAACGAAATTCATCATGGCCTCTAAAAAAACAGCACAGACCAGATATCCTATTAGTGTAGTGCCAGGAGCTTGATCATTAAAAGTGAAGGATGGTGGGTTAATGAATTTATATAAAGACAGTTCTCAGATTCACATATTTCAAATTAACATCAATCAGTCAATTATACACATGATATTGACTTCCTTCACACTCTGCCCTTGAGCAGGCTGGAAACATACAAATAAAAAGGAGAATCAGAATCATGATGGATCTGCAGATTCCTCATTTAAATCCTAGTCAATGCTTTGTCTCTCTTAGATACAGAACCACAGAATTTAATTAAAATAACCAATTCTGAAGAACTATGATTTATCACTAAGCAGTTATAGAAAAAACACAAACAACAACAAAATCCTAAAAGGAAAAAATGTGAAGCCCAATAATCTGTCATTTGACACTATTCTTTCCTAAGGTACATTGACAGATTTTCAGAAGTCAGTGATAAAAATGATCCTAAAAATGCACAGAGCAATAGCAGCATGTGAATAATTTACCTTTAAAACGGTGGCTTTTATAGAGACAGCTAATTTTTATTATCTTTTCTATTTTTGTATCTAATATATTTTGTATCTGTTTCATTAAAAGTGCAATATTTTAAATATAGTTTTGTAGTAGGAATTTCTTTAAATTATTTAAATATTTGATAAATGTTATAAGTAGCACATGGGATACTGTTAAATGGACCTCATATCTGTTTTGTTAATAAAATAAAGCATAATTATTCAACATCATTTTCTTGCAGTTTTTATTAAGCAGCAAGCTTAGTTATAGCTAAGAGGAGATAAATTTTAACTCTTTAATTCAATGGAGTAAAGTGTGCATATAATTTGTATAATCACTAAAAATATGATATACATTAAATATGAGATTTAAAAAGTGCCAAACAAACAACACACCCATTTGGATATTCCTTACTTCACGAAGTGGTAAATAAACGTTTGTCTTGATTTTTTTTTCAGACAGATATTAAGAGTGTCTGTGATTTAAAACAAGATTACTTGAGTCCTGGTTACTGATCACAAGGATTTTAATAGTAAATCCTATAAATCTGTAAATTTTAACACTAACTTATGTCGTGGCAAGCAAATGTTAACACTGGATAGTGAGAAATCATCCTCGTATGAAAGAGTTTGGAAGAATAGGCAATAATAGGAGAAGTACAATTCCTGACAATCTTTCAGTTTGTTAGGGGCATTATCAATTAACCCTTCTTTCATTGTTTCATTTTTTATTACAGTAAGTAGAGTTGACCTTATATGAATCCTAAATATATGTTTTTTTAAAAAAAATTATTAGACATTTTCTTTATTTACATTTCAAATGTTATCCCCTTTCCTGGTTTTCCCCTATCCCCTCCTCCCTCCCCCTGCTCACCAACCCACTCAGTCCTGCTTCCCTGTCCTGGCATTCCCTGTACACTGGGGCATCGATCCTTCACAGGACCAAGGGCCTCTCCTCCTATTGATGTTCCACAAAGCCATCCTCAGCTAGATATGCAACTGGAGAAGAGTGTGGCCCAACACTCCATCTCGACTGGACACCTTCCCTAATATTCAGGGGCTCCTAGTAGAGGACATCCCACGCTCCATTCTTCTCTGTGTTGTTACTTTCTTCTCATGCATTTTCCTTTTCCAACTGGCTAAACTTGATTTTAACAAAACAAACAAACAAACAAAAACCTGGCATGTATTTGGTAGTATAAGTGCAAGTTGTTGGAAATATGAAACTGTTGGTAGTTTGATTTACTACTATGAGGTAAGATTTTAAATATTTCCCTCACCTATGAAGTAACAATTGCCATTTTAAACATACAGGTAAGAGAATTCCTTTTTGCTCTAAAACTCCAGAAAGCAACCAATTCTGTTTGCTAATATTTTTATATACTACTAGATCATATTCCACATGGCATCAAAGGAAATTACAACTAAATAAAAGCAGTACTTAATAATTTGATTTTTAGGAAATAATTATCTCTATATACTTTTTGGAAAATGTAATGCACAAGTTTTTATGCCAAAAAGTACTGTTCTTGAGTATATTTTAAAAAACATAACATATGTACATTGATTTCTGTGCATTAAATCGTGTCATAAAACAGACCATACTGCACTACTTATGCTGGTTGCCACAAAAATGAATGAAACTACCAAATACAAAGCTAAAGCTATGAGTTCTGCTGGAGACTGATGAGAAATTCCTTGAGAATGAGGCAATCATTCTCAATTGTCTGGGTAATGAAAATCCTAAGTTTTCAGTGACCCTAGGAGACTTACACACCTTTAGTCATCCCTTGAGTATTAATCACAGAAAATGAGAAAAATAAATGAGAAATGTCTCCAATGGAAGGCCTTAGACAATGCATGTGCTTGGCATGTGTTTAGTGAAGAATGTAGACAGATGTAGTGAAAATACTTAGCATTTGTTGAATTCTGCTGTAAGGCAAGCAGTGCCCTATATTTGAATTACAAGTATCTTTTACATGAGTCATCCCTTTCCTATGCTGTACTATGTAACAAAAGTTGTTTTCTTTTTTTTTCTTTTAAAATATATTTTTATTAGATAATTTTTTCATTTACATTTCAAATGCTATCCCCTTTCCTAGTTTCCTCTCTGAAAATCCTCTATCGCCTACGCCCCCATTCTGCTCCCCAACTCACCCACTCCTGCTTCACACACATTGGTATATTGGTCCATTATTTTCAATTTAAGGATGTTTATTAGATTCTGCAAGCAAGGAAATTTCCACAGTTTAAGCAGATAAGAAAATCATCATGAGAAAATGATGATTTCTCTTCAGGTTACTATTGTTAAATGCAGTCTAGTGGTTGGCTGTGAGCATCTGCCTCTGTATTTGTCAGGCTCTGGCACACCCTCTCAGGAGACAGCTATAACAGGCTCCTGTCAGCAAGCACTTCTTGGCATCAGCAATAGTTTCTGGGTTTGGTGACTATATATGGAATGGATCCCCAGGTAGGGCAGTCTCTAGATGGTCTTTCTTTCAGACTCTGCACCACACTTTGTCTCCATATTTCCTCCCATGTGTATTTTGTTGCCCTTTCTAAGGAGGACTGAAGCATCCACACTTTGGTCGTCCTTCTTCTTGAGCTTCATGTGGTCTTTGAATTGTATCTTGGGTATTCCTAGCTTTTGAGCTAATAATTGGAGTAGTACTCAATTGTGAAAATGTACCATACCTTCTGTATCCATTCCTTTATTGAAGGGCATCTGGGTTCTTTCCAGATTCTAGATATTATAAATAAGACTACTATGAACATAGTGGAGCATGTGTCCTTGTTATATGTTGGAGAATCTCTTGGATATATGCCCAGGAGTGGTATAGATGGATCCTCAGGTTATACAATGTTCATTTTTCTGAGGAACTGCTAAACTGAATTCCAGAGTGGTTGTACCAACTTGCAATCCCACCAACAATGCATATATTTTTAAATAATTTCCTAGAGTGTCAATACAATCTACTTCTTTTTTTTTCTGTCTGTATCTTTGTTTTTTTATTATAATTCTGTTTTTATTAGATATTTTCTTCATTTACATTTCAAATGCTATCTCATTTCCCAGTTTCCTCTCTGAAAATCCCCTATACCCTCTCCCTGCCCTGCTCCCCAACCTCCACTTCTAACATAGTCACAACAAGAAGAACTTAATGGAAAAGTTCTCTACAATGAGTTGTCCCACATAAGATTGAAGTGGGAGATAGGCAATTAGCAGCAATTATAAAAAGCAAATATCCTTTATTTTAGTTGAAAATAATCCTTTTTTCATATAATGTATTCTAATCATGGTTTAGTCTCACCTGTCTCTTCCCAAATCCTTTCCACCTTCTATACATTTAATTCAAATTTTATACTCTTTCCCCCCTCTCCTTTTTGAAAATGAAACAGGTCAAATAACAAATAAAACTACAAAAACTACAGAATCCCCCACCAAACCATGTTAAAACAAAATTAGAAAAGCATAAGAGACATACACACACCTGCGATATTTTATAAAAATAAAATATCAGAAATTATATATATGAAAAAATACAAATAAGAGTAGAAAAAGTCCCCCCCAAAAAATGAGATAAAGTATTTCCAAAATTACCACTGAATTTGTTTTATGTTGGCCTAGCATGATACTAGCATGATACCTCCCATTATGAGTGGCTTATATACTCAGTTAGACTCCATTGGAAAAATTAGATTTTCCTTTGTGATATTCAACTTGAAATGGTTTATTTGCAAGGAATGGGGGATTCATATGTATCTTTCCCACTCAGCCTTGGGAGCCCATTTGGCTTGAACCTGTGCCAGCCATACTCCATCTGAAAGACATGATTTTCTTATAGTCATTTATCCATCCCCTTTGGTTTTACATTCTCCTTGCCTACTGATCCACATAGCACTGAAGTGAACACTGCCGTGAAGTGATGGCTGCCTCCCATTTAGGACTGAATGTTACAAAGTCTCTTATTCTCTTAACTTTGTTGAGTTGTAGGTTTCTGACTTAGCCTCTCACATAGTGCCGAGAGAAATTTCCTGGCTATAGTTGAGCACATCTTTGATATATAGGTACGGAAGAATGTCATTAAGAGTTTATTTCTGTTCTTTTAGCAGAATAATAGTATTTGGTTTTCCCATAGATCAATGGCCTATCTAGTCTCAGGTTCTTGGCCACTTAGACATAGATTCTATCTTATGGAATGGGGCTTAAATCCAATCAGAGAGTTGTTGGTTATTCACATAGTATTGTGTCACCAATACACCAGCATATCACGCAAATGGGTCACTACAGTAGTTTGTCAGATTCATAGGATTATGTACAGGTTGATGGTTACCTTTTTCCCCAAGTAGCATACAGAATACTTTCCAGCATCATAAGCATTAGTCAATAGTAAGAATGTTCTATGTAGGCACCAGTTCAACTCATCCATGTCCAGATAGATATACAAATGCTGTCTTCTGCAGTGGGAGTCTTACCATCCATTGGTAGGAAGAAATACTTGGCTATATTGAGAGCCAAATTTTGTCTAGAGGTTTCAATGGGGCCCTTTTGGCCAACAACTCAATTAAACTCAATCCCTTCCTGTCAGTGAGAACTCATATGGTGACATAAGATGTCTCTTTGGGGCTTTGTCTACTCCTAAGTATGAAGTGAAGATCTTGGAATCTAATAGTTGCTCCATCCATGAAGCTAGAAGTCTTCTCAGGAAATACCAGATTACCAGATTGCCAAAGAAGTAGGCTCTAATTCCAGTGAAGGAATGTGTTTGCTAGCATAGATGTCGGCAAATAGACAAAAAGACATTCCTTCTGTGTGTACTTTATATAGTGAACTGGCAGAAAGTGTGGTCCAGATTAAAGATCGAGTTTCCACCCCAAAGATCTTAAACCAAAACATCTATGTCAACAAACACTGAGGTCACAAAAACAAGAAACAGAACTTCTCCTAGTGGGTCAGTAAGTGATGGTGAGTAAAACGATTCCATTTTAACTCCTTGATTAGAGAATCCAGAATCCTGGATATTATATAAACTGTCCCATATATTGGATGCTGGAATACAGCATATGCTACCTTCTAGAAAACCTTGTGCTAGCTTTTCAGTCTGTTGCCACCAAATTGGCACAATAACTGTGTCTTCAAAATCCATTTCATATTTTTACTGTGTCAACTGCTTTAACAAACTGGTAACCATGGAAAGATCAGTAGATTTCCTGGTAGTGAGCCCACTGTCACACTCCTCTCACTATGAACTGAGTTAATTGATCAGCACAAATACTGGGTGAAGTACCATGTTGTTGGAAAAGGCATTCTATGAATCCATGTATACTGGTTGTAGCAGAAGCATTGTAATGCAGGACAAGAAAATCCATAACAAGAATAAATACATACTTCAGAAAAGACAAAGCAGTGCTGCCCTTTCCTCAAAGGAAGTGGTATAATATAGACAAGCTGATACAAGGTTGCAGACTGGTGAAGGGTGACATATCTGAGGCTATGTGTTGTTCTTTCTGTTGGCAGATATGGAACTCAACATTACCTGTAGCCAGATCAACTTTGGTCAGGGGAAGTCCATGTTTTCAAGCCCATGAATAACCCTCATCCCTGCCACTGTTCTTGGGGTAATTGTGCAATGACAGAAATGGTTGGAGAAAAAGGCTGGCTGTCATTAGAATGGGTCATTCTATCTATGCCTCAGTTGAATTACTCTTTGATGCACATTTACATAGAACATGAGTACCTTCATATCTTTTGCACATTGGATAGACCTGTCCACATATTTCTATCTCAGATGATATTCTCACTGATTTTCCAATCATAATCTTTCTATGTCCCTAACTTGGAAATAAGTAAAGGAAGCTTTAACTATGACAGGTACTGAGAATAATAGCATTTATTAGATCAATAGCTGTATATAAAGTACCAGATGTTTTCATCTGAATAAATAAGAATACCACATCTGGTACAGCAGCTGCAGTTAGAGTCACTACTTGCTTGAGTTTCTGATAATCAACTGTCAGTCTTCATGATCTTTCTATCTTCTTCACTGACCATATAGAAGAGTTAAAGATAGATATGTTGAGAATAACCAACTCTGTATCTTTCAAGTCCTTGATAGTGGCACTACTGACTGCATTTCCTCCACAGATGTACCAGTGTTTTGAGTCAAGATTTTCTCTGGCAGAGGTAGTTCTAAAGACTTCAATTTAGCCTTTCCAACCAAAATAGCCCTCACTCAACAGGCCATGGAACCAATGTGAGATGTCTGCCAATTTGAATCTAAATCAATCTCGTTAGTATATTCTGGCACCAGGAAAATAACCACAGAATAAATTCAGAGACCCACTGGAATTACTGTCAGCCAAACCTTGACCAAATCTCTATTAACCATCTGATCTCCATAAACCCATATTTTAGCTGGAGGGCCACAATGATTATTGGGATCTAAGAGAAACACTGTCTTTCATAACCAGTTCCAATAGATTCCTGAAAATCTGATTGTTTCCTTTCCCCCGGTGTATAGTAACCCTTGTAAAACGGTCACTGAGGAAATACTAATAGTCAAAGTTTTAAGTATTTTATCTAGGTCATTCCTCAGGGAAACATGGCCACCCCTTTACATTTTTTGAGTGTTCCCATTGTAGAGAATACCCACTCTAGCATTGTGATTTCTTTGAGCTTTATAATCCATTCATTGGCACTAAGGCAAGGAATACTAGGCATCTCCAACTTTATTTTAGTAGTACATATTTGACAAATGCTTCAAACCACCATTCCAAAAAATTTTCACATTCTTTTAACTGTATGAGCTTCCATATGAAACCTAGAAACTCCACTTGTTGGACTCTCATTCATAAACTCAGGATGACCCAGTTCTATGTTCCTTCTACCACCATTTCACTCTTAAAAATGCATTCCAACCCTTTTGCTGCAATGCGTTACAAACTCATTAACCTCCATAGTAGCGTAGTATACCTACTCATGCATTACACCATTTGCTTAACCTCTGGGAGTTCACTTAGGCTTCTGTCTGGTTATAGGAAGAGTCAACCACTGGTGGACCTTGAGGAACATTGGCATAGTCTAGCCTGGAAATTCCTTCAAAGAGTGTCAGTGCTGTTTTAGGAAACAATGATAATCTCCTCCGTAAAAACAAAAGCAATATTTTAGGGTGTGTTGTAGGTTAAGTAAGGGGTGAGCAAATCTGTTGAAAATGCAGAGACTGTTTGGTCAAGTGAGTTGACCCTTAACAGTCTGAAGGTTTAAAGTTCTCATTTTCAATGGTGTCTTTGCATACATCTCCATTACAAGTTACAGGATGGCATTGTTCTTCTATAAATGCTCTACTTTAAGCACCAATGCTCTGCAAGACTAGGACTGGAAACTTTGCTTTAATTCAGCCAACCTTTTAAGAGGGTTTCTGTTAGATTTTTTTACAACTTGCTCTCTGTGGCTACTGAAGAAAAGATTCTCTTCCAGGGCCCACTTAGAAATCTTTCATTGTTGTCTTTCACTGTTTTCTGAGATACTAGAAGTTGTTTAATTTTAACACTCTTTTCATATATATATATGTAAATATAGAGACATATAGACATATATATGTGTGTATGTACATATCTGTATGTTTATATATTTAATATATATAATTATATTAAATATACTTATATATTTAATATAGTTATAAATAAATGTATTTCATATATATTTATATCAAATATTAGGAGTTTCCTTCTCCCATGTCTTTTATTACAGTTGGCCAAAATAGTGTGGTCCAGATAAAAGATGGATCTTTCCATCTCAAATGAGCTTTGGATTAAAAGTTTATTGTCAAAACTCAAAGATCTGGATTAGAAATAGGTGTTCCTTCTTTAGTTTTGAAAAAAAAAATTCTCAAAGATGTGATGAGTCATTTAACTTTTTACCAATTCTGGATGTAGTCAAGTTGAAAATCAAAAATAGACATCCACAATAATCTACATTCTCTAGATACCGGATTCATTGAAGTGACATAGACACTGAGCCAGAGTTCTGGATTCCTACAACTTCATGAGAAAGTCACTGGCTGTTAATCAGAACATTACTAAACAGAATGTCAGCTGATTTAAGTTTAGATGGAAAACAACTGAATCAGATTTCTGAAATTTGACACAACTTTACCTTAAAAAGCCATAGTTTATTAAACTTTATATTTCCTGACCCCCTTTTTAAGCTTATTTATTGATTTTACTGTTTTTTTTTTTTTTATGGTTTTTGTTGTTGCTGGTGGTGGTAGTGTTTTTTTGTTTGTTTTGTTTTGTTTTGTTTTTGTTTTTGTTTTTATGTTTGCTTTCTGCTGTAAATGGAGAAGAGTTCTGGTGGGAGATATATGGGTCACACAATGCCCAGAATAAAATTATGTTCTTTCTTGTTTGTGAAGATTTGGCAGCTACATAAGATGCATAAAAAGGGGAATATGGAGATTTCAGCACTCTCATTTTCTTACCTGATACTGGATAAATATGACCTAAATAAATTTGGAGAGGAAAGGCATTCTTACTGCTGAGAATTCCCAGGCCCCAATAATTGCTGAGAGAAGTCAGGGTAAGAACTCCAATAAGAACCTGAATGGGAAACCATACAGTAATATTTATCATTGGCTTTCTTCCTCTGGTTCTTGATCTCATGCAAACCAGTATCAATTTTCCAGCAGTGGCACAATTCACAGTGGTCTGGACACTCCCATATCAATAA
This sequence comes from Mus caroli, assembly GCF_978045245.1. Lineage (NCBI taxonomy): Eukaryota > Metazoa > Chordata > Mammalia > Rodentia > Muridae > Mus > Mus caroli. The sequence goes on along the minus strand of NW_028227261.1, from coordinate 127,819,219 downwards.
TTAAATAAGAAAATGTTCCATAGATTTCCCCACATGCCATTCTTATGGAGAAAATTTCTCAGTCTAGGTTTTTTCTTCCCAGGTATGTTAAGTTGACAATCAAAATTAGGACACCCTACAAAGGTTACAATACATGTGATGACAAAAGAAACAAAAACCCTCAGTTTGCTATAGTTATAAATAAATATTCATGATTTGTGTCCTCTAATACATTTAGCTATGAATGAGTAATATCATAGTATGGTTTTCTGTAATCATTTTTGTTGATTTTTACAGAAAAGAACTCATATGAACTATATTTTTTCTTATAAACTTGAAAATGAAAGCCTTTGCTCACAATTTGATATAAATGCTTTCAAAGTGACATTCATGCAATATGTGAAATATTAGATCATATTTAATAAAAATCCAATTCATCTTACCAAATGTAATTCAAATAAATTGTCCTTTCGAAAGGTAATCATTAATTACTCAACTGACAGAAATAATTATTTTTAGATATCTCCTGTTGGCAGCTCATCAAAAGGAAAACAAAAGTTGCCTCTGCAGCATAAGCAATTGGAGGATTTCTCTGTAGTCAGCATTTAAAGGTGACTTCTGATCTGCTCTGAGGCACCCTCCTCTGGAAAGAGAGCATATGGCATTCTCCCCTCACCCTTTGCTTACTTTACAATTCATTCATAGAAAAATCAGAGGCTGAGCAGCAGCATAATTTCAGACGTGATGCTTGCTTTTTTTTCTAAGGAACTACTTAAAAAATGACACTGGCACAAAGGGATTTTATTTTCACCTCAACAGAGCAAAGATGCTGCTGATTATACAGAACTTAAAATGAAAACACAAAGATAACATAGTTAAAGCATCCAGGACTTTAAAAGGACGGTATACAAGCAATAAATTGCAATGCCTTAGACTATGCTTCAGGATATGAAAGCCTTAAACTCCCATGTGGATCTAAGTTTCAATTTAGAGATAATTTTCTTTTCCTTTTCTCACTAGCACTTGACTTGTAAATAGGATATACTTGCAAGTGAAACTGTGTCATACTCCTTGGGCTATTTCAGTTCAGAATGGCTATTTATTAATTGTCTTTCCTTGGTACTTTCATTTACATAGTTTTATTAGTACAGTGAATATTCTAAAAATAGTAATATTAATGCATTGTATAGAAGCAAGGAGCCTGTATAGGTTTTGAAAGGTTGTGTTTCCAATTAAGTGAAACTAAATGAAAAATAGAATAAAATAATCAATCCATTTATTATTTAGACCACAGTGCAATTACATACAACCCATACCCATAGCATTCAGTTCTTATGATGATTATATCGTCAGACTTATAAAAAATGAAAATTTCATGTTACTGAACTCAATATACATATTTACATCTAAATACATTATTAAATCTGTAGGATGATGAGTTAGAGAGTTAAGTCATGTCTCAGACAGCATCACCATCCCAAAATTAAATGACTAATAAAGTTAGTACTACAATTGCATCTCAGGTAGCAAAATCACTTAAAAGTAAAATGCTTATTGTATTACATTTTAGTTAAAATTTTATTTTTTGCTTTATCTGTTTTTAATTTCACTGATAAGTTTTAAATATAAAACCTAGTAGAATCATTCAGTTCCTTTTAAAGTCAAATTATAACAGTCTTTGTCAAAGGATGACAGAGTAAAATTAAGTTGATAGAACTGTAAGCAAATTACCCAATGAAAGATTACAGGAGCTTTTCAGTTTCATGAGGTCCCACTTATTAATTGTTGATTTTAGGGCCTGAGCCACTGGTGTTCTGTTAAGGACATTCTCTCCTGTATCAGTGAATTCAAGACTATTTTCCACTTTCTCTCCTATTAGGTTTGGTGTTCCTATTTTATATTGAGGTCCCTAATCCACATGGTCTTAAGTTTTATGCAGGGTGGTAAACATGAATCTATGTGCATTCTTCTACATGCAGACATTCAGTTAGGCCAGCATCATTTTTTGAAGATGCTTTCTTTTTTTCTATTCTATAGTTTTGGCTTTTTTTTTTTTTTTTTTGGTCAACTGACAATAAGTATGTGCTTTTATCTCTGGGTCTTTTATTCTATTCAATTGATCTGCCTGTCTGTCATGGCCATTTTCACTACGTTAATTGTGCCACTCCATGAGCACTGGGAATCTTTCCATCTTCTGATATAGTCTTCAATGTCTTTCTTCAGGGACTTGAAGTTTTTGTCATACAGACAAAATCATTAATCAAGTCCCAGATGCCTAACAGTGGGGTGTGAAAACAGAAGAGTTCACATTCTGTAGCTAGGTAGGACCTTCAGTGGATGTATAAGGACACCAATCTACCTACTCAAAAAATCTTTACCCAAAATATGTCCTGTCTAAAAGAAATGCAGAGATAGAGATGGAGCAGAAACCGAAGGAATGGCCAACCAATAACCAGCCCAACTTAAACCCATCCCATGGGCATGCACAATTTCACAACTTTATTACTGATACTCTGTTATGCTTGCAGACTGGAGCCTAGCATAGTGTCCTCTAAAAGGATATACCCAGCAGCAAACTGAAACAGATGCAGATACTTACAGCCAAACATTGGACAGAGGTCAGGGTCTCTTATGGAATAGTGGGTATTAGGATTTAAGTCCCTGAAGGGGATGGGAACCCCACAGTAAGATCAACAGAGTCAGTTATCCTGAACCCATGGGAGCTTCCAGAGACTAAGCCAGCAACCAAAGAATATCCACAGGCTGGAATGAGGCCTCTGCCACACACTTAGCAAATGCGCAGCTCACTCTCCATGGTTGCCTTGACTGGCTCCTATGGCAAAGACTTGCTGTGTCCTTATCAGAGGACAAGCGGGAATATGGGGAGGGACTCTATGAGGGGCAACCAGTAGGGGGAGAAAGATTTGGGATATAAATAAATAAAACATTACAAAATATAGTGAAGGATTTGGGATATAAATAAATAAAACATTACAAAATATAGTGAATTTCATGTCATCATGCACATAAAACACAGAGAAGGCAGTACCCTCTCTATCATCTAATATCTAGTGCAGCATTGTAGACAATGAGATTAACCTCAAGAAATGTAGTTTTAGCTGATGCACAAGACTTAAGAAGCATGGATATGGAAAGAGGTAGCTGGAAGGAGGCAGAGACAAAGACAGAGAAAGACAGACACAGTGACAAAATGTGAAAATATACAAGTCAGAAAATGCACCCGTTTCACATTTTTCAACACTGATGAAAAATTTTACACTAATACAAACTGAAGTGATTTTTCCTGTCTATCCAGAATACAATAGAAATATGCACTAACATGCTCAAATCTTAATAGAGATTGCTGTTAAAATTTGTAACTATATAAAAGACTTTATACAAGAATATCCTACTGCAACCACATTTCTGAACCAACATAATTTATAATTTCATTTTAAATGTAATCCTTATTCCCACAGAGAAATGTAGATCTTACCCTTCATCAAGGAAACGTCGTTTTGCAACAGGTGGAGAAAATGGAAGAAACCATAACTAGTTAGAATATAGAGATGAAGACCTAGGGGTGTGTCTAGACCCAATAATCTTCTACAACACAATTCTTGCACCTAAAGCTCAAGAACCATTGGAGAAGAGGGGGATGAAATGTTATGATAACCAGAAGAACCAAATAATCTACTGTGAGATTATGTTTCCTTAAGTATTAGAAGATCTTTGCCCATAATATGTAAAAAAAAAAAAAAGGCTGCCTCAAAAATGTACAAAAAACTATAACACCAATAGAAATGTTAACATGGAAAATACTACTGGTCTAAAAGAAAGTAACAAGAACATGACTCTTAATGATTTATCTATAGATAGGTTCCTTATTCAGCCTTCATCAAAAAGGGTTCCTTCTGTAGCAAATAGGAACAAATACAGGAACCCAGACCCAGACATTATACAGAAAGACCTACAAACACAGAGCTCTAAACCAGGTGTCTCTATCAAACATTCCCTTCAGATCCCAGGGAAACCTATAAGATAGGGAACAGAAGGTGTTGGGGAAACAGAGGATGAAGAGAACAATGAGAAGGAAACAACTTTTTTTCCTTTAAAACAACTTAGGAAAATTTTCCTTTCGTCTCTCTCTCTTTCTTTCTTTCTTTCTTTCCTCCTTTCTTTTTTCTTTCTTTCTTTCCTCCTTTCTTTTTTCTTTCCTCCTTTCTTTCTTTCTTTTTCTTTCTCTCATTTTTTTCTTTCTTTATTAGGTGTTTTCTTCAATTACATTTCAAATGCTATCCCAACAGTCCCCTATACCCTCCCTCTGCCCTGCTCCCCTACCCACTCACTCCCACTTCTTGGCCCTGGCTTTACCCTGTATTGAAGCATATAAAGTTTGCAAGACCAAGGTGCCTCTCTTCCTAATGATGGCGGACTAGGCCATCTTCTGATACATATGCAGCTAGAGACACGAGTTCCAGGGGTACTGGTTAGTTCATATTGTTGTTCCACCTATAGGGTTGCAGACCCCTTCAGCTCCTTGGGTACTTTCTCTAGCTCTTCCATTGAGGGCCATATGATCCATCCAATAGCTGACTGTGAACATTCACTTCTGTGTTTGCTAGGCCCCAGAATAGCCTCACAAGAGACAGCTATATCAGGTTCCTTTCAGGAAAATCTTGCTAGTGTATGTATTCGTGTCAGCGTTTGGAGGCTGATTATGGGATGGATCCCAGGGTATGGCAGTCTCAAGATGGTCCATCCTTTCGTCTGAGCTCCAAACTTTGTCTCTGTAACTCCTTCCATGGGTGTTTTGTTCCCAATTCTAAGAAGGGGCAAAGTGTCCACACTTTGGTCTTCTTTCTTCTTGAGTTTCATATGTTTTGCAAATTGTATCTTGTATCTTGAGTATTCTAAGTTTCTCGGCTAATATCCACTTATCAGTGAGTACATATCATGTGAGTTCTTTTGTGATTGGGTTACCTCACTCAGGATGATGCCCTCCAGGTCCATCCATTTCCCTAGGAATTTGATAAATTCATTCTTTTTAATAGCTCCATTGTGTAAATGTACCACATTTTCTGTATCCATTCCTCTGTTGAGGGATATCTGGGTTCTTTCCAGCTTCTGGCTATTATAAATAAGGCTGCTATGAACATAGTGGAGCATGTGTCCTTCTTACCAGTTGGAACACCTTCTGAATACATGCCCAGGAGGGGCATTGTGGGATCCTCCAGTAGTACCATGTCCAATTTTCTGAGGAACTTCCAGACTGATTTCCAGAGTGGTTGTACAAGCTTGCAATCCCACCAACAATGGAGGAGTGTTACTCTTTCTCTACATCCTCGCCAGAATCTGCTGTCACCTGAATTTTTTTATCTCAGTCATTCTGACTGGTGTAAGGTAGAAACTCAGGGTTGTTTTGATTTGCATTTCCCTGATGATTAAGAATGCTAAATATATTTTCAGTTGCTTCTCAGCCATTCCGTATTCCTCAGGTGAGAATTCATTGTTAAACTCTGAGCCCCATTTTTTAATGGGGTTATTTGATTTTCTGGAGTCCACCTTCTTGAGTTCTTTATATATCTTAGATATAGTCCCCTATCTGATTTAGGATAGGTAAAGATCATTTCCCAATCTGTTGGTGGCTTTTTTGTCTTATTGACAGTGTCTTTTGCCTTACAGATGCTTTGCAATTTTATGAGGTCCCACTTGTAGATTCTCAATCTTACAGCACCAGCCATTGCTCTTCTATTCAGGAATTTTTCCCCTGTACTCATATCTTCGAGGTTTTCCCACACTTTCTCCTCTATAAGTTTCACTGTCTCGGGTTTTATGTGGAGTTCTTTGATACACTTAGACTTGACCTTAGTACAAGGAGATAGGAATGAATCAAATCGCACTCTTCTACATGATAACCACCAATTGTGTCGGCACCATTTGTTGAAAATGCTGTCCTTTTTCCACTGGATGGTTTTAGCTACCTTGTCAAAGATCAAGTGACCATAGGGGTGTGGATTCATTTCTGGGTCTTCAATTCTGTTCCATTGATCTATTTGTCTGTTGCTATACCAGTACCATGCAGTTTTTATCACAATTGCTCTCTAGTACAGCTTTAGGTCAGGTATGGTGTTTCCACCAGATGTTCGTTTATCATTGAGAAGAGGTTTTGCTATCCTAGGTTTTTTTGTTATTCCAGATGCATTTGTAAATTGCCCTTTCTACTTTATTGAAGAATAGAGTTGGAATTTTGATGGGGATTACATTGAATCTGTAGATTCTTTTTGGCAAGTTAGCCATTTTTACTATATTGTTCCGGCCTATCCATGAGCATGGGAGATCTTTCCATCTTCTGAGATCTTTAATTTCTTTCTTCAGAGACTTGAAATTCTTATCATACAGATCTTTCACTTCCTTAGTAAGAGTAACAACAAGGTATTTTATATTATTTGTGACTATTGTGAAGGGTCGTGTTTCCCTAATTTCTTTCTCAGACTGTTTGTCCTCTTTGTAGAGAAAGGCCATTCACTTGTTTGATTTAATTTTATATCCAGCTACTTCACAGAAGCTGTTTATCAGGTTTAGAAGTTCTCTGGTGGAATTTTTAGGGTCACTTATATATACTATCATATCATCTGCCAAAAGTGATATTTTGCCTCCTTCCTTTCCAACTTGTGTCCCCTTGATCTCCTTGTGTTGTCGAATTGCTCTGGCAAGGACTTCAAGTACTATGTTGAATAGGTAGGGAGAAAGTGGGAAGCCTTGTCTAGTCCCTGATATTAGTGGGATTGCTTCCAGCTTCTCACCATTTCTTTGATGCTGGCTATTGGTTTGCTGTAAATTGCTTTTATTATGTTTAGTTATGGGCCTGAATTCCTGATCTTTCCAAGACTTTTATCAAGAATGGGTATTGGATTTTGTCAAATGCTTTCTCTGCATGTAAGGAGATGATCATTTGTTTTTTGTCTTTGAGTTTGTTTATATGGTGGATTACATTGATAGATTTTAGTATATTAAACGATCCCGGCATCCCTGGAATGAAGCCTACTTAGTCAGGGTGGATGATTGTTTTGATGTGTTCTTGGATTTTGTTAGTGAGAATTTTATTGAGTATTTTTGCATTGATATTCATAAGGGAAATTGGTCTGAAGTTCTTTATCTTTGTTGGATCTTTCTGTGGTTTAGGTAACAGAGTAATTGTGGCTTCATAGAATGAATTGGGTAGAGTACCTTCTGCTTCTATTTTGTGGAATAGTTTGTGAAATCCTGGAATTAGTTCTTTGAAGGTCTGATAGAACTCTGCACTAAACCTATCTCATTCTGGGCTTTTTTTGGAGGGGGGAGAGGAAGACAATTAATGACTGCTTCTATTTCTTTAGGGTAGATAGGACTGTTTAGATCATTAATCTGATTCTATTTAACTTTGGTATCTGGTATCTGTCTAGAAATTTGTCCATTTCATCCAGGTTTTCCAGTTCTGTTGAGTATACCCTTTTGTAGAAGGATCTGATGGTGTTTTGGATTTCTTCAGGATCTGTTGTTATGTCTTCCTTTTCATTTCTGATTTTATTAATTAGGATGCTGTCCCTGTGCCCTCAAGTGAGTCTGGCTAAGGGTTTATCTATCTTGCTGATTTCCTCAAAGAACCAGCTCCTCCTTTGGTTGATTCTTTGAATAGTTCTTCTTGTTTCCACTTGGTTGATTTTGCCCCTGAGTTTCATTATTTCCTGCCATCTACTCCTCTTAGGTGAATTTGCTTCCATTTTTTCTAGAGCTTTCAGGTGTGTTTTCAAGCTGCTAGTTTGTGCTCTCTCTCTAGTTTCTTTTTAGAGACACTCAGCACTATGAGTTTTCCTCTTAGAAATGCTTTCATTGTGTCCCATAATTTTGGGTATGTTGTGGCTTCATTTTCATTAAACTCTAAAAAGTCTTTAATTTCTTTCTTTATTCCTTCCTTGGCCAAGAAATCATTGAGTAGAACGTTGTTCAGTTTCCACGTGAATTTTGGCTTTCTATTATTTATATTGTTATTGAAGATCAGCCTTAGCCATGGTGACCTGATAGGATGCATGGGAAAATTTCAATATTTTTGTATCTGTTGAGGCCTGTTTTTTGACCAATTATATGGTCTATTTTGGAGAAGGTACCATGAGAAGGGATATCCTTTTGTTTTAGGATAAAATGTTCTGTAGATATCTGTTAAATCCATTTGTTTAATAACTTCTGTTAGTTTCACTGTGTCCCTGTTTAGTTTCTGTTTCCACAATCTGTCTATTTATGAAAGTGGTGTGTTGAAGTCTCCCACTATTATTGTGTGAGGTAAAATGTGTGCTTTGAGCTTTACTAAAGTTTCTTTAATGATTGTGGCTGCCATTGCATTTGGAGCGTAGATATTCAGAATTGAGAGTTCTTCTTAGAAGATTTTACCTTTGATGAGTATGAAGTGCCCCTCCTTGTCTTTTTTGATAACTTTGGGTTGGAATTCCATTTTATTCCATACTAGAATGGCTACTCCAGCTTGTTTCTTCAGACCATTTGCTTGGAAAATTGTTTTCCAGCCTTTCATTCTGAGGTAGTATCTGTCTTTTTCCCTGAGATGGGTTTCCTGTAAGCAGCAAAATGTTGGGTACTGTTTGTGTAGCCAGTCTGCTAGTCTATGTCTTTTTATTGGGGAATTGAGTCCATTGACAGAAGAAAGGCAGGAGTTTGGCCTTGTAATTCAGTAGTGAAAAGCAACAAAGCATTAAGGTATAAAGATACACTAAACGAACTGAAATCATTATCTTAGAGGCAATATTGCTATGAAATAAATAAGTGATTTTGAAGATATTTAGCACCTATACCATGTCTTATGTAGATTTGATATAAAATGCTGTACATGAAGAAAGAGCTCACTGAGAATATTATCTAAGAGATCGCTAAGGAATCTTTCAGTCGCAAAGGGCAAAAATTCTCTATTTAGATTAAGTCTCTGAAGAAAATGAAAGGATATCTACAAATACCCAGAAGAAAAAAATATATATAAAACACAGTTAAATTTTAACTCATATTAAATGGTAATTTATATGTGGAAATGCAGACGATAGTTGCTAATAGATACAGAGCAACTCATGAGGAACAATTCGCTGAAGTTCCTCTGATGAAATTCTCCTACACTCAACATGTGGGTAAGGATTTGCCCCTAAACTTTATAACCACCATCACCATCTTAGTAGCAATAAGCACATGTAGAATATGAAAAAATGTAAAATTAGTGAGAATGACTCAAAACGAACAGTGACAAATGAGAAGCAATGACGATCTCATTTTATACTGCCGAGCTTGAATATGCTTACAGTTGAAAAAAGGAATATGTGGTATGATATTTATGATATTTCACAAAAAGCAGAAAATTGTGAAAAGAACAACAGGAAAATAAGACAAGAGTATTGAATTCCCCATCCTTTAAAGTATAGAGTCATTTTTTATAAATAAAATTTAAATTGGAAAAAATATTTTCAGATTTCTGCTATCACAATATTTTGTTCTGAATTTAAAGATTATTTTAGAGATTACAATTTTGTCCTTTAAAAAAGGATGCATTTATTTATACTTTAATTTTATCTAATTTCTTTTTGTCCTCAGTGGTCAAGATATTGCATTTCATACTTGTAAATAAAATACATATTCATTTTAAGGAAATATTATTTAATATATCAGTTAACATTTCAGTACATCTGACCAGAAACAAATTAGAGGGATTTCTGATACCTTTTCCTTTAAAAAACATATTAATGAGAATGTAAAAGATTATATATATATAAATTGTAACATGCAAATGCATTTTATATTTCTTAATTTTAAATGAATTATACATGATATTCACATATAAATATTATAAAGTTATTCTGCTCAAAAATTAGAAACTTACATAATACTAATGTTTTTGTAATATGAATTTACCACTATGACTCTAGGTGCCCAATTAGGGGTAACTGGCCAAATCAGAAAAAGGAAGAACTTTGGGTCTAATATGTTGTCCTAAGTTAGTCCTCTCTCATATAAATATCTATGAAAGAATTTATGTCACATATTTAATTTAAGGCAAAGGAAGAAATCTTTGTGCTGTATAATTCTAACAAGGATGCTTTTGATTCTGCCAAACTTTACAGAGTCTTTAATATCCAAATTCCTAAAAGCCCATTTCTGTATTTATTAAAAATCCATATGGTATATAAATCTCTTGTGAGTTTTTTTAGCCTATTGCTTGAGTACTACTCCTGGCGAAAGGAAACCAAATATTCAGAACTGTTTCACCTATTGGAAAAATGTACTGAGAGTGAAGCCTTGTATCTTGCCAGCTATTGTCATGACCTTTGCACTGATACTAATGTCAACACTCCATTCCAAGTCGTCTGTATTAAAGCAAACACTGTTACATCTGTACTTTAAAATCTTCGATGAATATTGCATAGATATTTACTCAGTGGACCTTTCTTTTTGAAACACCTAGAAACTTGTCTCTTAAAATTCCCATGATATTTATTCCTGAAACATTTTGGCATAGATATTTGTTTTTGGCAAAATACTGAATTTTTTAAAAAATTGATTTTTAAGAGATTTCTCTTCTAGGAAATTTGGTGGACAATGTTTACATGTTTTCATTCATATTCTTACTTAAAGTGGCAATCTTTGAAAGGAGCAATGGAAGGAGGAGAAAAATTCTTGTTAGTATCTTGTGGGGATATTTCTTTCATTTAACTCTTAAACACTAAATCCACTAAAACAAGGTGTTTTTTGAAGTGATAAGATACTAGTCTGTCTTGAGGAATTCCACCTTTCCCCAACTCTTCCTCTATTGTTTTTCTCATCCCTGCCATCTCTTCCTAACTTCCCTTTTCCATGTCCTTTATTGACACTGATGGTGTACTGTGCTGGGCATTGTGCATAGTATGTGTTGGAGTTTAATTCATATCCCATTCTGGTTAAATGTTATTGAAAGTAAAAAACTATAAGGATGTTGAGGTTATAATTATGTGTTTGAAATAATCTCACATTATTTTCTAATTCCTAAAGTGTTGGCATTATGTAAGTGGTCATGATGTTTGTATTATTTTCATTTTGAGTACCTCACAGTGACATTTTAAAAAGCTATTATTTTTATTACGAATGTACTTTAACAGAAGCCTGTAATATTCTAAACCACGAGTTTTCTATATGGCAGCTAAGTTTTGGGAGATGAGTTTCCTTAGTTTTCTAGAATTTAAGAGTATTTCTACATCGCAGGAACTAAAGAACTGGTTCCTACCTGAATTATTTCTTTTAAAAACCATTTACTAAAATATATTTTGAGCAGGGTTTTCAAATAGAGAAATAAATAGAGTACATTCAATGAGTTCTCTTTCATACCTTTTTTTTGGGGGGGGGGATACCTTTTATCCACATAAATATATCCCAAATATTTTATGAAACAAAGCAAAATAAATAATGTGATGTCTTCTAAGTTTTTGCTGTGAGAAAATGGTTTTCTGTGTATGTTTGCATGAGTGTGCTCATGCTCCTACCATGCTCCCACCAGAAGGTGAAAGACTACCAGTGCTCAGACTCTGCAGCATATGGCTAGAATTAAAATAAAGCAGTAGAGATATGGAATCACTACAGATAAAGTCAATGGCAGAAAGCTATTCACTGAAAAAAATCTACACTCGATTCTTAGAGGAAAGGCATATAAGCCTGTCTTTAAACTCATTTGAAAAGTAAATGTGTTTCTTATTCATTTTTATGTATTTTTCTCTAATTATTATTTGACTATTTTGCCAATTCACAGTTAAACATGTGGGTAATTTTTTATATTACAGTTGGACTTTGTCAAAAGCTTTGGGTTGAGGGAGGAAAGTATTTCAGCCAACTTTCTTTATGCTCATGCCAAGTAATTTTCAATTGCTCTATAAGCTGTATATTTTAAATGAAGTGGATGCATACATTTTAGATTTCTTTTTACTCTTAACTTACTCAGACCAGTTAAAAGTCATCTTATAAACATTTGATCCAGGTTATAAGAAACTGATTACTTAAAGGTTTGATAAGTCAAGAAGCATGTTTACTCATTTGTAAACACTGAAGCTTAATATTCCAGCTGTGTACATGACTGTGTGCATAATAGTGGGTCACACTATTATGATTGGAATAGCTATTATGCTGAACTTCTTTCAGGTTAGTTTAGTGTGTCATTAATTGTTCAAACATAATCTAATTTCTCTTTCTATGCAGCAACCACATATCTAAGATCATATTAAACTCATTAGCTTATGGATACATGTTTATACACAGAGTGATACATGGATACAAACATACAGAAACACATAATCATAAACATGGCATATGAAAAAATTGTATATTAAAATCATATTTTTAAAAATAATTTCAAGTTTAGTGTGTGAATTAGCTTCTGCAGTGCATCAGAAATAAGTGATATAGATGTTGCTAAGAAACACAAGGAAATTAGGCTATTGGACCTACTTTTTATATTTTATTTCTATTATTAATGATATGGTAACAAATACTATTCACTTGTTATATTGACTTTTTATTTATGTTATAGATAAGAAAGCATCTAAGAGGTTCAATTGCATACAATAAATAATCTTCTCTAACAAAAACATTTTCAACTTTCTTCATTTTTAACTCTTGAGTAGAAAATAGTGCTTAGTTAAAACAATTCCTTTTCTCTATAGTTGAGTTAAATACTGGGTTGAAAGGACTTACATAGTGTCACAGCATTGCAGAAAGGAGTATTCTTACTACTGTACTTCTCCTGTGGACATAACGCCCATCATTACATCTGCATTGTTTGGAATTCAGCTATTTTACCATTGAGAGTTTCCCGATTCTGTTCTCTGGACTTTGAAGTTCAGGTGCAGCTTATTGGACTGTGTGTTGTTGGCTCCTGTAATACCTCTTTCCATTCCAATTGTGTATCATAAGTTTCTTTCTGAATAAAATGTAATACTGGACCTACAAATACTGATATGCTCTTTACCCACTCTCTCATTCCTGTTCCAGGTTATGGAAATGTGTGTGTGAGCGTGTGTGCCTGTGTGTGTGCATGTGTACCTGTGTGAATGTGTGTGTGGATGTGTGTTTTCTACTTGTGATAATGTTTGGTAGAAACATTCACTCTATCAGTATGAAATGTTTGGTCGATACTGATAGGCCTCTCTGAATACCAAGTCCCTCATAAAAAAAAAGACAGAAAATCACAAATTAAGTGATCTAAGTATTTAATTTGAGTCCTGTGGGTAGGAAATAAGTTGCTTACTGTTTATTGCAACTGTGCTGAGTTTGAAAGCAATATTCTGTGCTTAGGAGTATCCTCTAGGATGGTGCTTTTATAAAGGTTTACCTGAAGAGGAAAGGTGTGTGGTATCATCCAGATGTCTGTGATCTCAAGTGAATAAACAGGAGAAAGTATTCTTAGCAGTAGAATATATCTTGTTCTATTTCCTTACTAAAATTACAGTGTGACCAACCATCTCATATGTACACTGTCTTACATTTTCTGCCATGTTAGACTGTAACTCTCAACTACATTTTCCTCCTTCCCTCAAGTTTCTTCTTTGCAGACAATGAAAAAAGTAACAATATGGTAAAATGTTACTAAGGATATTCCTGGTTTATTTTAATTTTACGTTTTGTCAAGTTGACACTAGCTAGAGGGGAACCCCAATAGAGAAAATGCCTCTATCAGTTTGCCTGTAGGCAAGTCTGTGAATGATATTCTTGGTTAATTATTGATGTGGATTGGTACAGTCCACTGTGCAAATATTTCTGAGATATACAAGAAACAAAAGTCGTATTATTCTTATAACAGTAGTAGACAGGAAATAAGGACAAAAGAGTAGGGTTGGTCCTATGATAAAAATAAACAAGTTATTTATAGGTCTTTCAATTGGGTCACAAGATGAACATGGAAGAGTTTGAAACTGTGGACTAGAGGAGCCATAAGTTCTGTTAGCAGAGTATGATGAAGGATTTTATTTAGCATTTTGTAAACAGATCCCTAGAAAACTGCAGATAGCAGAGACTTAAGCTAATGATGTTAAGATGCAGTCAAGGACAGATGCCATCAGAAACAAACCTAGAGGCTCATCGCCTTTTACTACTGGACAGAATCTGACTTCATTCTGTCCTTGTCCTGTGAACATTCTGCCTCTTAATTTAGAAGAAGTGGAGTAGTTTTATGATGGAAGAAATTCCAAAATACCATTTCCTTAAGACTATGATATAGACATTTGTGATTTCCCTTTTCAGATCTACAGTTATAGTAAACAGACAGCTATGGAAAAATATAAAATTTAAATAGAAGGAAGTTTCAGCACATTTCAAAATTGTGGTCAGGAGTGTTACTAATATTTGTTTGTAATTCTAGAGATAAACATAACTAAAGAGGAAGTCTGTTATCTCTACGATCAAGTAACCCAATGGGTAAGACTTCACTACCTTTTCAAAAGGCTCTGTCTTCTGAATGCTGAAACTGACTTGAAAACAGAATTTACCTGCTTCAAATCAACTATAGAGCACTGTTTTCCCAGGGGGACTTGGAAAACACACAGGGGCTGAGCAAGATAGTCTAGGAAGAGAGTCCATGTTTTAAAGTGACAACAGATGTTGGCAGCCTTTGTCCTTGTGGTTCTAGATTTATATGGATAACAGAGGCAAGACTGCTGAAGTTATGCAATCTGTATTACAGTTTGATTCCTTACAAAGACCTGTAGGACAGTTACATGGAACTGGAAAGTAGGAGCTAAACTACAGTGGGGATTACAGGATATCAGTGATTCCATGACTATGGGATATCTTGCAACAAAATCCACAGGCACAGAGATGGGATGACCCAATAAAGAGAAGTTTGATACTGTGTATAAGCAACAGAGTGGTAGAATGACAGAGTCACATGTCTTTTGAAGATTTCAGTGATTCCATCACTGGCCCAAAGACCTTACATACACTAACAATATATGTTTTTGGAATTTTTTATTGGTTATAAAATTTTTTTACATTTCAATTGTTATCACTCTTCTCAGATTTCCCTCCACACACACTTATCTCCTCCCCCAACCCCACTGCTTCTATGAGGGTGCTCCCCACCCACCCACACACTTCCACTTTAGCCTTCTATCATTCCTCTACACTGGGGCATCAAGCCTACACAGGACCCAGGGTCTCCCTTCCCACTGATGCCAGATTAGTCAATCCTCTGCTACATGTGCAGCTGGGACCATAGATCCCTCCATGTGTTGTCAGGTTGAGATCTGGTCTTGGTTTGGCCAAATCCTTTTCTGATATGCCTAAATGTTTCCTTTTTTAAATGGAAGGTTTACTTTGTGCTTTACTTTGTGTTTACTCTGTGTATATAGAAAGTATGTAATATTGGTTCACAGGTAAGGAATTGCCTTGAATATCAAAACAAACTTTCAATTTCTGACACTGTAGAGACTCATAAGAAGAAGCTGCTGACTTTTAGGGATGGAGTATAACTATTTTGAATTATGAAATACAAATTAGACTTTGGTACTCTAGGATGAAACGCTATGATTTAAGGTTTGGGTGTCAGATGGGCAATAGGTAGAGATGTAGTAGTTAATCTTAATTGTGAACTTTACTGAGTTTAGAATGAACATAGAACATATTTCTGGGCAAATGTCTACCTAAAAAGGAAGTAGCCATCCTATATGTGGACTTATTTAATGAACTAGCTTCCTATACAGAATAGGGAGGGAAATTATCTAAGCATCAGTGTTTATATCTTCTTTTTCCTGACATTGAGTGTAATGTCACCTTCTACCTCATTCTGATAGCAAGTGTAAAGGAAAACAAACTCTTTCCTCAAGTGGTTTTAGCTCCTTCTAGTAAATAGTTGAGCACAGCAATTAGAAACACATTTCAATCCAGGGAAAAATCTCAATTGTTCTCTCTAACTTTCTAGAGGATTTAGTCTCATTATGTATCAATATCTTCACTTTACACAGAGAAAATTTTGCAGGAAAATGATACTATATCATAGAATTTTAAAAAGCTACAAATTCAACATTACAAAACGCAAGTGAATACTTATTATTTTAAATCATAAACATGATTAAAACTTTAATATGGTTAAGAAGTATTTTGTAGTATCCAAAGACCTGAGAGACAATATGAAGTGGCCAGCTACTTTAAAAGTGGATTGAACGGAAGAAAGTTGACTTCTAATTCTCAATCTTACTTTGCCAGAATGAGATTGGATACTCAGTTCATAAAATTGTAAATGAAAAATTAGAGAAAAGCAGTTGAAATATATTTCAAATTACAAATATAGGAAAATGTATACTCAGAGTATATTGTATGGATTTTGTCTTATTTATTTACCTGGAGATAGCATCTTCCTTTGTTGTCCAGGCTCCGGTCAACACTCTGGCCTCAAGATATCCCCATAATCCAGTTTTAATAGTTGGATCTAAAGTCATGGGCCAGCCAACATAGACATCTAGTTGTTTTGGAATATTACATTTTAGCAATAGATGAAAGTACAAACACATTGAGGATCATTAGGTAAATTGAATTTTGACAGTCTCACAAAGCTTAATGGAAATCAGAAATACAGGTTTTGTTATATTAAAATTTATAGCATGAACAAAACTAAAACATGTAAGCTACATTAGTGGCTCCTCAAGAGTGACAACAAATTCACATGTCCTGAATATGATCTCACTTGAAAAGATAACTTTGTTAGCCCATAAATTATAATATATTGGATGGAAATTAAAAAAAAAAAACTTAACAAAGTCTTTATATCATATACAGTTAGTGGACAGGGCACACAATGCCATAAATTCCCCCTTGGCTGATCCAAACTCACTATAGGGAGTATTAGGTTGAGATTGACAAGCAACTCATTTCTCCTCAACCCACTTTCCTGGCAGCTGCCCAGACCATATCATCCCACAGGCCTTTGGATAATATTAAAAAATATATACTATAATAAACACTTAATGTCTAGGTATTTACCTATGTATCTATGAATCCACCTATTTATCCATTTATCTATCTATCATCTATCTATCTATCTATCTATCTATCTATCTATCTATCTATCTATTTAAAAAAAAGTCTATATATGTGTGGTAAAAAGGGTTGATAGGAATCTAGAATGGTAAAAGAGAAGTTTAGCCGGGTGGTGGTAGCACAAGCTTTTAATCTCAGCACTTGGGAGGCAGAGACAGACAGATTTCTGAGTTCGAGGCCAGCCTGGTCTACAAAGTGAGTTCCAGGACAGCCATGGCTACACAGAAAAATACTGTCTCAAAAAACAAACAAACAAACAAACAAGCAAACAAAAAGAGAAATTTAGCAAGTTTAAATTCAGACTAGTAATTAGCCAATGAATCAGAAAATGCCACACCCACTCCAGTAGTGACTTGCATGACAGGCCCAAAAAGATTGGATGCACTCCCAAGGTAAAAGTGCACAGAAACTTAGTCTCCTGGAACCATGGCATCCTGTAAAACGAATGCTCCAAATCTGTTCTTGCTTTAGTTTATTATAAGTGCCTATAAGGATTGATTTTGACATATAGCTAAGTTAGATTAGCCTTCACCAGTGTTCCAATGTCTTAGAAAATTGTTGAGCCAAACTTGGGCTTTAATTTTTGTAAGAATGTTACTCATTGAGATGAAAATGCCTCCAGTGTTGATAGACAGTGATGGAAATCAGGCATTACATTCTACAAGAATAGAATAGTAATCTCAGAGTTAGTCTACATAATATATTTAGAACAATAGCTGAATCACTCCTGTACACAGGAATTTACAATGGCCTAGGGGAAAGGTGGACTGTACAATAGACTGGAATTGGAACTATGGCAAGGGCATGAAGCCCTTGCCCCTCACTTCTAAGATTAAGCTGACCTTTGGTGGGGCTGCTTTTGGTCCCAGTTGTTAACATTGATTTTTACCCCACTTGGTTCCTGTTAGTATTCCTCTGTTTTGTTGTAAAAGTCATTTTGCATCAGATAACTTCAATGTACCTTGGATGACCTTAGTGTATTACTTAACTTCCTTGTCTCCTTTTGTAATATAAGCCCGATGCTAACTTTGAGAAATTACATTCAGATACAACACTCCATTGTGTTCACTTCTTTTTTTTAATTTTTAATATTTTTTATTACGTATTTTCTTCAATTACATTTCCAATGCTATCCCAAAAGTCCCCCATATCCTCCCCACCCCACTTCCCTACCCACCCATTCCCATTTTTTTGGCCCTGGCGTTCCCCTGTACTGGAGCATATAAAGTTTGCACGTACAATGGGCCTCTCTTTCCAGTGATGGCCGACTAGGCCATCTTTTGATATATATGCAGCTAGAGTTAAGAGCTCCGGGGTACTGGTTAGTTCATAATGTTGTTCCACCTATAGGGTTGTAGATCCCTTTAACTCCTTGGGTACTTTCTCTAGCTCCTCTATTAGGAGCCCTGTGATCCATCTAATAGCTTACCGTGAGCATCCACTTCTGTGTTTGCTAGGCCCTGGCATAGTCTCACAAGAGACAGCTATATCTGGGTCCTTTCAGCAAAATCTTGCTAGTGTATGCAATGGTGTCAGCGTTTGGAAGCTGATTATGAGATGGATCCCTGGATATGGCAGTCTCTAGATGGTCCATCCTTTCGTCACAGCTCCAAACAGTTTATGAAATTCCTAGGCAAATGGATGGACCTGGAGGGCATCATCCTGAGTGAGGTAACACAATCACAAGGGAACTCACACAATATGTACTCACTGATAATTGGATATTAGCTCAAAACTTAGGATACCCAAGATATAAGATACAATTTGCTAAACGCATGAAACTCAAGAATGAAGACCAAAGTGTGGACACTGTGCCCCTTCTTAGAATTGGGAACAAAACACCCATGGAAGGAGTTACAGAGACAAAGTTTGGAGTTGTGTTCACTTCTGTTTGTCACTTTTTTTTCCTACTCACTGCCCATCTGTACCGGGATCCTGATTCTCCTGTGGATTGAGGGGCCCACTGAGTCCAGTCTGTGCCAAGAAAAGAATCAGCAAAGGATGTAGTCTCTCTGAATCTTCTTTGATGGAACCTTTCTTAGCTCTATCTATCTGAGCCTTGTAAGAAAACAGTTAACAACTTTTTAATTTAGGTTGCTATCACTGTTCTTTCACTCAAGTCCTAAATGGACTGCAGTATGCACTCCTTTTACGCATAGTTCATGGTTTTAAATATAGCTTTCACCCCTCCTTTGACTCTTAATCATCTGTCATTTCCTTGCAAGATGTGTTCAGAATCAGTGGTCACTGATGGCTGTGTTGCAGATACATTATTTCGCATCTGTGCTTTTTTTTTTCCATTTGGGCTAATAATAAGTCCTTCACTTCTAACATGCTACTTAGGGGGAATTCAGTGGAGTTAATTATATTCCTCGCATAATGTAATACTGCACTCTCTGGGATGAAAATAGCATTAGAATTTTCTATAATTTTATGTTTGCTCTCTCATTACGTCTGAGATTTAAAGAGATTTAGTTTAGGTGACCTGAAGTTCAAGGTTTTCCTAAGTGAACTGAATGAATTATCTCTGCTTTCCATTTAGCAATGATGTTTATAAACTGGCAAAGAAGTGAAATGACAGCCTCCAAAGGGAAGGTAGGAAGCTGTCTGCATCAGTGCTTGCTTGTTGCTTAAAAAAAAAATAAACAAAAAAAACAGAAACTGGTTACTGGTTCTTTATTTATGAAAGTCAAGTCTCAAAATGATCCTAGACTATCGTGAAGTCATCCAGGACTGAGTTAGCTATTTTAGCACTTTACCTTTTCATGAGAAAATATTAAAAGAAGAAAATACAAGTATTTCTTAGAAAGTAATTTCTTTTTCTTTTTTTTTTTTTACTTTATGTTTTACCTATACATTCAGGTGGAATAAGAATATTGGTTTTGGAATTGTTGATGAAATTTGTTCCAGATATATGTATGGCTATATGGTAAAACACAGTGACAAACTGTGTCTGATCAAAATAGATGACCTGAGCTCCTGGCTTCACAAGAGAATATAGAGCTACAAGTCCATATTACTACAGGTGTAATTATATAGACTAAATATAATAACATACATTGCAGTCATTTGTTATAAATCGTGTTTATCCCTAGTAAATTCTATTTGTGAACTAGTGAAGGTTATCAAAAATAATATTTAAAATTGATCAAGCATTAGAATGCTTAAGAAGAAAGTTCCCTTAAAATACTCAAAAATCTCTTACAGCTCTTTTTTTTGCTCATTCTGCAATGAATATGCAGTTAATTTGTAATGTTGACAGGCTCCATTTTAAACACTAAGCTCTTGTTATGTAAGGATTTCCTGTCTGCTTCAGTTAGGTCCACAGTATTACATGTGTTCACCTTAAAGCTTTTTACTCTATATGTTTTCTATTACTACCATGAGTTGCCACCTGTCCTAAGTCCTCTCTGTCATTGTTAAAGAAGATAGATTCTCAAACAACCTGCTCACATAAGTTATCTTCTTTTTCTCTGCAGTATTGAGAGAATGCTTTTATAGAGGTTAACAGTGAACTGTCAGTAGACTCAATTATTTCTAACTCCATCCTAAAGATGCAGTCAGGCATACATTACTCACATATAAAATACAACACTCATTTCTTTATTTGTTATTTATTTGTTTATTCATTTATTGCTAATTTCTGTAAATTGTCATGTTTAAGAGCTTTTCATTTTACCTGCTGTTTTCTCTGCAGGAAGTCAAAAAATGAGCCAAAAACCAATCTGACAAGCATCATTACTAAAATAAAAATCTTCCTTTGTGCCAATCCTAATATGTGTCCTACTCGTGAACCCCATTGGTTTCTGGCTTGCTCCCTTAGTAATAAATTCAGAATGCCTGGACAAGTGTTTGCCTGTTCATCTTTAATCAGAAGGCAATTGATTGTCTAATTTATAAAAACATGATGACTTGCTTCTGTCCTGATCTCAATACATAGTTTCAGACTTGTATAAATTATCCAAGTGAAGAATTTTATTATTTTCCCCCTAAGACTATAACTACTTAACAATATTTGACCATATGAAATTCTATTATAAAATTACTGGAAAATATCTTAAAATATTAGAAGTCAATGTAGATTTATATAGTTTACTAAATAATAAATATAATTGATGACATTCTTATGGGTAGTTTATTTATCATACTCAATGTGTCATTAATTATGAGGACTTACACCAATATCATTCAAAATGTTTACTGGCTATTATCACAAGATCACATATTAAGCTATTTTTAATGTACTTTGGTGTGTAGATTGAAAATATTTAACAATTTCTAGAACTCAAATTAGAGACAGTTACATTTGTGTGTTCAAACTATGTATTTGAAACTTAAAAATTGAACTTAGAAATTGCTTTATCTACCTGTGATCTGGAAACTGTGCATTGATCCATTGCTTGTAAGAGAACACAGACTTCTCTAGGAAAACAAAGATGTTTCTTTCTTCAGAGAGTTGAAATAGGACTATAGCAAGGAGACACTCTTTGCAGTAAAGTAGTTATTTCCTAATTGTTCATGAATTACTGAAATATCTGTAAAAAAGAAGATACACAGGATTCTATTCTATCATTCAACATACAAATGTTGAAATTAAAGATGAACTTAAATAAGAGATGATATTTTCATTTTAAGTAAATATGGCTCTTCCATTAGATTATTATATCCATGGTTGTCCCACTGAGTTGTAAATTATTCTCATTATTTTATCATGTGTTTCAATTTCTGTTGTCCTGGTAACAAAGTATAATTGCCTTTTTAATATTTATGTGTTTTATTCAACTGTTCCTTTTTAACTAAAGGAAAAATGAGCTATTTAACAAGTTGAAGGGAATCTCATTTTTAATTTCTATAAAACTTAATTTTGTTTCCATTTTTTTTTGCTTTTTGTCTTCCTTTAGCTCTGTAAAATGAACTGAAAGGAGTGTAGAAGTGAACACAATTTTTAAACATTTGAATACAAATCTGATTCTCAAAGAAGAAATCCCCCAAAAGTATAACTGTACTTCTATAATATTATCAGTAAATATAATATTATTTTCTACATTATATTAAATGATACCATTCGCTGTATTCATCACATCAGATAATATATTGTGAAGGAAGTATATTCTGACACTTTCATATTGTCTACTACCAAGTCAGGTATGAAAAACAGCCCACATTGTTAGACTATACTATGTGGATCATAAAAGATTCACTACATTTAAGAATCTTGTTTGCCTTTAAATGTGAGCAAAATATTCTGCAAGTTCAAATACATGTATAATGAATCATATTAAAATATTACTCTCTCTTAATAATAAGTTATTTTAGCATCTAAATATAATTTGAAGAAGTACATAAATATCTTGAAATATTACCCTAAGCAAAGCTGTGACATGTTTTCATCTTGTTTTTACTGGCATCATAATTTCAAAAAAGAAAAATAAAATGAAAGGATTCTAGTACTTAAATTAGAGACAAGCATATTGTGAAAACAGATTTTTAGTTTTCAAAATGGAATCTATTATATGAGCTAGAGAAATTTGAAAAATATTCTAAAGTTTTAAGTAACATAATCCTAAGATTTTATTGCAATCTTTGTATGGTAAATATATTTTAGAGGTTTTAGAGTTAAAGTATAATGTAGGTAATATATACAAATATGATCACAAATATGGGAAGTAAAATGTAAATTTCTGACAAATGAAATCTTAGTAGGTAACCTTGTGTTCTACAAACAGTTTAGCTCTAATTTACACATGATAATAAAAGAGCATTGATCCAGTTAAACCTCCCTTTTGGTCTGCTTCGTTTCACTGTGTGAAGAACTTAAAAACATGCAGTGTATCACAAACCCCACAATCTCACTGTGTAACTTGGCACTTATTTTGTGAAGCTAATATTTGCATAATGAAAGTAAAATGACATCAAAATTTCAATTATTTTAATCTAACCTGGACTTCGCATTCTGGTATTCTTTAATGTCATCTATTAAAACATAAGGTCCAAATTATGGATCTAACTTTTAGTAAAGTAGCTTATAGGATATTGGGATTTTTAGAATAATATTTTAATATATTTTGTGGTAACTAAGTACTTACATACTTAACCCTCCAGAAAAGAAAGTGCATTAGAATGCTGACACAGGAGCATAGGTATAAGACAATGAGAGAGCTAATATCCTGTTTCCTAGCACAATGCTCCATTTTTCACCTTGTTATTGGCACAGAATTGATGTTACTAGAACAGTACTCTTGATGTAGCTGTAAGCTATTTCTACCACATATTTGGTGAAATAGAAAAAGATCACAAAATAGGAATTTTCCTATTTGATAACATGTATGGGAATGCTTCATGATTTAAAAAAAAAAAATCTACAGAAAAAAAAAAAAAAAACGATTCAAAGGAAGGCAACCAACTGTCTTATCAACAGCCTGAGTTACTTGGGAATTTCCATCAATCCCACTTTGTTAATAATTCAATCCAATATAATTCAGTCCCCCTACAGGAGTCTTTCTTGGTGACAAGAGATGGCCAGTTCCAACTTTATATCCCCATTATTAAAGGACTGCATTAGGATTTCCCTATATTTTAGAGAGTATCGAATGCAATACGTCTCCATATCATCTATCAATTGCCACTCAAGTCAATCTGTCTCTTCACAAACTGGCAGCAGATCCACACAGATGAGTACAACACTCAGAGGAATCACTGAACACAGAAAAGTCAGGCTTGTTCCTATGTGGATCCATCAATTCTATGTTCTAGACTGTGTGTCAGAATGTATTCTCCCAGCTCTGAAAGATATCTGTGCATCCTTTCGTCACAGCTCCAAACTTTGTCTCTGTAACTCCTTCCATGGGTTTTTTGTTCCCAATTCTAAGAAGGGGCACAGTGTCCACACTTTGGTCTTCATTCTTCTTGAGTTTCATGCGTTTAGCAAATTGTATCTTATATTTTGGGTATCCTAAGTTTTGGGCTAATATCCACTTATCAGTGAATACATATTGTGTGAGTTCCTTTGTGATCGTGTTACCTCACTCAGGATGATGCCCTCCAGGTCCATCCATTTGCCTAGGAATTTCATAAATTCATTCTTTTTAATAGCTGGGTAGTACTCCATTGTGTAAATATACCGCATTTTCTATATCCATTCTTCTGTTTTAGGGGCATCTGGGTTCTTTCCATCTTCTGGCTATTATAAATAAGGCTGCTATGAACATAGTGGAGCATGTGTCCTTCTTACTGGTTGGGACATCTTCTGGATATATGCCCAGGAGAGGTATTGCTGGATCCTCCGGTAGTACTATGTCCAATTTTCTAAGGAACCGCCAGACTGATTTCCAGAGTGGGTGTAAAAGCTTGCAATCCCACCAACAATGGAGGAGTGTTCCTCTTTCTCCACATCCTCGCCAGCATCTGCTGTCACCTGAAGTTTTGATCGTACCCATTCTGACTGGTGTGAGGTGGAATCTCAGGGTTGTTTTGATTTACATTTCCCGGATGATTAAGGACGTTGAACATTTTTTTCTGGTGCTTCTCTGCCATTCGGTATTCCTCAGGTGAGAATTCTTTGTTCAGTTCTGAGCCCCATTTTTTAATGGGGTTATTTGATTTTCTGGAGTCCACCTTCTTGAGTTCTTTATATATATATTGGATATTAGTCCCCTATCTGATTTAGGATAGGTAAAGATCCCTTCCCAATCTGTTGGTGGTCTTTTTGTCTTATTGACGGTGTCTTTTGCCTTGCAGAAGCTTTGCAGTTTCATGAGGTCCCATTTGTCAATTCTCATTCTTACAGCACAAGCCATTGCTGTTCTATTCAGAAAATTTTCCCCTGTGCCCATATCTTCGAGGCTTTTCCACACTTTCTCCTCTATAAGTTTCAGTGTCTCTGGTTTTATGTGAAGTTCCTTGATCCACTTAGATTTGAACTTAGTACAAGGAGATAGGAATGGATCGATTTGCCCTCTTCTACATGATAACAACCAGTTGTGCCAGCACCATTTGTTGAAAATGCTGTCTTTCTTCCACTGGATGGTTTTAGCTCCCTTGTCGAAGATCAAGTGACCATAGGTGTGTGGGTTCATTTCTGGGTCTTCAATTCTATTCCATTTGTCTACTTGTCTGTCACTATAACAGTACCATGCAGTTTTTATCACAATTGCTCTGTAGTAAAGCTTTAGGTCAGGCATGGTGATTCCACCAGAGGTTCTTTTATACTTGAGAAGAGTTTTTGCTATCCATCTAGAGACTTCCATATTCAGGGATCCATCCTTTAATATCTGAGCCATAAATCATTAATAGGATAGCATGTGATAATCCACAAATATTCATATTTCATATATTTCAATAAGATTAAATAAATTTATCCTCTAAAATATTTACCAATTATAGACATAAAAATATTTCAAAGTCTATCTGGCTGTGTCTCAGAATCTTTAAAATTCCTTGCCTCTTGTAAAATTCTATTCTTGTTCCCAGAGTTCAGAACCTACATTGTGTTTTTATGTCTGACCAAGCATATTTAGGAGAAATTCTGAGTGAGGAAGTAAAAATTTTACACTTAGGTTTTTTTCTTAATAGAATAAATGTAAATGCAAAAGGATACACAGACAACAGTAAGGGAAGTTGCAAAAAGACGTTGGGAAATAGCATTTATTTTCTCAAAGTAGAGTAATGCAAAATTTGTTATTTAATTTTCTAACATGTGGACTAATATTTCATCCATATATTTTCTCACAACACTACTTTCTCTTTTTTCATTTATCTTAGTTTAAGTGAAATCAGACCAAAAGCAAAAGAAAGTTAGAATAAGGGTGAAGGATAGAAGAAAAGAGAAAATGAAGGGAGAGAGAATGGAAAGAAGGAAGGGAGGGAAGAAGGAAAAGGGGGCATTTGTCTATTATCTTCTCTCAGTTGACAGGATGGTATTATTAATTATCTATGTCCACAAGTTTCTATCAGACTACTCTACTTTGTCTCAGGCTGCTACTAAACATTTCACATTTGTCCTGTCATTGAAGCCTCACAGCAATGCTCTTCAGCAGACCTTGAAATTAGTGAGTGAGATGAGAGACTGACAGTCAGTTAGATCTTGACCAGCAAATCTAGCAGCTAAGAGCAGCAAGAGAAATGAAGTTAGTGGAAATATTACACATGCTTCTGTTTCATGGTAATTGGTTCTTTCTGATTTGTGGTAGCCTGAATTTGACACCTACAATTTGAAAACTTAAAATCCACATTTCAGAAAAAGTCTATTTTCTCTAGTAAAGGAAAACAACCAGATACTGATATGTAAACAACCTGGCCTCGATTATTAATGCTTGTGTCTTGAACTTAAAGTATTTCAAATATGTGGCTATGCTAAACTACTGGACTTAAAACCATTGCTTTGTATGGGTTTCAATTTTAATTAAAGTTTATTTATATGTCTACATCTTATTTTCCATAGCTTATGGCAAAAAAATCTAGTGTAAATATATTTCTGTGAATTTGGTATGCAATAGATTTGGTAAGACACAAATTTTGTGGTGACATGCATTGAAGATTTACCTACTCAATCAAAGAAGAGATCTTTCACCAAATTTTAAAGATTTATCTTAAAAGCTTTAAAGATTAAAGAACAGCTGAACATTAAGTATAGGGGTGTTATATTGGAAATCCAAGCAAACATAAGGAACCCTCCTATCTATATTATTATCATGTTTAACAAACTGTAACAAAACCTCAGACTTACATTTAACCTAGGTTAACTCTGAAGTGTTTAGTCAAAAACTCTGAAGATCTGTCTAATAACAAAGACACTGCTTACATAAAATACAGGGTGATTCAAGCAGGATCTGATATGAGATCTTCCTCCTTGTAGACTAACTTCCATGGTTCCAGAAAATGCTATTCAGGTTGCCAAGGAAGGAAAGCATTACAAAGTACTACCCAGCTGAAATACACAGGAAGCATGGCAATATCAGAATTGCAAGATAATTTATAAATTTGAAGTAATCTATGCTCACTTGTTGATCAAAACCAACAGGTGATTGTTTGACACATGGCCCATTAACTGGAATGAAATCATACCTAATACTAGAAAACTTCCCAGCCTTCTGGGAGTGGTGAAGGCTTGAATATTAGAAAACAAGATACTACTAGAATTTTGCTAAAACATCATAATTCCTTAATACATTATAAAACATACATTTATATATACATAGGTATGTATGATTCAAGTAATATTCATAGAAAAGAGGGTACTAAAATGAAAATGAGCGGTCATGAGAGTGGTTTGTAGGAGAGCAGTCAAGAGTGGTTGGAAAGGAGGAAAAGAATGAAGAAAATTGATGTAATTCTATTGGAATTAAAAACATATTAAAAGACAACAATAGAAAGCCAAAATTTTATTTTAAACGTTTCAATATTAAGGTATTCAAATATCCAATTAAAAATTTTCAACTTATCCTTCTATTACATTACCTGAATTATATTATGTACAGATTAAATGCAGTAATCTGTATAAAACAACCACCATTTTGATAAAAAGAACATAAGTAGATAGTATTTCCTTATTAGGGAATATATACATTCTTTCTGACCTAAAATCTTATATAACTATCAGTTTTAGAAAGATTTCAGATATAATGTGAATTACAAATTCATAAATTAAGCAAATATTTTAAAACATCTTTTTAATGTTAGAGTGAAAAGGAGTATTTATTAGAGACATTAAATGCATATAAGGGGAAGAGGCACAATACTTTAGTGAATATCAAGATATGTATGCTACTTGTAAACCCATAACTTTACAAGAATCAAGAAGAAAATTTATACTTGTAATATACACTGAGTATATTTAAGATAAAAAGAAAAGAAAAGGATATATGATGTACAGTCATTACACTGCTGACAGTGGATCAGCACAACTCTAGAGGATGCTCACAACATGATGAAAAGGGACTCCTGTGATGAAGGGAGTGCTCAATAACTAGAAGAGCATATTATGGAAATACAAGTACAAATAATTTGATTTGTCTTCATTGTGTCTAGCAGGGAGAATAAATGAAGTTTGATACTCATTGGGAAGACATAAACAGTTAATATTTCATCCATTGATCTTATAAATTTGAATATGGCTTAAAATTATCTAGCTGTGTGGAGGTAAGCATCATCTTATAATAACTGAATCATCTACTACTTAGTCAATACCTATATGTTCTGGGACAGATGATATAGAAAGTTGTGGAAGCCCATACATGACAGCATTGCAACAAACAAACAAACAAACAAAAAACAAAGCAAACAAACAAACAAAAAATAGCCTACAAAAAATTTGATACCACTAGAAAATCATTAATAACTGGCAGACTCCTATATAAAGTTAATATTATGAATCAATTAAACTGGAGTCAATTTGTCAAGATGAAAGGGTCTTGCAAATATACAGTACAACAGAGAAAAACAAATCATATATATACTTATATTAAATAAAATGTAAATAGCCTTTACATTACTGTAATCTATACCAGGCATAGTAAAACAAGGAGAAGCACATTAAAGAAGGAGGCTATCTAAGAACTCTAAGGAAAATGTTTTTCCTAAAATTTTATTACTTTCTGATACATCATATGTAATGTATTTTTCAATAAGGACTTTAAAAGCAAGGACAACATTAAAATTTAAATATAGCTTTGAATTACACCTAGAAAATGATATCATGTCTAGATAAAACTGATACTAAATTGAGACTTTCCTAAGTTGTAAATGTGTTTTGATATACCAGACTTATCAAATCACAGCTGGGAAACACAGGGCTGTGATCATGAGCCTAACGAATGCTGTAGAACACAGTCACTCTCCAGAATTCAATGTCATACCATATTATACAACTATACCACTTGTTAACCTAAGGATCAAAACTCACAATTCAAGTAGATATTAAATTCTATTGAGTACATAACTGTTTTGTATAATCATAAATTCAAAATATTTAGACAACTATTCAACTACTATATAGATCCTCCAAAATAGCACAGCCATTTGCCATATGCTGCATCATATGTCAGATTTTTATTTAATAGCAAATTTGGTGAAATTTATTGGAATTAGCAGTACCTAGATTGACAATAAAACCCATAGTGGTTGCAATAGATGATCAACTTAGAGAAAAGACCTTTAAAATCATGGACGCCCACATATCAGATTGAGTATGAGAAGAATGCCTAAGTATTTAAGTTATTAGCTTCCATCTCCGATTCCTACCCACCATGCCTCTGTCATATGTCCTGATTACCATCATGATATCCTTCACCATAGACATAAAATTAGCAAAGCCAACACTGGTCTTCTGAAAATATGAGCCCAATTGTCCTCTGTTTATGTTTCCTAAGGTAATTGTAGAGAAAACCTAAGTACCACAATTATATATTATTATTATTATTATTATTAATTACTACTACTACTACTTTAGCTCCTTTCTATACAAAGTCACTGTGCTTTATTTAAATTGTTACAATTCATGGCTACTGCAAACTCTACTATCCGATTTGTTCAATATCCGGAACCTATGATACATATTTATATATTTATTGTAATTAGGTATATCTGTGCATCAATCCTATTAAGGAAAAGTATTATAGTTTTTATCTGATGGAATAAGATACTGCAAGAAAGAACAGACTGGGCATTATTTGTTATAGGCAAACTGTTACATGCCTCACATAGATATCTTTTTTCTTTCTTTTTTTTAAATGTTAATTTTTATTAGATATTTTTTTTTCATTTATGTGGGGAATTGCAGGCTGGTCTCCAGTGGAGCTGAGGTCTGAACCCCGATGGTCATAATTCACCTACATGACACGGTAGGCGTTCCCACATGCTCCTGGAACTCCAGCCCCTGCCTAAGGTAACGCCTCCCACAGACCCCACAAGAGAAGCATGGTCAGTAGTCATGTAAGCAATGGCCCAAGCTTCTGACCTTCAGACTAAACTACTCCCCAATTACCTAGCAACAGTGAAGACCATAAAAAGGGGTGCTCAGCCCACACCTCGCTCTCTTATTCCTTTGTCCTCTCACCTCTCCTCTCACTTCTCTTTCCTCTTCCCTTTGTCTTCTTCTTTCCTTTCTTCTCTCCTCTCTCTCTCTCTCTCTCTCCCTTCCTCCTTTCTACCTTCTCTCTTTCCCTTGCATTTCTATAATAAAGCTCTAAAACCATAGAGTCTCTGCTCTGTTCCTTCAAGTTCCACAGCGCACTCTGATCAATGTTGGGAACTTCTTCCCTCTCTCCCACAACCCTGGTGGCTTTAGCAAGGTAGCTCAGTGGTGGGGGTGAGGTCCTCAGGCAGGGCTGCCCCTTGAAGGCCCACCCTCTGAAGAGTGGGATAGAAGAATGCCCACCCCAGGATGAGTGGATAGGATAGATAGCAGCCCTCCCACACCTGACTGACCAGAGAATAGGGAAACTCTGGCGGGGTGTGGGCATCTTTTTCTTTCCATTCTTCCCCAGGGACCCCCCCCCTTTTAATTTTGTTCCCAACACATTTATTTTTCAAATGCTATCCTAAATGTCCCCTAATCCCTCCCCCAGACCTGCTCCCCAACAACCCACTCCTGCTTCCTAGCATTCCTCTGTACTGGGACATGAAATCTTCTCAAAACCAGGGGACTCTCATCCCATTGATGGCTGACTAGGCTGTCCTCTGCTACATATGCAACTAGGGACACAGATCCGGTGGGTACTAGTTAGTTCATATTGTTGTTCCTCTTATAGGGTTGTAGACCCCTTTAGCTCCTTGGGTACTTTCTCTAGATCCTGCATTGGGGGTCCTGTGTTCCATCCAATAGATGATTGTGAGCATCCACTTGTATTTGCCAGGCACTGGAATAGCCTCAAAAGAGACAGCTACATCAGGGTCCTTTCAGCAAAATCTTGTTGGCATATGAACTAGTGTCTGGGTTTGGTAGTTGTTTATGGGAAGGATCCCTGGGTGGGCAGTCTCTGGATGTTCTTTACTTCCATCTCAGCTCCAAACTTTGTTTCTGTAACTCCTTCCATGGGATTTTTGTTCCCCCTTATAAGAAGGATCAAAGTATCCACACTTTGCTCTTCCTTGTTCTTGACCTTAATTTGGTCTGTGAATTGTATCTTGGGTATTCTGAGCTTCTGGACTAACATCCACTTATCAGTGAGTGCATATCATGTGTGTTCTTTTGTGATTGAGTTACCTCACTCCGGATGGTATCCTCCAGATCCACCATTTGCCTAAGAATTTCATAAATTCATTGTTTTTAATAGCTGCAGAGTACTATACTTTATAAATGCACAACATTTTCTGTATCCATTCCTCTGTTGAGGGACATCTGGGTTCTTTCCAGCTTCTGGCTATTATAAATAAGGCCTCTATGAACGTAGTGGAGCATGTGTCCTTATTACAAGTTAGAAAATCTTCTGGGTATATGCGCAGGATAGGTATTGCTGAATCTTCTGGTAGTAACTGATCCATCAGAAGAGCTAAGATAAAAAAATTCAGATGACAGCAGATGCTGGTGAAGATGTGGAGAAAGAGGAACATTCCTCCATTACTGGTGGGATTGCAAGCTGGTATAATCACATAGATTTCTATGGGTCATACATACTTGGAAAAATAAAAGAAACCATTCTGTAACTAGAAAGACTTGGAATCATATGCCAAATGGTTCTTCTACAACCACGCAAAAAGAAACAGAACAGAACACGAGACATATTTTAGCCATGGGATGAGGGCATGCACAACTCAATGCAATAGGAGACCTCTACTGGCTTCTAAATTCCTTACTTCAGTGCTTTAGGTACCATTGTAGATTTTAGACACACTTTGTACTGAAATATGATCTTTCTCTTGTTCTACTTAGCAGTTCCACTGTCTCCAGAAGAATCACTTCATCCCCTACCCAATCTAAGATCTATGCTGTCTCAGTCTTGAGTCTATATCATCTCCAAAATCAGTGTGACTGTTTTGTTCCTTTGCAAATAATACACTAAAACTGATGGCTGTGTTGAGAAATAAATGACACAATTTTTAACTTCAAAAGACATGTATGCTTTCTTAAATATTTCATCTCTAGAATGAAAATAGTTTAAAAATTAATTGCTATTTATTTGATATTTTAACTAGAAAATAGTCACTATATATTTTTACAGAAAAATATTCAAAAGCTTTAAAAATTCACAAGCAAAAGCACTTCCTTTTATTATTATTTTATGTATCTTATTTCTATTTCCATGGAAACAGAATTGAAGTTGCAGCTAGAGGCCAGAAGTAGATTAGAAATCTTTCTTCTGACTTTGTTTGCTGTCTCCTGAGGTGATAGACTTTGCTAGTATTTTATGAGTGGAAAGGAAAAGACCTCCACAATTCAATGGCTGCTTGTCAGATTCTTCAATAAATGAGCATGTGCAGGAATTTATTCCTTTCTAGCAGAAATGGTTGAATATTAGGGTATATTTTCACAGGAAATGAAGCGAGAATACAGAAAATATTTTTTTTAATTTAACTGTTGTATTTTATTTTTAATTGAAGTTGAACATGAGCAAGTTCAGGATATATAGAAAATTAAGAAAAAACACTGAACATAATCTGAGAGTTATGACCTTCTTGCTTCTGTGCATCAGCATGAGTATATGCAGAGAACTACTTGTAATTTTACAAGCATGTGTCTTCTGAGATAACATTCAGGGCCATTATATTTGGGCTCACTCTTTAGCCTTAGGGATGACCTCACCTCTTGCCCATAATGCTCCTGCATTATGATCTCATGCTTCTCTCATCAGTGCTATGCAGTTAGTCAAGGATTGCCTCCTTGTTTCTCAGTAGTTCTTGCACTAGCTAAAGTAGACTTCTTACACTTAAATATTGACACTAACTGATTAAAAGTTTATTTCAATAACCTGTGATTTTTTTATTTTCATTTTTTTAAATTTAGTATACAAAGAAATGGACTCTACCATGGCATTTTCATCCATAAATGTTATTGTACGTTTTTTTTTTCTCTCCAAAAATAAACTCCAATTCTTTCCTCCCCCATTCTTGTGGCTCTCAAATTCTTCATGATCCATGTGTACAGTTAGCCTTTCTTCTTTCCATTTCGGCCCTTTAGACTAATTCTTCCTTTTCATCACTTATTCCTTTCAGTGTGTGTGTGTGTGTGTGTGTGTGTGTGTGTGTGTGTGTGTGTGTGTGTGTGTGTGTTTGTATGTGTTTAAATCAAAGTTCAACATGTAAGATAAAATATCTGATGATGTCTTTCTGAATCTTGCTAGTTATCTTTCTGTCTCTCTGTCTCAAACCCAGTATATATGTAGGAGAAATTGGCATGTGCTTGGACTCCTGGTTTTCCTAGTTTACCTTCAAGGGGAGGATATTGGGCATGTAACATGACTCTGCCTGATGCAAATCTACATAGTTCCTTGCAATGCAGTGATTTTCTTTCAGCTATACCATGTGCTATAACTGGAAACAAGGCTTTGATTATATACCATCAGCAGGAAGATATTATTTGGAGTATGTTACTTCTTAGTTGAGCATTTTTTTTAGGTGCTTCTCAGCCACTTGGCATCCCTCAGTTGAGGATTCTTTGTTTAGCCCATTTTTTAATAGGGTTATTTGGTTTTCTGGAGTCTAACTTCTTGATTTCTTTGTATATATTGGATATTAGCCCTCTATATTTCTATATTTATATATAATCTATGTATCCTAAATCTTTAGGATTGGAAAAGATATTTTCCAAGTCTGTTGGTTGCCTTTTGCTATTATTGACAGTGTCCTTTACCTTACTGAACCTTTGCAATTGTATGAGGTCCCATTTGTCGATTCTTGATCTAACAGCACAAGCGATTGGTGTTCTGTTCAGGATTTTTTACCCTGTGCCTATATCCTCAAGACTCTTCCTCACTTTCTCCTTTATACATTTCAGTGTATCTGGTTTTATGTGGAGTTTCTTGATCCACCTAGACTTGAGCTTTGTAAAAGGAGATAAGAATGGATCAATTTGCATTCTTCTACATGATAACCCCAGTTGAGCCAGCACCGTTTGTTGAAAATGCTGTCATTTTACCACTGGATGATTTTATCTCCTTTGTCAAAGACCCAGTGACCATAGGTGTGTGGATTCATTTCTGGGTCTTCAATTCTATTCCATTTATCTACCTGTCCATCACTGTCCACTATGTTCATAGCAGACTTACTTATAATAGCCAGAAGCTGGAAAGAACCCAGATGTCCCTCAACAGAGAAGTGGATACAGAAAATGTTGTACATTTATAAAATATAGTACTCTGCAGCTATTAAAAACAATGAATTTATGAAATTCTTATTCAAATGGATGGATCTGGAGGATATCCTCCTAAGTGAGGTAACCCAATCACAAAAGATCATACATGATATACACTCACTGTTAAGTGGATATTTGTCCAAAAGCTCAGAATATCCAAGATACCATTTGCAAAATACATGAAACTCAAGAAGAATGAAGACCAAAATGTGGATACTTCTATCCTTCTTAGAAGGGGGAACAAAATTCCCATGAAACGAGTTACAGATACAAAGTTCAGAACAGAAACTGAAAGAATGACCATCCAGAGACTGCCTCACCTGGGGATCCATCCTATAAAGAACCACCAAACCCAGACACTATTGCAAATGCCAACAAAAGCTAGCTGACAGGAGCCTGGTAAAGCTGTCTCCTGAGAGGCTCTGCCAGTGCCTAACTAATACAGAAGTGGAAGAAGCACGGGCACTAGAGAATGTACCCAAGGAGTTGAAGGGGATTGCAGCCCCATAGGAGGAACAACAATATGAACTAACCAATACCTTCAGAGCTCCCTGGGACTAAACCACCAATAAAAGAAAATGCATGGTGGGACTCATGACTCTAACTTCGTAAGTAGCAGAGAATGGCCTAGTCAGTCATCAAGGGGAGGAGAGGCCCTTGATCCTGTGAAAGTTCTATGCCCCAGTTTAGGGGAATGCAAGGGCTGGGAAGCAGGAGGGTGTGGATTGGGGAGCAGTGGGAGGAGGAAAAGGGATAGGAGATTTTTGGAGGTGAAACTAGGAAAGGGGAAAACATTTGGTATGTAAATAAAGAAAATATCTAATAAAAAAGAAAGTATATAAATTTGTTATCCAGCAAATCTTCAAATTTTGATCCAAACTATGTTATTCCCATACACTCATTCCTCACATTTCATGTTTTGATCTTACCATGTTGGACTCTTCCAATTACTATTATATGTTACTTTAATGAAACATTTATTCCCAATTAAAAACAGTAAAAGTAGAGAGAGACAGAGATTGAGAATTAAGCATGTGATTTCTTTATTCTGATATCAGGATTGCAAGAATACAAAGATTCATTTG
Organism: Mus caroli; assembly: GCF_978045245.1. NCBI lineage: Eukaryota > Metazoa > Chordata > Mammalia > Rodentia > Muridae > Mus > Mus caroli. The sequence continues at coordinate 127,783,792 of NW_028227261.1, read as the reverse complement.
AGTAGAAACTTACACTAATGAGCACTAATAGCCACTGCATAACTTGAAGAGCAGCACACCAAATGTGAAGCTAATTGAAGGGTTTTGAAATGCAGGAGAGCTGACCATCAGAGCAACACAAATTCAAGTTCACCTGGAGAATGCAGGAAAGGTTAGTGCTGCTTCAGGAAAGGTGTACTGTGGCTGGATGGGGCTAGAAAGTTGGGTTTAAAAATACCATCTCATGTTAATTGATGGGTAGCCTTTTGTAATTATTAAGCATTGGTTCCTACAAGGTACTAATTTCTATTTTAAATAGACACTCTTAAAAATAAACTCTGTTTGTACTCAAAATTATTATCAGGGAAAGTTTTAAAACTACATAGAATTAAAAGATATAATATTGGTAGAATTAATATCTCATATGTTAGAGGTAGTGAAAAGTAAAATAAGCCTAATCCAACAATACCACCAATAGTGGATATACCAATGAGGAAAAGAAAAGTCAAAGAGGATGACAAGGTAAGCAAAAGTATGCAAATTGCTTCCATTAAGGAGGGCCAAGACTAATGTGTAGTAGAGTGGATAAAGGGTAATAAAAATGCTGCAGGGAAGAAATATGTATATTTATTTTTATTTTCTATGGAAGCCTAAGACATGAATACGTTCCTAACATAACTGTATGTAATGATAGCACTAATTACACGTGTATCTTGACTTTTTGTGTGGAAGGTCTGAAATAGAAATTTAGACATTGGAGATTTATGAACTGAGATTCACTAGACAGAGTTTTAGAAAGGGTATTTGAAACTGAAGAACTATACCAAATTAACAGGATGTTTTTAAGGAGTACACTGATTTATGAAGGGTGGGCATTCAGGGTAGAAAAGTTCTTTCAAAATATGAGATCTGCAACACAGGAAGGCAGGGCCAGTAGGCCTGGGTCCAATAGGGTCTAGAGAGCTGGAGGAAAATTTCTGTGTGGGAGGGACATCATCATTGAGCTAGGAGGATGCATACAGAATGAAAAAAAAAAACACTAAACAACTTAGAGAAATTTAGTATTGATAATAGAGAAATCATTTGCAAAATGGAACACTAAGAAAATAACTATGAAATAAAAATGGGGTATGAAATTAAACAGAGATTTCTCAGCAGATGGTGCAGAAATTTCTGAGAAATGTTTTTAAAATTCAACATAATTAGACATCAAGGAAGTAGAAACTATATTTACCTTGAAATTTCATCTTACCAAAGACAAATGATTATGATTACATTAGTAAAATGATAAATAGAGATAATATAGATATGGAAAAAAACACACTTTATTCATTGCTAGTGGTTGTTTAAACTGGAAATCAGTGTGGAGGTTTATTCAAAAGTTAAAAGTACATATTTTTATCATATTTTATGAATTACCTAGCTCTACTACTCTTAGTCATTGTGGTGATTTGAGTCAGAGTGCAGCTCCTATGTTGTAATGCTTGATCCTCAGTGGAACTGTATGGAAAGGATTTGGATGTTGGCCAGTGTCTTAGTCATTGTTCCACTGTGGTGAAGAGACACCATTAGCACTACAATTCTTATAAGGGAAAGCATTTACATGTGCGTTTGCTTCGAGTTTCAGATGCTCAGTGCATTGTAATCTGTCACTAAGTATGGGGTCATTCTGATTAAAATGAACACAGGCAGGCAGGTTGACATTTCCAGTATGGGAATGAGTTATTTGCATTTCTTTCAGGCTCTATGAGATTCCCATCCTGTCATGTGTGGAAAATTCTCGATAAATATCAAAGTACAGGATGAAGCTGCAGAGATTAGAATATCTCAGTAAATCTGAAACAGTTTGGTAAAGATCATGGTGATAAATCAGTCATTAGTCAGAAGTCAAAATCATATATAAGGTTTAATAACCAATACAAATATAGTGAACTATATCCAGCTTTTGTAACACACATTCTTGAGGCCTTATGCTATGTACTTATTTGAAATTTTTAAGAAGCCCTTCATCAAAAAATAAGAAACCTCTACAGCTACTCCAGACATCCAACAATGCTACTTTTTTTTGGAGAGAAGAATTTGATCAATATTTGATTATATGCCAATAAGAATGGTTTGTAAAAAACAACAACAAAAAAGTTTCTCCAGAAAATTATTTTCAGTATTGTCCAATACCATGCTCAAGGCCAGGAGCATAGTTTCGCTTGTGAAGACCATTGATGCCAATCTGGTGGCCTGAGTTTGAAACTCAGTACCCACATGGTTGAAGCAGGGAATGGATTCCCACAGTTGTCCTTTGAACCTCACACACATCCCAAGGTATTCATGTGTTCCTCACGCAACAGAGTAAAAATAAATTTTAAAGTAAAAACTTTCCTAATCTCTAATAATGTGACTGACCGATTTGTTACTGTTAAGTGAAATTTGTATTATTGTGTCCAATCCTCAGCAATCATTTGAAAAATAATTATTTTAATCATATATAGAAATGTAATTAAAAGGTGACATTTTAAATTTTTGTGTATATTGGGTAATATTTAAATAATGATTTAACTTCTATTATTTAAATATATTTTGGTTTTGTTAAAGTAAACTCCTTAAAAATCCCTCTTTCTATAGTTTCAAAGTGTATATAGTGAGTTGTTATTTGTAATCACATCATCCTAATTCCCAAATCTTTTATTCATTATAACTATAATATCGTATTCACTGAGCAACCCTCCACTACTCCCATACAAAGCCCCAAAATTGAAAACAGTCTTTGTAATGCCTATTTCTGATAGTCCAAACTTTTAAAGTTCCATCAAATAGTAAGTGATATGATATCGATTTTTATGCTTAGTTTATTTTACTTAACAGTGATGAATATTTACATTGATAATGCCACAAGTCATAGAAGTCTATTACTTTTATTAGGTTATTAATTATCTTTTATGTTAAAAGTATGTGTTATTGTGATATATATGCATCCAAAAACGGATTAATTCTCTATTTGCTTCAGATACTTGGATAATATAAATATTGGTGCCATGAACATGGAAACATGGATCTCTTTCCTATAGACTGCTTTTGTTTCCTTTATATTCACAGTAGTTAGATGTTACAAATACAATTTTATTTATTTATTAATTTTGAGAATTCCACACTGTGTTCCACAATGGCTGAGTACTTTTTCTTTCCAATAGTGGCATTTAAAATAGACTTTCCCATGTCTTTGACAACACTTCATATATAAAATCTTTTGTATAATACCCATTTTTACTGAGCTGAGATCATCTCTTACCATAGATTTGAATTGCATTCATGTGAGGATTAGAGATGTGGGATATAACTTCCTACCTTTCCCATTTGTACATATTGTTCGAGAAATCTCCAATTAGGTATATTGATCACTTTCAATTTAATTTATTTGAGGTTTTTTTTTTTACTCTGAATTATTTGTGATTCTATAATTACCTAGACATTAACTGCTTGTTTGTTGTTTAGTTTCTGAGTATTTCCTTTAACTTATTAAACTGTTTTTACTTTATGGATAGCCTTCTTTTTCCTCTCTTTCTCTCCCTTCTTTCTCTCTCTTTCTTTCTCTCTCTTTTTTCTCTTTCCTTCTCCCTTTCTCCCTCCCTCCCTTCCTTCCTTCCTTCCTTCCTTCCTTCCTTCCTTCCTTCCTTCCTTCCTTCCTTCCTTCCTTCCTTCCCTCCTCCCCCCTCTCTTGTTTTCTTTCTTTCTGGCAGGTTAAAGGGATGTTAGTCTGTTATAACCCTGTTTACTTTTTGTTTTTATTTTGTTTGCTGTACTTCCAGGATCTTACCCAAAATTATTTTCAACCATTTATCAATATTCAGATGGTTGAGCCAAGTTTGAGAACCACTGAAGTAGAAGGTAAGGGAAATTAAAAATCTGAGGTCAGCAGTATTTCATATAAACAGTGCCCAAAGAGAGGTGGTGCCTCCATACAGAAAGATGTGTAGATCAAACTAACAATCCAGCGAAAATAAAGTTGCAGAAAAATCTATTAAACTACTCTGAATATTGGTGAAGTCACAGAGATCAGTTGAACTTAGTTACTCTGAAATTAACATTAGTTTGAACCCTCACATGGAGGTAGAGATAAAACACTAGCTAACCTCTGTGAATTTGATTATTGCCTATGACCTTTATCAATGTTAGCTTGGCACCTGCCACAGAGATGGAGAAAGACTGTTTTCTCTGTTAAGGATTATAAATTAAAGGAATAGCATGCACATCTTTCATACTTGCACAATTTAGCAGAATAACCACAACAAATGAGAGACAGAAATTACAAGTGGACATAAAATAAATGATCTACAAGAAGGAACATATACTGCTTAGTTTGTCAACTCGACAGAGATTAGATCCACCTTGGAAGGGAGACCAAGTTCTATCAATTGATTAAATGCAATCATCAGATTTGCCTATGGGCATTTTGTTGGCCTATGCTTGGATGTATAATTCTGCATTCTTTAAGAAAGACATGCTGAGTAAGCCAGTAAGAATTATGGTTCCATGGACTGTACTTCAGTTCCTCTCTTGATTCCTCCTTTTGTCCCCTTTGAAGATTGACTATAACTTATGAGCTAAAATAGCCATTTCTTCCCTCCCCCCTTGTTGCTTTTGGTCAAGGTCTTTATCAGAACAACAATAATTCACACTAGAGCATGAATACAGGAGTTCATAATTGAGACCAATTTTTTTCATCTTTACTGAAATCATAGATTCTAGGTTGAACATACACTTAGTAAGATCACAGTTTTCTAAATTGATTCACAATTGTAATGGCTTGTTATGTATTTCTAACTCCTTTTCTCATAGGCAGTGTTAATTTATGTTTTTTCTATCCTTCAGAACTTCAGACATTTGTGCCTCTTATTCTTCCGCTGTGCATAAGTATTATTTCCTTTGTTTATTTCACTATCATATCTTAGTGTGACTTTGCCTTGCAATTTGCTACTAGTAATTCTAACCCTAATTTTTTTCTCCCATTAATTATTAATATATCTTGATATGTTTTATGAAATTAAGAGTGAGCTTTATGTATTAATTCATTGTCAATCACTGCCATTTAGGTGATAAATCTCTCAAACACAGGTAGCCATCTTTATTCCTCTTCAAAGAGAAGAGAAAGGAAGGCTGTTATGAACAACCACCTTCTCCTTCAACAATGAGTTCTAGGTTTTCCTAAGATAGAGGAAGCAATTCTGACATTTTTGCTAGTCTTCTGAACAGGATATCAATATGGATTTACTTTCCATTTTATTTGAACAACATCGTTTTTAAGATCACATTTTCCTTCTTTGTATTCTAAAATTAGGTAGGGATAGCAATGGGGAAAAATTCACCGTCAGTGAATTTTATCCTTTATCTCATAAAATGATGGACAATGCATTCTTTCTAAGAGTGTGGATCAAGTTTTGGACCTGAAAATGTTAAGTGACATTTAATGTTCAATATTGTAACAATGTTCTGTAGTTTCAGCTTCTGGTTCTGGGGTAGGGGAGAGGTTAAAAACAAGATATTGTACTTAACGTTGCTCTAAATATGAGGTCTTCACGTAGTACATTTACCATTGTTCTACGTATACGGTGTTGTTCCTGTTGATACCAAAATGGATACCATGGCTATACTTTTACAGAGTTATATTCCCACTTGTACAGCCCATAGGAGCAAATAAATGTTGAGAGATTAGAGCTAGTATTGGTGTTAGTGGAGTGGATTTGTAATAAAACTGCTGTCATTGCAGTGAACAGAAAAATATCTTTTAGAGTTAAAGCAAATGAATCAAAATGCCCAGAAATTTATACAGCAATATTTATGTACAAGTTTAAATGTGGCATCATTTTTATTTTACAGCTATATGACTGAGTTGCCCAGGGCAAGACAAGCCATTTGATTTTGCTCAGAGTGAAGATAAATTGGCTGAATTCTTCATTTTCATACACGGACTCCCTTTTAACCCATATGGCACTGTAAATAGACATTGCTGGCTTAGGCTTTTCTTACTGAGATGAAGTTGAGAATAAACCTAAATAAATTTAAAATGAAAACACTCCATAAACTATGACTTGAGCAAATCATTTGATTAGGAGCCAAACTTTCTTAGGCAAAATTAGTAATTACTGCACAAGAGAGAGTCCTTCAAAAAAAAAAAAAGATTTTAACCTATTCTATTAAACACAATAAAATTAATTTAAAAAAGAATATCCACTGCAGCATGTTGAAAGTTATGTTCGGCTAAGGGATTATCTATCTTTTTGATTTTCTCAAAGAATTAGCTTATGGTTTTGTGGATTCTTTGTATCAATCTCTGTTTCTAATTGGTTGATTTCTGCCCCAAGTTTGATTATTTCCTCCAATCTCTTCCTCTTAGCTGTGTTTACTTCTTTTTGTTCTAGTGCTTCCAGGTGTGTGGTCTTAACAGTTGCTAGTGTAGGATCTCTCCGGTTTCTTTAGGAGGGCACTTAGTGCAATGAATTTTCCTCCTAGTAGTGATTTCATTGTGTCTCATTAGTTTGGATATGCTGTGTCTTTTTCAATTGAAATCTAGAAAGTCTTTAATTTGTTTTCTTTATTTCGTCCCTGACCAAATTATCATTGAGTAGAGAGTTTTTCAGTTTCCATGCGTATGTGAGATTTCTGTTGTTCTTGTTCTTGTTGTTCTTGTTGTTGTTCTTTTTTTTTTTTTTTTTTTTTTTTTTAAATATTTTTATTACATAATTTCCTCAATTACATTTCCAATACTATCCCAAAAGCCCCCCATAGCGCCCCCCACTTCCCTACCCACCCATTCCCATTCTTTTGGCCCTGGCATTCAGCTAAAAACATCCAGTGGAAGAAAGACAGCATTTTCAACAAATGGTGCTGGCACAACTGGTTGTTAACATGTAGAAGAATGCGAATCGATCCATTCCTATCTCCTTGTACTAAGGTCAAGTCTAAGTGGATCAAGGAACTTCACATAAAACCAGAGACACTGAAACTTATAGAGGAGAAAGTGGGGAAAAGCCTTGAAGATATGGGCATAGGGGAAAAATTCCTGAATAGAACAGTAATGGCTTGTGCTGTAAGATCGAGAATTGACAAGTGGGACCTCATGAAACTACAAAGCTTCTGCAAGGCTAAAGACACCATCAATAAGACAAAAAAACCACCAACAGATTGGGAAAGGATCTTCACCTATCCTAAATCAGATAAGGGACTAATATCCAATATATATAAAGAACTTGTTGTTGTTCTTATTCTTGTTCTTGTTCTTGTTGTTGTTATTGAAGTCTATTCTTAGTCTATGGTGATCTGATAGGTTGCATGAGACTATTTCCATATTCTTATATCTGTTGAGGTTTGTTTTGTGGATGATTATATGGTGATTCCCCTAGAAGTTCTTTTATTGTTAAGAATTGTTTTAGCTATCCTGAGTTTTTTGGATTTCCAGTATGACATTGAATATTGCTCTTTGCATGTCTGTGAAGAACTGTGTTGGTATCTTGATGGAGATTGCATTGAATCTGTAGGGATCTTTTGGTAGGACAAAGGGGTATTTTATTTTGTCAGATGCTTTTTCAGCATCTAATGAGATGATTATATGATTTCTTTCCTTGAGTTTGTTATATAGTGAATTAGGTTAATGGATGGAATGGAATAGAACCATCAAGTGGGGACGGGGAGAAAAGAAAGAGATGAAGGGATATATGGAAGACACAGATAAAACTAAAGGCCATTTGAGGAGTTGTATGAAAATATAATATAGTAGAAGCTTCCTAAAATTTATACATATATCAAGATAATTTAAATGTAATCGCCTGCTGGGCAGTGGTGTTGCATGCCTTTAATCCCAGTACTTGGGAGGCAGAGGCAGGCAGATTTCTGAGTTCAAGGACAGCCTGATCTACAGAGTGAGTTCCAGGACAGCCAGGGCTACTCAGAGAAACCCTGTCTCAAAACAACCAAACCAAAACAACAACAACAACAACAACAACAACAACAAAAATGTAATGTCCTGTCACTAAGTGAGTCTTCTAGTATTGGGAATAGGTTACTTCTGATTGAGTTGTTGTTCAAAGGGGCCTCTTGGGAATCCCTAAACAAGCAAGACTATGGCTAAGACTATGCAGTATTTTTTGCAAATTGATAGCAAGTACCCATTGAAGACAATGCCTACACAACTCATTGAATTGGACATGGAGAAGTTGAAGTAGAAGTTGATGTGAGATGTATAGCCACAATGGCAAGGTTTCTTGATGCTATACAATTCTCTTCAAACAACCAAAGAAGAAATGTGAACAACAAGAATGACAACAGCAACAACAACAACAACAACAACAACAAAACATTTCAAAAACCCTTTGATAGACGATGGCATTCTCCCTGTAAGATATGCTAGTGCAATGTTTGCTGAAAGCTTGGGGAAAGTAACCACTTAATATTTGATTTGACTTAATGCATGCCTACCCCATGATGTGGATTATATACTCATGGTGGTTTGGATGATCAAGAGCCTGAGACTAGATAGCCCAGAAACCTGGAATAAAACCAAATATCACTACTCTCCTACTAAAGGAATATAGCAAGGAAATTATTCACAATTAAATGCAACTATGTTCACAGATCAAGGTCTTGTTCATTTATCAGAACTGTTTCCTCCTATACAGATGGGAATAAGTACAGAGACCAACATCTGGATGTTATGCAGAATAAAAGTTCTTGAAACACTCACTCCTAAACAGGATACTACAGTCAAGTCCTTTGAAGCAAGTTTAAGAGAACCCTGTAGAAGAGGTAGAGAAATGGCTTTAACAGTCAAAGTATATAGAGGATAGGAAGGAAACAAAGCTCTCTAAACACAACAGTACTGACACACATATTACTTACAGAGATTGAGACATTATTCTCAGGGCCTGCACAGGTCTGCACCTCACAGGGTCTAAGCACTAAAAAGAGAAGTAGACACATATCCAATTCCTATTCCAGAATTTACTTCCAATTGATAGTCACTTGCAAATAAAAAAAAAATTAGTTTTTACTTAGGGTAGGACACTGTGGAAACAAATTATTCTTGAGGGTTAAGGATAGCCTGCATGCCCAGCATTAGGTAGCCAAAACCACTATCACAACCACTGCCACCACCACCAGCATCATCAATGACAACAACTAATTAAACAGAATCCTTGAAGTTTTATCCTTTCACTGACTTTTTTTTTAATTTTAGATTTTACATTCTCTCTCTCTCTCTCTCTCTCTCTCTCTCTCTCTCTCTCTCTCTCTCTCTCTCTCTCTCTCTCTCTCTCTCTCTCTCTCTCCTAGAGTAATTCCTGTGTATATATTATGGTTTCTGATTTTGTGTTTTTATGAAAATCCTAAGTGTATAAACCAGTAAGCCTCTGCTATGTCTTTTTCTTGTGACATTTTCTTTGCTTCTTTCTTTTTTGGGGGGTGAGGAGGTGGGGGTGGGGGTCTTTATTCCTCATGCATGTTTTGTCCTATTTTGATGTGCTTGCTTCTGTTTTACCTCATTTTATTTTATAATTATCACTGAGAAATCTGATTGTTTTCTAATGATTGATAGAAATGAAAATGAGGTGGATCTGGATGTTAAGGAGCAAAGCAGAAACAAATCAGAATCATGACAGACAATAAAAAACTTCATTTTCCATCAAAGAAAAAATACACTTCCTTTATAAAGATGGGTAGTGATCAACTTCAGGGCAATAGTGAAATTCTCTAAAAAAATCATAGAAACTAGCTCTTCTGACATGCTCAATGGTTATTACACAGACTGTCTGGCAAAGAGAAATGGGGAAACTCTCTAATAGCAGGGATACTTATGGAGTATAGTGGATGTACAACTCAATAGGTAGTCCTCCTGTAGTCCTTCTGCCTATTTTCCCTTTATCCTCCTTTCACCCCCAACCAGAAAAAAAAAAGAAAAGAAAGAAAGAAAAACAATATGTACCCATATTCCTTGCTGTAGTCCTAAGAACCACACTGAGTGATCATTTAACAAATATATGGATTAACATAATTAACATTTTCTTGACATGAAAAAAATACTCTAAGTTTCTAATAAACTTGCTTTTTATTATCATGCCATATTAGTGAATATATACATTAATATATTTATCTAGGATCAACATCACAAAGATTCAATACTTTATTGTAATCAATAAGGAGAAAATTGCAAACTTGTTTGCAAACTAGATATATTTGTAATATTGAAGATTGAATAATTAAAAATGAATACATACATAGTTTACATTTTATAAGGCATATATAAAATAATTGTGTAAGTATCAATATTTTATATGCATATCATATATAATATATTCTGTAATGGACATTGTTGTAAATTCAATAATATATTACACAAACAAAATTACTGCAGATGACCTTATTAATGAGCTTTCCAAGTTAAATTAAAATGAATTGTATTTAAAAAGTAGTTCCAATTAAGTATAGAAAATTATAGTTCTTTACAAATACAGGCAGTTCTTGATACTTACATCAAAATGTAAAATTAAAAAAAATCCAAATAGTACACAAAGTGATCTCCACATATCAGACATAATAGGATAAATGGTACAAGAAGAGTTGTGCCATTAGAATTCAAATCACATAAACTCAAAGAAAGACTAACATGTGCATGACAATTTGTGGGCATTAATCCCTCAGCAATTCCTCCCAAAATGCAAGCTTGCAGTGTGAGATCTCTATACCCCACAACTTTGGAACTGTGGCACAGGTTCCCTACTTGTTTTTGCCGGCATGAATGATACAAGACAAGCATTATATATCGTTCCTCTGAGGTGAGGAAAGAAAAGTAGATTAGAAAGCACCTGAAGCAGCTGGTATATAAGATCTACAATGTTGAGGCCCAGACAGAGGGAGTCAAAAAGAATTAGACTGTGATGAATTTATTTTTAGGTCTCTGAAAGCTGGCCTGCACATGTTCCAATAGAAACACAACTAGTATGTGTTGAAAGGAAAGAGAATTGCTTGTGAAATGTGGGGAGTTCTGAGGGTTCTAGTCCAGTGAGAGTGGAAAGGGTTGTTTTAGGCTTTATCCAAGATAGCAGGAAGACTATGAATTAGAAGGAAGGAACATTTCTAATACCAAATTCTACTTTAAAGTAATAATTAAAAATTAATAATTAAGAAAATATGTTAAATGAGATTCCTGGGAAATGCAGATATGGAAGAGGGCTCCTGGAAAGTCAGGATTTAACTTAATGACCACAACAGGATCTCAACAGATCTACTCTCTCTACTAAAAGTATACCAAAAGAAGATTAAAATGACAAACCGAAAATAAAATGACCTGTATAGTAGTTATCCTATTCACTTAAAAAAATAGAGTAAATTTTGAACCTTGGGGCTTATATTTACAATGTAAAGCACACTGCCAACATTTCTGCATAATCAATGAATAGATAAAATCAATATAGTCTGACACATATACAAGGTGAACAAAAAGAAAAGAAAACAAACTGACTCCAAGAGTACCACTATTTAAAATGTGCAATCTCTTCAGCAACCAGAAAAATATATAGAAAGATAAATATGTTTTTGTGTGTCCTAACACAATTTTATTTACATATACAGATATTGAATTAGATTTGTGTATAATATCTTACCAAGTTATTACAGTATTGTAGTATTGATCAAGCCAATTTAGGAAGAATATTTGAAGCTTAAAGGATTGAATATAAATTCTTATATTTCCTTAAGTACAAACAGAATATAAGGTTTGATAATTTTACTTATTTTTTTACACTATACAAGATCTTTAGTTTTTCAAGCTAGATGGTTCTGAATTCTCTGTAAAGAGATATACTATAACTCCAAATAAACTAAGAAAATATATCTGTTCTTAAAGTTAATTTTTGTGAAAAATAACTGGTACACAGAACAAAAAACAGATAAAGATGAAGAGGCTATAGAGTGCATATAAACAGCAATAGAATTTAATTCAGCCTTTCAAAAGAAATTTCTTACTGATAAGTGTGACATAGTGAGATTTGGGTCTCTTTATGGTGATGCACAAAGTAAACTAGACAGAGGTAGTAGTTTAAAACTGACACAAGAGCAAGAAATGCTATTAAGTGCTCTTTAACATATTACTATGCTGTGTGAATTCTATTAATCTTCAGAAAGACATTATACAGAGAGAGTATAAATTGTTGGTATCTACTGTGTCCTTTCAGACAGAGCTTCCTTTGGAAGAGGTGGTAGAAAGATTGTGGGAGCCGGGCGTGGTGGCGCACGCCTTTAATCCCAGCACTCGGGAGGCAGAGGCAGGCGGATTTCTGAGTTCGAGGCCAGCCTGGTCTACAAAGTGAGTGCCAGGACAGCCAGGGCTACACAGAGAAACCCTGTCTCGAAAAACCAAAAAAAAAAAAAAAAAAAAAAAAAAAGATTGTGGGAGTCAGAGTGGATGGAGGATGCAGGAGAACAGGGCCCACTGAGTCAACTAAGCAGGGCACATACAGGCTCACAGAGACTGAGGAGGCAAGCATAGGGCCAGTCTATGTCTAGATCTGGTTTTCTGCTTTTATATTATAGCTGTTAGCTTGGTATTTTTTATGGGTCTTCTAATTGTGGGAGCAAGTTTGTCTGTGACTGTTTGCCTGGTCTTGGGACTCTTCCTCTTGTTGGGTTGCCTTGTCTATCTTTGGTATGAGGGCTTTTGTGTGTTTTGTTTGTTTGTGTTCTTCTTTTTGGTCCTGTTTTAATTGTTGTCTCTTGGAGGGCTATTCTTTTCTGAGGGAGAGTGTATGAGATAGATGGGAAGTGGGATGGAAGGCATGGAAGATTGGATGTAACAGAATTGTAGTAGGGGTATATTGTATGAGAGAAGAATCTATTTTCAATAAAATAAACAAGTATATTTAAAATACTTATTTTTAATGTTAATATAATCACATTACATTTTCCTGCCTTTTCCTCCTTCCAGAACCTCCTACTTCCCCTCCCACAGGACCTTCCATGTTCCATCACTCTCAAACTGACAGTCTATTTTATTTTGACTATTAAGGTTATGCAAAAAATATGAATACCACTTCTTGATAAGTCAAATAATAATAATAATAAAAAGAGTGTTGATATGAAGGCCACTGTAGCATCCATGAGAACCTGAAAAATCTTCTGTAGTAAAGCCACAGACAGGCAAAAAGAAAAAAAATAACATGGCTTATATATTTTCAAATTTCGTATGAAACCCACTCATTTCTTGCATGTAAATGGCTTTGAAACCCACTCATTTCTTGCATGCAATGGCTTTTTTCCATACCTTCTACATTTGAAAAAAATAAAATATTGAGTTCAACACTGTGATCCTTGATTTTGCTATCCACTTTATTTCTGTCACAGAAGTGTTCTGGATGAAGTAAAATAATATACCTAGTGTTGTCAAATGAACAATCATTGGCCAAATTATGATGATAGTAGGTTTGTTTATAAGCTTCCTCCCTTGTGTAGACAGGAGCAAAGCACCTTTAAGATATTTTTACGGATTATGCTCATTCTGCTTCTTTCTAAGGTAGGAGATGCTTTCTTTTTAAGGCAGGATATGACTAGATATTGCTGAATGCATATGGGACCATTTTGTCTGAGGAGAGGCTGTGTTACTGCATAGTATTTTACTATGGAAAGCAACACATAATCCATTTTCCAAAGCCACAAGAAAGAACTTTTGAGTGTGTTTGCACAATGAAATGATAAATGTAGCAATGAGCTCGGCCATCCTTGTAGCACATACATTTGCTCAGCACCATAATAGTCTGGGATTGATAAAGTAGGACATGTCAGCTGCAGCGCTCTGTATTCCACCTGGGTTCCAGGACGTTCAGGTGATGAAAAGTCAAACACTACAATGAGAAGAGCCATTACTTCCCTTTGCCTGTGGGTGGAACCAAAACATTTGTTTTGAATCACCAATCCTCTATTTTACACGTGGGCAATTGTTTCTGTAGTGTTTTGTTTTCAACTCACTTTTGCAAGTTATTGAAATGTCAGATCTCATTGTAGTGGCACAATACCCTCATATGTCTTCATGACTCCATGTGAGTGTAAAACATTAAGGACAGCTGTATTAATTAAAGTATCTTTTTCTGTTTGTTTTTTAATTCTGCATAATTGCTAGGTAGGGGCCCTTCTCATGGAACTGAAGATTCTATGCCAAATGCTAGCTTTCTCCTTCCTTCTTCATCATAGTCTGTTGTACTAATATCTATGGTCAGTGAGTGACATGGAATCCTTAAAAAGGCAAGTAATCAACAGCAATAGAGATTTCTTTTATTTTTTATTTTTCCAAACATAAAACTTGTAGTGGCTATTCCTGGTTGTCACCTTGACTATATCTGTAATGAACTAGAATCCAGAATTGGAAGGCTCACCATTGACCCTAATGTGGAGGCTGAGAGATAAAAGTTTCTGACCCGATCATAGTATGGAGATCTTGAGGCATAATGACTATGAATTCCAGAAGATTAAGACAGGGAGATCTTCGAGTTCAAGGTCATTTGGGATTAAAGGTGTAGTGGTATATACCTTTAATCTGGGCTACATTTTCTGCTAGAGACATACATAAGGTCATTGGAAGAAGGAAGAATCTCTCTCTCCTTTGACTGCTTGCCATGTGGAACTAAGCAATTGTTAGATCCTTGGACTTCCATTCACAGCTGCCGATGACCATTGTTGGGACTTGTATTGCAGACTGTAAGTCATCAACAAATTCCTTTACTATATAGAGACTACCCATAAGTTCTGTGACTCTAGAGGACCCTGACTAATACAAAACTGAAAACAAGTTATTCTTCAACTGGAGAACACTACATATATCCTATCTTCTCAGGAAGAAATAACACAAATTGCTCCATTGCTCCAGGATATCAGTTTTCTTTTTAAAGAAAACTCACTTTAAATTCATATCATTGTGAATCTGATAGAAATAAATTTTTAAAAAGGTGACTATAACATTCTGGGGTCAAACTTTCAGATATCACTCAGACTAAAGTGGGAACAGTGCAGCTAAATCTAGTTCACTGCTGTTCACTTAGTGAACACTTTCAATCTCATAGCAAAATGCATGTATAATCAGAAAGCATTTTGTAAAAGCAATTTTGAGGAAATTATTTGGATAAACACTCTTCTGAAATCTCGACTTTTTTTTTTTTTAATACAATATCACTGAAATGAGGAATTGCCTAAGAGGGGGTAAAGGAACAATGGTAAGTCTATGTGAAGCAGAAAACTGATGTGTCTTTAAGACTAAATTCAAAATGAATACAGATAGATTAATACAATGGCAAATTAATGTTGGATAGTAAATATCCTTATGCAATGTGGCAAGTCTAGGTGTGACATGGTATTGGGAACTATGGAATAAATGCAACAAAAATATCATGACTCTCCGTGGGAAGGGATGATGAAGAATTGACTCACAGTAAGTATGACTCAGGACACTGCACAAATAATTTCTCAATACTGAGCTTCTTACACAAAGTACAGTCAAAGCCATCTTGGCTTCTGAATTAATCCGTGTACTAATCAGTACAAACAGATTCAAATCAGTAATTTCAGATATGAATGCAGTTTTTTTTTATTAACCTTATTATTTGTGTGTGTTTGTGTGTTTGCATCAGTGTTCTTAGGTTGAATTCACAACAGAAGTTCTGTTTTTTCAGGTGTAATATTCATCAAAAAAATCCATGAAAGGCTAAAAGCAAGATAATGAACTGAAAGGAATCTGATCATCAAATAATTTTGGTATAAACATTTTTGAAGATAACATATTTACGAGTTTATGAATATTAATATAATTGTTCAATCTCTCTAATAATATTTTATTTCTAAGTCACATGACATTTTTAAAGAGTTTCCATCTAAGCCCCTAGAAAAAGGAGGGTATCTTGTCAGTCATTAAGCGAGACAATAGCTTGAAAGCAAATTTGTGGAAGCAGGCAGTTTTCTAAACTATGTAGGTTCCAGATAACATGCTACATATCAATTCTTTAAAAATAGATTATTTTCTCTCAAAGAGAGTGGGATTTATATCATTTGTAAGACCATTCCCACATAAGGAATATAAGAAAGAATGTAATCCACATGCTTTCTGATAATAACAATGGACACAAAACACTTGCAACCAAAACATTTCCCATCATTCAACCTTTCCTCTATTCACTAACCAATCTTGAAGAAAAGAAGTGGCTTTAAAAACACGCAGTATGTGTATTAGAGTCCACAGTTTAAAAGTAAGCCAGAGATGCTCTTCCCATTTGTAACTCCAAGAGGAGAGTCTCAAAGATTAATTATTTTTCCTGCATCCGTGCAGATAGTGGTACAGTGAATATCCTCTCCTCAGTTTCATTTAATATTGTGACGCATAGTTTTATGTCAACTTGACCAAAGCTAAAGTCATTTATGAAGAGAGAACCTCAATTAAGAATATGCCTCCATAAGATGGGGCTGGAGGTGAACCTGTGGGGCACCTTCTTAACTAGTAATTGATGTGCTTTGGGCCCACCCTAGTGTAGTTGTGATAATCTCTGTAGTGGTGATTCTGAGTTCTATAGGAGAGAAGACGGAACAAGCCACAGGAATAAGTCAGTAAATTGAACCCCTCTATGGCCTCCAGATTATTGCCCTGTTTGAGTTCCTGTCCTGACTTCCTCCAACTCTAAACAGTGGGATAAATCCTCCCAGATTGCTTTAGTCATAGTATTTCATCACAGCAACAATAACCCTAAAACAGATATCAAGGTGGCCAGAAGTTCTCATCTACGTAAACATACAGAACAAAATTCAGAAGATGAATCAGGAATTCTTACAGTAAGATCTTTGGCAAAGAGAGATTGCAGAGATGGAAAATCCTGAGTTGATTTTACAATTTTATTAATGACAAAATCTATGAAGCAGAACAGGATTGAAAATGGCCACTGCTCTTTAGGGAATTTTTGAAATTTAAAAATATAATTTTACTTCAATCATTTCTAAACATATTTATGTATGTATGTATGTATGTATGTACATGTGTGTTTATGTGTGTGGAGGCTTGGACAATATCGGATGACATTTCTCCTTTGAGGCAATCCTTTTTTTTTTTTTTTTGAAAAGGTTTCCACCAAATAGAATAGAGCGAAGGCAGGACAGCCTACAGACACACTTGCACTCTTGTCTGTCTTGTCTGAGCTGAGATTTTTCTTTATTAGTTATTTATTTATATTTCAAATGTTATCTTCCTTTCCAGTTTCCTCTCCAAAAACTTCCCTATTCCTTCCCCCTCCCCCTGCTTCTATGAGAGTGTTCTCTCATGCACTATTGTCTCCCTGCCCTCGAATTGCTCTACACTGGGGCATCCAGGCTTCACAGGACCAAGGGCCTCTTTTTCTATTGATGTTAGATTAGGCCATCCACTGCTACACATGCAGCAGGAGCCATAGGTCCCTCCATTTGCACTCATTGGTTGATGAGTTACTTCTTGGGAGCTCTGGGGGGGAGGTCTAGTTGGTTGATATTGTTGTTCTTCCTATGGGGTTTCAAACCCCTTCTACTCCTTCAGTTCTTCCCCTAACTCCTCCATTGGGGTCCTTCTGCTAAGCTTATGGTTGGCTGCAAGTATCCTCATCTGTATTGGTCAGGCTATAGTACAGCATCTCAGGGGACAGCTATAACAGGCTCTTGTAAGCACACACTTCTCAGCAATAGTGTCTGAGTTTGGTGGCATCAGGTGGGGCAGTCTCTGGCTATCCTTTTCTTCGGTCTTTGCTCCACTCTTTGTCCCTGTATTTCCTTTAGACAGGAGTAAATATGGGCTAAAATGAGTTGGAGAAAGGACCGAAGGAGCTGAGGGGGTTTGCAGCCCCATGGAGGGAGAAACAGTGTCAACAGGCCAGACCCATTCTGGAGCTCCAGGAACTGGACCACCAACCAATGAATACACATAGAGTGACCCATGACGCTGGCCACATATGTGGCAGCAAATGGCCTTTCTGGATATTAGTGGGAGGAGAGGCCCTTGGTCCTAAAGGTGTTCGATGCCCCAGTTTAGGGGAATGCTAGGGTGGGAGGACAGGAGTGGGTAGGTTGAGGAGCATCCTCATATAGGCAGGAGGTCGGGGGTGGCATAGGAGGGTTCCAAAGGGGAGAACTGGAAAGAGGAAAACATTTGAAATGGAAATTAAAAAAATCCAATAAAAAAAGAAAAATGAAAAAATGAAAATAAATGTTATAGTTTACTAATATTTGAGATGTAGTAGAAAAAGAACATTTACAAAGTTTTATGGGTAGAAAAAATCTAATATTTCACAAACGTTCCAGTCTTAGTTCTAATAAATGATTGTTAATAATCAATTCTTGTAAAAATTTAAAATAATTAACAGATCAGCTTAGCTAAATATCTGATGCTTTCAACTCTACATATACTCATTATTTATTTATTTATTTATTTATTTATTTATTTAATGAATCACAAGGCAAATAAGTCAACCTTTGAACATTTCAAATGATATAACTTCTACATGTGTGAAGTAATAAACAGATTTGTTTAATACAGCGATGAAAATGCATGAATAGCTTATGTCATTTATACATAGATCACATCTAGGACTTCATAGAGTCTACATTATTTGCTCGTTGAAGCATGAATCATGTTTTCTCAGTAAGCAAGTCTGATGAATGATTAATTAGGAGTGGCAGATTATTCCTGTATTTAGGCATATAAAATGTTCTAGAGTAAAGCAGAAATTTCCAAATACTTCATTGTAGTTCAGCTTGAAATTTTGAGCTGAATTGGTTTCCATTTCATTTTTCCAGCATTGTCATTTGAGAAAAGATTTTAAAGAAATTCTTGTCCAGATATACTTCAGATAAGTGGGTTTTGGAAACAGGCTTTCTTAGTATTAGTTTTTGATGGGACTGTCATGACAGCTCCAGTGGACAGAATGAGGAGAAAATTACTCTGTAGCCCTGTGTAGTGCTTCCATAGAGCTAAAACCGATATCCTACTCAGTAGCAATGCTTATTCATGTTATGAGTCTGTCACTTTTCACATATAAAAATACTTTGGAAATCACCTATGTTCTCCTACTTATTCTACTTTACCTAATCAAAGTGTGAGCTTTATTTTGCCAGAAGCTAAACTGAGGTGAGAGTAAGTGGAGAAAAGGGTGAGCATCCGCTAAGTCTTGAACTTGTGCCATGCACTGCAGAACTACAGGATAGATGCTGTGATGCTGCAAGATGCCACCTCAACCAGGGCAGGGGGAACTGATGCTATGACTCTGCACAACTGCATCCTTTCCTGCTGATGTGGAAGAGAGTCCGTAGAATGATTACCCTGGAGGGAAGAAGGAAACTGTAATACCCATAAACCAAATAGATGTCTTAAATATTGTGATGGATTTACTCTAAGCACTAGGGACAGGACTAAATCATAATAAAATATGACAGAACAGTGTCTTAAAGTGCATGAAGAAAACAATTAAAATGAGTAAGATAAAATACATTAATAAATTTTATATACAAGAACAATTTTTATAATGGATGCTCATCAATGTTAATACTCACACATCATACAGGTTTTCCTTTATAAAATTATGAGACAAATATAAAACATTTATTACTTTAAAATGCTCTTCAACATTTTGTTTTACTATTGAAGAAATAGCCAAAGAATAAGTGTCTTCTGATCGCTCCACATTTAATACATGTTGGATTCAGATTTTATATGCAGGTGCCTTTGCCTACTGTCCATACAATTAATGTCTTCACTCTAGAAGTTACCCACCAAGAATTCAAGGAATAAATAAAATCAAATGGAAACTGATATAGACATAATTAAACTTAAAACATAATTGAATGTGGGGAGAAATAATTGAGTCTGTAAAGGTATGGTAGAAGACAGCTATGTAATGGCATAATTTAGATCTATGTCTCCCTAAAGCAGAGAAGATGGTTCCTGAATATGTGGACTGGGTTGTCAAGCGATGGATGTTGTATGTCTGGTATGTTTGATATGTGCTATACATAAATTTGAATTTACAATCTAACAAATGCTGTATATAAGTGTACAATTTTTAAATCCATACATGACCTAGATTGCTCTGAAGAGAGTTTCTTTTGAAGAGAAAAGTCCATGAAAATTGGCATGCAATTAAAATAAAACTTAGAAAGGAAAACCTACTTCCTAGCTTTTAACCTTAACCCCTAATACACATTCTCAGTGGTGTAGCTGTAAAAAGACAAAGATAATGACAGTATGTTCACTATGGTGACTGTAAGTACCCAAGCCTGTCCTCAAATTAATGCCTTTGCCACAGTTCTCCACCTCTGTAATCAAGATACACTTATGGAATTGATCGAAATAAACAGTCACACTCTCAAATGTGTCCCCGAATTATCTTTAATGGTAAACGTACCAACAAAGCAGCAAGAAAATTGTCTTGTTCAAGAACTATATGGTATTTACAGATATTTCTTTGATGTAAAAAGATATTGTAAGGTCTGCTATCTTCTCTTTTTCTAATATTGTATTCTTAAAAAGGAGAAAACACATGTACTTTTTATCTGCTTCAGGGAACACTCACAGTTTTATTATCTGTATTTTTATCTGTGCTCCCTGACTGCTCACACTGCTGGAGTGCCTGGCATTGGGGACAAAAAGGCAATGTACCGTGGTCAAGAGTAACTATCATCGCAGTCTCGGTTTGAGCAGGCTCTTTGCCCAAAGTCCTAATTCAAGTGATAGGGAAGAGCTCTCCAGAGGTTGTAACGGAAGGCAATTGCAAATGTTCAGCCCATGGAATCATTTTCACTTGGCTTGAAGAATACTTAGGGAAGGTTTTTCATTCCACTGTTCTTTTGTTAGGTGCCTCAGTTCTACAAAGAAAGTGAAGCAAAACACCGCAATATTTGCCCAAGTGGCCAATTGAAAGAATAATAGATAATTGTGTTATATTCTTAACAATGTTCTCCAAGGACAAGGAACCACACAAGGTTCTTTTTTTCTTCTCAGTTTTAAGAGATAAATTTAAATTCAACCCATGGTTGAAATGAATGTAACTCTGCTTCAGTTCATATGTAGAAATTATTTTGCATGGTATAAGTGATGTTAGATTTTTTTCTGCTTTAGACTACACTTAATTTAAAGGTTGCATCACTAACAGAATATGAAATATAAATATATGTGTGTGTATATATATATCCATGTCCATTCACTTTTATGGCCACTTCTTTCATGGAAATTATATATATATGTGTGTGTGTGTGTGTGCATGTCTACACACACATATATGAATGTATCCTTTTTTACATATATATTCCTAATTTAAGCTTTTGATATATTTTTGTTATTTTTATTGTATCTTTATGTGTATATGATAGAGGTGGGCATACACATTGCTACAACATACATAGCATACATATTGAGGTCAGAGGATAATGTGTGGACTGTAGTTTTCTAAATCCTCTATGTGGTTCCTGGGGAGTAAAACCAATTTGGCAGCAAGCAGTTAACCTGTTGGGCCTTCTAACAGGCTCATGGTTTTCCATTTTAATGTCTAATGAAATCTGAATATACTAAAATAATGAGTTTTAAGGCAATTGTGTTATATTTTTTTTCATAACATTCCATAGCCTGCTTTTGTTCTTAATTACTGACTATGCTCATCATATTCATATGTATATTGTGGACAGACTTTCAAATTTTCCAAGATAATTCCCCCATTATTTTTATCAATGCACCCTGTGAACAGTCACTGATGTCCACTATTATCACAAAATAATGTACTATAAGATGCACATTAAGACTGAAGGAATGACCATCCAGGGACTGCCCCATCTGGGGATCTATCCCATAAATAACCATGAAATCCAGACACTATTGCAGATGCCAATAAGAGCTTGCAGTCAGAAGCCTGATAAAGCTGTCTCCTGAGAGGCTCTGTCAATGCCTGAAAAATGCAGAAGGGGATACTCACAGTCATCCATTGGACGGAGCACAGGGTTTCCAATGAAGGAGATATAGAATATACCCAAGAAGCTGAAGGGGTTTGCAACCCCATAAATGGAACAACAGTATGAACTAACCAGTCCCCCCAGAGCTCCCTGAGACTAAACCACCAATCAAAGAAAACACATGGTGGGACTCATGGCTCTAGCTTCATATGTTGCATAGAATGGCCTAGTCAGTCATCAATGGGAGGAGAGGCCCTTGGTCCTGTGAAGGCTCTATGCCCCAGTATAGGGGAATGCCAGGGCCAGGAAGCAGGAGTGGGTGGATTGGGGGGAGGATAGGGGATTTTCAAGGGGAGAAATAGGAAAGGGGGTAACATTTGAAATATAAAAAAAGAAAATATCAAATAAAAAATTGTAGTTTTATATTGTATGGTTTTAATTATTGATAAAATTAATGGCAAAATGTTTAAAGTTAGTTTTATATTATCTCAATATTTTCTTTTATTATTTATGTTACTATAAAATATTTCTATAGACACAAAGTTAGAGAAAAGAGTGAATACAAAGCCATGAGTTCACAACACAGACATGTTTTGTTATGTTCCGGCTTCCATATTTATTCTCTGATTTGACCTCACTATTGTCTAGTTGACTAATCATTTCTCTTTTGATTTGTAATTGATTTGTGACTTTATAATTATAAATATAGTCTATTCTCAGAAAATATAAAAATATTATCAATAGATTTGACTTGATGCCTGAAGTCCATTAAGAGGCATTAACCCTTTCTGACTACTTCAAATACAATGGAATCCTTCAGCTTATCTTGCTTTTCCTGTCTTCCACGTGATTTAATTCTAATATCATAGCCTTGTTCAATTTTAATGCTGTGCACCATTCACCCCCCTTAATACTGTTTTACCCTAGAGTGTTTACTTACATTTTAACAATGTATTTTCTTGTATGTCTGTCTTCTTGTTGAAGGAATGTAATAGAAGTTATTATACCGTGCTGTGAGAAGCTACAAAATCTCTGCCTTTTTTCTGAAAACCTGCTTTTTTTGTTTTGTTTTGTTTTGTTTTTACTCCCCTTGAGTGATAATGTTAATAAAAACAGTTTCATGTTTGCTACTATTCTTTGGGAGTTCGATGATAGCCTTGAATGGTTAATGTGTGGAAGAGAACCTCAGATTTTATGCTTTCTCCACTCCTTCCTCAGATTCCAGCATTGTCCACATGTCTCCCTTTTAAGGTACTTACACACAGTCTTGCCTGACCTTGTCTGCCCCACACACAATGTATAGGTTCTAGACATCAACCTAATTGCCTGTCTTTCCAGTTAAATTCCAAAGTCCTCCTCATAAGCATTCAATTTAATTTGATGTTCTATCACAGAAGCCTACAAGAGAGACCACCACAATATGTGAAATTCAAATTATGATTGCTGACAAAAGTCAATAAAATGTGTACAATTTAGAATGGATATGGTGCTACAGGCTGACCTCTTCAAAAAGAGTATTTGCTATCTGTACCCAATTCCTAGCATTTATTTTGAGTTCCAGTTCAGAATACATGCACTTTTCAAAGACAACCCAGGCAAGCAATGTGTGTAGAGTACTTTCCTAGAAATAAACTACGCAAAGCCTCAGGT
Source organism: Mus caroli (assembly GCF_978045245.1). NCBI lineage: Eukaryota > Metazoa > Chordata > Mammalia > Rodentia > Muridae > Mus > Mus caroli. The sequence goes on along the minus strand of NW_028227261.1, from coordinate 127,760,200 downwards.
TTGATTCATAGCACCACATAAAGCAAACTTTGTGGTCCATAACTACAACCCTAGTAGTTAGGCAGCTGATATAACAGAAGTGTAAATTCAGGGTCGTCTTTGGCTACATAGTAAGTTCTATTTCAGCTCAAGAAATGTCAGATCCTGTCTCATAAAATAAAGCTATCTTGGTAATTTCAGTTACAGTAAAAGATTCTCATTCTAATTGCTTTCAGAGTACAATCATATAATCAATTACAATTAAATTTATGGACTCCAATGAATGTTCTCCTACAGCTTGTCCAGGTTGCACCACTGCATTAAAAACTGCTTTCAAACAGCACAATTAGCTAAAGATATCATACTGACACTTTGTGCATCTTGGGTTCTTTCTCTCATTGTAACCATGCATTCTTCAGCTGTAAATTCTCTTCTCACCACAAATAGACACTCGAACACATACAGTATTCCTGCTTGATTTGTAACTCTCCAGGTTTTCCAGAACTTATATGCAATACACTTTTCATTGTATTGGCTTATTTTTTAGGTCTTAATTCAATTAAAAGTAATAATATAAAATTAATATTTTTGATCTATTGGAACACCTCAGATTAGAAATATTTTTGGGACTTCTTTGGTAGCATCTTTATGCATTCTGCATATCCCACTCCAATCTTCATGTAGTACATGAAACCAGACCTCGAAAGAGGCCTTCATCCTATAAGCTCTATGCAATCTCAATGAATGCATCTAGCAACTATACACAGCCAGACCCACTAACTAGTTCAGTCCCCCTTGTCCTTGCACCCTAAAGAATGTCTAAGGCATCCAGCTTTTAAACTTATTGAAACTCTGGTTCGGTGGACAACAATGACATGAAAAACACAAAAACGACAATATTTCACCACATATGTAGGTCCTGCAACAAAAACATAGACACAATGCCAAGATAAATATGCCCCCATGAATGTCAATCCATAGTCATTATTCAGAACAAGAAGAGCTTAGATAAATTCAAGACACACAATTAAAAGTATTATTAAAATTTTGCTCAGAGATTCAAAGAAAAATAACAATCATTAGGAATGAAGAAATAAACTGCAAATAAATGGCTGAATGAAGTAATGAGGAAACATCAGGATAAGAAAATTGAATTCAGTAAAGAGGCAGAAATACTGAAGAAAACCCAAACTAAATTAAAGCAGAAATTTAAATTTCAATGAATATAATATAAAGCATAGTGGAAATTTCATAAACAGAATAGATAATAAAAAAGGAAGAGTATCAATGCTTGAAGACAAAATAGAAATGTGTCCATTAAATCACCAAAAACAATAAAATTAGAAATGAAACTCATATATAGGATACGTCAAAACTATTGTAAACCCAAGTAAAGAACAACTATATGATTTTTTTTTTTTGCATTGAGGAAATAAAAAACCCTGGTTAATGGCTTAGAAAATATTTTTTATAAAACTATAGATTTTTTTTAAATCTAAGAAAAGAGATTTATAAGCAGAAGAAGACAGAACACCAAACAGACAATAATGGGAAAGAATCACCCAATGAAATATTATGGTTTAATTAATGAACTATTTTAACATAATAAGAGTCTTTAAAGATACCTATAGGTAGGTAGAGAAAGAGAGCTCAAGTTACACATAAGGGAGACTTATCCAGTAGTAACTGATTTCTATTAAAACCAAAAATGATTGTTTCAAGTTGTGAAAGAACATAAATAATTTTCCAGACTACTTTTTCTGGAACAAGTACCCATTATAATTTAAGGAGGAAGGACAACATTCCATGAAAATGTCAGAGCTAAATAACAAATGAGCACTAATTCAGCCTTTAGGAGATGACTGGGAAGAAAACTTCATTATGAAGAAAAGCAGAATCACACACTGTTATTCAAGATCGAACCAAAAGACCGAACATCACAATATCAATAAAATGAGAGCAATTAATACATATTATTCAATAATAATTCCAAACATTATATTCTCAATTTCTCAATCAAAAGAAACAAACTAATCAATTGGAAATTGAAAAACAGGAGCCATTTTTATTGTATAAAGAAAATGTACTGCAACTTCAAAGATACACACTCTCTTATAGTTGAAAGATGGGAAGAATCCATTGCTGCAAATAGGACAGGAGACTGGTAGATGCTGCTATGCTTTCATTGCTTAAACAAAGGTCAAAGGAAAGCAATCCACCAAGAAGGGAAAACAATTATAGATATACAAGCATCATACACAGACCCACCAAATTTTATAAAACAAATGATATCATCATGAAGTCACATATTCCACCCATGAAAGAAAGAGTAAATAATTTTAATATTAAACTTTTACTAATGGACATGTCATCTAGACAAACCCCTAAAGAGATAAACATTGGGGACAAATAATAGTATACACCAAATAGCTGTAACAAGTATTCATAGGACATTTCACCCAAACACTACAGGACAGACATTTTCTCAGCAAACTATAAACGTTTCTCTAAAATATACATTATATTGAAATACAGACCAATATCAACTAATTTAGGAAAATTAAATTAGCTTGATGTATCCTATACTGACTACAATGGAATAATTATTGAAATTAACCTACAAAATGAAACTAAATTCTTAAGTTTCACCCTATTCAATAAACAACCTCATGTGGATTAAAGACTGTGAACTTAATTGTAAACGCCTGAAACTCCTAGAAGTGAAGCTATGTAGGTTCATGTACATTACATGATAATGATATGGGTAGAAATTTTCTAAATAAGATTCCAATCCCTCTAGAAAATAGGCTGACTATTGACAAGTGTGATTTCATGACAAAACAATATTCTCTGGATCTTTATCAAACAGCATAGAAGCAATGAAGAAAGGTCTGCTCAGTAAATTAAATAGTCAATCCACCGAAGTGTATTCTAATATTTAGAAGAAAAAGTCTCTGACAGAGAATCAATATTTGGAATACATTTTTTAAAAAATGAAAAACTCAAAACATAAAAAAATCCCATTCTATTAAAAAAAAGGATAAAGCTGGGAAGAGAGTTCTCAAAGGAAGAAATACACATGACATATAAACATTTTTAAACGTTCTTAAAAATCATTAACTTTCAAGCAAATGCAAGTTAAAATTACTTCGAGGTTTTTATATAAGTTTACAAAGTGTTAGAAGAGAGAAAAACATAAGAACCTACATATTACTGTTTATAAAATCCTAACATTACAAAAAGAAAGAAAGGGAAGGGAAGGGAAGGGAAGGGAAGGGGAGGGGAGGGGAGGGGAGGGGAGGGGAGGGGAGGGAATTGACTGGCTGAACACAGAAGACCCAAACGTTCATATGAAAAGGGCTGTCTCTTGTCACTTCTCTGATTGCTTACCAGAACTGAATGATAAGCTACTCGTTCAGAAGACACCACAATATTTTATTTCATAACAAGATGAATCAAACCAGGACTTGAACCAAAGTTGAAAGCTCTTCTCCTGACTTTAATTGTCAAGAGAGATGCCAAACAAACTGGTGGAATACACATGGCAACAATGATATTAATCAACTGTGGACACAAAATTTGCAGTGCCAACTTGCCAGGTAAGATGAATCCACTTGTGCAATTATGGCAGGCTGTTATGGGAGTATCCAAGTTTTCTCTGATTGTAGTAGAGGTCTGATACATGGTAGGTAATTCATGACTGGTTACTGCAATCCTAGTTAATAAAAATCATGGCTGAAGATCTCTTAAGCCAAAATGTGAACTTATTATTTTAGAGTATATGGCCTCAAGTTTTCTCTTAAATACTATATCTATAGACATTTCTTAGCATTAATTCCAGAACATCTTTTAATAGTGGCCAGTAATGATTTTAAAAATTCATGGCTATGATAGATGCTAAGAATTTGTGAAAGTTGAATGCTCAGGCCTAAACAGATTATTTTCATCAATATTTGCAGAAGTGATGTCAGAAAGCTATATAGGGTCATAGGGTCTGGTGAAGAGCTATGGAATGCTATCTTTGGGGAATTTCTAGGTATTACACTCATAATCCTCCAGCTGTTAGGATTATCTCTACTTGCCCTTCAGAAGACTGGGCATGACATCAATCTGTCATGGACTAACGACAGGAACACAAGGACTCTACCTATTTCTTCTGAAATATTGATAAAATGTTTGGTTCTATGAGAGAAATGTCCATAGTCCTCAACTTTTTACCTATTAATCAGAGGCAGGCAGAGATCCTTAGTTAAACCTCATAGGTCACAAAGCAAACCAAAAATACATAAATATGCATGAATGAAAAAAAATCCCACATTTTTATTACCTTTTATAATGATTGTTTTATTTTTAAGATCAAAATATAATTGAAAACAATTTATCTCTTTATTACTTCCCTTCAACCTATCCCAGGAGACCCCACTGGCTTTCAAATTTGTAGTTTCTCTAATCCCATTCTTTTTCCAGGTTTCATACAGAAAACACATGAGAATAGAGAACTATTGATTACTGGATATAGGGCCAGTTTTGCATGCTGAACCAACGTGCTTTGCTGGCTGGCCAGGATATGCTGCTAAGCTGCATCAGTCTTGCCTCTGATGATCTGTGATGAGTGTTGTACAGAGAAGATAAAAGCAAAGTAACTGCTATGTGGCATTTGCTTTTATTACTGTAAATGATATCATGTGTTTGCATTTATTTGAGAGTTGATCAAATGTAATAGGAGACAGTGTTGACAGATGTTGAAGAAGTGTTAACCTCTCCTTTTATCTTTCTTGCTTATGTGTCTCTTGTATCATACAGGCTTCTTCAATAGTTTTATTAGCTGATAGCTGAAATGTTGTACAAAATACTCACATAAAGAATTGCAATGTTCTAAAGAATTGCCTGTAATTGCATAAATGATATATTCAAACTGTTGGCTTATATATGGCAACACCACACATGTTAGTTCAGTCTAAAGGTTTTTTTTTTTTTTTTTTTTTTTTTTTTTACTGGAGCGCTTTGTTAAAAGAAAATCAATTTGTTGTAATGCACATTGAAATACTATTAGCTAATTAATTGTAGGACATATAACTGGTTTATACTGTGTGCAAAACCCTTCAAATTTTCTAATGTTTTCATATACAAATTTAGATTTCAGTGTGTTTTATAAAACTTGACATTAAAGCTACTTTAACAGACTACACTATCATTTGGTTTTTACATATTTATAAAACTAATGGGTTTTATATAGAACAAGTACTTGTAGGCATGCTTTCAAAAAAGATCAAAGAATTATTTTTTATGCTACAAAGCTAGTGAAGAAAGTTATTTTACTGTATAAAGAATCACTTACAACATATATGTATAATGTTATTCTGAGTAAAGGAGAAAAGCTTTGAAATTATTAAACTAGTATTATTCTATCACTGCTGTCCTATAATTGTAATTCTTATATCAAATAAACATAAGACTGGAGAAATTAATTTAGATCTTTTAGCAAAATAAAGCAGAAGAAATGAGTACTTGGGAGTATTTTATCTTCTCAACTTACTCTTTTCCCCTTAACTCCAGGTAAGACTAACAGCTCTGTTTTAGGAATCATGGAAGAAGGAAAGAAAACTCCTCTAAGAGAAATTAAACACAAAATAAACACATTGTCTTAGTTAACACTTTGTTGCTGTGAAGAGACACCATGACTACAACAACACTTACAAAGGAAAACATTTTATTGTGGCTGGCTTATAGTTCTTAAGTTTAGTCCAGTATCTTCATGGCAAGAAAGTATCATCATATCATAGAATGACACACAGATAGACATGCTGCTGAAGAAGGAGCTGAGAATTCTACATCTTCATCCAGGGGCAGTAGGAAGTAAACACTACATTAGACCTGATTTCGACAGGTACCCCCTTGTGACACACTTCCTCCTACAAGGCCATACCTCATAATAGAGCTACTCCTTATAGACATAGGATAGCCATTTTCTTTCAAACCATCACATACAGGAATAAATGAAGATGAGGGAAGTAGGACATTGGGCTGAGAACTAAAGGTATGTAGAAATGTTAAGTACATGGACTGAGAAAAGCAGCCCAGTCACAATTCCACCAAAACAAAGCAAGAGTACAGAAATGATGACTAGAATTCAAGGTTAAAATGTTAGCAGAGAAGACGGAGTTATCTAGAAATTCTACTGTCTCAATATTGTATGAAGCTCTGCTTCATTTCCCTAGAAAACTGTTTCTGATGAAAGCAGACAGTCTAAGAACATAATGAGTGATTATCTAAAAGACTAAAATAAATATACTAGGAAATAGACTGGTTTTGACTTCCCTTAGTACTTTGTTGGGGGAGAGGACTGGTTAGTAAATTAGCAGTGGTGAGCATATATAAGCATATTGCCCTTTTGGTATAGGCTTTAAGCTTGGATTTGCTGTCAATATCAGGTTTATATTTTTAATTATGTCATTTAAAACTTCCTTTGATATGTATTACAGCTATAAGTAGTTACAAGCTGCTATTGAGGAATCTTCTATGATTTAATGATATGCATACAATGAATTAAATAAATAATTAAAACCTTATATTATTTCCAGAAACCTTTACCTAAATGTTACTTTTCAAGAAAAACAAACTAACGTCTTTGCTGGTGAGTTAGTGGTTTGGAAGAGCTGGCCAATTACATTAGGCAATCATTCAAGGAACAATTGTCATTAATCCAGGTAGTGTGTCCTTAGAACATGTGGGTTATTCATGGGCTCCTTGGGAAACCCGAGAGTTTCACAGATTTGCATATCTTCTCAATGTGCCAGTGAAAATACCAGGTTTCTACAGGTCATGTGCATGTAGGACATGCTAGACAACATGTTAAACCTTCCTAGCAATACAGAGAGGTTATTTGTCTTTCAGAATATATTATAAGTTTGTCATTATTTATTATGTGATACATTATTTTAATATGTACTAAACTCCTTGGAGCTAACAGAAACTTGGAAAAATAGATATTTCACTTAAAATTGAGAATTTCCGTGTCTCGGTGTATTACTGTCTTTCAGGCTATGGCTACTCGTGGTTGCCCATGCCCTACTGGATAGCCAAGTACTTATGTGCATGTGGGTTTAACAAGTAAGATTTGAAAGGCAACTAGTAATTAAAATAAAAAGTTAAAAGGAGACATAAATCTCAGATGGAAATGAGGTGGGATACATAACAAGGATATGGAAACAGTTAGTGGTGGTTGGATACGGTCAATGCATATTATATAATATTTGCCACTTAAAAATGAAACTATTATTTATAAAGATATATTAAAACTTACTAACAGAGAGGGAGAGGGTATAGCAGGCTTTGGAGATAGCATTTGAAATGTAAATGAAGAAAATATCTAATAAAAATGCCTTAGAAACTTACTATAGACTAACTAATATGTAAGAACGTTTTCACTCGAAAAGTAGAATATATAAATCATCTTAGAAAGCTTCAGTATCTACAAGGTAATTATGTAAAACAAACAGAATAGATAACACACAGGAGGAAATGGAAGTGTAGCAACTCCAATTACAGCTTGTTACGAAGTTCTGATTTCTGATTCCTCAGACCCTGGGTGCCTAGTCTAAGCATCAATTTCCCTAAACAATCAGAGCTTGAAAATGGAGTCCCCATCATATGAGAGTTTTGGAGTAATTGTGACTATACCACATTGTCTCTGAGGCACCTGATTTATAAAACTGAAAGAGTAAGAAGATAGGCAGACAGATTTTATACATTAACCTTGGGAAAGAAACAGTTTAGCAGACCACAGAAAAGTCTGGCAGTAAATGTTCTTCTAAGTCACCCACACGGTTTTAATGCTTTTCTGTTTCCTCAGGATGAGTGTTGATGAAAATGTCTGTGGTTTTCTTCACCAGCAGTCAGATGCATAATAAATGGCATGTAACTAACTGTCAACTAAGATTTTATTTTACATGTTATTGACCTTCCAATTTGCTAACCATACAGGATTTTTACCCATACGATATATAGAAAGATAAAAGATTCTAGCACTCCTGTGTGATCTATGGATACCATTTTAAGGCAATATTTAAAAATATCACTGGAAGTCAAATGTGAGTTTAAATTCTTCTTAAATGTTGTGCAGGCAGAGCTTTCTTCTATATATTCGCCTCAGCCTTTTTTTTTTTTTTTTTTTTTTGTTTTTCTCTTTTTTTTTTTTTTTAAATATTTTTATTACATATTTTCCTCAATTACATTTCCAATACTATCCCAAAAGTCCCCCATAGCGCCCCCCACTTCCCTACCCACCCATTCCCATTCTTTTGGCCCTGGCATTCCCCTATATTGGGGCATATAAAGTTTGCAAGTCCAATGGGCCTCTCTTTCCAGTGATGGCCGACTAGGCCATCTTTCGATACATATGCAGCTAGAGACAAGAGCTCCAGGGTTCTGGTTAGTACATCATGTTGTTCCAACAATAGGGTTGCAGATCCCTTTAGCTCCTTGGGTACTTTCTCTAGCTTCTCCATTGGGAGCCCTGTGATACATCCAATAGCTGACTGTGAACATCCACTCCTGTGTTTGCTAGGCCCCGGCATCATCTCACAAGAGACAGCTATATTTGGGTCCTTTCAGCAAGATCTTACTAGTGTATGCAATGGTGCCAGCGTTTAGAAGCTGATTATGGGACGGATCCCTGGATACAGCAGTCTCTAAATGGTCCATCCTTTCATCACAGCTACGAACTTTGTCTCTGTAACTCCTTCCCTGGGTGTTTTGTTCCCAATTCTAAGAAGGTGCACAATGTCCACACTTTGGTCTTCATTCTTCTTGAGTTTCATGCGTTTATCAAATTGTATCTTATATCTTGGGTATCCTAAGTTTTGGGCTAATATCCACTTATCAATGAATACATATTGTGTGAGATCTTTTGTGATTGTGTTACTTCACTCAAGATGATGCCCTCCAGGTCCATCCATTTGGCTAGGAATTTCATAAATTCATTCTTTTTAATAGCTGAGTAGTACTCCATTGTGTAAATGTACCATAATTTCTGTATCCATTCCTCTGTTGAGGGACATCTGGGTTCTTTCCAGCTTCTGGCTATTATAAATAGGGCTGCTATGAACATAGTGGAGCATGTGTCCTTTTTACCGGTTGGGACATCTTCTGGATATATGCCCAGGAGAGGTATTGCTGGATCCTCCGGTAGTACTATGTCCAATTTTCTGAGGAACCGCCAGACTGATTTCCAGAGTGGTTGTACAAGCTTGCAATCCCACCAACAATGGAGGAGTGTTCCACTTTCTCCACATCCTCGCCAGCATCTGCTGTCACCTGAATTTTTGATCTTAGCCATTCTGACTGGTGTGAGGTGGAATCTCAGGGTTGTTTTGATTTGCATTTCCCTGATGATTAAGGATGTTGAACATTTTTTCAGGTGCTTCTCTGCCATTCGGTATTCCTCAGGTGAGAATTCTTTGTTCAGTTCTGAGCCCCATTTTTTAATGGGGTTATTTGACTTTCTGGAGTCCACCTTCTTGAGTTCCTTATATATATTGGATATTAGTCCCTTATCTGATTTAGGATAGGTGAAGATCCTTTCCCAATCTGTTGGTGGTTTTTTTGTCTTATTGATGGTGTCTTTAGCCTTGCAGAAGCTTTGTAGTTTCATGAGGTCCCACTTGTCAATTCTCGATCTTACAGCACAAGCCATCACTGTTCTATTCAGGAATTTTTCCCCTGTGCCCATATCTTCAAGGCTTTTCCCCACTTTCTCCTCTATAAGTTTCAGTGTCTCTGGTTTTATGTGAAGTTCCTTGATCCACTTAGACTTGACCTTAGTACAAGGAGATAGGAATGGATCGATTCGCATTCTTCTACATGTTAACAACCAGTTGTGCCAGCACCATTTGTTGAAAATGCTGTCTTTCTTCCACTGGATGTTTTTAGCTCCTTTGTCGAAGATCAAGTGACCATAGGTGTGTGGATTCATTTCTGAGTCTTCAATTCTATTCCATTGGTCTATTTGTCTGTCACTATACCAGTACCATGCAGTTTTTATCACAATTGCTCTGTAGTAGAGCTTTAGGTCCGGCATGGTGATTCCACCAGAGGTTCTTTTATCCTTGAGGAGAGTTTTTGCTATCCTAGGTTTTTTGTTATTCCAGATGAATTTGCAGATTGCACTTTCTAATTCGTTGAAGAATTGATTTGGAATTTTGATGGGGATTGCATTGAATCTGTAGATTGCTTTTGGCAAGATAGCCATTTTTACAATGTTGATCCTGCCAATCCATGAGCATGGGAGATCTTTCCATCTTCTGAGATCTTCTATAATTTCTTTCTTCAGAGACTTGAAGTTTTTATTATACAGATCTTTCACTTCCTTAGTTAGAGTCACGCCAAGATATTTTATATTATTTGTGACTATTGAGAAGGGTGTTGTTTCCCTAATTTCTTTCTCAGCCTGTTTATTCTTTGTGTAGAGAAAGGCCATTGATTTGTTTGAGTTAATTTTATATCCAGCTACTTCACCGAAGCTGTTTATCAGGCTTAGGAGTTCTCTGGTGGAATTTTTAGGGTCACTTATATATACTATCATATCATCTGCAAAAAGTGATATTTTGACTTCATCTTTTCCAATTTGTATCCCTTTGATCTCCTTTTGTTGTCGAATTGCTCTGGCTAGGACTTCAAGTACAATGTTGAATAGGTATGGAGAAAGTGGACAGCCTTGTCTAGTCCCTGATTTTAGAGGGATTGCTTCAAGCTTCTCACCATTTACTTTGATGTTGGCTACTGGTTTGCTGTAGATTGCTTTTATCATGTTTAGGTATGGGCCTTGAATTCCTGATCTTTCCAAGACTTTTATCATGAATGGGTGTTGGATCTTGTCAAATGCTTTTTCCGCATCTAAGGAGATGACCATGTGGTTTTTGTCTTTGAGTTTGTTTATATACTGGATTACGTTGATGGATTTCCATATATTGAACCATCCCTGCATCCCTGGGATGAAACCTACTTGGTCAGGATGGATGATTGTTTTGATGTGTTCTTGGATTCGGTTAGCAAGAACTTTATTGAGGATTTTTGCATCAATATTCATAAGGGATATTGGTCTGAAGTTTTCTATCTTTGTTGGGTCTTTTTGTGGTTTAGGTATCAGAGTAATTGTGGCTTCATAGAATGAGTTGGGTAGAGTACCTTCTGTTTCTATTTTGTGGAATAGTTTGTGAAGAACTGGGATTAGATCTTCTTTGAAGGTCTGATAGAACTCTGCACTAAACCCATCTGGTCCTGGGCTTTTTTTGGTTGGGAGACTATTAATGACTGCTTCTATTTCTTTGGGGGATATAGGGCTGTTTAGATCATTAACCTGATCTTGATTCAGCTTTGGTACCTGGTATCTGTCTAGGAACTTGTCCATTTCATCCAGGTTCTCCAGTTTTGTTGAGTATAGCCTTTGGTAGAAGGATCTGATGGTGTTTTGGATGTCTTCAGGATCTGTTGTTATGTCTCCTTTTTCATTTCTGATTTTGTTAATTAGGATGCTTTCCCTGTGCTCTCTAGTGAGTCTGGCTAAGGGTTTATCTATCTTGTTGATTTTCTCAAAGAACCAGCTCCTTGATTGGTTGATTCTTTGAATAGTTTTTCTTGTTTCCACTTGGTTGATTTCACCCCTGAGTTTGATTATTTCCTGCCGTCTACTCCTCTTGGGTGAATTTGCTTCCTTTTGTTCTAGTGCTTTTAGGTGTGTTGTCAAGCTGCTAATGTGTGCTCTCTCTAGTTTCCTTTTGGAGGCACTCAGAGCTATGAGTTTTCCTCTTAAAAATGCTTTCATTGCGTCCCATAAGTTTGGGTATGTTGTGGCTTCATTTTCATTGAACTCTAAAAAGTCCTTAATTTCTTTCTTTATTCCTTCCTTGACCAAGGTATCATTGAGAAGAGTGTTGTTCAGTTTCCACGTGAAGGTTGGCTTTCTATTATTTATTTTGTTATTGAAGATCAGCCTTAGTCCATGGTGATCTGATAGGATGCATGGGACAATTTCAATATTTTTATATCTGTTGAGGCCTGTTTTGTGACCAATTATGTGGTCAATTTTGGAGAAGGTACCATGAGGTGCTGAGAAGAAGGTATATCCTTTTGTTTTAGGATAGAATGTTCTGTAGATATCTGCCAGATCCATTTGATTCATAATTTCTGTTAGTTTCACTGTGTCCCTGTTTAGTTTCTGTTTCCATGATCTGTCCATTGGTGAAAGTGGTGTGTTGAAGTCTCCCACTATTATTGTATGAGGTGCAATGTGTGCTTTGAGCTTTACTAAAGTTTCTTTAATGAATGTGGCTGCCTTTGTATTTGGAGCATAGATATTCAGGATTGATAGTTCCTCTTGGAGGATTTTACCTTTGATGAGTATGAAGTGTCCCTCCCTGTCTTTTTTAATGACTTTGGGTTGGAAGTCAATCTTATCAGATATTAGAATGGCTACTCCAGCTTGTTTCTTCATGCCATTTGCTTGGAAAATTGTTTTCCAGCCTTTCATTCTGAGGTAGTGTCTATCCTTTTCTCTGAGATGAGTTTCCTGTAAGCAGCAAAATGTTGGGTCTTGTTTGTGTAGCCAGTTTGTTAGTCTATGTCTTTTTATCGGGGAGTTGAGTCCATTGATATTAAGAGATATTAAGGAAAAGTAATTGTTGTTTCCTGTTATTTTTGATGTTAAAGTTGGCATTTTGTTCTTGTGGCTGTCTTCTTTTAGGTTTGTTGAGGGATTACCTTCTTGTTGTTTCTAGGGCGTGGTTCCTGTCCTTGTATTGTTTTTTTTCTGTTATTATCCTTTGAAGGGCTGGATTCGTGGAGAGATAATGTGTGAATTTGGTTTTGTCGTGGAATACTTTGGTTTCTCCATCTATGTTAATTGAGAGTTTGGCTGGGTATAGTAGCCTGGGCTGAAATTTGTGTTCTTTTAGTGTCTGTATAACATCCGTCCAGGATCTTCTGGCTTTCATAGTCTCTGGTGAAAAGTCTGGTGTAATTCTGATAGGCTTGCCTTTATATGTTACTTGGCCTTTTTCTCTTACTGCTTTTAGTATTCTATCTTTATTTAGAGCATTTGTTGCTCTGATTATTATGTGTCGGGAGCTATTTCTTTTCTGGTCCAGTCTATTTGGAGTTCTGTAGGCTTCTTGTATGTTCATAGGCATCTCTTTCTTTAGATTTGGGAAGTTTTCTTCTATAATTTTGTTGAAGATGTTTGCTGGTCCTTTGAGTTGAAAATCTTCATTCTCATCCACTCCTATTATCCGTAGGTTTGGTCTTCTCATTATGTCCTGTATTTCTTGGATGTTTTGAGTTAGGATCTTTTTGCATTTTACATTTTCCTTGATTGTTGTGCCGATGTTCTCTATGGAATCTTCTGCACCTGAGATTCTCTCTTCCATCTCTTGTATTCTGTTGCTGATGCTCGTATCTGTGGTTCCAGATTTCTTTCCTAGGGTTTCTATCTCCAGTGTTGCCTCATTTTGGGTTTTCTTTATTGTGTCTACTTCCCTTTTTAGGTCTAGTATGGTTTTGTTCATTTCCATCATCTGTTTGGATGTGTTTTCCTGTTTTTCTGTAAGGACTTCTACCTGTTTGATTATGTTATCATGTTTTTCTTTAAGGATTTGTAACTCTTTAGCAGTGTTCTCCTGCAATTCTTTAAGGGATTTTTGTGCTTCCTCTTTATTGTCTTCTGCCTTTTTATCAGTGTTCTCCTGCATTTCTTTAAGTGTGTTATTAAAGTCCTTCTTGAAGTCCTCTATCATCATCAGGAGATATGCTTTTAAATCCGTGTCTAGCTTTTCCGGTGTGTTGGGGTGCCCTTGACTGGGCGAAGTGGGGGTGCTGGGTTCTGATGATGGTGAGTGGTCTTGGTTCCTGTTAGTAAGATTATTACGTTTACCTTTCACCATCTGGTAATCTCTGGGGTTAGTTGTTATCGTTGTCACTATTTAAAGATTGGAGCAGAAGCTGTGTTCCACTCACCAGCAGTCTCTAAATCCTGCGGCGGGGGTCGTGGGTAGCTGATGGTACCCCGGTGCTGGTCCAGCCGGAAGAGGCCTGTGGTCCTACTCAGGCCGTTTTTCTGCTTCCCTAACTAATGTAGTCTCTGGTCCCGCGTGCAATTGGATTGGAGCAGAAGCTGTGTTCCACTCTCCAGAAGTCTTAAGATCCTGTGGTGGGTGTTGTGGGTAGCTGGTGAGTGTCAGCTGACCCTGCGCCCCAGCTGCCCAGGTGCTTTTCTGACCGGAAGAGGGTTGTGGCCCTATGTAGGCCGGATTTCTCTCTCCCCAACCAGAGCAGTCTCAGGTCCTGCGTGATTGGACTGGAGCAGAAGCTGTGTTCCACTCACCAGCAGTCCCAAAATCCTGCGGCGGGGGTCTTGGGTAGCTGGCGGGTGTCAGGCAACCCTGCGCTCCCGCTACCCTGGCGCTGATCCGGCCGGGTGAGGCCTGTGGCCCTACTCAGGCCGGTTTCTGCTTCCCTAACTAATGCAGTCTCAGGTCCCGCGCAATTGGATTGGAGCAGAAGCTGTGTTCCACTCACCAGCAGTCCCAAAATCCTGCGGCGGGGGTCGTGGGTAGCTGGCGGGTGTCAGGCAACCCTGCGCTCCCGCTACCCTGGCGCTGATCCGGCCGGGTGAGGCCTGTGGCCCTACTCAGGCCGGTTTCTGCTTCCCTAACTAATGCAGTCTCAGGTCCCGCGCAATTGGATTGGAGCAGAAGCTGTGTTCCACTCACCAGCAGTCCCAAAATCCTGCGGCGGGGGTCGTGGGTAGCTGGCGGGTGTCAGGCAACCCTGCGCTCCCGCTACCCTGGCGCTGATCCAGCCGGATGAGCCGCCTCAGCCTTTTTATATGGAACCAATTATACAGAGAAACTAAGCATTTTAGTACTAAAAGGAAATGCCACATCAAATAATCATATTTCCACCAATATTCAAGGAAGGAAAGGAAAACATAAGGATTATTTACAAAACAGTATATCCTTCCTAATTTTTGAGACTGTCTTCTATTGAATATACATTTTTTTCATACAAAACTTTCTGAATATTATTCCCCTCCCACAGCTCCTACCAGATCTCCCTCTCAACTCACCCACCTAAATCCACATTTTTCTTGTTCTCTCTCATTAGAAAACAAGTAGATCCCTAAAAAAGAAAGATAAAAGTAAAAATAAGATAAAATAAAAACAAAAAGTCATAAGACAATACAAACAAATGAACAGAAATACAAAGAGTCAAAGAAACACAAAGGGAAAACATATAGACAAAGGTTCATGACTGAGCAATCATAGAAACCTCCTAAAAACAAAATCAGAAACCATAGTATATAAAGAAAATATCTTTGGGTTTAAGAAAGAAAAAGTAAGAAAAGGCAATATGCAGGCAAAGCATTATGTACAACAACAAAAAACCAAATAAAAACAAACTAACTAACGTACATAAAACATTCAAATTCCCTTGAGTGTGTTTTGTTTTGTTCATATACAGCTGGGCATGGAGATTGATCTAAAGAGTGGTTTGTATACACAATGAGACTCTCTTGGAGAGTGGTTATCAATTCAAGATAGCTTCAAGATTAACCATGGGAGCTTCTGCCTACATTTGCTTTCAGTACTGGGACCCCATCAGGCACAGACCTGTGAAGGTCTTACACATTTTGCTAGTCTCTTTAAGTTCATCTGGGCATTGGTTCTACTGTGCTTAGAAGGCTTTGTTTCCATGCTGTTCTTCATTCCTTCTGAGTCTATGTCTCTGCTTCTGATTCTGCAGAGCTCTCTGCAGGAAGGGAATTAGTGGAGACAACCTCTTTAAGGACAAAGAGTTCCAAGGTCTCTAGCGCTCTGTATATGGTCCAGTTGTGGGTCTCTTCAGGAGGGATCATCTCTGATGATGACAGAGAAAGACACTGAGCTACAGGTATAAAATATTCACAAAAGGAGCTATTGTGATGTCAATCTCCTTTAGCAGGACAGTACTATTTGATTTCTCCTAGACCCTTGGCATATCTAATCGTTGGTCCTTAACCACCCAGGAAGTGTTGGTAATGGGTTTCATCTCATAGAGAAGGTCTTAAATCAAATCTGATATTGGGTAGTTGCTCCTTAGAACTGTGTGCTGCTAGTGCATTACTGACCCTGCATGCATCATTGGAGATCCAAAAGTTTATATCAGGGTTTTTGTTTAATTTTCATCTCTGTAGAGTAACTACTAGTACCCTGAATTAAGGGTGAAGATGGTAGATAGGCACTAGGTTGACTTCACCCTGTTCAGGGAACTATGTATGTATTATCTTCAGAAATGTGTCTTTACTATCAGTTTGTGGAAAGTAATCAACAGTTTGGACTATGGCCTGGATTTTATTTGGGGGGGGTGGTTACCATAGGACATCTTTTTCCTACAGCTCTATTATATGTGCTTATTTCAGTAATGACATTCCTAGGTTGAGAATTTGATACTTTTGAGTTCCCTTTCACTATTGTTTTATTTATTAAACTTAATACACATGTGAATACTTACATTTACTGACTGCAAAGAATGAGCAAATCCATTAGAAATACTATACTCCTATACTCATCAGGAAGTAGATGATTACTCTCTATAGTCACTACTAGTGGATGTAATTTTTTTGTTTGTTTGTTTGTTTCCGAATTTTAGTTAAGCTTCAACCATCAGTGGAGAAGAGCTTCTCTGTGTTTACTGAGAGACAAATGCTTTCCCATAATCAGAGAAGTTTCCCTATCTATCTAGAAAATTACCCTCTATATACAGAATCATTTCCCTGTCTAGAGAAAAGCCTTCTTCTGTACGTCTAGAGATGAACCTTTGTCTTCCAAATAGAGAATTTCTGTGTCTGTCCAAAGGTCTTCTTTTTATCCAGGAAAGGACTTTCCTTTATCAAGCAACTAATAAAACAAGGAAAGACTCTATTATATAATTTTCAAACTACATAATTTTGGAAAGTGTGAAAAATAAGTGATCAATCTTAAAATCATATACATACAAGTAATCTAATATGGAATAAACATTCTATACGTATACACATTCATAATTTACTCAGATAATCTGATAGCAAATATACATGAAAATTAAAGAAAATGAGACCAGAGGCATTTAATTTGAGAGCAAAGTAGCTTTGTGCAGAGGGTTCAAGAGAGAAAAGAGAAAATGGGAAAATGTATATCAATTTCAATAAAAATAGAATAATGAAAAGTAAAAGTTAATCATTGGGAATAAACTTGGACATGTTGTATAAATCAAATTTGTGGAGTGACGATGACTTAAACTATGCAATAACAGAAAACAATTATTTTCTTTTTCCTTTAAACCACTGCTCTTTGTTTGAGTTCCCTTAAGTGGCTCCTTCCCGCAATCTTCCATTAATGACATCATCACACAAGATCCACAATCTCCTTTTAACATTTCCCCCTTTGGCCCTTAAAATCTGATGCTTACTCACTTTCTGCCATCCAATGCCTTACTTTTCATTTTGAAGAAAATCTGTGGCTTTATTCTAATCACTTGTTCCTCCCTGTATTTCACTAGAATATTAAGCTTTACTGTAACCCTTTGTGTATAAGATGCCAATGAATGTGTGCCATTTCTGTAGTATATAATGATTCATGAATAGAACAATTATCTTGCAGAAAACATTTTCCTAGGAATTAACTATCTTCATATTTTAAACATTTCCACTCATAGTAAGTTTCCAAGGATGGTAAGAGAAATGACTGCACACACAATCCATTAAGACTCAGACCAGACCAGACTGGTCTTCTCTTAACTCTATCTTTACAATTAGATAGAAATGTAGAGTTTTGTGTTTTGACTTTTAAAGATCTTTATAGAAATGACAAATGTAGTCATCCTCTTACAACTTTATTAGGAATAAAACACTTGCATGCACACAACTTCAAATGGAATCATAGAGATGTATTGATCTACCCTTGAATCAACTAGGACATCTGTGATAGAGAGACTTGACTACTTAGATCCTATTTTTTTTTTTGTGAGAGGTAATACTTAGTTTTCTGGAGTATAATTATTAAACCTCCCTTCCCATTGTGTTGCTAGTGCCTATACATAGGTTAACCAAATATCTAAGTGCTATCTATACATTAAACTGTTCATTTTGGAAATCAAAAATTTAATGTTAATCAGTCGAAATGGAAGCTATGTTGAGTAGGCTCAGCTTAATCATATAATTTCAGATAGGCACTCACTGAGTCTTTTCTGAAAGAAACCAAAGAAACTGCCATGATCATTTAGAAGAACTTATAAGAGGGATTGGGTCCTTAAGGACCAACAGAAAATCTTCTCACAACCTATATACAATGTAACCAAACTATGCCAGACTTAGAATTTGGAGACAGTAATTTGTGAAATTGTAAACACATGCTTTTTAAGCCAATAAAATGCTGGTAGTTTAGTGTGGTATAATAGGAAAATTATTCACATTTCTATGGGATAATGCACATTTCTATTACATGACTATTTTGTATACATACAATTTAATAGATTATACATAATTCAATATAATTCTAATAGATAATTTATAAAATAGTCTTTTATTTTAATACATCAGTATATATATTTACATATCAAGCATGTTAAGTTCTGTTTATTCTGATGACAGATATTTATATTGTTGATGGAGATCTGATCATGGATGCGAAATTACTTAAATCTAGGTATATCACTGAGTTAGATGTTACTAATCCTAGCTCTAAAAGAGCAAAGTTTAGTACCTGAAAGGACAATTTTAAGTCATGTCTTAGGATTTGGTTATTCTGTTTTAAATTTGAGAAAGATCTTCCAGAGAAATGCCTTTGTCCATCTGCAGGATTGTGGTTTACTGTAGGCATGTTTTGTACACTGTGTCAAGTTTACCCTTAGGATATCCAAATGCTGATTTCTCTGCCTTCATATCATGTTTCAATCCAGACCTGGCATTGAAATTCATTTATCAGGAATCTCCTGTCTCAATTTTGTGTAGACAGTTCTTACCATTTGTTCTCTGCTTTGTCAAATTCTGATCATCCAAATGTGTGGGCAGAGTGGAGAATAGGGTTGGATGTCTGTTAGCAAGTAGAGATAGAGAGGAAGAGGAGATACACAAGGAGGATGGAGGAATTGGAATGATAAAGAAGGGTGTGAAGAACCAGATTAATAATCATATGCAAGTATTATGGGATGAGGCTAGGAAGTAATGAGATTAGCATAAAAATTTAAGATCCATCTTTTAAATGCTTAGCTATTGAGGAACCATCTTAAATAAATCTTGGTTTCTTTTTTTTCATTTTTTAATACTTTTTATTAGGTATTTTCCTCATTTATATTTCCAATAAGGATATTGGAGATTAACATAAGGTAAATAAATACAGATACCAGATTAATTTGCAGTTTACACTTATGTAAGGACACATATGGTACCTACTCACTTTTAAGTGGATATTTGCCATAAAATACATATCAAATGCTATATAGTCAACAGGCCCAAAGAAACCAAGTAATAAGGAGAGCCCAAGTAAAGATGGTTGAATCTTTCTCAGGGAGGGGGACAAAATAAATATGTGAGGTAGATGAAAGGAGGGAAATGAGTGGAAGAGGGGATGGAGAGGGAAGCAGAGTGAGGGGTGGTGTAGATCATATCTAGGGAGAAGAGGGAGAGAGATCTATATGGGGGAAGCAATCTATAGGATGTGCCAGAGATCTGGGATGTGGGAAAGCCCAAAAGGCCTATGGGATAATTCTATATGACACTCCTCAATGTGGGATATGGGATCTGAACTGGCCACTTCTTGGAGCCAGGCAAAACTTCCAGTGGAGGGAAAAGGAGAGCAACTCGCCTACCATAACTTTGATACAAATGAGTTGTGTCTACAAGATGTTAAGGGACAAAGATAGTGACTGAGGTAATGGCCAAACAATGAATGCTCCAAACTGAAACTCATCCCTTGGCAAGAACTAATCCCTGACAATACTAATGATTCTCTGTTATGCTTATAAACAGGAACCAAGTATAAGTGTCTTCTGAGAGGCTCTTACCATCAGTCAATGGGAAGAGATGCAGAGATTCACCCAATTATTAGATGAGGCTCAGGGAGTGTTAAGAGAGAGGTAGGAGAAGAATTAAGGGACCAAGAGGATAAGTCAACTAATCTGGTTCTTGGTGGCTCCCAGAGACTGGGATCCCTAATAAAAGAGTGAGCATGTGCTGGACCCAGGCACCGTGCAAAGATGTAGCAAATGATCAGCTTGGTTCCCCAACAACTGGAGCAGGGCTGCCCCTAGGCCTGTTGTGTTTCTTTTTGTGGATCCTGTGCAGGTGCACAACCTTGTGTGGCAGCAGTGGGAGAGGATATGCCTAGTCCTGCAGTGGCTTTATATGTATGTGTGTAAGGAGCAAGGTATTGTGTTAGTGGGAATATTGACACCCAGAGAGGGAAAAGTAGACGGGGGGAAGGGGGAGCAGCTTTGAGTGAGCATGTACTAGGAGGAGAGGAAGGGCTGGTATTGGGCTGTAAATTAAATAATTTCCCAGTGAATGTGCCCTAATCTTGACAATAGAAGATAAAAATATGCTGAATGGGAAGGATTAGGAGATAGTAGCAGTCTTAATTTTCTTGAAATTGTTTCTGTTTTTATCATGTTTGTTCTTTACTCTGAGATGTACAATTTAGGTAATGGGATGAAACATAAGAACAAAATGATTTTCTTTTCAATCGTTGGGCAATCAAAAATTTTTGTTGTCTACAGATTTCACTTTTTTTAAGATTTGTTTTTATTTTATGTATGTATGATTTCTTGTGTCTTTACATCATGTGTATACAGTTGCATAAGGAAACTAGAAGAGGTCTTTGGATCTCAGAGAGGGAGTTACAGACAGTTGGGAGCTGCCATATGTAGCTCTGGGAATGGCAAGCATAGTTAGTACTCTTATCACTGAGCCCCTGTAGCCCTCAGCCTTTGCCTCTGAGGTTTAGTTATGAGAAAGATTTGTGCGTAATTGAACTGTTTTCACATGATTAACCAAGACCCCTCACTTCTGAGTCAGGGTACAAGGATGACAGGGTAATCCATTCACTTCCTCAGTGTGAATCTTCATTCTGTGAGCATAGGACTTCTGGAAATAGTGTTCCCAGTCTCTAGCCATTTATTAGCAAGGTGTAGCTGAGACAGAAAACAATAGTAACTCTATTCCCTAACATTCAGTCTTATAGAGTTAATTTCATCTTCTGAAGTGCATGAAGTCTGAGTAACATTTTTAATTTTAAAACCTGAAAAATTAATCTATGTGACATGGCTTTAACAAAAAAAATAATTTAAATTTTACAAAACAAAAGAAAAAGGCAACTGGCATAAGGGGAATATGTAACATCTTTCTTGTAGTCATTCTTACAAGGAATGCAATGTGGGCCCGAGAGAATGATTATTTTTCTATGTTCAACTAGTAATCTCATTGAAAAATAATTCCAATATTGTAGAACTTTTGATTAAATTTTCTCATCTATTATTCAAACTTTTAAAAATTGGAATATAGTTTTTTCATTTAGGGTCATTACACTGCTTTTGAGCTAAGTAAAATTGACTGAATTGAGGACACTAGATATAAATTAAAATTGTGCTCATACTGTAAAAGTCAGATGAAGCTGAATCATTTCACTTAGTTTTAATACAGTTAAAACTTCATTACATTCTGCATCATTTCTAGTAAAAAGTACTATGAATTAAAATTCATTCGTAGTTGTAAAAGAAGTATTCTTTTTCTTTTTCTGTTTTTCCTTAATTTTCAAAGTCTAATCTCTAAATCATATTTTGAAAAATGAATTATCCTAACAGAGTTTTAGGATATCCCCCCCAAATTATAAAATGTCCCTAAGATAAAAGACATTTAAATTTCTGTGGCTACAATGATCATGTAGTCTCAAAAAGAGTAGGTGAGACATTTGTAGCTGTTATTATCTCAGATAGATACTGCACCTACCACTATGAAAATATAGCTAACTCATCAATATCCGCATATATACATTTTCTACTTTAGGAATTATTTTGAATATTTCCTGAGAATTTGTGACTTTTTATTACTACATCCAAATGCCATGTCATGAAAATTATGTCAAGTCACGTAGTCTTATTGTGCCCATTGAGTGCCTATGACAACAGCAATAGGTAGGGCATTCCTGTTAAAATAGAAAAAAAAAAAAACATGTAAAATCTGGTGAAAAAGAAGTGGTGTTTTAGTGATATTAACATAATTTTATAAAGGTACATTGTTGTTTATAGGGCTCATTTTAACTAATAATTAACATACATAGAAGCAATAGTACCATATACATATTATGCTTGGTCTTATTTTGTATAATTTTTACTCATGATATTTTTTTCATTGATAGCATTTCATCTCAACATTCATAGTCTCTAGTTTGTAGCTACAAAACTAAATCTTAACATGATTTGATATATTTGTGAATATTTATTCACTTATACATCCATTTTTAATTTCTTTAATTGATACATAATAAATGGAGGAATTTATTGTGTACCAAGGGATATTTTTATATACAGACACATGCATAAAATCAGACTCATTAGCATGTTATTTATCTCAATTATATATGTTTTGAGAATGTTGAAGACTCTGTCTTCTGGTAAGTTTGAAATTGCCCTGATATTCTAGAAGCCTTGATTCCCTAGCTACATGCAGAGCACAGAGCCAAGTGCTGAAGAATCTTGACAGTGCACTAAGTCTGTCAAATAACAGTACAAAGACCTGAGCTGATGAATATAATCTCAGGTCTGTTGTGCCAAAACATGCTTCCGTATTACGAAAAGGAGGAGGATAAGTTAAACATTTCAAATTAAAGGAAATATGCATAAGACATAGTACTCTTTTGAGAGTCTCAGTAGCCCACATATCACTTCAATGAACCAATAGGAAGCTGTTATGCTACTGACCAGTGAAATGTATCATTTTGCTCTTTTTGTTTTGTATCTTTTTATTTGGCTATTTCAGCTTATGGTATTTGCAAACCCAGTTAGCCTAGTAAGGTGTTCAATACGGGTCACAAAGAAAGGGGCATTGACCTCTTTGGCATATTGCTATATCAAAAGTAGCATCAAGATCATTTTATGCAACAAGAGATGTGAAAGATTCAGAGACTCTTTGAACACATGTTATCTACCAAATCAAATTAACTTGACTGCTCCCAGGTAGAGATATAGGCCTATGAATGAAATTACCAAGAATTTTTATTTAAGCTGAATATATATTTAAATAAACAGATACTTTCTGTGAATATGATAACAATGTTAACTCCTATACCCCAGGTTGTTGAATACTAACAAATCACTGTGATGTTGTGATAATGTGCTGGGCTGGTGAGGAATGATGTACAAAGAAGCATGCCATATATCTAAAATATCATAATAACTAACTGATGCTTTAATATAATATAAATTTTATTGCATCATATGGAAAATAATGTAGTAATATATTTTACTAAAGAGTTTAGCAGTGGAGTGAAACACAATTAATGTCATAGTCATTACTGAACCTTCATTTGTCACTACCACTATTTCTCTGAAATTTCTTCAGTTAAACCTCTTCATTCATTGTAGACATGTGTTTCGTGTGTATGCGTGTGTGTGTGTGTGTGTGTGTGTGTTTGTGTGTGTGTATATGTGTGTCTGTGTGTCCTTATTTTATTTATTTATTTATTTTAGGTGGTAGTATAATCAATTTATTCCAATATTTAAAATATGAAAAAAACTAATAGACATTTTTTTTTTATTTCAAGGGACACATTTTAGACTACATTTCTTTAACACTTTTAGAGAACATGCAATTACAGATCCAATCAACCTCATCAGTGCAATGAAACAATATGACACTTTTAAAACTGTCTCTATTAAATTAAGACAACATGAGCTGGTAGGGAATCAGATACTATCAACTGTGAAGATTCAACTGAACGGATACAGGGGAATTAAATGAATTTTTAAATATATGGGAGTGTAGTGCATATGGCATTGGTAACCCTTGTCACTCATGGAACATGCAGAGTATCACACAGCAAAAAGTAAATAATAATTTGTAGGCTAATGTAAGTAGGTTGATCTTTTCAAGATGCTCATTTCAAAGCAGAAAACACACACACACAAAAACCTAGTATTTGAGAAAACCAGTCTCATAAATTACTCCATTGCCTGGTACCTTACTAGAGAAAGTATAGTCTTAATATATTCAGTAGATAACAAGCAAATACTATTTCAAAGTCTTGTGAAGCAAGTAATAAGCATAAAAATATGAACAACGAGAAGTTCAGAACTTGGAATGTAGCTCAATGACAAAGTAGTTGTCTGGTGCTATGGATGTTGTGGAAAAAGAAAAAAACAAAACAAAACAATCACTAGTTTTCTTCAGTCATGACACCTATGAATCATAATGACCAGCTCAGCAAAATATTCCAAAAGGTGCAATTTTGCTACTCATAAAAGTTCAGGATGGAACAACGGCTTAACTGGACTTAAGGACTTCTCAAAGGTGGAGAAATTGTGCCTGATATTAGAAAAACATCCAAGTACACAGCTATATTAAAATAATGGAGCTTAGAGAAGAGCCTACTACCCACACTTTAGTTAATCAATATACTTCCTAATTGAATTTCAAATATTTATCCTTATACTAGCCATTAAGTACAGCTCTCATCACTCATCAATCTTCTCTTTATAATAGTGAGATCTCGGTGGAGAAAACCATAACTGCATAGATACATCTACAGTACAACTCCTGCTTTTCAGGGCCAGATAACACTATAGAAAAAATGCAGAAAAATAAGAGTCAGAGACCTTGAAAACCTATTGCGTGGCTATATCTCTTCAAATAGACATAGACTCTAAACCATGATGGCTGCATAGTATGACTGCCTAAACAAGACCAAATCAATGACAACACCAGTAAATATGATAACGTGGTAAAGTGATCTCTCACTCACAGGACCCCATGGATGTATATAAAGATATGTGGCCAACTAATGATTTAGGAGAAAAGGAGCATAGACTTTCCCAGTGATAATCTCATTAGATTATTTATACAACACCAAGTAGTCAGCCCTAAAATTAAACAAACAAAAGCAATACTAAGTGAACTCAGAAGGTTGTATGTATATATTTACGAATATGTATAACAATAATAATAATAATAAAAGAGGCCACAAATTTTGAGACAGAACAAGTGAAGGAAATGGGAGAGATTGGAGGAAAGAAAAGGGTAGAAATTATGTAATTAGGTTTTACTCAATATAGTTATACTTAAAAGGGAAATACTTGAGAAAATTTAACTTTGTTATTATATCAGTCACTGTAAGGTACACTAAATATTGAATGTTCAATGCCAATGCATGTATTCATGCTTCAATTATTGTCTACTTATTGGTTACATTGAAGATATCTTGCTTGTAGCAGCATTTTAATTAACTACTTCTCAGGTGGGATTTCCTCATGAAGATTTTCATCCTTGGATTTGTTGTCATTCAGATGTAAGTACTGGTGATTCTGTTTCTGCTTAAAGCTTCTTAACCAATGAAATGTGTGATGTTTACCCTCTCTTTTGTTTACACTTGAAGGGGAAATTCATTTAAGAGAAAAATGAATTTAGAGTCCTACATTGGACCTAGATAGTATATAATTTCAGGACTCATGGTTTCAAATGTTTTAAAATAAATCTGAGAAATGTTATCATGAGTAAATAACAAATTTTAAGCTTTTCAATTTTTAAATGAAATAATTTTTCCAGGTTCTCTTTTTACCAGATCACAATAATTAATTTGTATGTAATTGTCCACTCAAAAACATCTGAATAAAAATAAAATTTCATACAATTCTCAAAGGCAGTAATTAAACAAATCTTAACCATATCAATTGGTTTTGCTTCAGCATGTTAATGAGTAAATACATTATTATTTCATCTCTATTTATTGAGTACTTATTACATATTAGGCAAGGAGTCAGGCAACAAGTGTGTAGTGATGAGCATACTTGGCATTTGTCCTCAGACAGCTGTGCTGTGATCAAGAATGATTTGTCCCAGACACTATCTGGTGCATTCATTGCAAGGGGGGGGGGGACCTCTTGATATCCCATAATTGTGATTGATGCTTGATATGGAACTCAGGAATAATTTTGATTTGAAATGATTTGTATTGGTATGCCCATAATTAAAATGGCTATATTTGATCAGTTGATATGGTGTATGCCCTCTAATGTAAATACTTTTCTGAGTCACTTATGTTATGTATTTACTTTTTAAGCAGAAAGGCAATAAAGATAGTAAAAATCTTTATTGATTTTTAATCTGCTTTCATGAAAAAAGCTTCCACTCTGTCTTTCTAATCCCAAATTTTCTTTCTTTTCCTTTTATTCAGAGCCACACAAGATATTTTATACATGTGTTATTTGCTGGGGTAGTATACATGTATAAATATGCGTGGTATAGTATTACAGCCAAATCATATTAGCAATAACCCTGACTACTTGTTGTTGTTTTGTCAACTTGATACAAACTAGAGCCATAAATGAAGCTCCAATTGGGAAAAATACTCCTATTATATTGACCTGTAGGCAAGCCCACAATGTAATTTTTACTGATGATTGATATAGAAGGGCCCGCCATACTGTGAGGAGGTCATCCTTGAGCAGGTCGGTTTGAGGCATATAAGAAAGCAAGCTGAGCAAGCCAGGAAGAGCAAACCAATCAGCAGCATTCACTCCTGATCTCTGCTTCAGTTCCTGTGTCCAGGTTACCACCTCCAACCTTCTGTGGAATGAACTATAAGCTGTATGATGACATAAAGCCTTCCCTTTTCAAGTTGTTTGTCATTACAGTATTTAGAAAAACAATGAATGTAAATTACAACACATAGCCTTTCCTAGTAAAAGCATATAAATTGAAATGTAAAAAAATTAATTATATGAACATGATTTTAGAAATCTTAGGATAATAGAATTTGAAAATGTTATTTGAAACAATTTTATTTATTTGAAATGTTATTTGATAACAAGTTTGAAATGTTATTTTGTCTAATCAATCATGTATATATGAATGTTTTTATAGATGAAATAGTTTATTATTTTATTCATATGCATATTGTTTTATTTACAAGAAAGAAAATTATTCTACCGTAGAAAGTAGAAGTTCAAGTAGATGCAAATAACAATTAAGGAGACAATATGAATTATAATTCTCAACTCTAGTGATTGTACATAGTTTTGTTAATTACAGAGTTTCCTCCTATGTTCAGTGAAGTTGATTAAAATCACTTGTAGACATGAGAATGCTCACACAATCAAATGCAAGTAAGTGTGATATTTTAATTATCCACACCTGCAAACATTCAAAGAAAAATACCCTACTGACTTTTTCAAGTGTCAGAAAGTACACAAATTGTGTTCAGTCTAAACTTTAAAATAGGTTTACAAAACTTTCTTTCTCTGAAGAGATGAAGAAAGAATATTTGCCAGAATATCTGAGTAGGTGATTTCCCTAATAAATCCAGTTTTAATCTGTTTCTTTTTCAACCCTTACACTTTATTCTTAGGGTTGTCTTTCTAATATTATGTTCCTTTAAAGTCCACAAATACCCCCTTGCCCTGGAGATTCTCTACAAATTCATGGCATGGTCTGGGTCTTAGTTGGTGATTTATTGCTGAGAAGAGAAATCATGAACATAGGAACTCTTAAACGAAATTTGTTTAATTAAAGATGTCTTACAGTTGCAGAAATTTAATCCATTATTATCATGGCAGGAAACATAGAGGTATACAGGCTAGAGAAGGAACTGAGAGTTCTATGTCTTTATCCAAAGGCAGCAAAAGAAGACTGAGCCACACAGGGAAGAGTTTAAACCTATAAGATCTCAAAGCCTAGCTCCACAGTGATATACATCTTCCAAGAAAGCCAAACCTCCTTCAATAAGGCCACACATCTTAATAATCCTACTAACTATGGGCCAAAGATTCAAATACATAAGTCTTTGGGAGCCATTCTTATTCACTCTGCCACATTCCACCCCCTGGTCTCCATACCCCATAGGTCAGAAATGCACTTTTTCAACTTAAAAATTCCACATAGTTTATCACAGTCTCAACACTATTGAAAAGTCCAAAGTCTTCTGAGATTCATAAAATTTCTTAACTGTGAATCTCTCTGTGAATTCAAAATTAAAAGCAGATCATATACCTGCTACAAATAATGGCACATAAAATGCATTCCTGTTCCAAAAATGGAGCATTGTGAACCAAATATTGGACTAAAGCAAAATTGACACCCAGCTGGGCAAGTCACAAAATCTGGAGCTCCATGTGTGATCTCAAACATGCTTCATATCTCTAAGTCATTTCAGCTTTGTTGACTGCAACACACTTCTTTGTCTTGGGCTGGTTCCACTCCATGCTCGCATCTCCCCGTTAGCATCTTCCCTCAGCTACTATTCCACAACTGTATCATCTACATTATTTTGGGGTCTCCAAGCCAATCCAGCCTTCGCAGCTTCACAAAATGTCCTCGCTAGGCCTCCACAGAGGTTACCTTAATAGTACAGGAAGATTCCATCACCATTTTCTTTTATACTTAAAAATTAAGCCAAAATCATGTGGCTGAAGCTGCCAAGTTCTGCTAATTATTGTGGCTGAAAAATGGCCCCCTTAATTACAGCATCACAGACTTTTTGTGTTTTGCATTTTGATTTTGTTTTTAATATAGTTACCTTCTCTAAAGAAGTTTGGCTGTCCTGGAACATTCTCTGTAGAGCAGGCTGGCCTTTCTATTTCAGTCTCTAGAGTGCTGGGATTAAAAACATGTGACACCACACATAGCTTTGAGCTTTTCTTTAATTCCTTTTTACTAGTTAGAACCTTAGCTGGTGGGATCTTGCCTAGAGGTGGCTACTTCTTTATTCCATTTAACATCAGGCATTTCTTTTTTTTTAATATTTTATTTATTTACATTCCAGTTGTTGCCCCCCCTCAGTCTTCCTCCCACATTTTCTCACCTCATTCCTCCTCTCCTGGCCTCTGAGAGCGTGTTCCCCTCCATCAGGTCTCCCCATTTCCTGGGACCTCAACTATCTCAATGATTAAGCACATCTTTCCCCATTGAGGCTAGACCAGGGAGATCTATGCTACATAAGTGCCAGGTGCATTGGACCAGCCCATATATGCTCCTGTTTGGTGGCTCAGTCTCTAGGAGCTCCATGGAGTCTGACTTAGTTGAGAAGGTTGGTCTTCCTATGGGGTCACTCAACATTTCAGCTTGTTCAGTACTTCCCCTAATTCAACCATAGTGGTCCCAACTTCAGTCCAATGGTGAGTTGGGTGTAAGTATCTGCTTCTGTTTCAGTCAGCTGATGGTCGGGCCTCTCAGAGGACAGCCATGCCAGGTTTCTGTCTGTGAGCATATCATAGCATAGTAGTGTCAGGCCTTGGTGTCCCTCAACCCCCACCCCACAATGAGATGGATCCCAAGTTGAGCCTATCATTGGCCTGCCTTTCCTTCAGACTCTTCTCATTTTTTCACCTGCAGTTATTTTAGACAGGAACAACTTTGAGTCAGGAATTTTGACTGTGGGTTAGTAACCCTATCCCTCCACTTGAGATTCTGTCTATATATTGGAGGTAGACACTTCGAGTTTCCTTTCTGAAATGCTGGGCATTTTGGCTGATGTTGCCTCCAAGGAGTCCTGAGAGTCTCTCACCTCCCGGGTCTTTGGTACTTTCTAGAGGGTCCCCCCAGCTTTCACTCCCCAGACTGCTTATTTCTTTATTTCTGTTCATTCTCTTGGCCTCCTGGGCTTCTCTCTGAGCCCCTTCCCCACATACCTGATACTGTTCCCATTTTTCCCTCCCCCTCTCCTCTCTCACCCATGTCCCTCTTTCACTTTGCCTCCTGTGATTATTTTCCACCTGCTTCTAAGTGGGATTGAAGCCTCCTGACTTGGGCCTTCCTGCTTGTTATCCTTGTTAAGGTCTGTAGGTTGTCTGCTAAGTATTCTGTACTTTTATGCTAATATACACTTTTTAATGATTTTATACTATGCATTTTCTTTTGGGTCTGAGTTACCTCACTCAGGATGATACTTTCTAGCTCTCTCCATTTTCCTGCAAAATTTATGATGTTGTGTTCTGAATAGCTGAATAGTATTCCATTGTGAAAAGAACTACAATTTTCTGTATCCAGTCTTCTGTTGTGGGACATCTGGATTGTTTTCAACTTCTGACTTTATAAATAAGGCTGCTATGAATATGCTGGAGCATGTGTCCTTGAGGTATGATGGGGTGTCTTTTAAGTATATGTCCAAGAGTGGTATAGTTCATTCTTCAGGTAGAACTATTTCCAATATTCTGAGGAACCTCTAGATTTATTTCTAGAGTGGTTTTACCAGTTTGTAATCTCACTAGCAATGGAGGAGTGTTCTTTCTCCACAGTCTCACCAACATCTGCTGTCACTTGAGTTTTTTATTTTAACTATTCTGATTGGTGTGAGGTGGAATCTTAGGTTCGTTTTGATTTTCATTTCCCTGAAGACTAAGGATGTTGAACATGTCTTTAGGTGCTTCTTGACCACTTGAGATTCCCCAGTTGAGAATTCTTTGTTTAGCTCTGCAACCATTTTTAATTAGGTTAGTTGGTTCTTTGGAGGTTGATTTCTTCAGTTCTTTATATATTTTAGGTATTAGTCTACAGTCAGAGGTAGGGTTAGTGAAGATTTTTTTCCTCCCAATCTGCTTTTTGCTGATTTGTTCTTATCAGAGAATATTTTAGTTTCATGAGGTTTTGTTTATCAATTGTTGATCTTATAGCGTGAGCCCATGGTGTTCTGTCCAGGAAAATTTATCCTATGCTTATGAATTCAAGGCTCTCTCCCACTTTGTCTTCTACTAGATTCAGAGTATCTGGTTTTATGTTGTGGTTCTTGATCCACTTGGAATTTTGCTTTGTGTAAGTTGATAAGTATGGTTCTATTTTCACTCTCTAACATACTGACAGCCAGCACTGTTTATTGAAGATGCTTTCTTTTTTTTTTTCTAATCTATGATTTTGGCTTCTTTGTACAATATCAAGTGTCCATATTTATCTGGGTTTACTTCTGGGTCTTTGATTATATTCCATTGATACACTTGTATATCTGTGTACCAATACCAAGAGGTTTTTTTTCATCACTATTGCTTTGAAGTACAGCTTGAGGTTTGGAATGGTGATTCCTCTGGGTGTTCTTTATTGTTCAGAACTGTTTTGGATATACTGAGTTTTTTTGTTTTTCCATATGAATTTAAGAATTGCTCTTTCCATGTCTGCAAAGAATTGTGTTGGAATTTTGATGGTGACTACATTGGCTCTGTAGATTGCTTTTGTTATTATAGCTATTTTCACTATGTTAATCCTACCAATACATGAGCTTGGAGATCTTTGCAACTTCTCAGGAAGCTTGATTTCTTTTATTCGGGAGTTTTGAGGAATTTTTGCACAGATTTTTCACTTGCTTCGTATGAGTTACTCCAATATATTTTATAAAATATGTAACTTTTGTGAAGGCGTTGATTCCCTAATTTCTTTCTCAGCTTGTTTATCATTTATATAAGGGAAGGCTACTGGTTTTTTAGTTAATTTTATGTCCTTCCATTTTGCTGAAATTGTTTATCAGCTGTAGTGTTTCTCTGTTGTAATTTTTTGGGATTTCTGATGTATAGTATCATATCATCTGCATATAGTGATACTTTGACTTCTTCCTTTAGAAATTGTATCCCCTTGTTCTCCTTTTGTTGTGTAATTGCTCTAGCTAGAATTAGTTCTTGAGCCACTGTGTTCAATTCCTTCACCTGCTTGATTGTATTTTCTTGTGTTATTTAAGGGATTTATTTGTTTCTTCTACCTGTTTTCTGTGTTTTCCTGTATTTCTTTAAGGGAGTTCTTTATATACTCCTTAAATATCTTTATCATCTCCATCAGAGATGGTCATTATCTTGGTTTACATGTATGTGAGGGTAGCCTGGGCTTGCTGTGGTGGAAGAACTGAGTTATGATGGTGCATTGGCTGTCATTTAAGATCTTTCACTTGCATCTTGCCATCTGGTTATCTCTGTTTTTAAGTGGCCTGGTGTCTCTGAGTGGAACTGG
Source organism: Mus caroli (assembly GCF_978045245.1). NCBI lineage: Eukaryota > Metazoa > Chordata > Mammalia > Rodentia > Muridae > Mus > Mus caroli. Next base: position 127,728,027 of record NW_028227261.1, on the reverse strand, counting down.
CCTCCTTTGTGACAGGCACAGCTCTGTGATCTGAAGTAGATCTGGTGTCCTTGGAGGCAAATCTGTGATTTCCCTGGTCACCTTGGGCCTCATGTGTCACTGGTAAGAGCAGGGATCCTGTGTTCCTTATTACTGTGGACCTCCTTGGAGGCTGGAAGGCTATAATATTTCGGCTGGTTTCAGGGCACTGGTCTTTCCCATGTGGAAAAGTGAGATGGAAGGTGAAGCTCAGGGGGTGGGGTGGTGGGTAGGTCTGCATTTGTTGGGCTTTGTGGGCTTCTGAGCTGGTGTGGGTATTTGGGACACAGTGTCTTTCGACACTTTGGACCTCCTAGGAAGCATTCAGACTGCAGCATGTAGGCAGGTATGGGACAGTTAGGCATTTCTTTAATCTGTTTTTTTTTCTTTGAACATAGGATTTATCTACATTACATTTTCTCTAATTTTTTTATCTTTTTATTATTCTTTAATTTTGTTTTCACCGTCCAGACTTTATTCCCTTCTGGTATACCTTCTGACTGTTCTACATCCCATACCTCCTACTCACATCTCCAAAATGATATCCCTACCACACCCCATCACATAATCCCACCATACCTCCCCACTCCCTGAGGCTTCAAGTCCCTTGAGGGTTAGATGCATCTTCTCTCCCTGAAGCCAGATCAGGCAGTACTATGTTGTATGTGTTGGGGGCCTCCCCTCAGCTGGTGTATGCTGCCTGGTTGGTGGCCCAGTGTCTGAGAGACCTGGGGATCAAGGTTAGTTGAGACTACTGGTTTTCTTATAGGGTCGCCCTCCTCTACAGCTTCTTTCAGCTTTTTCATAATTCAACCACAGGGGTCACCAGCTTATGTCCATTGGTCTGGTGCAAATATCTGCATCTGACTCTTCCTACTGCTTGTTGTGCCTTTAAAAAGGTAGTCATGATAGCCCCTGTTTGTAAGCACAGCATAGTATCAGTAGTAGTGTCAGGCCTTGGTTCCTCTTCTTGAGCTGGATCCCAGTTTGTGTCTGTCACTGGACCTTGTTTCCCTCAGGCTGTTTTCCAGTTTTGTCCCTGCAGTTCTTGCAGACAGGAAGAGTTCTAGGTTAGAGTATTTGACTGTGGAATGGCAGTCCCATCCCTCCACTTGATGTTCTTTCTACTGGAGGTGGACTCTACAAGTTCCCTCTCCCCACTCTAGGGTCTTTCATCTAAGGTCCCTCCCTTTGAGTCCTGCAAGTCTCTCACCTCCCAGGTCTCTGGGACATTCTAATGGGTTCCCCCACAACCTACCTCCCAATAATGCCTGTTTCCATTCTTTCTGCTGGCCCTCAGAGCTTCAGTCCTGTTTTCCCCAATCAATACCTGATCCTTTCTGAGTTCTGTGGATTATATCATGGGTATTTTTTATTTTTTATTTTTTGCTAATATCTACTTATTACCATGCTGTTTCTTTTGGGTCTTTTACCTCACTCAGGATAATATTTCTAGTTCCATACATTTACCAGCAATGCTCACAATGTCTCCTTCTTATTATCTGAGTGGTATTCCATTGTGTAAATGAACCACATTTTCTGTATCCATTCTTCTGTTGTAGGACCTCTGGGTTGTTTCCAGCATCTGGCTATCACTACTAAGGATGCTATGAACATAATGAAACACATGCCCTTGTGGCATGGTTGGACATCTTTTGGGCATATGGCCAAACATGGTGTAGCTGGGTGTCTTAGTCAGGGTGTCTACTCCTGAACAAACATCTTGAACAAGAAGCAAGTTGAGGAGGAAAGGGTTTATTCACCTTACACTTCCACAGTGCTATTAATTACCAAAGGAAGTCAGGACTGGAACTCAAGTAGGTCAGGAAGCAGGAACTGATGCAGAGGCTATGGAAGGATGTTACTTACTGGCTTGCTTCCTCTGCCTTGCTCAGCTCACTTTCTTATAGACCCCAAGACTACTAGACCAGGGATGGCACCACCCATAATGAGCTCTCTCCCCTTAATCACTAATTGAGAAAATGCCTTATGACTGGTTCTCATGGAGGCATTTCCTCACCTGAAGCTCCATTCTCTATGATAACTCCAAGTTGTGTCAAGTTGACACACAAAACCAGCCAGTATACTGGTAGATCTATTTCCAACATTCTGAGGAACTTCCAGATTAATTTCCATGGCCATCCTACCAAGAGCAATTTACGTATTCAATGCTATTCTCATGAAAATCCCAACACAATTCTTCAAAGAGATGAAAAGAGCAATTCTCAAATTAATCTGGGAAATCAAAAACAAAAAAAAAAACAAAAAAACAAAAAAACAAAAAACACACAGAATAGTTAAAACAAGTAGTAACAATAAAAGAAATTTGGAGGAAATCATCATCCCTGACCTCAAGCTATACTACAGAGCAATCGTGTTTAAGAACTGCATGATATTGTTATAGAGACAGACATGTTGATTGATGGAATAGAATTGAAGACCCAGAAATAAAACCACATACTTGGGGACAATTGATATTTGACACAGAAGCCATAACTATACAATGGAAAAGAGAAAGCATTTTCAATAAATAGTACTGGTCTAACGGGCAGTCTATGTGTAGAAAAATGAAAATATATCTATGTTTGTCATCTTTCACAATGTTCAAGTCCAAGTGGATCAACTATCTCAAAATAAAACCAGATACACTGAATCTAATAGAAGAGATGGAAGAGAAACTGGGAAAGAACTTTTAACGCTTTGACACAGGGGTAATTTTTCTAAACAGAACTCCAATGGCTCAGGCCAAACCGCCAACCAAAGAGGACCCATGACTTCAACTGCATATGTAGCAGAGGATGGCCTTATCTGGCATCAGTGACCCTTGGTCCTGTGAAGGCTCCATGCCCCAGTGTAAGGAAATGCTAGGAAGGTGAGATGGGAGTGCATGGGTGCATGGTGGGGTCACCTCATAGAAGCAGGGGGAGGGGCATGGTTCAGGTGGTTTGCAGAGGGGAAACCAGGAAAGGGGACAGGAGTTGAAATGTAAACAAATAAAATATTGAATAAAAAATTATACGCAAAAAACAGAGAACTGATAAATGGGACCTCATAGAACTGGAAAGGTCTGTAAAGAAAGGACATTGCCAATAGAACAAATTGGCAACCTACAGATTGGGAAATTTTCTTAACTAACAACACTTTGAATAGAGGGCTAACATCTAAAATATGTAAAGAACTCAAGAAACTGACCACCAAGAAACCAAACAACCCAATCAAAAAAATTGTGTATAGAATTCACAACAGAGGAATCTCAAATGTCTGAGTAGCACTTAAGATGTTCAAAATCCTTATTGATCAGGGAAATGCAAATCAAAACAACCTTGAGATTCCACCCTACACCAATCAAAATGGCTAAGATAAAAACCTCAGTTGACAGCCCATGTTGGTGAAGATGTGGAGAGAGAGGAAGATCTCTCCATTGCTCATGGGATTGTAACTGGTACATCCATTACACTTTCAAGTGCTCCTTTTCTTCTCAAATTATACATTTTGTTTTTCCCTTGCCCACCTGCCTCCTTTCATTCCAGATTTGCTTAAAAGTGAACACTAATAACCACAAAACAAACTCTATACTAGGCTGTTTTGAGATGCTGTATGTCAATGGAATTAATCCAAAATTCATCATGTTAGCCTCAGGCAGACTTTTTGGAAAAGAGCATATGCACCTACATTCTCTGCTAACCAATGACAGAATGATCCCTAGGCAACATAATAAAATCCTTTATCTCTAAACATTTTAAGACAAGCACCCACCATTCAAATCAGCCTCAGCATTACTGCCTTCCATGTTTATACTATGGTGGTCCATTAAGAAGCACTTTAAACATACCACTGCTTTTTAAATTCCAAGTTCTAAAATTCACATCCCTACAAACAAAATCATGCTCACAATACACAATGATAACCTAGTCCCTAGTACTAACTCCCCTCTTAGGGTTTTGTTGCTGTAATAAGATATTATGACAACAGCAGCTCTTATCAAAGGAAAAAAAATAAATTGAGTTGAGGCTGGCTTACAGTTTCACAGGTTTTGTCCATTAGTGACATTGTGGGAAGCATGCTGATATGCAGGCTGACATATTGCTGGAGAAGGATCTGAAAATTCAAATCACTGTAGTATATATAGTTATCCTTTAATATGTACCTATGCTTAATTATAAAACTCATTGATTATTATTTATATTTACTATGCTACAGATGCAATTGTATTCTCTTATAGATGAGAAAAGAGAAGTGTTGACATGCTTGTGAGCATTATGGTAAGCTTATCCCAGAGGCTTTGCATATGATATATTGATATATACAAAATATTGTGCTACAAAATAGGTCACAAAATATAGTGATGGACTACCTGGACAAAATTGGGGTAGAGTTTTAAAAATTATATGCCTTTCAGGTCCATAAATTAATTTAAGTAAAAATTATTCTTAAAATGGCATAATTTCTGCAAGCCTAAAGTTCAAATGTACATCTGTGCCATACAAATGGCTAGAATGATCCAGAAGTTGAGGATTAACTAATGTCTCATTTCCAACTCCATTTTTCACTCTTTATTTTCTTTAATGAAGTTCATATATTCTTCTGTTACTAAAAACAATCTTCTCGAGTGTGGGGTTATATGTTTCTCCATAGGCTTCAACCTTTTCAACCAAAATACCACCCTTGAAACTGTAGTATTGAGCATATTGAAAATAAAATCATCCCTTAGCTGAAAGAAAAGGTTAGTCCTATTTCTAAGCAAAATACTGGTATTATGTATGACCTGCTGTCTAAAGAAATTATGGCAAACAATAATGTAGCAACACAGATATTATAAGGATCTCAAAATAGAAATGTTCATGCATTTAAATGTAAAATGCCCCTCCTAGTCGCAGGTGTTTGGACATTTCTAGCTATATCTGAAGGTTAGTTACCCTGTACAGATTGGAATACATTGGAACATGTTTTATAGTCTAGAGTGACTCCTGATATGGGAAAACATAGTGAGATTCCCCCGTTCTCTCATAGCATCAGTCTTGCCATTATGATTTCCAAACACAGTTGATCTAACCAAATCACCTCAAATATGGAACAAAAATTAGATCTTGTCTTCCTTAATTGGCTCTTTGAACAATGTCTGCCATAAAGAGAAGAAAATCAACTAATGTATTTGTTTACACTAAGGAAAAGGTAGTTTTCTGTGGCTGCCAGAGTGACTTTGTTTCTTTCATCTTTACTGCTAGACTGGTGTTTCTTCCAATGGTGGCTCATTATGTTCATTCCTTGTGATAGTAGTCAATTTGGGGAATTTCTTGGGATGGCAGTATAGATTTTCCTGTTTAGGTAGATCTCAGAGTAAGATTATCAGGATAACAAGCCCCAGTCGTTAAGACTCTCATGTCTTATGTATTTGCCTAAACCTAAATACAATGTGTGTTAATTACTTTGTTGTTTTTCTTCCACAATAATACTGTCTTTCATTAGTAAATTATAGAAGACAGAGTTAGTTTGGACTATGGTTCCAAAAGGAGGGCAGCAAGCAGTAGGCATGGCAGCAGGATCAAAATGTTGAGGGATAAGGGATTTTTAAAACATAAAGAAAGGATCCCACTAGAAATAGAGGAAGGTTTTCAGCTCTCAGGCCCATCTTTGCTTAGCTCACCCTTTCCCTAGCAGTGCTGTACCTCCTAAATCTCCACAAATATCTCTACCATCTGGGAACCTCTTATTCCAGTAATGGAGCCTGCATCATAGTATTCAACATCTAGGCCATCCTAGGCCTCACAGTCATACGTTAATACAAAATACCTCAAAGTCCTAAAGTATTTCACAATGCCAACCCTGTTTAAAATATTCAATATCTTTGCTGAAAAACCCAAAGCAATCTCTTAACTGAAACATTCTGTGAACTCAAAAAACACATTACATACTTCCAACATATAATGGTACAGAATATACATTACTGTTCCAAAGGGAAGAATGAACACATAAGGATGAAACACTGAACCAAAGCAAGACTGCAGTCAGTGGAGCAAAGGCCAAATATTTCAGCTTGTTGTCCAATAACAAAAACCATTATGTGGCTCTGCTTGCCTAGACTTGCTACCTGTAATATAAATCTTTCTCTTGGGTTGATTCCATTCTCTCTATGGAGCTCTTCATAATAGATATATCATAGATGCTGGCATTCCAATCATCATAGCATCTCCCACTACAACACTGTATTAATTTTCTCAGCTTTATCTAGTGGATTCTTAGAGTCTCCACAGATGGAATCCTATGCCATGTGCTATCTAGCCTGTGGAATGATGCTTACTGATAATATTCCACAGGCTCAATGTTATACTGTCTTGACATTCTTTCAACAAATAAGTTAGCCTATTGCTTTTATATTTAACCTGAATCCAGTCTATAGGACACATGGAGAAGGCAGCTAGATTCTTTGACTAAATGCAACAGGAACAGCCTCTAGGCTAGTTGATAATGGTTACCCCATGAAATCCTAAGCCATCTTCATTGCTCTCAGTACTCTGACTTCCATGTTCCTACTTAAAAACCCCTTTACAGTTTGCTTATAAAAACTAAGTGCTTCTGTAATATAAAGTTCCAAGATCTTCTACATTTAAACAACAAACAAACAAAATTACCAAACAATAACAATAAGAAGGATGATCCAATGGCACAGTTCTTCAGTTCTTTATATCTATATAGCTCACTCTATGGTACCAATTCTAGATATGTGTCTTATTCTTTCTGTGTTCATACACTATGATCAAATGCAATGTATTGAAGCAAGAGTTTGCATTGCTTATGATTTTGTCGCAGAAAAACAAAGCACTAGGGATAGGAGCATCTCAAGAACAAAGCAAAGAGTACAATCTAGAAGTAGAATCAGGCTTTAAGGTTGTGAAGGCTGTGCTAGTAATATAGTCTTTTTACTACAGTTGCACTATCTTTTGTGTCTCCTCATACAGTGCCACATAATGGGCCACATAATGGGACCAAGTATTGCAATATTAAAGCCAACCAGAAAAGCAGAGACAATCACCATAAACAAAACAACAGTGTTTTAAACCCTATAACTCATCATGCTTTAGCTCTAGCTTTTGTTGTTTTTAATGTTGGTCCTAGGGATGAAATCTAGGTCCTTGCACAGGCTTAATAGAAACTCTATTTCTGTTGAATTGTATTACAGTGATGGATAATATTAATTGTCATCTTGAACTTGTCTCGTAGAATCGTCAAGGAAGCAATTATCTGCACATATATGTGAGATGGGTGCTAGAATCGGTACATCAAGTTAGGAAGACTCACCCTAATGATAAATCATTAATGGTAAGAATCATTCTACAGAATTAATAAAATTAATTAAAGTACAGACATAAATAAAGGAGATAAAACCATCCCTCTTTGGTCCTTGAATATGTCACTGTGTTCCATAGCCAGAAGTTCTAGGTGCCATGGCATGCCCCCCCCATAGATTGTACCCTTGATATATAAATAGTAATAACATTTTCATAAGTTGTTAATCACCATTCTTTATTTCTGTCTATATATCACTGGAAAATGCCAGCAACCAATATTTTGTTATAATACTTCCATAATAATTATTTGAAAATTGTATAGACCTGTAAATCACCAAGCCTAGCCACCTGTATTTGCTGCTGCCAATAAGTAGCATATGAATTTCAGGTGTTCTGGAAGTCTTAAATTTCTGTTTTTGTGAAGTTAGGAGTAAGTGTTCTTTTGGGTTACCTTATTTCACAGAACATGTGATTTCTAACCAACACTGTCTTCTGTGCTATGTCTTCAATTGCTAATTTATAATTTAACACAGCTGTCTAAGAATCCTCCTTCTAAACATTCTATAATGTCCTCACTTTTAACAGTTATTAATAGAACATACAAAAAGCACACATTTATATATCAACAATGAATGTGCCATATGTCACTGTTTACTGTGTGTAGTTTATTTCTTGTTGTTTAGCAATTGACATTTGAATTGTATCCAATGCACTTACACTATCATGAGACAACATTTAAAATCTGATTGCATTAAGATTAAGGAAAAAAGTTGGTGAGAAGTTGCTGCAGGTAAAGGCATTTGTTGCATAAGTCTAAAACACGAATCTGTTCTCTATAACTCACATAAAGATAGAAGGCAAAAACTCATAGCTCAGTTCTCAAATCCCCTCATATAAAGCGTGACAGAAGTAAATCATGGTGCAGTAGCCTACTCGTACACACAGAGACACAATACAATAACAATAAATTTAAAAATGAATTTGAAATAAAATAAGTAGATTTAATTGATTATTTAATTCATTAAAGAAAGAAACAACATTAATAAAAAATAGACAGAAGATATAAGAAACTGAAATTTATTGTAAGTTCTCATACTACTTCCCTTTGTAAAAAATATATTTTTAAAAATTATTGCTCTTCCGGCCGGAACAGCACCCGGGTAGCTAGAGCGCAGGGTCGGCTGACACCCGCCAGCTACCCACAACACCCGCCACAGGATCTTAAGACTTCTGGTGAGTGGAACACAGCTTCTGCTCCAATCCAATTGCGCGCGGGACCTGAGACTGCATTGGTTAGGGAAGCAGGAAACCGGCCTGAGTAGGACCACAGGCCTCTTCCGGCAGGAACAGCACCGGGGTAGCTAGAGCGCAGGGTCGCAGGGTCGGCTGACACCTGCCAGCTACCCACGACCCCCACCACAGGATTTTGAGACTGCTGATGAGTGGAACACAGCTTCTGCTCCAGTCCAATCACGCATGCTTTGGTTGGGGAGGCAGAAATCCGGCCTGAATAGGGCCACAAGCCTCTCCAGTCAGAAAAGCACCAGGGTAGCTAGAGCGCAGGGTCAGCTGACACCCGCCAGCTACCCATGGCCCCGCCACAGGATTTTGAGAATGCTGGTGAGTGGAACACAGCTTCTACTCCAATCTTTAAACAGTGGCAACGACAACAACTAACCCCAGAGATTACCAGATGGCAAAAGGTAAACGTAATAATCTTACTAACAGAAACCAAGACCACTCACCATCATCAGAACCCAACACTCCCACTTCGCCATTCCAGGGCACCCCAACACACCTGAAAAGCTAGACACGGATCTAAAAGCATATCTCACGATGATGGTAGAGGACTTCAAGAAGGACTTTAATAACACACTTAAAGAAATACAAAGGAACACTGGTAAACAGGTAGAAGACAGTAAAGAGGAAGCACAAAAATCCCTTAAAGAATTGCAGGAGAACACTGCTAAAGAGTTACAAATCCTTAAAGAAAAACAGGATAACCTAATCAAACAGGTAGAAGTCCTTACAGAAAAACAGGAAAACACATCCAAACAGATGATGGAAATGAACAAAACCATACTAGACCTAAAAAGGGAAGTAGACACAATAAAGAAAACCCAAAATGAGGCAACACTGGAGATAGAAACCCTAGGAAAGAAATCTGGAACCATAGATACCAGCATCAGCAACAGAATACAAGAGATGGAAGAGAGAATCTCAGGTGCAGAAGATTCCATAGAGAACATTGGCACAACAATCAAGGAAAATGTAAAATGCAAAAAGATCCTAACTCAAAACATCCAAGAAATACAGGACACAATGAGAAGAGCAAACCTACGGATAATAGGAGTGGATGAGAATGAAGATTTTCAACTCAAAGGACCAGCAAACATCTTCAACAAATTTATAGAAGAAAACTTCCCAAATCTAAAGAAAGAGATGCCCATGAACATACAAGAAGCCTACAGAACTCCAAATAGACTGGACCAGAAAAGAAATACCTCCCGACACATAATAATCAGAACAACAAATGCTCTAAATAAAGATAGAATACTAAAAGCAGTAAGAGAAAAAGGCCAAGTAACATATAAAGGCAAGCCTATCAGAATTACACCAGATTTTTCACCAGAGACTATGAAAGCCAGAAGATCCTGGACGGATGTTATACAGACACTAAAAGAACACAAACTCCAGCCCAGGCTACTATACCCAGCCAAACTCTCAATTAACATAGATGGAGAAACCAAAGTATTCCATGACAAAACCAAATTCACACATTATCTCTCCACGAATCCAGCCCTTCAAAGGATAATAACAGAAAAAAACCAATACAAGGACAAGAACCACGCCCTAGAAACAACAAGAAGGTAATCCCTCAACAAACCTAAAAGAAGACAGCCACAAGAACAGAATGCCAACTTTAACAACAAAAATAACAGGAAACAACAATTACTTTTCCTTAATATCTCTTAATATCAATGGACTCAACTCCCCGATAAAAAGACATAGACTAACAAACTGGCTACACAAACAAGACTCAACATTTTGCTGCTTAAAGGAAACTCATCTCAGAGAAAAAGATAGACACTACCTCAGAATGAAAGGCTGGAAAACAATTTTCCAAGCAAATGGTATGAAGAAACAAGCTGGAGTAGCCATTCTAATATCTGATAAGATTGACTTCCAACCCAAAGTCATTAAAAAAGACAGAGAGGGACACTTCATAATCATCAAAGGTAAAATCTTCCAAGAGGTACTATCAATCCTGAATATCTATGCTCCAAATACAAAGGCAGCCACATTCATTAAAGAAACTTTAGTAAATCTCAAAGCACACATTGCACCTCATACAATAATAGTGGGAGACTTCAAAACACCACTTTCACCAATGGACAGATCATGGAAACAGAAACTAAACAGGGACACAGTGAAACTAACAGAAATTATGAATCAAATGGATCTGGCAGATATCTACAGAATATTCTATCCTAAAACAAAAGGATATACCTTCTTTTCAGCACCTCATGGTACCTTCTCCAAAATTGACCACATAATTGGTCACAAAACAGGCCTCAACAGATACAAATTATTGAAATTGTCCCATGCATCCTATCAGATCACCATGGACTAAGTCTGATCTTCAATAACAAAATAAATAATAGAGAGCCAACCTTCACGTGGAAACTGAACAACACTCTTCTCAATGATACCTTGGTCAAGGAAGGAATAAAGAAAGAAATTAAGGACTTTTTAGAGTTCAATGAAAATGAAGCCACAACATACCCAAACTTATGGGACGCAATGAAAGCATTTCTAAGAGGAAAACTCATAGCTCTGAGTGCCTCCAAAAGGAAACTAGAGAGAGCACACATTAGCAGCTTGACAACATACCTAAAAGCACTAGAACAAAAGGAAGCAAATTCACCCAAGAGGAGTAGACTGCAGGAAATAATCAAACTCAGGGGCAAAATCAACCAAGTGGAAACAAGAAGAACTATTCAAAGAATCAACCAATCAAGGAGCTGGTTCTTTGAGAAAATCAACAAGATAGATAAACCCTTAGCCAGACTCACTAGAGGGCACAGGGAAAGCATCCTAATTAACAAAATCAGAAATGAAAGAGGAGACATAACAACAGATCCTGAAGACATCCAAAACACCATCAGATCCTTCTACCAAAGGCTATACTCAACAAAACTGGAGAACCTGGATGAAATGGAGAAGTTCCTAGACAGATACCAGGTACCAAAGTTGAATCAAGATCAGGTTAATTATCTAAACAGCCCTATATCCCCCAAAGAAATAGAAGCAGTCATTAATAGTCTCCCAACTAACAAAAGCCCAGGACCAGATGGGTTTAGTGCAGAGTTCTATCAGACCTTCAAAGAAGATCTAATCCCAGTTCTTCACAAACTATTCCACAAAATAGAAACAGAAGGTACTCTACCCAACTCATTCTATGAAGCCACAATTACTCTGATATCTAAACCACAAAAAGACCCAACAAAGATAGAAAACTTCAGACCAATATCCCTTATGAATATTGATGCAAAAATCCTCAATAAAGTTCTTGCTAACCGAATCCAAGAACACATCAAAACAATCATCCACCCTGACCAAGTAGGTTTCATCCCAGGGATGCAGGGATGGTTCAATATACGGAAATCCATCAACGTAATCCAGTATATAAAGAAACTCAAAGACAAAAACCACATGGTCATCTCATTAGATGCGGAAAAAGCATTTGACAAGATCCAACACCCATTCATGATAAAAGTCTTGGAAAGATCAGGAATTCAAGGCCCATACCTAAACATTATAAAAGCAATCTACAGCAAACCAGTAGCCAACATCAAAGAAAATGGTGAGAATCTTGAAGCAATCCCTCTAAAATCAGGGACTAGACAAGGCTGTCCACTTTCTCCATACCTATTCAACATTGTACTTGAAGTCCTAGCCAGAGCAATTCGACAACAAAAGGAGATCAAAGGGATACAAATTGGAAAAGATGAAGTCAAAATATCACTTTTTGCAGATGATATGATAGTATATATAAGTGACCCTAAAAATTCCACCAGAGAACTCCTAAACCTGATAAACAGCTTCGGTGAAGTAGCTGGATATAAAATTAACTCAAACAAATCAATGGCCTTTCTCTAACACAAAGAATAAACAGGCTGAGAAAGAAATTAGGGAAACAACACCCTTCTCAATAGTCACAAATAATATAAAATATCTTGGCGTGACTCTAACTAAGGAAGTGAAAGATCTGTATAATAAAAACTTCAAGTCTCTGAAGAAAGAAATTATAGAAGATCTCAGAAGATGGAAAGATCTCCCATGCTCATGGATTGGCAGGATCAACATTGTAAAAATGGCTATCTTGCCAAAAGCAATCTACAGATTCAATGCAATCCCCATCAAAATTCCAACTCAATTCTTCAACGAATTAGAAAGTGCAATCTGCAAATTCATCTGGAATAACAAAAAACCTAGGATAGCAAAAACTCTTCTCAAGGATAAAAGAACCTCTGGTGGAATCACCATGCCGGACCTAAAGCTTTACTACAGAGCAATTGTGATAAAAAACTGCATGGTACTGGTATAGTGACAGACAAATAGACCAATGGAATAGAATTGAAGACCCAGAAATGAACCCACACACCTACGGTCACTTGATCTTTGACAAGGGAGCTAAAAACATCCAGTGGAAGAAAGACAGCATTTTCAACAAATGGTGCTGGCACAACTGGTTGTTAACATGTAGAAGAATGCGAATCGATCCATTCCTATCTCCTTGTACTAAGGTCAAGTCTAAGTGGATCAAGGAACTTCACATAAAACCAGAGACACTGAAACTTATAGAGGAGAAAGTGGGGGAAAGCTTTGAAGATATGGGCACAGGGGAAAAATTCTTACATAGAACAGTAATGGCTTGTGCTGTAAGATCGAGAATTGACAAGTGGGACCTCATGAAACTGCAAAGCTTCTGCAAGGCTAAAGACACCATCAATAAGACAAAAAAACCACCAACAGATTGGGAAAGGATCTTCACCTATCCTAAATCAGATAAGGGACTAATATCCAATATATATAAAGAACTCAAGAAGGTGGACTCCAGAAAGTCAAATAACCCCATTAAAAAATGGGGCTCAGAACTGAACAAAGAATTCTCACCCGAGGAATACCAAATGGCAGAGAAGCACCTAAAAAAATGTTCAACATCCTTAATCATCAGGGAAATGCAAATCAAAACAACCCTGAGATTCCACCTCACACCAGTCAGAATGGCTAAGATCAAAAATTCAGGTGACAGCAGATGCTGGCGAGGATGTGGAGAAAGAGGAACACTCCTCCATTGTTGGTGGGTTTGCAAGCTTGTACAACCACTCTGGAAATCAGTCTGGCGGTTCCTTAGAAAATTGGACATAGTACTACCGGAGGATCCAGCAATACCTCTCCTGGGCATATATCCAGAAGATGTCCCAACCGGTAAGAAGGACACATGCTACAATATGTTCATAGCAGCCCTATTTATAATAGCCAGAAGCTGGAAAGAACACAGATGTCCCTCAACAGAGGAATGGATACAGAAATTATGGTACATTTACACAATGGAGTACTACTCAGCTATTAAAAAGAATGAATTTATGAAATTCCTAGCCAAATGGATGGACCTGGAGGGCATCAACTTGAGTGAAGTAACACAATCACAAAAGAACTCACACAATATGTATTCACTGATAAGTGGATATTAGCCCAAAACTTAGGATACCCAAGATATAAGATACAATTTGCTAAACGCATGAAACTCAAGAAGAATAAAGACCGAAGTGTGGACACTGTGCCCCTTCTTAGAATTGGGAACAAAACACCCAGGGAAGGAGTTACAGAGACAAAGTTCGTAGCTGTGATGAAAGGATGGACCATTTAGAGACTGCCGTATCCAGGGATCCATCCCATAAGCAGCTTCTAAACGCTGACACCATTGCATACACTAGCAAGATTTTGCTGAAAGGACCCAAATATAGCTGTCTCTTGTGAGATGATGCCGGGGCCTAGCAAACACAGGAGTGGATGTTCACAGTCAGCTATTGGATGTATCACAGGGCTCCCAATGGAGAAGCTAGAGAAAGTACCCAAGGAGCTAAAGGTATCTGCAACCCTATTGTTGGAACAACATGATGTACTAACCAGAACCCTGGAGCTCTTGTCTCTAGCTGCATATGTATCGAAAGATGGCCTAGTCGGCCATCACTGGAAAGAGAGGCCCATTGGACTTGCAAACTTTATATGCCCCAATATAGGGGAATGCCAGGGCCAAAAGAATGGGAATGGGTGGGTAGGGAAGGGGGGGGCGCTATGGGGGACTTTTGGGATAGCATTGGAAATGTAACTGAGGAAAATATGTAATAAAAATTAAAAAATTAAAAAAAAAAAAGAGTGTAGCCCTGGTAAATCAATGAGGCTTCCGTGAAAAGGAACACAACCAAAAATATTTTGGGTGCACAAATTGGTCTTTATGGTTTAAAGAAAAAAAAGACACAGGTTGAGAAAGAGAAGTGGATTTTGGAGACTTTATGGGGAAAAAATGATCAAACACATTGTACAAAATTCCAAAGGAACTAATTAAACTAAATTTAAAAATTTTAAAAAAAATTATCTGCATATGTATGTGTCCTGTGTAGAACTGTGGGCAAGTAAGGCAGTTGCCAATGGAGCCAGATAGGACATTGGATTGCCTGGAACTTGAGTTACAGGTCATTGCAGGCTCCCAAGTAAATGCTGGGTATTGAACTCAGTTCCTCTACAAGGGTTGTAAACAATATTGAAGGATGTGCTATCTCTTTCAAAGATAAACGCACTCGCTTTTTCAAAAAGTATAGAGCACATCAATACAGATAAACATTGGCTAATGTTTTTAAGGAGTTTGTATTGTGGGGCGAAAAATGCCCAAGGAGTAGAACATGACTTTGACAGGTGTTAAAAAATATTCTGTTTCTTAATTGTGGTAATTTGACGAAGCTTATTAAACTGTATGTGTCAAAAGATGTAATCTTACCCTCTGAAATTTTTAACAAAATAAACCTCATTTAAATAAACTAGAAGTGTCTGACACCCAACAGTCACTGAATAGATAACAGCTTTCTTCCTCACTGTCACTTAGAACACTCACACATGGATAACATTCTGCTAGAGCATGCCAAGGCACAAAAGTACAGGAAGGGATCCTACAGGAAGTGCATCCTATAGTCTGGCACATCCATGAGTATGGAGAACTAATGAGAGCTATACTGGGCTAACAGCGCCTTAAAGAAAGTGGGTGTGAAAATTTAAAGAAAACACAGAAAGTTAGACTTCTGAGCACTTTCTCTTCCTAGCTACACGAGTGATGGGTAGATTTTATGTTTCCCACTATTGGGAAACTAGTCTCACATATACAAACAATGTTTTCCCTCTGAATACTTCAGGTAGGGTAGTACCAATTTAAAATCAGGCATACAGAGCTTCTTTCTGAGGTCTCAGCAAAAGGAATACCACACCAATGCTGCACACTTAGAATTCACCTGAAGTTTGTAACCTCAGAGCTCTCTAATACATTCTAAGTACTTGTGATGCTATGGGTTTGGTAATTGTATATCAGATTGAGGGGTTAGTCAAGTTCAATAGAAGAAGTAAAACCCTTATAAGTAGAATTCGATCAAGCTATACAACTTAAGGCTTTTTACCTGCTAACAACCCAGCCTAAGGGTAGGTTATAAGTATATAAACAAGCAAGATAGAAAAGTTTATAAGCTTGCCCATAAAAATTCTAAGTTTTGCAAACTTAGTGGAAATTTGGTCATTCATCAATTAAGAACTGGAAATCTTTGAAAACCTCTTGAATGAAACAAATTTATCTAAACTATGTAGATCTGGTAGAAACTACATTTGGATTGATAACTGCTCACTTCCTAGTTCTGTTTTGTCTCACAAATTATTTTATATCAAACTGTGATTCATTTTTCTGCCTCATTCGTATACTTAGTGGGTAATATCAAACCATATGATTCACGTAAAAAGTCAAGTAAAAGTGCTTTTGTTAGTATTTTTATTTACTTTAATATAGGTAAGAAAAAAACAGATCTAGACCTAAAATTTAAAAAGCAAAGCCTATAGGCCTTAATAAGACAGCTATTCTGGTAATCTCATTTGTTCCGTTTCCCTTTTTACGTTTAAATCCTAAATTATTCATTTCGTTTTTGTTTTACAGGGGGTAGTTTTTTTTCTTTAAATCAATGGTGTTGTGGGAGGTTTGGGCAGAACACATTACAAATCATACCTGCATACTATTTGTGTAGCCGTTGTTCCACACAATGCTTTAGGGAATTTGTTTTTGTGTAGTAAGACAACTAGTTTAAGTATGAGGTACTATTTCCAAGTTCCTTTGAAGAAGGAGGACACAAACTTTGCAAAAGTAGGTCAGGTGTTCACATCAAATAGGTGAAGGAGGCTCAAAAATTCTTTATATGTAGAAATCATTTTCACAAATATAAAATTAAAACTGTGTATGTAGTCACTGGTTTTATGAATATTGCCATCTTATTTTTCCTTGCTCTGCCATTCTTTTTTGTCTTCAGTAATATTTATCATTTAGAGTTTATTTATGTAGTATTAAAATTGCTTCTTATATTTCACACAGTGTAAGACTGTTTCACTACATTAATTGTTTCACATACTAAGGGAAATGATGTCAGACATTTCCTGCATACAGATGAAGAAACTGAACTGCAGAACTCTGGACCTGTTGTGCTTATTAAGAGGCAGTGTCAACATTTATACAAGGCAGTGTCCATGCATACCCTGACAGTATTGCTGGTATGTCAGTGAAATCTGGACAGAAATGCATACTGACTATTGCTCCTATGTGGCATGAATTTAGACGAACAACTCGAATCAGATTTATACATTCATTCAAAAGAAACAGAGCAGCTTGTATGGTGGGCCTAACATTAGGAATGATGGCAGTAACTTTGATAAATCTTATGTTTTGAATGCTTGTGTTTGAATGTTTATAGGTTTAAAAAAAAAACTTGCTGTGTAAAAATGAGGATCTGAGTTTGAGTCTCCAGTGCCTACATAAGAAGCCAGAGATGTCCTCATGTGCCTTTAATGAGATTAGGAGTAAAAAGATAAAAATTGAGACAATGATCTTTCCATCAAGTTTAGAGATGAAAAGATACAACTATTAAGCCAGTCTAGCTGATAAAGCAAGAGAAGGATGTAATGGTAGACCCAGTCTTAAGAGAATAAGGTGGAAAATGACAGAGCAAGACACCCTCCATCCTCCTCTGGATTCTGGATGCATGCATAATTTGATATACCAAGGGACATTTTTTTGCATAGTCCTGTGAACCTAGCATACCATATGCATACAGATGCATCACACACACACACACACACACACACACACACACACACACACGCGCGCGCGTGCAAATGCACAATCTTATGCCTAACAGCTTTATTATTAAATAATATTTTCAGAGTTTTTGAGAGGAGAAATAGATTTGTGTGTCTCATTCTCTCACTCTCCATAGTGATACCCGTTACCTTCAGTAACTTCACCTTCCTTCTCTGTTATATTAGATTCAAATATTGCTAAAGGGATATCGACTCTTGGAGGCTTATTATTTTTCCTACTCCAATGCCCTCCAGGGTGCTGCAGAACAATTTCTGCCACCTCATCATTAACACAGAGGTCATATCTAACTGAAAGCCAAACCATGCTCACGAGCGCACACACACACACACACAAACACACACACACACACACATGCATGTATGTGCTCATTAACAATTCTTATTTTTAAACTGGACAATATTTTGTAAAGAATACTGACTTCTAAAACTTTCATGTAAAGTGAGAAATGAGATATGTGGTGTATTGAGTGTTGTCAGTCATTTTTACCTTGACCTAAATTATAAAACCCTTTACCAATTCAATTAAGCCTTCTCTATATCTTTCTGATAGAAAATTCTCACAAGTGTGTCAGAAACATAGAATTGCCTATTGTAATGGTTAATGTTCTATTTTTATTTTATTATTTTAGAAAAAACATTTTAACTTAGTATCAATAATTAAAGTGCACAATTTAGGGAGTTATTATCAGTTTTAGAATTGTTTTAGGTTTTAGTGCTCCATCTGTAGCATAATATATAATATATTAAATTTGATTTTCCAGTTTAAATAATTTGTCTAACATGAGAAGATTTTGTGGCATAATATTGAAAATTAAACTAAGTAATTTTCCTTTTTCTTTCATTTGATCTATATTTTCAAATTAATGATTATCTGAAGTTTTTTTAAATGTTAGTTAATAATACTCTAGATGAAATTAAATTATATTAAATGTGATAATATAGCCTGGAATTTTAGACTGTTTTGAAATATTTATTAAAATGTTTACAGACTGCCTGGAGAATAAATAGAAATCCAGATAAATAAAGTATCATCACATTAACATTCTAGATGGTTCAGGTTTCCCTTCCTCCTTTCGCTTGCTAGTGGCTCTACGTGTGCTACCACAGTGTTCTGCAATAAGGTGTAGCTCAAGTCTGATGAATGCTTACATCTGTTGCATCTGCCCAATTGCATACATGTCAAGTACAAGCTCTTATTTTTATCATTCACAAAGAAATCTGTTACTAGCCTCTATGTACCCAAAGAAAGTTACAAATTCTATTTTGTCTGTTTGCTTATCTGTCTTGTCAGCTATGAAGACTCACAATGGCAGCAAAAACTGCAAGGATTAGATTATTGGAGTATCTTATAATGTTAACATGTCTTAGAAAATCATACTTCCATATGAAAAAAGCAGAATATTCTTTTTGGTTTTTCATTATGTTTTGTGTTTGAAACTGGTCATCTCTTTATATCTCTCTCTGGCCTGGAACTCACTGCAATCCTCCTGCCTCAGCTTCCCAAGGGCTGGGATGACAGGTCTGTGCTATCTATGCTCCCTCCTCACCCACCATGCCTTAAAAGCAGAATATTCTTAGATACACAATAATTAGTACTATGTTCTTGGCACAAACTAATGATGAAATGTTAATTTGGACAAATTAAAGAAAAGCAGTGTCTCTATCTTGTGATTCAAGATTTAAAACATCAAACATATCGACTAGACTGGAAGGTATATTGCACCATCATTGCAGTAAAAATAAAAAACAGTGGCCTCAGATTTTGCCTGAGTTTGAGACTGCTCAATAGTGAATGCTAAATTAAGCTGAGCTCTTATTTTTTATCATTACAAGAATAATATGCTATAAAGTTAAATATAAGAATGGTATACATCACAAATTACAATTATCTAATGATAAATGAATTATATCTTAATATTGTTAGATGTCAAAGATAACACAGATTATTCAAATTATTGAAATAGTGGAGAAAAGAAATAATGCACTTTGCACAAATGAATTTTTCAAATAATCACCTCTCTTTACTGGTCTATATTTACATATCAAGTTATTAATTACAATCCTTATGACTCTACCATTTATCTGTCAAAACTGTTGCAAGAACATGGGGAAATCAAATGGATTTAAACTACTAAATAAAAGCAGCAATTGCATCATTGGAGTGTTGGGGGGAGTTCTCTTTTTACTGCTATGCACAAGTCTCCATTGCTACAGCTTTCATTGGTATAAATGTGGTCTGAACGTCAACTCACATAACAGTTTTATAGCTTACTGCACTAATGAAAATGATTAAAGATTCATTTTATATATATTTTTGGGCCATCTTTTAACCAGGAAGCTAGCTAGCTAGGTTTCCATTTTTTTTAAAGTTTTTATTTCATGAGAAATATATAATTCAGTGGTTTTTCTCTGAAATTTATCCCATGTTAATAGATATGGCTTGCTTTTTAATAATCAGTATGAATTAAGAAAGATTCATTTTTATCACTTATTTACACAATTAATATAGGCTCTTTGTAGGAACTGATGACTATTGTACACACTAATAAAGGTATAAGACAACTGGATAAATATACTTATGGTCAAACCAACATGCTTTACCTACAAGAAAGTGGGTAAAAGAAAAACCAAATTATTATTTTTAAATTGATTCAATGCTTAGCTTAAATGTAAACAAAAGCAGCATATTTCTCTATCTATACTTTACCGTACTCACCAAGGTACATAAGATACAAAATCTTGATGCAGGATTTTGTCCTCAGAGATGCTAAGATGTTTTATTAATTATCTATAGGAATTTTTCTTTAAAAACATGAGAATTTGCTTGGAGCCTGAAATGTAAAATTTTAAATATTTATTAATGATAAGGATTGTAATGTAACTTTTTTTTCCAAAATCAACAGTGTCCAGGAAATAGTTTAATGCTAGGTAGTGGCAAGAGTTAAACATTAATGTTATATAATACTGTATTTTTTAAAGTAAGGAAAGTAGGCCACAGAGAGGACATGAAAAACATGAGCAAGAAAAAAACAATACTTAAATATTTGACATATTGGGGACAAGGTATTTTTGACGGATCATTGTCTTAGCTTGTTTTATGACCCACATGGTTTGTTATATCAATCAGAGATGACGTTTTCTGAGTAAGCCCTCATTTATACATTTTCTTCCGAGTAGTCTGTCAGTGGTAAGGGAAGCATGGATTTATTCATTGCTCATTACTGACCAGTTCATAATATTTTTACATGTTCATAGAGTTTAAATACAAATTTAAAACTGCAAGTAGGTATTTTAATAGAGTGTCCATGATATGAGTCTGTGAGTATTTAAACATATACTAATGTAAAACTGAATATGGTTAATAATCCAGAATATAATATTATAAAGATAGATCGTTAAACAACTTTGATACACATAAACACAGAGGTGGCACTTCTCAAAATTATAGGTTAATATTAATTGTGGAAATCTTGAATCAAAGAAAATTCCTAATGTAAGAGTCTTTTAAAAAGAATTAAAGAGTAGAAATTCAGAACAACTTTTGTTAATTATTACAAATTATATTTACTCTCCGTTGTTTAAAAATCATCTAAGTAATATGCACTTTACCTTCAAATACCTCTCTTCCTGCAGACAAGTTTTTAATGTATCAGTGTAACCACAAAGAAAATCCTGAAGGATGCGTCTTCTGTTTCTTGTTTCATCGTTTCCCTTAGTTTCCCCCAGAAAGGCCAGAATTGTATTTATTATACATGACCTAACAAGAGCAGATAACATCTGTAATGGTTTTATTTGTGATTCCATTTCCTGCCTTGCATTAGATGCAATATAAATCTTTTACATAAAACATCAAAAGTGCTTTATTCTGACAATTAAAATAAAAGAAACAAAGCACTTCCAGAATGAAAACTGATCAGGTTTCCAACTAGCAGTCTCTGTTTATTTTATCTACCTGAAATATTTGCATCTCCGGAGTAAGTAGTTTTGCTAATCGGTTTACATCTTCAAGCTGGCTTCAGTTCCTTAAATATTTATACAGTCTTAATGTACATCATGCTGGTTTTATTAATTTTAACCCCAAAGCCTCCCCTACCAATTACTACTTAATGACTATATTGCTTTTTCTCTTGATCGCCTTTGTTCTTTGCTACAATATTAAAAGGGGGAGGTAGGAAGGAAGCATGAGGCTTAAAATCAAACAGCTAAATAAATTGCTACTCTCAAAGATCCACTATGAACATCCAGCGTCTCTGGCTCTACTCTGTTTCTCTAGCAAAGTTCTGTGATTGGTTTGGATTTGTTTTTTTATTAATAAGAGTTAATATGATATTAAGCTTAAGAAATAAGACAAAAAATTTCAATAAATGGAGTTGGTGTTTGGCTTGATGTCACTTGATAAAGTGTACATCAGAGACATTGAATCATCTTATATCTTTCGAGTGATCAGTAAAAGAAAACATGTCTTTGGCAAGCTTAGTAAGATTATGCAGCCAAAAAATAATTAAAGTGTTACACTCATGAGACACACTTACTATTTCACAATGTAAAAGGTACAGGTGAAAGAGATTAATTTCAAAGTCTATGGTATTTCTTTTCATTTTTCTTAATAGCCTAAGGTAATAATTATTTTAAGATGTGAAATATACATGTATGTACATATGCATTTATGTATGTATCTGCGAATAAAGATATTCTCCATCTCATGACTTCTAAAATAGTGTCTTTAGCTTTAGTGAATATGTTTATTCATCTAAATTTTACAATATCCACAAAAATACATTTCAGCACAAATATGAATAAATTTGTGTTCTCAGAAGAAAATTATGTAGTCTTTTGTTTCACATTTGGCAACAAAGAATGGTATTACCTACAAAGAATATATTAAATATATTTTACTCATGTTTTATTGTTCTGTGTAGCTCACAGATATATATCTATTTTATCTACAACTAAAATATTTTATCTATATCATTTTATCATTTATCAGTCATCAATACGTTATTCAAATTTCTCTACGTAGCCGGAATTCACAAGGCACCAAAAACACTACATTAACCAGCAGTGCATTCTAAAACAGCAAGAGCAATGAATATATTTGTTCACATTTGACAAGTGTATTACATGTTCATTTTAGCTGCACTGCTAGGTCCTAGTGCTATTAGTGATACAAATATTTAAGAAAATGTCGTTGTCTTGAAACCTAATTATTCTCAATGAGCTTTTGATTATCTCAATTTCTGACATTCATTTCAGGTTTGCTGATTGTCAGCTATAATAAAAGCTAAACAATACAATTTATGTTAAAGGAAAAAAATATATAAATCAACTATTTAGGCGGCCTACACAACCTGAAAACTTAAAACTCTTTTTTTGCTTCACAATTTATGAGGTATTTTCAAAACTTAAAAATCTTTGCACATTGCACCTAATATTTATTTCTTAACACATGCATTCTTTCTGAATTGCTTTTCTTTGTAAAATTTATGTAAATATCCATATGTCCAGTGTACACTCTTACATTCATTAGTTGCTAATATAAAGTAAAATTTTACACATTTTTTCTGCTAATACTGATCAATTAACTATTGGCTTGAAATTCTCACAGATTTTAAGTAAGTAAACACTTTTCAAATATTGTATCTTTTTTTATTTTTCAAAGATATGTACACTTTTTTTTCCAGGTCTGTGTTTCTGGAAACACTGGGTTTGTCCGGTCTCTACCTAAATCTGGTTTTGCAGAACAAGTTTTACGTGTGCTACCCACCATCTTGCCATTTTCTCCAAGGTCTGACTGTTTCTGAGAGAGTAATAACCTAGCTATTCTTTAAACACACCCAATTTTCTCTGATTTTAGCATGTTCATTTCTTGAGCCATGACTTTCTAGCCCTTTACATAAGCATCCTTACTTTGTGAAACCTCAGAATAAAACCTTTAAATTGCATAACCAACTCCTGATCATTGAGCTTTCTTATCATGCACTATCTCATCTATCTATCTATCGATCGATCGATCGATCGATCTATCTATCTATCTATCTATCTATCTATCTATCTATCTATCTATCTATTTGTTATTTTTGGTTTTGCTTTGTCTCCCTCTATGATACATTTATTTTGCAAAGATCAAACATGCATTTGTATAAATTGTTTAATATGTTTAATAGGACAAGATCTGTTCTGCAATAGTGAGGCCACAGTCATTGCCTCTGTACGCACGTTGATCGTGGAGAGTGTGGCTACTGAATAGAAACTGCAGAAACCCTGTAGAAATTCATCCGGTCTGTTCAGTTGAAAATGGAGTAGTTCCCCATTCCAGAAAATCCCCTAAGCCACTTTTACCTGCCAGCATTGTTTCTTTTTTTGTCTTTGGGTGTCTTAAAATTTCAGGGAGCAGAAAGCTACTGAACCCAATATGTTAGAATATACTGCATCTACAAAATATTTTTGCTGTGTTAGCATGAGCTCTCTCTCTCTCTCTCTCTCTCTTCTCTCTCTCTCTCTCTCTCTCTCTCTCTCTCTCTCTCTCTCTCTCTCTCTCTCTCTCTCACACACACACACACACACACACCCCGAAGCACAAGCACTCTTACATTGATTAAAATGAAGAGTGCGATATTATTCTTCTGTTCATATTCTATTTTTGTTTTTGTAAAGCAGATATCACCAGTATAACAAATGTTTTCTAGTCTTCATTTTGATGAAAGAAAAAAAAGATCATATTATATAAATGTTAAGTGTATCTTATATTGAATACTGATAATGGTAATTTTCTGTGAGCATTTCCTAAGATCCGTCATCTATTTTATGACTGTACACACAGAACTTCGTCGCTTGAACTTTTTTCCCCTTTATACATAGACATTTTTATAAAATATTCATAAGAAATTGTTGACTGTAGAACTGTGGCAATTCTCTGGAGTGATCCTGGGAGTTTTTCCGTCAATGAGCTCCATGTGGCTCTGGCAGCATGGGCTACGCTCCATAAATCAGACTAAAACCATTTTATGCTACTTTCTAAAATTACTGCTATCAACAAAACCCATGAGCCTGAATTACTTAATCTATGCAGATGTTGTTAACTGCATTAATTATTTAATTCTGGCAATAAAACAGCAGTTGTATTTGCCTTCATACAGACAGACCATTCACAGGGTTCGCTTTTTTAAAGAATGTGTAATAATATAACCACTAGATGGGAGTAGACAACCTTCCAAGCAATGAACAGTTTGCCACTGGAAGTCCCTAGACTTTGATGTAAGGTAACTCTAGGTTACTGTATCACATTTCTAACCAAAGCTCAAAGAGGATCCTTTGTTAACTATTGCAAGTTACACTGAGATTGAGTTGTTTATGTCAAGAACTGAACTGATCTGAAAACACTTTCCTCTCCAGGGCCAGGATTGTCATCTATATGATTTCACGGTGAGCAAAGGACGCAAAAATATACATTTTTTAAAAATTTCTTTACTGACACAGAACCCACTTTGGATCATAGTTAAGAAACCAGTAGTTTGATAAATTAAGTTCTTCGTTTTGAAATACAGCTGTGTTCTAAAAATAATTACATAAACTAGACCTGAAGGAGAGGAGTCGACTAAGCTCCCGCTGTCTTAAGAAGGATGGCTAATTGAATAGTTCATGCACATGTGCTGAATAATAAGCACCTCCAATCAAAGATAAGCATAAAACAAAATGAATGTTTTTAACTGGGTTAGCTGCGCCAGTGAGCCTCGACCGGTCAATGAAGTTATAATTGGTTCTAATTACGACATTTCAAGACGTTAATGATTTTGTTGTTGTCATTGTTAACCTGTATCTAAATCAAGAACAAAGGTAAAAAAAAAAAAAAAAGTTAGAGGAAATAAACGTAAAATGACGAAACCGCATAATTCTTTCACCTTAGTAACCATATCCCAAACTCAGATTACTTTCTTGTGAGGCAGAGATGGATGATACACAAAATGTTCATCTTAAACGGCAGTAAATTTTTTTCCTCAAGAAAAAAAAATGTAATCTTAATTTTAAATGTTAAAATGAATCTTGCTCATTTCATTATTGCTCTTACCCCCCTTAGCAACACAGGCAGTGCAGTCATCAATATAAGGCAAAGGCTATATTGTCTGCTGAAATCTCAACCCTTAGGACTCTACTCACATTCCTGAAACCGGTCTGATTTTCCCTGTACAGCACTTATCTTTGAATCCGATTTGAGTTTTATGATAGTATGCTTTATTCATTTCTAATTGTTACTTATAGTTTAATTATAGATGTATTCTCAGAAGTTTCTCTTAATAGTATGCTTGAGAAAGTTTTCAAAAATTAATCTCGGCCTAGATTTTCTACATTGGATATTGTAACCACATTTTCCTGATTTCCAACTCAGAAGACCGCTACTATTCAATTATATCTTCATAAATGTAAATTTTATTCCAGTTTTAATATTTTTTCAAGTTAAATATTATCATTTTTTAAATGCCAAAAATGTAATAATATGTTTTATGGCAATTTTGCAAATTTAAATAACTAAGTAAATGTTAAATATGTCTCTTATGCTATTAGCTTGTAATAATACGTCTGTCAAATTATGAGCAAGAAAAGTTCTCTTTGTAATAATAGATAATAAATGCAATTTTAAAAGAATATTCTAACTAGATTTAAATATCTTTATCACAGCATTAAGGAAAAAAGAATTATGTAGCGCTATTTTATAGGAAAAATAACATTATTTTTCTTTCATATGTTTTAAAATAACCATTCTAATTCATACAAATGTTAAAATCATATGAAATCAGCTTAGTCTTTCAAATGCAAATGTTATGCTGTTACTAAGACCTTTAAGGGGATGGTAAATTGATTTCTGAAAAACAAGGCTATCGTTACGAAACACATACAAATTTCAATTCAAAATCAAAAGTTATTTAATTATCTTATGTGAATAAGCCTTAACAGAGTTGATATAAAAATTCTTATACTAAAATTTAATCATTTTAGTAAGAAAAGTAAAATAAAAGTTACTAAATGGTTATTGTTATATCTTAGCTTTAGTTTTAAATAATACAAATATTTTCATATATAGTTACATTTATTTAAATTTTCCAGTTTTAGTACTATAAGGTATAAATTGATTAATTTTTGGAAGGAATGTAGTACTAAATGTGCTTACATTTTTCTTTTTACTTTGGCAACCTACATTTTTGCATAATTTATTTTAACATCTTACTGGGCTTTGCAACCTTTCTCTCTGCTCTTTGGAACAGTTACTTTGGACTCTTTTCAGTATAAAACCTCATAATAGCCACAGAAAATTGCACTGAGTGTAAGTGTTCTGCTGTATTTAAACATTCCTAAATGTCCACTCCTCCATTAATAAAGACTGGCTTAAATATTTTTAATATAATTGAAAAAATTTTATGTGCATAGTTTTGCTTGCATATGTGTTTATTCACTGTGTGTGGAGGCCAAGTTTTCTAATCATAGTAAAATGAAAGAGTGAAAGACCTTAGTAATTGTAAGTGATTAAATATAACATGTATTTATTCTATTATAATTTCTTAGGTCCTGTTAATATTTTATCTGATAATAGGAACATGGTTTGCAAATGCCCATATATTATATTACCCTATTTTCTTGTAAAAATCACATATACTCATATATATATATATATGTATATATATATATATATATATATATATATATATATACACTCATGTTGTAAACAATATATACATATATATATGGATATTTTTGGAATTTATGTATCAATTTATCAAAGACAACTTTTGACATTCACAAAAATTTGAGATGTCTTAATAGGAACTATTTAAATCCCTTCATGTAGTCTAATTTAGTTCTTGATAGCTAATCTTGAAATCACAGAAAAATCTAAAATGACTCTGCTGTGGATGTAGTCCACACAGGTTTTCTTTCCTTTTTCTTTTTCCTATTTCTGGTGTCCATTTTGAAATTAAAAAAAAAAAAAAACTTGTATGCTAAATACGGAAAGAGCAAGCAGTCTTTCCTTGAAACAAGAAAAAAAATATTAAAGTACATTTGTTTGAACATGCCCAAAATAAATTGAATGAAACTGAGGGATATAAGCTGGCTCATTTTTGCTTTTATTTTATTTGCATTATGTTTCCTTGTTTTACATTATTACTGTGTGAGAGAAGATCAAACACTGAAGCTTCAGGTAAGTGCTGTGGCCCCACCCTTCTCATGCTGAGACAAATGTGCAAGTCACTCAACCTGACTTAGGAATAAGCCCCTCCTGTACACATTTCTCCTCCTCGTCCTCCTCCTCTTCTTCCTCCTTCCTCTCCTCCCCCCCCCCCCCCCCCCAGTCCTCCAAAATCACAGAAATGTTTTAGGAATTAATGGAATCACTTTTTCAAAAGTATATTCTCACCTAGGGAGAAAATGTTCTGAGTAAGTACAGTGGGATGACATCATAAGGCAAAATATCTTTCTAAAGGAGCAACTGCAAATATGAAAGAGATGGTAAACCAGGACAGTGAGCATGCAGAGAGAGGCAAGTTGGTACATCTGACATTATGCATATAGCACTGCAGCTCTGGAAGGCCCAGTCATGACTGAGAGACAGTGGTACCTGGGGTTTTATACAAGCTCAAGAAGTAAAATGGTTTCATTAGGACATGTGTTCTTTGTGTCTACAATCAGCCTGTGTATTCTCACTTATAATACGACCAATATAACAGAGACAGAACAGGCTTTGTTCCTGCATCCGACACTGATCGTTGTGGTAGAAAAAATATATATTCTTCACATGCACATATATTCTTTACCTGTCTACTTCTGTTTATCCAGCCAAGATTACATCTCAAACTACTGTTGGTAAACAGCAAGGAGTGAGTGATTTTTCTCTGCCTTCGAAATGGAACAAACGGCTAATCTTTCATAAATCCTGAACCTAAACAATGAAACACACAATACATGCTGCATTATATTTTGTGGTCCATTATAGCGTATCTCACAGATGATTCTTATTCTAATTCCACAGAGCTCATGAATGAGAACGAGGGGTGTATTAGGAAAGCCAGAGAACAAGGGGGAGCAAAACTCTGCCTTCAGCACTTCCTGTGAAAGCAGCTCAAGCTGTTGTAAACAATCTGATTTGATTTGGGAATTTTTCAAGCTTTCTTAACATAAACTTCATTTTAATTGCAGAAAATTCTTCCAGAGGGAATGGTTTTATAGTCAACACATAAGGTTTGAAAATCTTGGACTTCCTGCAACAATGGGTTCAAATCCCAACAGTGCCCCCATCCTTTGGTGGTGGCTGAGTTAAGTACCATGCGCGTGTATGTACATGTGTGAGCGGATATTTTACAGATGAAGCATCCAGAATGAGCGCATTCGTTTCACCGTGTGAAGTTCCCAGTGCAGTTTTCCTAAGAACAGAGTGTGTGGCTCATGAATGACTGCAGCTTCTGGGAACCTTGCCAAAAACCTAGGGAAACCAAGAGTGTGGCTTTGCTCTAAAGGAGATTAAACTCCCTATTTAAAAGCTCCCTATACTCCACCATTGTGAGGCTTACACTCATTACTTTTTCCATGTTAGATGGTGAGTTAATACACATGTCTAACTGCAATATCTTAATTTCCTTCTCCCTCTGTGTCTCAGAGTTAGTGGACTCACTAACACGTGCACCGTTCAGGGTTAGGATTTATAATAGCATGTACCAGATGCTATTGTAAGGGAAATAATATGAGAACTAGACAGAAAGTCCAAAAGAGTAACTGACCAACAATAGTTATCTTGGCAGGAATGTTAAAATAAATATATTTTAAGGTATGAGGTGACAACGTAAACTTCTCTTTGGATCACTTAGTTGTCATTTTCTACATACATATGGAGGTTTCTCATTATCAAGTATTTATAAAAAGGATTAAGGGGAAAGATGTGAATGACCTGCTGTTCATCCTCGTGCAACATTGGTTTATATGTGTGGCTATACATTTATAAGTTATAAACACAAAATATTTGTTAAATTAATCAGAATACCTGTTAATAACATCTTCTGTTGTCTAGAATGGATGGTAGCATATAATATACACACACACACATACACACACACAAATATATATGTATATTTTCATACATATATGAAATATGTCCACTTTACTTGACAAATTAACAACTAAATATAACAGATATAACTAATTTTTAAGTGTTTACAATTTTATACATTGATATTATATTGATGGAGCATATGAAATGTGATTTGAATTATAGCAGAAACAACAACTTTCTGCTTCTGTAGATATTTTCCTGATCATTTCTTTGTATTTCTACTTAAAGAATTGTTACAATTTAATCAGAAATACATTATATAGGTCTGAATAAAATAAATATCATAGGAGTTTCAGAAATATTATTCCTATTTTTAAAATAAACTACTGTTTTCTTCACCTCAAGGTAACATCTAAACTCAGAATCTTTATGGAGATGACATGATAGTCAGTGTAAATGTCATCTGAAAAGCCAGAATGCATCCTAAAACTTAAAGTTTTTTCTTTACTAGTTGTGATATTTATGTTATGTTTAGCAATATGGAAGTGCTTAGATATACAAATAAGGCATAAAATAATTATTCTATAATTATCCCAATAATTAAATTGAAAAAAAAAACAGATTGTAATTAAACAACATTTGGAATTAAAGGTAATACTCAAAACTATTGATATGATTAGACCCTGCAGAAAGCTGATTTTGTGACTTTAAACATTCTGTCTTGAACACAGGCTTTGTATCTTTTATACTCTTGCTTTAAAGAGAACATTGGTTTAGTACTTAGTGAAGTCTGGTGCTCAAAATGAGACATTAGCTTTCCTATTCCCCTTTCATTGTATTAAAACAAACCAAAAGAAAATGAAAAAAAAAAAAAAACCCAAAACTTTGGAGTTGTGGCTATTTACAGCATGATGGCATAATGATACACATAGAGAAAACAAAAACATACAAATAAACTAAATTCTAATATAAATGAGAAATATTAGAAAATCCATATGGTGAAAATTGAAAAATAATTAGCAAAAGTTGTCCTTTGATCTCCACATGTGTATTGTAACACATAAATACAAATAAATAAATACAATAAAAATTGAAACAAATTAATCTTAGTATAAAAACACAAAGATCATAGGGATAATTTTTATAATGCTATTTAAAATCAGTGCAAAATATCCATGGAAAATAAGCATAGATTAGAAAAAATACGTATGTGAAGCATATATTTGATAAAAATTATATGTAAAAATAATAGTAGTCAAAAGGAAAATGGTCCAAGCTTCTATATAAGCATAAAAAATGATCTTTTCACATGAAAGCATAACAAATTACCATACAGATAAACAAAATTTAAGACTAAAACTACATAATTTTTCAATTTGAATGAAAAATTTCTAAATATAAAATAATGGTGAAACAAAGTAAAACTTTGAATATGGTGGCATTTTTGGCTTAACATGGCAAAACAACTTTTAAAAATGTAGCATAATGGTGGAAAGAAAGAGATAGATGTGATGTAGCCTTGGAAGCATGTTCCTTTAGCACAGCCAAGTCCTATGCTCCAAACGAGGCAGCTTTGGTTCTATTGACTTTTCATTACTACAAAAAAAAAACAAAAAACAAAAAACAAAAAAACAAAATCAAAGAAAAAGCTTTGAAGGTGTGGCTATTTACAGTATTATGGCATCATTATATAAAATGAGAAAACTAATGCATACAAACATGCTAAATTCTAATAAGGAATATTTGGAAATCTATATGGTGAAATGGACAATAACTACCACAAGTTTTATTCTGACCTCCACATCTGTATTGTAACACACACACACACACACACACACAGAGACAGACATACACACAAATAAATAAATATAATAAAGATTTTAAAAACAAAGAAAAATGCTCTAGAGAAATGCAGATGTGGGGATATTGACTAGGATAACACTGGCAGCACCATCACAGCCCAAGGGAAAACTAAGTAAGTTCTCCATCAGCAGTAGATTATATGAATGAATTATGATTTGTGGGAAAGATCGTGTATATATCACTAAAGATAACCAAGTAGGGAATATAAATACTGTTATAACAAAAAAGTCAGTAATAAGATCTAAGATATAGGAACAAATTGTGGAATATGTGTATAGTTGTATATATTTATGTAAAATCAAATATACGAGTATGTTCAGGGTACATAGAAATGGATTATAGTCATAGATCAAAGCAAAGAACTAGAGATGAAGCACAGAAAACTCTTCATCTCAGCACTGAAAGGAAAAGGTCTGAGAGTGCAACTGGGTGTAAGCAGACTTCGCAGCAGTTTTCCTTAGTTTCAATATGTAGTAAAGAAGACAACACATGCAGAAATGAATTTTAAAAAATCCCACATACATAGAATTTTGAAGTAATGAAAATATTTAAATGGGATGATTGAGAAATAGTAGTGTTAAAAGATTTATAAATTTACTTTTCCCCCCACATTTTACCATTTAGTATATATTCTTCCTGAGGCAGAAAAACGAAAAAGCTTCATCAGACAGTAAGGCAATGGCTTCCATAGAAAGCATTTTCAGTAACCCTTCTAGTCTGTTGTACTACAGCACTTTGGCTATCTTCCATACTTTTATGGTGTTGTGAGTTTGTTTTCTGAGATGGGAGCTGTAAGTGTGCCACTTCTATTTAAAGACAAGGGACAACAGGAAACCATCCTGAGATACTGAAGTTGTTCTTATCCAGGACATTACTGAGGCAGCTTCACTCCAACATTTTTTATACCATCATCATCCATCATTGTCATCAGTGATTCTGGGATAAAAATGCCATAGACTTTAATGAAAATGAAGAAAAAGACAATGACAAGTAGAATTTGTTTGGAACTGGATAATCTCACTGGATGATAGGCCTCCCATGAAGACTGTACTCTTTTGTAACTGACTCATCTTTTTATTTCTTTTTTTTTTCTCTACGCATCTTTTTTCTTCTATTTAAAAAAAGTTATTATATTTATTTACATTCCAATCATTGTCTCCAGGTCCCCTCCCACAGTTCTTATCCCATTCTTCTGCCCCCTTGTCTCTAATAGGGTGCTTCTCCGCAACAGGCTTCCTGCTTCCTTGGGGTATCAAGTCTCTCAAGGATTAGGCACATCTTCTCCCACTGAGGCCAAACCAGGTAGATCTCTACTACATATGTGCCTAGAATTAGCCCTTGTATGCTCTTGGTTGGTGTCTCACTCTCTGGGCGCTTCCTGGGTTCTGGGTTAGTTGAGTCTGCTGGTCTTCCTCTGGGATCACTCTCTTTCAGCTTCTTCAGTTCTTCCCCTAATTCAACCACAGGGGTTCCTGACTTCAGTTCAGTGATTTGGTGTATCTCCCTCTGTCTCAGTGAGCTGTTGCCATGGCCTCTCAAAAGACAGTCATATCAGGCTCCCATTTTTAAGCATGTCAGAGCATCAGTAATAGTGTCAGACCTTAATGCTCATGCCCTTCCTCCCCCCAACCAAAATGAGATGGATCCCAAGCCTCTCATTGGACTACCTTCCTTCAGTCTCTTCTTCTTTTTTGTCCCCACAGTTCTTTTAGACAGGAACAATTCTGGGTCAGAAATTTTGACTTGGGGTTAACAACCCTGCCCCTCCAATTGAGGCTGTGTTTATCCACTGGAGGTGGTGTCTTTGAGTTCCATCTCCTGATTGTTGGGCATTTTGGCTCTGATCACCCCAATGAGTCCTGAGAGTCCCTTACCTTCTGGGTCTCTGGTACTTTCTAAAGAGTCCCTGCACCTCCCTCCTTCACCCCTGAGGCTACTTATTTCCATCTATTCTTTTGGTCATCTGGACTTGTCTCCAATCCTTTTTCTCTTTTGCCCTCCCTTTGCCTTCTCCCACCTAGATCCCTCCCACTTTGCCTCCTGTGATTATTTCCTTTCCCCTTCTAAGTCGATTTGAAATCTCCTCTCTTGAGCATTTCTACTTGTTACACTTCTTAAGGTCTGTAAATTGCATCCTATGTATTCTGTTCTTTTTGGCAAATATCCACTTATCAGGAGTATATACCAAGTATGTCATTTTGGGTCTGTTACCTCACTCAGGATGATATTTTCTAGTTTCATCCATTTGCCTTAAAAATTCAAGTTGTCCTCGTTTTTTATAGCGGAATAGTATTCCATTGTGTAAATGAACCACATTTTCTATAATCATTCTTGGGTTGAGGGACATCTGGGTTGTTTCCAGCTTCTGGCTATTACAAATAAGGATTTAAGTGGTGAGAGTGTAATGACTCTCTTTGTAATGGCTCACCTTTGTTCAACAATGAAAAGTTACAGGCAGAGGTTTCTATAAATTCTCTGCATTTCACATTACTTTCCAGTATTTATTTCATTCATAAAACTTCACATATTTTGTATTTGTTACCCATTAAATGCTTATTGTATTGAGTATTATCCAGTTTCATGAGAGAATGATAGTAGAAAAATGTTTCTGAGAGTAGAACAGTGCTTACTAATAGCAGGGACAAATAAGGGATAGACATGAAGACAGATAATCTATTTCCACTAAATTAGAGTTATGCTTTGACATGCACTTCTGGTGTGTTATCTAATTTCAAGGAACAAAAATATTCACAAGTTTTTAAGTAAAAAGAAATATTTCACTGTGATTTTTCATAATCCATGCAATATACTTTGACTATATTCACCCTCTATCAGCCCATTCAGCTCTTTTATCCATTACTTCTATTCTGTTCCTCACACTAACATTCCTCCTGTTACTTCATGAATAGATGCAAACAAACATCCGTTTACCTCAGTATGAACACCAAGGAGTGTAGGCACTTCACAAAAATCCAGTGAGGGGAATCCGAAGGGGTTTTTGGGGGAGTGAGGGGGGAGGAGGTGTTGGTTTTTGTCACAGTATATTAATTGTGTAGTTTTAATGAAAAATGGTTTTAACATCAATTTTTCAGAATCTATTCACAAGTACTGTATTTATGCAATTCCCACCCCTGCTTTTCCTCTTCTCTCTCTGTCTCTCAATCTCTCCATTCTTTCATTCTCTCTCTCTCTCTCTCTCTCTCTCTCTCTCTCTCTCTCTCTCTCTCACACACACACACACACACACACACACACACACACACTTACTCACTCACACATGAATCATGAGAAGTATAGTTAGTGGTCCTTTAATGTATATGTGTTTAGTGCTGACTATTTAGGATTGGAAAACCTATCAAAAGACTTGTCCATGGAGATAACTGAAACTCTTTCCTCTCAGCAGCCATCAACTAACGTAAGGTTTTGTAAAATTTTCCCCCACTAATGTTGGCGTAGTTACCTATTTTATAGGTTTTGAAAAATATCTATTTTAGAGGTATTTTATAGGTTTTATGCAGACAATTGTACTGTTAAGATTTGAACATGTCATGTGTAGATGATATTATTTTCACACTGATCATCCTGGTCCTCTGGTTCTAACAAGTCCATGTTATTCCATCAGGCCCTGGTGTAAGTTTTGTGTTGTAGATGTACCAGCTAGGACTGGACACTCCATGGCCACTTATTCTCTCAAATGTGATCAGAAGTAGCCTCATCTGATACAAAACAATCTTCTCTGATGAAGGGTGAGACCCGCAATTATCTACTGGGATAAAGTTGTATTTAGAATACAAATTGAAGCATTATTAATTTAGAAAATTGGCAATGTTCTCTTGTAGAGTCTATGACCTCTCCAGCCATGGGTCTTGGCTGTGTTTACTAAGCACTCGTTACTTCCTAATTTTGAGCAGACATTCAATCTAGTTACATAGCTTTTTGTTACCCTAATTTATAAATGTCACCATTGAATGGAGGCTATTTTCATGAGCTGCTCATATATTTTTCATAGTCTTTAGCAGTTGGATAGGACTGCTGATAATTTCTCTTCACAGCTTGCATAACAATGGAAGGTGTCCTATTGAAGCTTGAATAACACAAGGGAATTTTGTCACCAACAGAGCCACTCTAGCCTGGGTAAACACTCAGGAATGATGTATTCCTAGAGCAGTGTGCAAATCACACACGAAACTCCAAAGTCATGTCAGACAACCTCCTTTTCCCAAAAGTTCTTTCTCCTTAGGCAACTTTCAGAAGAGGTGTTTTGGACTGAATGCTTCATCCTTCTGTAACTAGTGAGGTTTGTCCACTTCTAAGTCTGATGAATTTTTCTCCCTCCCTTTTGGAGATAATATTTTAATCACTAGGAATTTGAAACAAACAGGTGTTTCCATAGTTGTGCCACATTGAGGTAGTGCCTCCTCTGAAACAAGTTTTTCCTCTGTTAAACAGAGAAACCTATCTTGCCATCTAAAGGCCAACTTAAACCAAAAATGTATTAAACAAAATGAGACATGCTTTAAGATAAGATATATACATATGTTATATACCTGGGAATCTCTGCCTTTCAAGGTAGACTTTAATTTTTTTTTCTGGGATTATTGGAATAGACAATTACTAAGTTATTTAAAAGCAAGGCAAATTTCAAGTATTATGATTGCAAATCTACAAGCTACTCATAACTAGGTTAAAGTATCGGCTTCCCACTACAACATTAAAAGTAACCCATTAAGTGATAAAGGTCCACAGACTAGTTATAACTCATTGGAAGGCAAATGATGGACCAACAGCATAGGCTTCAAACTGGTCATAACTATAAAGTGTAAACCAAAGAAAACAAGTTCAATTCACTATTTCTTACAGAATCAAAGCTAACAAGAGAGGTAAACTGATATTGATAAACATTTGGCACTGTTAGCTATTATTCCTGTTTTGATTGAGACATATTCTATGTAGTGATCAAGTTTTAGACATGCTAAAGCAACTTTCTTTAGGTCTAAGGTTAACTATTCCCATTTTGGTTATTCCCAGATGGTATAGTGATGACTTCATGATTTAGGCCATTTTCCCTAAAATCTACAAAAAATAATAGGAAGAATGGTTTATTGAACACATACCCTAGTACTAAATGTTCAGAACCTCAAAAGGGACTCGGTAGCATAATTGTAGTACTAGACTGCTGTTTGATAGGCTTTTTGTAGGGAAACAAAACAAAACCCAAAACAAACAATTTCAAAAGTTTAAAGGGTAAGTAGGGGAGCTGTTGGCTTAATATGCAAAGTATTATCAGCTAACCTTTAAACCAATTGTTTCTGATTAAGGTTAAGGGTGGTACTGAATGGATGGTGTACAGAAGAATTTCAGAACATTGAGATACCAAAGCAATAATATTATAATCATATATTTTTGGCTCCTTAGGAGCATTCTTTGGTGTCAGGCACAAAAACTACAGTGAGCTCATATGTAGGTGCAGGAAGGGCTGCCCAGTGATCAACTCTGACTCAAGATGCATTAGGCATAACAGTTCATATTGACATTTGATTTGATGAGTCCTGCTGAAAGCTTTGTGGGTAGAACATCCATAGGTCATGGTGTCCTTGCTCTACCCAAGACATTCCTCTGTGTCAGTGACTGGCAGACACATTATAACAACAATAAGAAAAAGCTGGTAGGCATGGAATAAAATGGCTACAGATATTCTGATGTAAGTATGTCCGACCATAACATCCACAAATCATTTTAGGTTTGTATGAGTCTACCCTTTCCTTTCTCTTAGGATTCTTCTACTACCTTTTAGTAGCTTGCTCAGGCAGGGATCCCATGGCTCTGGCATCTCCAATATCTTGGATTCTTCAAGGCAATCCAGGCTGCATATTTATAACTTTATGCAATGGCCTTTCTAGGTCTCCATGCAGGGACACCTTTGACACATGCCTGGTCTCAGTAGCTCTCCTTAGTCATAAAGATAACCCTTTACTTGTATGCTTGACTCTGAACTCAGAACCGCTTGGCTGAATCTGCCCAGTTCTAGTCCTTCTTGAGGTTAGAATGTGTTCTCACTGTTTAAATACATTTTTACCACATATCTATTGTTGATAGTTTCTTGGCTAAGCTTGAGAATCCTGTAACTTGCTCTGTATATTATGTTTGCCTTGAACTCTGAAATCTATCTGACTCTGCCTCCCCAGTGTTGGGATTAAAGTTATAGACCACTATAGCTAGCTCTAAGCTTTTTTCTAAATTCTCTTCACTAGTTGGAAGTTTTGATGGGTAGAGTTTAGCTCTGAGGTCACTATATCTTTATTCCACTTAGCATGAGGATTTTCTTTAATTTGTTTATATACTCTGATATTATTTTTCTCCTTCAACTGTACATTTTATATCTTTTCTTGCTTAGGTTACTGTTACTTATTCATTTATTTATTTATTTATTTATTTATTTATTTATTTATTTATTTATTTAAATAAGATTGGCCAGTAATAGCCACAAAATCCAAGCAATGCTGAGCTTTTTGGAAATGACATTTTTCAATGCTGTTAATCGATACCTTCAATTTAACCTCAGACATATCTTTTAGATAAGAGCCAAAGGCAGTCACATTCTTCACCAAAATATTACAAGAATGATATCAGGATCATATATTAATATCTTTTTGTTTTAAACCTCTGAGATGTTCTGCCACCGTTTGAATCATCCTCAGAACCTCTGCCTTCTGTGTTCCTACTCTTATGGTCCACTAAGCACCATTTAAACCATTCAACTGATTTTCTAAGTCAAAATCCAAAATTTCACATTCCTCCAAATAAAAGCATGGCATAGCCTTTAGAAGTATTCTTTATTTGGCTAAAGTAATTGGCTCATAGGCTTACAGCTAAAAACAACAACAACAACAACAACAACAACAACCAAACAAAAAAAACCCAACCAACCAAACAAACAAACAAAAAAACCCTCAATTATTCTTGCTCTTTCTGAACCTGGGCTAGCTGGTTCAACTTAGATGTTCTTGTTTAAAACTCCTTTTCAAACTGACTGATTCAAACGGACTTCTCTCTGTTTCTCTTGAATTGCTCTGCTTGACCTCAAACTAACACTGACAATCTGTTCCAATCTTCTGGATTGGAACTCTTTTCTCATTCTCTGCTCATTCCTTTTTCATCTATGTCTAGCTTGTTTTGTCTGAAACCAGTCTCTGTGAAACTGTCCCAGTAAAATGACTGTAAACTCAACAAACTGCACTGCCATCAATTCAACTTCACTGCACTGACTCTCAGTTCATTGATTCAACTTAACTGGCTGACTAGAACTATGGGATCTCCATGTCTCTGTCTCCTAAGTGCTGAGATTAAAGTTGTGTGCAGCCATGCCTGGAGATAAGTTTTTCTTTACCTGAAATTTGATCTATGCCAGGCTAGTTTTTGCTCAGAGATATTCTTGCCTGTTTCCTGGGGATAAAGGCTTGTCTGTATTCCAGCCAGATTATACAAACCTGGAAGGCTTGGATGTAATCCCTTGCTAGAGCAGCCATATTGCTGGATTAAAGTTCCTCTCCACCAGCCTATCACAGCAATACCCCA
The DNA here is from genome assembly GCF_978045245.1 of Mus caroli. NCBI lineage: Eukaryota > Metazoa > Chordata > Mammalia > Rodentia > Muridae > Mus > Mus caroli. The sequence continues at coordinate 127,688,787 of NW_028227261.1, read as the reverse complement.
GAATGATTTCTTAGGTTTGATATAAATGAAAAGGATAAATGGGTGTAGGCTCTCCCAGCCTAAAGCAGGCTGATCCAGACTTTGACCTTGTTGCCACTAAGAAGGAGATTACCTAGGGTGGAGCCTTCCGATCTAGATGGCTCTATTGTTTGGCCACCTGCTACTGCTTTCTCCAAGACACTGCTACCTGATGAGAGGTATCCTGCACAGGCTGGATCTAGACACCAAGAATGGACTGGCTGGGGATGGGCCTTCGCCCTTATAAGCACACTCTCTTAGTAAACTGTAGGGCCTTGAACAGAATCTTGTCTTGGTCTCCATTAATTTCTCTCGCAGTCTAGTCTCTTTCATCCCTAGCCTGCCTCCCAGGTGTACCCAGTTCAGGTAGGCCGCCGTCCGGTATACAACAAATGGGAGTTAAATAAAATTAAAATTTTTTCTTGAAGTACTCTAAAGATAATGAAAGTACAATTGTAAGTATACCATTTTTTTTTCTCTGTCTGCAAAGGAAACAAAACTTGCAAAATGACTTGCAAAATGGAAGAAAACTTCAGCTGACAATTAGGAGCTCTGCAGACACTGTGAGTGATATCCTAACTCAACAGCCAACCTCCCAAATAAGAGAAGGCTAAAAGTGAACCATCTTAACAGATATTTCTTTAATACTTTTAAGCCTAAAATAAACAGCAGGTACTTGGAAATGTGTTCAACGTGAAAAGTTTGAGGAATAGTCTGAGCATGGTTCTCAATTATAGAGCTCAGGATAAAACTTTTCAGAATAAAACCTTTAAATTGCATAACCAACTCCTGCATAACCAACTCCTGAGCTTATAGACACCAATCTAAAAATAAAAATATATAAGAATTAAATACAAATTTAAATTTTAAAAATTATATAATAATACTTTCTCTACAAGGGCAAGGAGAAGATACTATAGTCATGAAGATGTTTTACTTATGTAAAGGCTGTTCTATGTCACTCCACAAGTGCTGACCCCTACAATCTCCTCAAATTAGGAAAACTCAACTACATAATATATAGTACAGGATGGAGGCATTTGGAAATTAGCATGGAAAAAATTACATTTATTTATTGTTTATGTTTGCAGGCAGTGGAATACACATGCAGACTAGCCATTTGAAACAAGTAGTAATACATTTTTATTTACAAGCAGATGATTGATCTATCAATCATACAGAAGTACTGAAGACAATTTGTATAAAAGCTATGAACTAGCCCTCTGGCTGCTTGGTGGGAAGTGTTTGATGTCTTAGTTTTCAAAGTAACAGAGTTTAATTCAGTGAATAAAAAGGAATTCTGGTACTCTGGGTGAAATAACTTTGAAGTGTTTCCACCATTTCATTGGAATAAAGGATGTGCTAAAGAAACAGAAGATAAGGTGATTAGGAAACACTTATACATTAGAGGGAATATAAACAACACACTGTGAGAATGACTACACTACTAATATTTAAAGTTTTAAGTGGTTTTAACCCCTGAAAGTATTCAGAATGATTTCTTTTTCATATATTTTATAGCAGTCAGCATTGTAACAATAGGATAATGGTTTTCAACTATAAAAATGTGTGATATAAGACTAAAGTTTATTCTAAAACGTAATCAAGTATGTTATAAATCATATGCTGAAATTTGACTTCGATGAAATCAAGACTTTCAATCTCTGGGTACTAATTAGTGTCGTTAAAGATATATATAAAATCAGGAGCCTCAAGCTGTACTACAGAGCAATTGTGACAAAAACTGCATGGTACTGATACAGTGACAGACAGGTAGATCATCGAAGTAGAATTGAAGACTCAGAAATGAACCCGTACACATATAGTCACTTGATCTTTGACACAGGAGCTATAACCATCCAGTGGGAAAAAAAGCAGCATTTTCAACAAATGGTGCTAGATCAACTGGTGGTCAGCATGTCAAAGAAGGAAAAGCGATCCATCCTTATCTCCTTATACAAAGCTCAAGTCTAAGTTGATCAAGGACCTCCACATAAAACCAGAGACACTGAAACTTACAGAGGAGAAAGTGGGGAAGAACCTTGAACATATAGGCACAGGGGAAAAATTCCTGAACCGAACACCAGTGGCTTGTGCTGTAAGATCAAGAATTGACAAATGCAACCTCATAAAATTGCAAAGCTTCTGTAAGCAAAGGACATTGTAAATAAGACAAAAAGGCAACCAACAGATTGGGAAAAGGATCTTACCAATCCTAAATCCAATAGAGGGCTAATATCCAATGTATACAAAGAACTCAAGAAGTTAGACTCCAGAGAACCATCAGTTTGGCGGTTCCTCACAAAATTGGACACAGTACTACTGGAGGATCCAGCAATCCTACTCATGGGCATATACCCAGAAGATGCTGTAACATGTAATAAGGACACATGCTCCACTACATTCATAGAAGCCTTATTTATGATAGGCAGAAGCTGAAAAGAACCCAGATGTCCCTCAGCAGAGGAATGGACACAGAAAATGTGGTACATTTACATAATCAAGTACTATGCTGATATGAAAAACAATGAATTTATGAAATTTTTAGGCAAATGAATTGAATCTGGAGGATATCATTCTGAGTGAGGTAACCCAATCCCAAAAGTACACACATGATATGCACTCACTGAAAAGTAGATATTAGTCTAGAAGCTCAGAATAACCAAGATATAATTCACAGACCACATGAAGCACAAGAAGAAAGAAGACCAAAATATGGATACTTTGATCTTTCTTATAAACAAATGGGAACAAAATGCCCATGGAAGGAGTTACAGAGACAAAATGTGGAGCAGAGACTGAAGGAATGACCATCCAGTGTCTGCCCCACCTGGGGATCTATCCTATATACAATCACCAAACCCAGACACTACTGTGGATGCCAACAAGTGCTTGCTAACAGGAGCCTGATATAGCTGTCTCCTGAGAGGCTTTCCCATTGCCTGACAAATATAGATGCAGATGTTCACAGCCATCTATGGGACAGAGCACAGGGTCCCCAATGATTGAGCTAGAGGAATTACCCAAGGAGCTGAAGGGTTTTGCAGCCCCATAGGAGGAACAACAATATGAACTAACCAGTACCCTCCCCCCCCCAGAGCTCTCTGTGACAAAATCACCAACCACATAAAACACATCTTGGGACTCATGACTATCTGCATATGTAGCAGAAGATGAACTAACTAGTCATCCACAGGAGGAGAGGCCTTTGTTCCCGTGAAGGTTCTATGTCCCAGTATTGGGAAATGCCAAGACCAGAAAGCAGGAGTGGGTGGGTTGGTGAACAGGGAGAGGGGAGTTGGAAGGGATAAGGGGTTTTCAGAGGGGAAACCAGGAAAGGGGATAACATTTGAAATGTAAATAAAGAAAATATCTAATTAAAAAATAAATAAAATCAGAGTAGTATGAACTTTTACAGAGACATTTTTAAGTATGTTATCTTCTTTTATGTAATGTGGTAGTATGTGAATATATATATTTATACATACACACATATATATAGAGTCATGAGCTTTGTCTCTCATTTCTCTAATATTTCGTTCACTATATTTGCATCACAAGCTTACAAAGCTCCCAAAATTGACTGCTGAAATCTAGTGTATATCAAATGACAGAGGTACACAATGACAGAATCTAATTTTAATATCATAGCATCTTGTAAGGTTCCTATTTTAGAAAAATAATAATGAAATTGTAGCTGCTTATAAAGCCCTGTGCCTGTATGCAACTGAGTAACAAAATCTTAAGTATGTTTCTAAGAGTAGTGCAGGAAGAGCAGTGTATTTTATTATTTTATTTTCAATCTCATAAACAATTTTTGAGAAACAATTCTGAAATGTGCCTGTTTAGTTGGCCAATTCCCCTAAATTACTGAATACTTCTTGGGTTTGAATGGATTTGAAATGAATTAGTTTGATGTCTGGATTTCTCTACAAAAGTATCAAAGACTTTAATTTGTTATATTTCTGTTCAAGGAAAATAAAATTATGCATTTCTGTTTTTACCAGCAATGAGGATGACTATACAAAATTATATCTTCAGGCACTTACACTCTGCTATATTATACTGAGAAGAGGGAGTGTGATTTTGTGGGTATGTGTGTTTATGTATATACAAGTGTTATTATATATATATATAATATCTCTATATATGTTTATATATATTTGTGTATTTGTGAGTGTGTGCATGTAGGTATATGTGTATGAATGTATTTGTGTGTATGCACACATGTATGTATATATGTATGTATGTAAGCCTGTATGTGTGTGTGTGTGTGTGTGTGTGTGTATGTGGTTTATGGAGTATCCACCTGAGTGTGTGAGTACATACTCCTATTCACATAGATGGAGAAACTCAACAGGATATTGTGGAGTTTTCCTGTTTCACTCTGCCTTGGTGCTTTGAGACAGGGTCTCTCAGTGAACAGAAGCTTGCCATTTTTGCTATGATGCCTGACCAGAGACCTCTCATGCTCCATTTTTATGTTCCTCTAATGTTGAAGTTACTGGCATGTATAGCCATGCTTGCATTTTTATGTGGGTTCAGGAGGTTAAAACTTAGAACCTTTCATTTGTAAAGCAAATTATTTTACCCATTAAACCATATCCCAGTGTCCATAACATACATTAAAAATAGAGAAAAGCAAAATAAACTTCTATATTTGGCACTTGTGACTGGGAAGTTATGCTTTAATAGTGACTAGCAAATATGTACCAACAGCTTGCTATATCAACATGCCTTTCCTTTGTGATAGACCATCATCTGAAAGAGTCTCCTTCTTTTAGTTGTTTTTATCAGGTATTTTTTCACAGCAGGGAATAAAGTACCAAACACAATATTTTGTTTCTTATATGGATGATTCTGCATAACACAGTTTGAGTGGGATGAACAGTAATCATACTGCTTCTGCCTTAGGAGAGTAACCTTGTGTCACCTTACAGGAAAGGAATCTAAATCACAAAATAAATTTTTAAATTTTTGATTACTTTTTTGGATAGCCCATGTTTATTCATTCAGAGATGTCATTGATTGTGTGTACCAGGTTTCAAAGAGCATAATAAGCTTAGAATTGATAAATATACTTTATCATGGAGTTTATCAATCTATAAAATTTGTCTTAAAATGGCTTAATTCTTTTATAGCAAGCTTGGTAAAACCCAATGTTCCTGTTCTAGTAATGCAGCCAAGTTACTTTTAAAATTTACTATTCAATCTTATGTTGACATTCCACTAGGCAATGATCTAGTTGGTTTCTATGTTTGTTATGAATAAATTAGTTTTCCAATTTTATTTAGAATCAGATTCCCTTGTTGAAATAATCAGGTTTGTGATTTTCTTATAGCAGTGTGACAATAACACATTCTGTATATTACTAATAGGGTTGCTTTTTAACTTTTAGCTTAATACTAATACAGAGAGTGATGGTAGTTGAAGTACATGATGTTTGTAAACCCTCACACAGCTTACTAAAAATATCTAATTGGATTATAGATTTATATTAATGATTCCAAATGCATTGGTTTTTAAAATGCAAACATTTTTCCATGTTTTACATTTTATTTTGTGTTTTAAGCAACTTATATGCACATTCAATGTTAATAGCACTCAAAGAATTCTGCAAGAAATATTTCTTTCTCTCACCTATAGCTGATACCCAAAAATAGCATAATAGCATAGCATTTTCAGCTGGTTAGGTGGTTCTCTCTCTCTGTCTCTCTGTCTCTCTCTGTCTCTGTCTCTGTCTCTGTCTCTGTCTCTGTCTCTCTCCCTCTCCCTCTCTCTGTCTCTGTCTCTCTCTCTCTCTGTCTTCCTCTCTCTCTCTCCCCCTCTCCCTCTCTCTCTCCCTCTCATTTCTCTAAGTAAGAGGAATGTGCAACCACGAGCCTATTGTTCAGCAGAAATCATTATCTATTCATTTATTCACAATGAATGATTTCAAACACAGCCCAAGTACCTGCATTCTCACAATCCTACACATTTATATCATAATTTTCTTTTAATTATCTTTATACTGTCAATATGCATGGACTGTTTTAAGCAAACTGTGGAGTTTGTCATTTTTTTTTTTTGCTAGTTTGTATACTGCTATTTTTGTTCCAAAATTAATAAGTTTCTTGCCATTATTTTGCTATGTACTCACAATTTATTTTTACAGATACTGCCTGGCTATAATTGTAAAAGTCTCTTCAATGTATTCAAACATTATATCAATTTCATGTCCTTGATAAAATCTCTACTCAACCTGCTCCAATCTGTTTCTCCTTCACCTTGTATTGAATTGTCTTTCTGGGATCCACTTTACTCATTTTATGGAACCATTAATATTTGAGGGGTAGCTATGAATAGAAATAAAGGAGTATGGTCTGCATCAGCCCACTTTCCCTGCAGAGAACGCCTCATGGGAACAGCATAGATGAAGCCTAGAAGTCATCCATGCCTGTAATAAGTGAGACACTCATTTGGATGGACATTCTTCCAGCAACCTGCCTGGAGAATTTTGGCTACAGTGCTATTCGTCTCAGAGGATGCTGCATGCTTCACAGTTACTCTTTCAGAACTCAGCTTGTTGAAGTCTGTTTGCCACTGTGTTAGGTGCCCAACACTAGACATTCATGATTTCCTCTCCAGGCTTCTCCTGGGATAAGAAAAAAGAGCAGTCTCCTATTTTTTTTCTAAATAGGAGAGAGAAATCTATGTGTGCTTGTGTTGTATAGCTATCTACCTAATTCTCTTTTAGATTTATCTAACTGTCTACTGTTAGAATACCAAGGTTCAGTACCATACACCAAGCACTACAAAGAATGTAAGGGGTGCTAATGACCTTTTTTCCAAATTCATATTTTGTTTTTTTAAAGATTTATTTATTTATTTTTATGTATATGAGTACACTGTAGTGGTACAGATAGTTGTGAACCTTCATGTGATTGTTTGGTATTGAATTTAGAACCTCTGCTCACTCCAGTCAGCCTGCTTGGTCTGGTCGATCCCACTAGCTCAGGCCCAAAGATTTATTTATTATTATAAATAAGTACACTGTAGCTGTCTTCAGACACATCAGAAGAGGGCTGATCTCATTATGGATGGTTGTGAGCCACCATGTGGTTGCTGGGATTTGAACTCAGGACCTTTTAAAGAGCAGTCAGTGCTCTTAGCTACTGAGCTATCTCACCAGCCCCAGATTTATATTTTGAAACCCAGTACTGATGTGCTGCTTGTTAGAAACTGAGCCTTCAAGAGGTAGATTTGTTCTTCAGGCCAGAGCCATTATGCTGTTAATTTTGACTGTTGATTATTACACTGAGTCATACTTAGACAATGAATAACACACATCTGTAACAGAGTTATGAGAGAGAGTCACTTTGGGTGTGGGTGGCTTTATCCAGTTGGCACATACCACAAATGAAACGAAGGTGGAAGGAGGCAGACTGTCACAAACTCCTATTTCTGAGGATGTCACATTGTTGCTGACATCTTCTATGGGTATCTGACACTCTCTTCTCCAGCTGGTCTGCAAGAACATACATGACTGAGTGTTTTAAGAGCTTCCAGGCCTTTCCAGTCCCCACCAGCACTGGGGTAGCTTGGGCGCAGAGTCTGCTGACACCTGCAGGCTAACCACAAGACCCTCGACGGGATCTTAAGACCTCTGATGAGTGGAACACAGCTGCTGCTGCATTAAATAAGGAAGCAGAAAACCTGGCCTGATCAGGGGCACAAGTCCTTTCTGGTCCATGCCAGCACCAGGGTACCTTGGGCATGAAGTCTGCAGACACTCGCAAGGTATACACAGGACCCTCCAAGGGTTCTTAAGACCACTGTGAGTGGATCACAACTTCTGCCAGGAGGCAGGTTCAAACACCAGATATCTGGGCACCTTCCCTGCAGGAGGAGAGCTTACCTGCAGTGAGTACTCTGAACACTGAAACTCAGGAGAAAGTTAGTCTACCAGGTCTGCTGATAGAGGCTAACATAAACACCTGAGGAACAAGATCTAACCAGAGACAACTACAACAACTAACTCCAGAGATTACCAGATGGCAAAAGGCAAACATAAGAATCTTACTAACAGAAACCAAGACCACTCACCATCATAAGAACGCAGCACTTCCAGCCCACCCAGTCCTGGGCACCCCTACATAACCGAAAAGCTAGACCCAGATTTAAAAGCATATCTCATGATGATGGTAGAGGACATCAAGAAGGATGTTAATAACTGACTTAAAGAAATACAGGAGAACATTGCTAAACAGGTAGAAGACCTTAAATAGGAAGCACAAAAATCCCTTAAAGAATTGTAAGAAAACATGACCAAACAGGTAATGGAATTGAATAAAACCATCCAAGACCTAAAAAGGGAAGTAGACACAATAAAGAAAACCCAAAGTGAGGCAACACTGGAGATAGAAAACCTAGGAAAGAAATCTGGAAACATAGATGGAAGCATCAGCAACAGAATACAAGAGATGGAAGAGAGAATCTCAGGTGCAGAAGATTCCTTAGAGAACATTGGCACAACAATTAAAGAAAATACAAAATGCAAAAAGATCCTAACTCAAAACATCCAGGAAATCCAGGACACAATGAGAAGACCAAACCTACGGAAAATAGGAGTAGATGAGAATGAAGATTTTCAACTTAAAGGGCTAGTGAATATCTTCAACAAAATTATACAAGAAGACTTCCCAAACCTAAAGAAAGAGATGCCCATGAACATACAAGAAGCCTACAGAACACCAAATAGACTGGACCAGAAAATAAATTCCTCCCAAAACATAATAATCAGAACAACAGATGCACCAAATAAAGACAGATTATTAAAAGCAGTAAGGGAAAAAGGTCAAGTAACATATAAAGGCAGGCCTATCAGAATCACACCAGACTTTTCAAACAGAGACTATGGAAGCCAGAAGATCCTGGACAGATGTTATACAGACCCTAACAGAACACAAATGCCAACCCAGGCTAGTATACCCAGCCAAACTCTCAATTACCATAGATAGAGAAACCAAAGTTTTCCAGAACAAAATCAAATTCACACATACTCTTTCCACGAATCCAGCACTTCAAAGAATAATAATAGAAAAAAAAATACAAGGAAGGAAACCACGCCCTAGAAAAAGCAAGAAAATAATCCCTCAACAAACCAAAAAGAAGACAGCCACAAGAACAGAATGCCAACTCTTTTTTTTTTTTTTTTTTTTTTTTTTTTTTTTTTTTTTTTTTTGGTTTTTCGAGACAGGGTTTCTCTTTATAGCTCTGGCTGTCCTGGAGCTCACTTTGTAGACCAGGCTGGCCTCGAACTCAGAAATCCGCCTGCCTCTGCCTCCCGAGTGCTGGGATTAAAGGCGTGCGCCACCACGTCCGGCTTCAGAATGCCAACTCTTAAAAGAAAAATAATAGGAAGAAACAATTATTTTTTCTTAATATCTCTTAATATCAATGGACTCAATTCCCTAATAAACAGACATAGACTAACAGACTGGGTACACAAACAGAACCCAACATTCTGCTGCTTACAGGAAACCCATCTCAGGGAAAAAGACAGACACTACCTCAGATTGAAAGGCTGGAAAACAATCTTCCAAGCAAATGGTCTGAAGAAACAAGCTGGCGTAGCCATTCTAATATCAAATAAAATCAACTTCCAACCCAAAGTCATCAGAAAAGACAAGGAGGGACACTTCATACTCATCAAAGGTAAAATCCTCCAAGAGGAACTCTCAATTCTGAATATCTATGCTCCAAATGCAAGGGCAGCCACATTCATTAAAGCAACTTTAGTAAAGCTCAAAGTACATATTGTACCTCACATAATAATAGTGGGAGACTTCAACACACCATTTTCATCAATGGACAGATTGTGGAAACAGAAACTTAATAGGGACACAGTGAAACTAACAGAAGTGATGAAACAAATGGACTTAACAGATATCTAAGAACATTTTATCCTACAACAAAAGGATATACATTCTTCTCAGGACCTCAAGGGACCTTCTCCAAAATTGACCATATAATTGGTCACAAAACAGGCCTCAACTGATACAAAATTATTGAAATCATCCCATGCATCCTATGAGACGACCATGGACTAAGGCTGATCTTCAATAACGACATAAATAATAATAATGGAAAGCCACCATTCACGTGGAAAATGAATAACACTCTTCTCAATGGTACTTTGGTCAAGGAAGGAATAAAGAAAGAAATTAAAGACTTTTTTAGAGTTTAATGAAAATGAAGCCACAACATACCCAAACTTATGGGACACTATGAAAGCATTTCTAAGAGGGAAACTCATAGCTCTGAGTGCCTCCACAAAGAAACTAGAGAGAGCACACACTAGCCGCTTGACAACACACCTAAAAGCTCTAGAAAAAAAGGAAGAAAATTCACGCAAGTGCAGTAGATAGCAGGAAATAATCAAACTCAGGGGCAAAATCAACAAAGTGGAAACAAGAAGATGTATTCAAAGAATCAACCAAACGAGGAGCTGGTTCTTTAAGAAAATCAACAAGATAAACCCTTAACCAGACTCACTAGAGGGCACAGGAAAAGCATCCTAATTAACAAAGTCAGAAATTAAAAGGGAGACATAACAACAAACCCTGAAGAAATCCAAAACACCATCAGATCCTTCTATAAAAGGCTCAACAAAACTGGAAAACCTGGATAACAAATTTCTAGACAAATACCAGGTACCAAATTTAAACCAGGATTAAGTTAACGATCTAAACAGTCCCATATCCCCTAAAGAAATAGAAGCAGTCATTAATAGTCTCCCAACCAAAAAAAGCACAGGACCAGAGGGGTTTAGTGCAGAGTTCTATCAGACCTTCAAAGAAGATCTAATTCCAGCTCTGCACAAACTATTCCACAAAATAGAGGTAGAAAGTACTCTACCCAACTCATTCTATGAAGTTACAATTACTCTGATACCTACACCACAGAAAGATCCAACAAAGATAGAGAAATTCAGACCAATTTCCCTTATGAATATCGATGCAAAAATACTCAATAAAATTCTCACTAACTGAATCCAAGAACACATTAAAACAATCATCCATCCTGACCAAGTAGGTTTTATTCCAGGGATGCAGGGATGGTTTAATATACAGAAATCCATCAATGTAATCCATTATATAAACAAACTCAAAGACAAAAACCACATGATCATCTCCTTAGATGCGGAAAAGGCATTTGACAAAATCCAACATCCATTCATGAAAAAAGTCTTGGAATGATCAGGAATTCAAGGCCCATACCTAAACATAATAAAAGCAATCTACAGCAAACCAGTAGCCAACATCAAAGTAAATTTTGAGAAACCGGAAGCAATCCCACTAAAATCAGGGAATAGACAAGGCTGCCCACTTTCTCCCTACCTATTCAACATTGTACTTGAAGTCCTAGCCAGAGCAATTAGACAACAAAAGGAGATCAAGGGGATACAAATTGGAAAAGATGAAGTCAAAATATCACTTTTTGCAGATGATATGATAGTATATATAAGTGAACCTAAAAATTCCACCAGAGAACTCCTAAGCCTGATAAACAGCTTCAATGAAGTAGCTGGATATAAAATTAACTCAAACAATTCAATGGCCTTTCTCTAACACAAAGAATAAACAGGCTGAGAAAGAAATTAGGGAAACAACACCCTTCTCAATAGTCACAAATAATATAAAATACTTTGCCGTGACTCTAACAAAGGAAATGAAATATCTGTATGATAAGACCTTCAAGTCTCTGAAGAAAGAATTTAAAGAAGATCTCAGAAGATGGAAAGATCTCCCATGCTCATGGATTTGCAGGATCAATATTGTAAAAATGGCTATCTTGCCAAAATCAATCTACAGATTCAATGCAATCCCCCTTCAAAATTCCAACTCAATTCTTCAAAAAATTAGAAAGAGCAAACTCCAAATTCATCTGGAATAACGAAAAACCTAGGATAGCAAAAACTCTTCTCACTGATAAAAGTATCTCTGGTGGAATCACCATGCCTGACCTAAAGCTCTACTACAGAGCAATTGTGATAAAAATGGCATGATACTAGTATAATGACAGAAAAGTAGACCAAAGGAATAGAATTGAAGACCCATAAATGAACCCACACACCTATGGTCATTTAATTTTCGACAAGAGAGCTAAAACCATCCAGTGGAATAAAGACAGCATTTTCAACAAATGGTGCTGGCACAACCTGTGGTTATCATGTAGAAGAATGTGAATTGATCCATTCTTATCTCCTTGTACTAAGGTCAAATCTAAATGGATCAAGAATCTCCACATAAAACCAGAGACATTGAAACTTATAGAGGAGAAAGTGGGGAAAACTTCGAAGATATTGGCACAGGGGAAAAATTCCTGAATAGAACAGCAATGGCTTGTGCTGTAAGATTGAGAATTTACAAATGGGACCTCATGAAACTGCAAAGCAAGGCAAAAGACACTGTCAATAAGACAAAAAGGCAACCAACAGATTGGGAAAGGATCTTTACCTATCCTAAATCAGATAAGGGACTAATATCCAATATATATAAAGAACTCAAGAAGGTGGACTTCAGAAAATCAAATAACCACATTAAAAAATGGGGTTCAGAGCTAAACAAAGAATTCTCACCTGAGGAATACCAAATGGCTGAGAAGCACCTGAAAAAAAAATTCAGCATCCTTAATCATCAGGGAAATGCAAATCAAAACAACCCTGAGATTCCACCTCACACCAGTCAGAATGGCTAAGATCAAAAATTCAGGTGACAGCAGATGCTGGCGAGGATGTGGAGAAAGAGGAACACTCCTCCATTGTTGGTGGGATTTCAAGCTTGTACAACCACTCTGGAAATCAATCTGGCGGTTCCTCAGAAAATTGGACATGGTACTACTGGAGGATCCCGCAATACCTCTCCTGGGCATATATCCAGAAGATGTTCCAACTAGTAAGAAAGAAACATGCTCCACTATGTCCATAGCAGACTTATTTATAATAGCCAGAAGCTGGAAAGAACTCAGATGCCCCTCAACAGAGGAATGGATACAGAAAATGTGGTACATTTACACAATGGAATATTACTCAGCTATTAAAAGGAATTAATTTTTGAAATTCCTAGGAAAATGATTGGACTTGGAAGGCATTATCCTTAGTGAGGTAACCCAATCACAAAATAACTCAAATGATATGTACTCACTGATAAGTGGATATTAGCCCAGAAACTTTGAATACCCAAGATATAAGTTACAATTTGCAAAACAAATGAAACTCAAGAAGAACGAATACCAAAGTGTGGACACTTTGCCCCTTCTTATAATTGGGAACAAATCACACATGGAAGAAGTTACAGAGACAAAGTTTGGAGCTGAGACTAAAGGATGTTCCATCTAGCGACTGACATATCCATGGATCCATCCCATAATTAGCCTCCAAACCCTGATACCATTTCCTACACTAGCAAGATTTTGCTGAAAGGACCCTGATATAGCTGTCTCTTGTGAGACTAAGCTGGGGCCTAGCAAACACATAAGTGGATGCTCATAGTCAGCTATTGGATGGATCACAGGGCCCCCAAAGAGCAGCTAGAGAAAATACCCAAGGAGCTAAAGCGATTTCCAACCCTATAGGTGGAACAACAATATGAACTAACCAGTACCCCCCCAGAGCTCGCGTCTCTAGCTGCATATGTATCAAGAGCTGGCCTAGTTGGCCATCACTGGAAAAAGAGGCCCATTGAACTTGCAAGCTTTATATGCCCCAGTACAGGGGAAAGCCAGGGCCAAAAACTGGGAGTGGGTGGGTAGGGGAGTTAGGGGGGAATGTATGGGGGACTTTTGTGATAGCATTGGAAATGTAAATGAGGAAAATACCTAATATAAATAAATAAATAAATAAATAGCTTCCAGAATTCAGAAGAAAACTGTGCATTGCCATTGTTCCCAAGTTTGTTTCAAGTCTTCTAGCCTCTCAGACAATAGGTGTTGCAGTATCAGAATCTTTAACATGCTGATAACAATAGAGCTGTTCAGGCTTCAGTTGGGGAAGTGACATAGAAAAAGAAGTTTTGCATTTCCCTGATGATTAAGGATGTTGAACATTTTTTCAGGTGCTTCTCTGCCATTCGGTATTCCTCAGGTGAGAATTCTTTGTTCCTTAATCATCAGGGAAATGCAAATCAAAACAACCCTGAGATTCCACCTCACACCAGTCAGAATGGCTAAGATCAAAAATTCAGGTGACAGCAGATGCTGGCGAGGATGTGGAGAAAGAGGAACACTCCTCCATTGTTGGTGGGATTGCAAGCTTGTACAACCACTCTGGAAATCAGTCTGGCGGTTCCTCAGAAAATTGGACATAGTACTACCGGAGGATCCAGCAATACCTCTCCTGGGCATATATCCAGAAGATGTCCCAACCGGTAAAAAGGACACATGCTCCACTATGTTCATAGCAGCCCTATTTATAATAGCCAGAAGCTGGAAAGAACCCAGATGTCCCTCAACAGAGGAATGGATACAGAAATTATGGTACATTTACACAATGGAGTACTACTCAGCTATTAAAAAGAATGAATTTATGAAATTCCTAGCCAAATGGATGGACCTGGAGGGCATCATCTTGAGTGAAGTAACACAATCACAAAAGAACTCACACAATATGTATTCATTGATAAGTGGATATTAGCCCAAAACTTAGGATACCCAAGATATAAGATACAATTTGATAAACGCATGAAACTCAAGAAGAATGAAGACCAAAGTGTGGACACTGTGCACCTTCTTAGAATTGGGAACAAAACACCCAGGGAAGGAGTTACAGAGACAAAGTTCGTAGCTGTGATGAAAGGATGGACCATTTAGAGACTGCTGTATCCAGGGATCCGTCCCATAATCAGCTTCTAAACGCTGACACCATTGCATACACTAGCAAGATTTTGCTGAAAGGACCCAAATATAGCTGTCTCTTGTGAGACGATGCCGGGGCCTAGCAAACACAGGAGTGGATGTTCACAGTCAGCTATTGGATGTATCACAGGGCTCCCAATGGAGAAGCTAGAGAAAGTACCCAAGGAGCTAAAGGGATCTGCAACCCTATTGTTGGAACAACATGATGTACTAACCAGAACCCTGGAGCTCTTGTCTCTAGCTGCATATGTATCGAAAGATGGCCTAGTCGGCCATCAATGGAAAGAGAGGCCCATTGGACTTGCAAACTTTATATGCCCCAATATAGGGGAATGCCAGGGCCAAAAGAATGGGAATGGGTGGGTAGGGAAGTAGGGGGCGCTATGGGGGACTTTTGGGATAGTATTGGAAATGTAATTGAGGAAAATATGTAATAAAAATATAAAAAAAAAAAAAAAAGAAAAAGAAGTTTTGAAATGTCAGATACACTCAATATAGTATGTTTTTAAAAGAAAGGTGAGTATTACAGGATCGACGCGTTTGTGAACAAAACAAAGAAAAGCAAAAAACTCCCAAATAAACAAAACAAATAAAAAAGGTTAAAAAGCAGACCTTATTATCCTCTAAGGAAAAAGGCAGAATATACTATCTGTTCAGTTGGAAGTCAGTTCCCAGCAAATACTGAAGCTGCTGGGTTTTGAACTCAGAAATACCTCAGTCTCTAAACTGAAAAATGCTTTTCTAGTGAGGATAAGCCAGTTAGTGTAGCATTTTCTTACAACAGCCTTCATGATGTCGATGAGACCTTTGAAATTGACTCATTTTTCTTGGTCTTCTACTGTTTTAGTACTTTGCTATGTACCATCTTCATCTCAGCTTCTTGATTTTTATTTAATTTATTTTTTATTCATCATTTTATTCACTTACATTTCAAATGATATCCCCTTTCCTGGTTACCTGTCCACAACCCCCCATGCCCTATTCTCCCAAGCCCACTCTCCTTTGCCTCTGTGAGGGTGCTCCTCCACACATTCACCCACTCTTGCCCCATCCCTCTAGTATGCCCCTAACTGGGGCATCACACCTGTTGATGTCAGATAGGTTATCCTCTGTTACATATGTATTTGGAGTCCTGTCGTCCTTCATTCCTGCTCTTTGGTTGATGGTTTAGTCTGTGGGAGCTCTGGGTGGTCCAGGTATTTTAAATGCTCTTCTTAGGGGATTGTATTCCTCTTCAGCTCCTTTAGTCCTTCCTCTAGTTCTACCATTGTGGTCCCCGGGATCAGTCTAATGGTTGGCTCTGAGTATCTGCATCAATATTGGTCAGATGCTGGTAGAAACTTTCAGGGAACAGTCATATCACAGTCCTATCAGCAGGTGCTTCTTAACAACATCAGCAATAGTGTGGTTTGGTGTCTGCAGATGTGATAGATTCCTAGGTGGGGCTGTCTGGATGGCCTTTCCTTCAGTCTCTGTTCCATCTTTGTTCCTGTTTTTCCTTTGGACAGGAATATTTCTGGGCTTAAAATTTTGATATGCGGGTGACATCATCCCTCAGCTGGGGTCTATGCCTATCTACTGCAGGAGGCCTCTACAGGTTGTATCTTCCCTTAGTTGCATATTTCTTTCAAAGTCATTGCCCTTGGCTCCTGGGAACCTACCTTTTCCTGGAGTCTGGGGCTTTCTAGTGGATATCCCAAATTCACCATCCCCCAATGCTACATGTTTCTATTCAATTTCCTGACACTCTGTACTTCTCTACTGTCCCTTCCAATACCTGTTCCTTCTCCCTCCTTTTTCCCTCTCCCTCCTGTCTCCCTCTCAAGTCCCTCCCTCACTCTACCTCCTATGATTATTTGGTTCCCCATTCAATGTAGGATTGAAGCATCTACACTTTGGTTTTCCTTTTTCTTAAGATGCATATGATTTGTGGGTTGTATTGTGGTTATTCTTAGCTTTGGAGCTAAAATTCACATTCTAGTGAGTACATACCATGTGTATTATTTTGTGTCTGGGTTACCTCACTCAGCGTGATATTTTCTAGTTCCATCCATTCTCCTGCAAATTTCATGAAGTCATTGCTTTTAATAGCTGAGTAATACTCCATTGTGTAAATGTACCATAATTTCTGTATCCATTCTTCTGTTGAGGGATATATGTTTTTTTGTTTGTTTGTTTTCTTTTGTTTTGTTTTTTAACTTCTGACTATTATAAATATGGCTACTATAAACATAGTGGAGCATGTGTCCTTGTTATAGGTTGCATCATCCTTTGGGTATGTGCTCAGGAATGGTATAGCTGGGTCTTCAGGTAGGACAATTTCCAATTTTCTCAGGAACTTCCAGATTGATTTCCAAAGTGGTTTTACCAGCGTGCAGTCTCCACCAGCAATGGAGGAGTATTCATTTCAGCTTCTTAAATCTGAATGTATCTCTTTTTATGTTTTTATCCACCTCATTTCACATCCAGTAAAATGTGAAAACCACCTTTGACATTTTAGTGGTATTAAACATGTAAAAGAAATCTAGTGTTGTATTATTCAATGTTTTTGTCCAGAATGAGGACACCTACTTGACAATGTCACCAAGAAATTAGCTCATCTTATCTCCAAAGTAGCTACAAACCAAACAAAAACAAAACAAAATGAACAAAAACTCTTAACAAACTCACAAATCACTTAACATTTAGACAACACTACAAAAAAATAAATACTTTTGTGGGAATGAGAAAGTGGTTTCAGTTGCTTAAAATTCTTTAGAGTTATCCCATTGTTTTTGAAAGTCTATGATACTTAATGTGGTTCATACAACCTTGCATAATTCATTCATTTAACAGCAAAATGAAATAACAATGATGAATGTCTCTCCAAGGTCACAAGCAGTAGGTCTCATTGTGACCATTTGATTTAGACTGCCACAGTACTGTTGGCTTCTTTCCACTTATACCATAGTGAGTTCATTCTGTTGCTTTATCAGCACCTTGAAGATATATTTCAACTTTCAGCTTAGATCATGAATTTATCTCAACCTTTGTCTGTATGTACTTTCTTCATTGAGGGGAGAATTTGGTCTTTCTTTAGAACAGGGTTCTGAAGAATGGAAAATAAATTAGTAATTTATATATAATACAGTTGTAAGTAAAATTTTGAACTAGTGAAAGATATTTTTCTAAATCAAAATATTATTTCCATTTTAATTATTAATATTCTAATATAAAGACATTAGCATGAAGTTAGATTAATTTATATGTCTAAAATACTACTTCAAAAGGATATTTTTATTCATAGTAATATTGTGAAATTATTTTAAATGACAATACATGTATGTTTAGTTTAGAAATTTGTTTTTGATTATATTTCATACTTCTCAATTTTTAGAGGGGGGAAGGAGGAACAGTAGATATGGAGGGGACACAGGAGGGAGATCCATTGGGGTCAGGAGAATAAACAGAAATATGCAACAGCTGGGGTTGGGGGTAGAGAGAATGTCTGGAAATTACGAGAGACCCGGGAATGGGTACACTCATAGGACTCAATGGGGATGGCCTCAACCAAGATGCCCAGCAGTGAGAGATGGAACCTGAGGAGACCACCTCCAGTAATCAGACAAAGCCCCAGTGAAGAAATGGGAACACCAATCTACCTACAAAATTTTTGACCCAAAATTTTTCCTGACTAAAAGAAATATATGGACAAAAAGTGGAGCAAAAACTGCAGGAATTGCCAACCAGTGACAGGCCCAACTTGGAACTCATTCCAATGGGTGAGTATCAGTCCCTAACACTATTAGTAAGGCTATGTTGTACTTAAAGACAGAAGCCTAGCATGGCTGTCTTCTGAGAGGCTCTGAGACAGATGTAGATATTCACAGCCAGATATTGGATAGACTTTGGGACCCTTACAAAAGAGTTAGGGGAAGGATTGAAGGAACTGAATGAGATGACAACCCCACAGGAATACCAATAGTGCCAACTAACCATGACCCCTGAGAGCTCCTAGAAACTGAGTCACCAATCAAAGTTCATACATGTGCTGGTCTGAGAACCCTAGCACATAAAGAGCAAAGGACTGCTTTGTGGGACTTCAGTGGGAGAGGATGAACTTAATCATGTAGAGACTTGATGCCATGGAGTGGGGGATAGCACAGGGAGGGTGCATCCTCTCAGAGTCAAAGGAGAGAGAGAAGGGGTAAGAAGACTTCAAGGAAGCAAGAGGGTGGAACTGTAGGAATATAAATAAATTGATTAATTAATTTAAAAAGCAATTAATTTTATTGTAAATACTAAAGACAGTAATATGAAGTTAGACTAATTTCTTTGTCTAAAAAGCACTTAAAAGAATACTTTTTGTTCATAGTAACATTGTGTAATTGCTCTAAATGATGACATTTTATGTTTGATTTAGAAATTTGTTTTTGTTTACATTTCACTACTCAATATTTAGAAAACAATCTTAGTGGGCCAGAGATATGGCTTAGCAGACAAGGTGTCTCCTGTCCAAACAAAGACCTGCCTTCAATCCCTGAGACCTTATCTGGTGAAAATAGAGAACTGATTTATGAAATTTGTCTTTGTCTGCCCCGGGCTCAGTGAAACACACTGTACCACCATCCGTGCACAGAAGTATGTGTCTGAGGAGACACTTTCTCTCTCTCTCTCTCTCTCTCTCTCTCTCTCTCTCTCTCTCTCTCTCTCTCTCTCTCTCTCTCTCTCTCTCTCTCTTCTCTCTCTCTCTCTCTCTCTCTCTCTCATACACACACACACAAAGAGAGAGAGAGAGAGAGGTAGATAGAGTGATAGAGAGAGGGAGGTGGAGGGAGATCTGGGGAAAGGGGAAGAGGGAGAAAAAGAAAGAGGGAGAAAATAAGTATGATAAAATTATTTTAAAAATTAAATGTCTCATGAAGTCAAATTTCATTTAGTAGTTATTTGTGATACATCTTTTAAATATAACTTTGTAAGGATATGTTTTGATGTGATATTAGTATACATAATGCTCTATATATCAGAGGCTGGAAATATGTTTAGCTTATAACTGATATTTGTTATGGAAAAGTTTGCAGGGTTAAGGTAATACAAAATGAATATATGCAAAATTACCAGTATGCACAATTTATGGCAACATTGATATTTGAAAATGCTTTTTATTAGATATTTTCTTCATTTACATTTCAAATGTTATCCCTTTCCTAGCTTCCTCTCTGAGTATCTGCTATACCCTCCCACCTCACCCTGCTCTCCAACCAACTCATTCCCAATTCCTGGCCCTGGCATTCCCCTATACTGGGCATATAATCTTGAAGATGCTTTTTACATGAACAGTGAGAATCAAAACTCATAAATACTTTAATGACTAAACCATATTCTCAAACCCACACATGTAGTTTTTGTTTGTTTTCAATGAATCTTGATCACATTTTCGCCTACCTCCACTTCTCTGATCCCCCATCGCATTCCCCCTCTCCAGATCCTCTTCTTATCTGTTGCCTGTCACAAAAGATCAGGGCTCCCAGGAATATCCACCAAACATGGCCTAACAGAATACAATGAAGACTGGGTCAGGAAGCCCTGTAGGAGGGGAAAGGTCCTAAGAGGAAACAAAGATATCAGAGACATCCCCACTTCCACTTTTAGCACTCCCACAAAAACACTAAGTTAACAATGAAAACATGCGGAAGACCAGGAGAGAATCATGCAGTTTCCAAGATTGCCACTGCAGTTCCTAGGAGCCCATATGACCCCTACTTAGTTGAAGTCTGTAGGCCTTGTTCTGCTGGAATCCTCTATCCATCTGGATTCTGCTGTTAACCTGTTTCCATTGTTGTTGATTGTGTTTTGATGCTGGCCTTTAGACAGCCAGGATCAGGATAACTATATGTCTAGGTACTTATTTCTGAGTTGGTCTTTGTTGGATATTTGTTGTGTTTTTATGGTTTCAGTTTCCTCTTTGGTCTCTGGCTAGTGTGGCCTGTGGTTTAGAAGAGGGCCTCCTTCTAAGTTTGTGGGTATGTATCTGTTGGCCCTCATAGCCTCTGATTGTGCAAGAGGTCCCTGTCCAAGTTGGGGACTGGCAGAGTTGGGGACAAGTTTAGGACTTAGGTTAGAATGGATGGGCACCAAGAAATGAGTAGCAAGTTCAGTGACAGCATTGGCTAACTGGGCTTCTGTGTGGTCTCTGGTAGAGCAAGGTGTTTGCACACTTTTATTTCTGACTTGATTCATCCAATTTGGTTTTGTGGTCTCAGTGCCTCCCTCTCTTCATTTCATCTCATCATTATAAGATTCTATTGGATTTGTAGGAAATTAGAGAATCCAGTATTATCCTTTCACATCTTGATGTGTAATTTCATTTTATTTGAAAAATAATTTTTCCTACAGTACTGTTTAATCCTAATACTGTAGTACTAAAATATTTTCAAAAAGTCCTGGGTTTTCTCTAGGTCATAATAATGGTTCTTAGCTTTACTACACTTTTATTTTGAAAAATATTTAATGTAAAACTAGAGTCAATCAAATAAATGTGGATGATACAAATAATTGTAATCTAGACAGACAGACAGATAGACATATGCGTGCATAGATATATTGATATTGATAGGCTAAGGTGAGCAAAGAATCAACTTTTGTTTGTTTGTTTGTTTGTTTGTTTGTTTGTTTGTTTGTTTTTGAGACAAGGTTTCTCTGTGTAGCCCTGGCTGTCCTGGAACTCACTCTGTAGACAAGGCTGGCCTTGAACTCAGAAATCTACTTGCCTCTGCCTCCCAAGTGCTGGGATTAAAGGCATGTGCCATCACAACCTGTCAAAATCAACTTTCTTGAGAGGAAGGCTATTAATCACTTCGACTCAACTAGACATGCACACATAATTTAAAATAATGAATATAGCTTTGATTTTTTTTAAAAATCAGAATCATGAATAGCACAGCACTTTACAGTTCCATTAGGAAGTTCACTTACCCATTAGGCAAACCTCTATGGAAGGTGCTGTTGTTTTTACATGGTGATCAATAAGTTATAACACTGAGTTATTTTTTGATACAAATGTCAGTTTTCTGTTATATATTGTACAGTGATTATTTTCTTATGTCAAAAAGATTGCTTTTTTTTTCTTGTTTTAGTTCCTTACCTGGCATTGACCTAGTTATACAGGTAAAGGTGTTCCAAATATGGCTAATGTGTTCAATCAGTTGATTGTGAGTATAGAAAGCAACCCACCACAGTGCAAATAGATCCTGATCTCCTTTAACAAGCTGATTTATAATGAACATAGTTTTCCTAGATAAATAAAATCCTAGATCCATCTGCAGTGTTGATACTGCTAGATTTCCCCATGTTATTTTTCTTAGAGACTCCAGGCTCATCCATCATTAAAATAAGCTATTACAAAAAATGAACTTATCTGTGAAATATAGCTGTATAGAGATTTCTGTTTATTTATTCTCTTTCTCTGGAGACTATTAACTATTACAGGTAGTTATAAAAAAATTTAAAAATCCTGGGAAAACTTGCCAACAGTATATAATAAGATAGCTATTACAGAGCATTTGTGATAAAAGTGAGGTGCGAGAAATAAAATTAACAAACTCATGCTGAAATGGTGGTAGGATTACCTCTAGGATCAGACAGTCTATGTCCAAAATCTGGCTCTTAGACAAATTACTGGCTTCTCAGAAGACAAGTTACTCGCTCTTCGGAATCCAACTACCCATCTGCATAATGGCATTATCAAAGATTCTTGCTGCATGGAGTGTCACAAAAATTAATGAGCTACTGGCTATATAACAGAACAGTGCCTTGAACATAAAGAAAACTCAGTAAATTTAGTGGTCAATTATAACTATTTTGTTTTAGAAAGAGAATTGTGTTAATTTTAGTACCAAAGAAAACTACAGTAATAATCTTATTTTAAATATTCTGTTGACACCCAATGGAGAAAAATATCAGATACATGAATAAAACTGCCCATATGTGATAAAAATAATACCTTTAGAAAAGAAATAAAAGGTTTATTTTGGTAGGAAAATGATATTCAACTGAAATTAGTTTCAAAGCCTGAAGTTAAAACGTGGGCATATATTACTTTTTAGAAAAAGAGAAAGGAGTTTATGAAGTACCTACTAGAAGGAGGAGAGCAAACAGCTAATTTAGGTGAGAGGAGACTTTTCATTTTTGACATATTTGGATTACAAACACTTTATGGAAATAAAAACCTGAAAGAAAAACAAAGCTCTCATCCTTCCCATGAAGTTTGTTTTTCTCTTTTGTTTTCTTCAATAGGCAAAGGAAATTGGGACAATCAGTCAAGTACAGCAAGTTCTATGCAAGGGTGTAGAGTGCTATTTGGCCTCTGTGTAGTATTTAAAAAAATCATGTTTATTTTCTTGAAATACGGGAAAAAAGAACAATAGATTATTACATGTTCTGTGAGAGAACAGCTCAGTGATGATGTAATCCTGTGGGAGGGGCCGAACCATTCACTGACCTCACCACCTTCCAACAAAGTATTGCCAAAGACAATGGAGTTGGGAGACAATGCACAAATATTTAAAACTGAATGTGATAATTCTATAACTATTCAAGGATTATTTATCTTAGTAATTAGGATAAATATTAATGTTTTCAAATATCTTTCTATAATGTAATTTCAGTGTATTATAAATAACATTTAAATATATTACATTTTTATTGAAAATAATTTTTTATCCAATGCATGGTAATCACTACTTTAAATCCCATTACTACTCCCAAATAACCTCTACTTCATTACCTACTCAAACCTATGCATTTTTCTGTCATCTCTCCCTTTAGCAAACAGACAAAAATATGACAAAATAACCAACAGTAAAAAAATTCAAAACCAGAAATTAAAAGCATTACACAATCCTCAAAACGCCTATAAAAATAACACACAGTCAGAAGCTGTAACATACAAGCAAAAGACCAATAAGTAAAAAACAAAGAGAAACAAACAATAGTATGCCCAAACAATGCAATATATATATATATATATATATATATATATATATATATATATATATATATGTCTCTAAACCTCTCTAAACCACTGCATTCATTTTCTGTTGGCAATCTACTGGGGCACTTAAGTGGGATTAATATATCCAGTGAGATGCAACTTACTGCTATAGAAGCTCCTTCAAATATATACATAGAAAAGAAATCTAAACAGACCCATCAAATGACAGGGGAGTCAATGCCTTAGCAAGAAATCTTTTGCTACCAAGTCAATGACATTGTTTGTTGTTGTTTATCGTTTTAGTCCCTTGGATTTTCTGTTCTTTACATAGGCATCATGGTAAAATTGTTATAAATTTCATCAAGATTACTTTGTATATTCAACTTAATATTATTAAGCAATTGTATTTTACTGATCTGAGTGATCTTTTCATACTATTTCTTGGTAACAGATTAAGCTCTAGAACATTGTTGGGAATCAGATGTATAGCACACGTAAACTGGGGAGTTTCTGGAGCTTTCTTTTTTCTTTTCCTCTTTGTCCTTCTTTTACCTTTTCCTTACATTTTTCTTTTCTTTTTCTTTAACTCTGATCATTTTTATAAAGGAAAACAATATTAATTTTTTTGAACACAAAAATGGTGTGCCTCTGGTAGGACTGTCTGATCGCCACAGAGGTTCAATGTGTATGTTGGGGAGGACGGAGAATGATTGAAATTAAGTACATGACAGACATGTTTGAAACATCAATTAACTTCATTATTTTCTGCAACAAAAAATGCAAATATAAAAACAAGCAACAAACAAATAAATTTGGGGAATGGTCTGTTTTTTTTTTTTTTTTTTTACAGTGTCACATATAGTGACAACATTGAATGGTAATAAAGTGCTAGAGATAGGCCGGTAAGATGGATTAGGAAGTAAAGGCACTTTCTAAGAAGACTGTTTACTTGGGTTTAACCCTGCAACAAACATGGTGGAAGGAAAGAGCCACTTGTTACTTCCTCTCCTCTTCACATTAACAAATGCAATAAAAGATTTAATAGACAAATAAGTCAATTTAATAAGTCAATATTTTAACATGCATGGGCTCCAATATACTTTCTGAGCTTCTGTGACTTCCAATCTTCATAGACTCTACTCACTCCACTAGACTTATGTACCACAAGGCAAAAAACCAAAATACAAAGAACCTATGTTGTCCCGAGCTATCGTTCTCGCTAGCAAGAACACACTCAGACAACCGGATTCTTCTGCAGCAAAAAGCTTTATTGCTTCTTCAGGAGGGAAGACCCAGACCCTGGAAAATGGCATTGCTTATATAGCCCTCAGTCATGGCATTTCAGCACCTGATGTGGCATGTCAGCTCCTGATTTGTTGCTCGCCCATCACCCCATTACTATGCCCCAGGATGAGCAGTGACTAGGCGTGAGTTCACTCTCGCACCTGCTTACAAGGCTTGTTTACTAGTTAGGCACAGCGGAGGCTGGCGCCATCTTATAATGGCGATTGCTTGCTGCACAGCTCTCCACATCTTCCCCTTTTTATTTTATTAAAATGAGGCTGGACTAGGTCTGTGTAATTATGCCCATCCACTGTGGCTCCTGTCTTAGGTCGTTCCTCTAATGTCACAGCCTTTCCTGTCATAGGGTAACCCTATCTCCACTGGGCCCCGTGTCTTAGGTTGATCTGTGCGTGAGGAAAGTTGCCCGTCCCTGGATACTGCAGTGCTACGTGACAGTAACTACTAAATGACCTAGGACGAACTCTACAAAAGAGGCCAGCAACCAATGTCACCTAATTCTTGAGCATAGATAGCCAGATTTTGGGGGAGGCCCCTTGCTCACTGGCATCAAGTGCTTGAGCTATCACAACCTTGTCATTTGTTTGTTGGGTTCTGAGCTTGCAAACCAAACAGAGCATGAAAACAAGTCCACAGCAGATGACAACACCAAATAAACCTACCCCCACCTATTCCTTAAAATAAGAAAATGCAGATGAAATCCAGGAGGAGAGGTCCTATGTCAATGGCAGGTCTACTCTCATTGAGTTGATCTTTAAAACTGCCACCCTCAGGGCCTCAAGAGTCTTATCGAATCCCTCGGACCAATTTCCTGCAAGATACAAGGAAAGCTGTCAAGACAGATTAGCTGCATGAGTAAAATTTTCATATTGTACACTGGTAATACACAGAGTGCCCAATTTTCTTTCACAACCCAACTGGGCCAACTGGTATAGGACGCCTATCTGTTCCTCTGCCAGGTCAAGGCGCTGATTCAAAATCATCAGCCCTCCCTTTAACTTGGTACTAGCAGAAGTTTGAATAGTGATGACATCAGTCAGATCTGCTGAAAGCTGATATAATTTTGTGCCTGATTGAACCATACTAGCCATAGCATACCCTGCAGCTGTAGCAGCAGCTGCACTGGCTGAAATTTCTATGATTATGGCAGCAGTAATGCCAAAATCTCTTCTTTGTCGAAACAGTGATAAGGTGGAGGGTGTTTCCACCTGAACAGGGATCCAACGTGGGATCCTTGCCACCATGGCACGGGTGTCCTTTGTTACATCCCAACATTGAGAAATCCAACAAGAATCATTGGAACAGACTTCAAATGAATCATTTGAAAGAATAAACAAGAAAGGGGGATAAACACAGACTGGGGTAGGTGGATAATTAATCTGGTTTACCAAAGTTTTATTGAACCCAGTGATCTCTACACTGGTATTAGTATATCCAGTATATCCATCAGAGTCTAGGGAGGCAGCATTTTTCCCCAATACTGAAAAAATCTTGAGATGCCAGTAAAAGAAGCCTTTCCAACTGCTCCTCCCTGGATAAAGATCAAAGGATTGAGTTCTGTACAACTGCCATTGTCTCCACAAAGCACCCACTTGTAAAAGGGATGCATTCTAAAGTCCTGTATGAAAAGTTCCTTTTTCATAACAAATTCCTTCTCTGGGTCAGCCATCATGTTGGGAGAAAATGAAAAGGTTTTACTCTGATATGCCCAACGAGTGATGGAGGATTGACAATCAGACCAAGGCAGGATCAGATCTTCATCTTCCAAGCTATAATGAGGGGCTATTTTTGGTTGGGAGGGGGACGTTCTTTGTCTGAAAAGTTAGGTGGTAGAAATGTACCATTAACCCAAATTGCCTCCTGCCAGAAGGTCCGATTTGTAAAGGTTATATCTACATTGGAAGTATCTTGGGTTGTGCTTACCCTACCTCCTTGGTACACATTAAACATCCCCAAAGCTCGAGCTGTGAGGTTAATAGATTTTCCTGATCCATTAATGTGAAAACATAAAGAACCCTGTTCTAATAAAGAGTGATTTTCTCCTAATGGTGCTCAGGTAGGATCATAGGGTAGATATGGTAAATCTAATGTTTTATTAGTAGTAAAGAATTTCGGAAAAACTATAGCATCATGGCGAACTGGCATTGGTCTAGGGAAAGTCGAGAGAATGGCCCAACTCTGTTTGCCCATCATACTAGGAACCTGAGACAAGTTCAGCATTGTCAGGATCAGGAGCAATCCTCGGGAGGTCATCGACTTCCACACCAGCCTTGATTACTATCTTGCGGGTGAGTCGTTCCTGCAGCCAAAATGGGTTGACTTCACTCTGTGGAAAAACACAAACAACTCCCCTGGATCTTATCAAAATAGGATCCGGGCCTTTCCACAGACCAGATAAGACATCCTTCCATTTCACCATTTCTTTTGGTTTATCAGGGTACAATCTATGTTGATCAGCTGCAGAGCAACCTTGCTTGTCAAGATTCAAAAAATTAAGTGTAAAGAGTGCCATGGATACAGCTACTCTTGGCACTGAGGGCAGAGTCTCATCAACCACCCCCCCCCGCCTTTGTTTTATAAAATAAGACTTGAGTGTATGATGGGCACGTTCCACAATGCCTTGTCCTTGAGGATTATAAGGAAGGACAGTCAGGTGAGTGACATCCATTTGATGACAAAATTGCTGAAATTTAGTAGAGGTATATGCTGGCCCATTATCAGTTTTAAGAATTGTGGGCTTGCCCCAAGCACTCCACACTTCTAAACAGTGCTGTATAACATGAGAGGCATTCTCACCTGTTAAAGGTGTAGCAAATATAACACCAGAGCAGGTGTCAATGGAAACATGTAAATATTGATTTCTTCCAAAGGGGAAATATGGGTGACATCCATTTGCCAGACCTGTAATGGCCTGATGCCTCAGGGGTTTACCCCTACACGAGGAGTAGGCAAAAATTGACAACAGTTTTGACATTGGGTGACAATGTTACAAGCTTCCTTTCTGGTTAAAGTGAAATGGTGGCGTAAAGTTTCAGCCTTCACGTGGAAGAGTTTATGAAACTCCCTTGCAGCCTCTACCTGCAAGGACAGAGCAGCAACCACGATTCTAGTGGCTTTGTCTGCCAAGTCATTTCCATGAGACATGGGGCAAGGAAGGCCAGAATGAGCCCTAACATGAGTAATATACACAAGATGTCTTCCATGTAACAGGGCTGACTGAATTTGCTGAAAAATGTGAGCAAGCTTGCTAGAGGGTCTAATTAAGCCAGCAACTTCAAGCGTATTAACTGCATTAACCACATATAAGGAATCAGATACAATATTGTGCGGTCCCGGAAAAGTTTCAAGGACCTCTAGAAGTACCAAACACTCTACAACCTGGGGTGATGTCTCATTATATTGTTTAGATGTTACTTGGCCATTTACTACATATGCACCTATGCCAGATTTGGATCCATCTGTATACATTACTACCCCGTCTGGAAGTGGATGTTTGGCTGTTATTACTGGAAACACTATGGCTTGGCTTAAGGCGAACTGTAAAATTGGATGTTTTGGATAATGATTATCAATTTGTCCTGAATAGGAGGCAACCAAGACTGCCCAATCATTAGTTGTTGCTGCCAGAGTTTGAACTTGAGCAGAAGTATAAGGTACAATTAGCATATGAGGTTCTTTCCCAAAATGAGTAATGGCTGCTTTTATCCCCCTAAGTGCAAGTTGAGCAACTGCATTAGGATACCACTCAATGATTTTTGCAGGGGAAGCATTAGGATGAACCCACAATAAGGGTCCATTGTGCCACAAGACTGCTGTTGTTAACTGCAGTTTTTAATATGCACAATTCAAATGACTCTGACTCGTCAATGTGTTGTAATTGAGCATCTTGTAAGGCCTTTTCTATAGTTTGTAAAGCTTGACATGCAGCTTTCACTACAGTCATCCAATCACCGGGGGTCGTTGCCAGAGTAGCAAGCCTTTCGATTTGGGCTACAGTAAAGTTGGCATTGACTCCATAGTTACGGACTGACTCTGCAAGTTCTTTAATCTGCATATACTCTACTGGAGTGTAAACGCTTCCGCCATCTGCGCCTTCAAACACTGGAAATGCTTGCTACACTTTTCTCTGTTCCTCTTTTGGAATGAATGAGTCTGACTGATACCTCTGCACATAGGGAAGAGGTGCATTAGGACCCAGATTTCGAGGGCCCAGAGACCGTGCAGCGATTTGACATTTGTCTCTAGCTGCTTTTGCTTTCTCTATGTTATTCTGTGACTGATTAGCTTGTCTTTCATCTGGCTGGTATTTTTCTCCCTCATAGCCTGCTGCTTCTTCCTCTAAGTCTGTTTCCTCAGAGGAGCTAAGTTTCTTATCTGATTCTGAGCTACTGACAGCTAGTGCCTTGAACTCATCTAATGGCGGGTAGAGGCTCCTTTCCTTATGTGCCTCCCCAGCTCGATCTCTCTTCTTTTCTCCCTTTCCATCCCTTTTTCTAAGCTCTCCCAGGGCATTCTGTCCCTTATTTCTCTTTTCCTCGGGCTCAAGGCCCCGTGGAAAGGCCTTTATTCTTCAGTGCACCTTGTTTCGTTTCAACTCTTACTCTCTCTCCCTGCTCTGTCTCTGATAGACTGTCTTGAATTTCGTCCAAAACTTTCTGCCCTGCTTCAACCATTTGCTGACAATCCTCGTCTGTTAAGCATGATCTCACCAGTTTCCACAAAGGCATGATCCCTGCTTTAAGTTTGCCAGTTCTGCTGTTCCCTAACTAGATCTCCTTTCAGTTTGTCCCATGAGGCAACAGTTAATGACCCTGAGCAAGCATACCATGGTGCCACACGGTCTATCTCCCTGACAAATCCCTCTATAGTCTTAGTGGCAATTTTCAGGCCACACTGCTTCAAGACCGACTGTAAGGCCATTACTACAGAGTGGGAGATTCCCCTACTAGTCGCTCTCCAGGCCTGACCATGACTGAGAACCAGTCAGCAGTTCCAGAGGTGGAAGCAAAGCGAAACTGAAACAGAAGGAACAATTGCCATGAAAACAATCAAAAGGGTGTCTAACTCTGGAGAAATATCAAGACTGTACATATCTTACAGAGCCTTAGTGTCCTGCAGTTCTGATTCCGCCCCGCGAACTGGGGATCTCCCTTGTGCTGGTGTGATGGTATAAAGTTCCCGGGTTCCTCGGCACGACTTGTTTCGAGCTATCATTCTCTCTGGCAAGAACACACTCTGACAACCGGATTCTTCTGCAGCAAAAAGCTTTATTGCTTCTTCAGGAGGGAAGACTCAGACCCCGGAAAATGTCGTTGCTTATATCGCCCTCAGTCATGGCGTTTCAGCACCTGATGTGGCGTGTCAGCTCCTGATTTGCTGCTCGCCCATCACCCCATTACTACGCCCAGAGATGGGCAGTGACTAGGCGTGAGTTCACTCTCGCACCTGCGTACAAGGCTTGTTTACTAGTTAGGCGCATAGGAGGCCAGCACCATCTTATAATGGCGATTGCTCGCGGCATGGCTCTCCACACTATGTCTCAACAGCAAACAATGTTTGAGCTGAATTTAGAAGAAGGATATGAATAACATGTGGGGACATCTTCTAATTTCTGTTATCTAATTTCCAGCTCAACCACAGCATCTAAATGTTGGCAGACATTTACTGATATTTACAGGAAAATAATAATCAAACAGACACATTCCAAAGGAATTACTCCTAAAAGACTCAGACAGAAAAGACATTGTTCCAAATACCTCTAGACAGTCACATATTTTACACACAAGCCTACACTTTATTTCAGTTCTGGCTCTTTTTCTATTCTTGCCTTCTTCCCATACTTTTCTTCATTTTAATTTTTTATCAATATAACAATATATTCCAATCCCTTTAACACTCTATTTTATAATGAATCATGTAATATCTTTCAAATAACAGTGAGTAAAGAATTATGAGCAAAATATTGTTTTAAAGTTTGCCTTCAATACTCACTCAACTATATAATGTTAAATTACCCAAGAAAGCACATATATCAGTAGACCTTAAAATACATTATTTAACAGAACAAACTTTTATACTGTTGAATTTAATTTCTTATTAACATGGCAGTGTTTCCCTTAATTAGGAGTTCTAATTTCTATTCAAGAAAATGGAATTACTTCTTTGAGCACTCAACTTAGCTGTTCTTGCTCTAACTCATCTCCAATCTAATTGATTCTCAGCTGAATTCTTGAGCTTGGCCTAAAACAAGCTTTGGAAATTTGTTATAATCTTCAGAAACCTTCTTATTATCTGGTTTCAACTGCCTCCACTGACCTATATTAAACTGCATTGAATTCCCTGGACTCCACAACACTACATTCACTGCACTGACTCCAAACTAACTGACTATCCCTGTGCTACTCTTAAATAGCTTCTTTCTGTGTTATTCTCTTGAGAGTTGGACATTTTTTATTTTTGATTCATTCTGTCAAATCTTTCTCTGATTTGTCACTGAACTAGATGTCACTGTTTGGGATTAAAATGTGTATGACTGGTGTGTCTGTATTCAAGCCAGAGGGACTTAATGTGTGTCATATGCCTGCATTCCAGCTGAATCAACAGACCTAGAGATATATGGTTGTGGTCAGAGCAACTATGTTGTTGAATTAAAATTCCTCTCTATATAGGAGTCAAGAACTTGTGTGGAGATAATGCAAAAACCCTAAGAGATAACCTATTAACATTTTCTTTTTATAATTTATATAAATTATTTATTTTTTATTAGATACTTTCTTTATATACATTTCAAATGCTATCTTGAAAGTTCCCTATAGCCTCCCTCCGCCCTGCTCCCCTACCCACCCACTCCTGCTTCTTCGCCCTGGCATTCCCCTGTATTGAGGCATATAAAGTTTGCAATACCAAGGGGCCTCTTTTCCCAATGATGGCCAACTAGGCCATCTTCTGCTACATATGCAGCTAGAGATATGAGCTCTGGGGGTACAGGTTAGTTCGTATTGCTGTTCCACCTATAGGGTCACAGACCCTTTCAGCTTCTTGGGTGCTTTCTCTAGCTTCTCCATTGGTGGTCCTGTGTTCGATCTTATAGATGACTGTGAGCATCCACTTCTGTATTTTCCAGGCATTGGCATAGCCTCATACGAGATAGCTATAACAGGGTCCCTTCAGCAAAATATTTCTGCCATTGTGCAACATTTTCTAAATGCATAGAATACTAAAATCATGTCTGGTTTCAACCTCATTTCCTTAGATGTTGTGTCTCTCAACTCTCATCTGTCAAGCTTCTTTTTACTCTAGATGGCAATTAACACAAAGGCTAGTCAAAGTATAGAAGTAAAAGACTTTCAATACTCATCCCCAAATGGGACATCCTCATAAGACTCAGAGATCTTTGTTGAAGACAGAACAAAACACTGCAACAACCAAAGTTAGTTCATGAATACAAGGAAAAAGAATTTTCTGGGATAGCAGGCTGGTTGCCCATATGGTTTCACA
This sequence comes from Mus caroli, assembly GCF_978045245.1. Taxonomy (NCBI): domain Eukaryota; kingdom Metazoa; phylum Chordata; class Mammalia; order Rodentia; family Muridae; genus Mus; species Mus caroli. The sequence goes on along the minus strand of NW_028227261.1, from coordinate 127,656,104 downwards.
GTGGTTTTGACAGCATGCATGAGACCGGCACAAACTGAAGCCAGACAAAATCCCAGCATGCTGGGGGGAAGTAGGCATAAAACACTATTTCTAGCCAAATAACAGCATGCAACTTAGAGCTGCTGGGAGAGTGAGAGTCCATTTTCTTTAAAGGTATGACAGATTTACTGGCTCCAGTGGGAGACCACAATACTGAGAGTATATAGGCAATGCACTTGGTAAAATTAAATATTAAAAGGAGGGCATAAAGTTGGATGGGTTGCGAATGAGGTAGATCTGTGAGGTGTTTGGTAACTATGAACACAATAGTGTATGGAACTCTTAGAGAACTAATACAATTGAAGAAAATCGCTAACAAACTACAGAAAATAGCAAATGGCAATATAATAGCACAAATGATGCTGAAAACTAAAAGTAAAAGATGGGCGTGAAACATTTAAAAAATAAGAAAGATTACACAGCACATACTGTATGACAAGAAAATCTTGTGCTTCAGTAATTTCATTAATATTTTGTGCAAAGTCAAAATGTTTTCTTTGAGAGGATATTGATTGATTGTTTTATTATATAACAATTGATCATGACTATGACAAAAAAGTTGTTTATTAGTTATATAATTTTAGCCAACAATCATTTGGGAAAAAATAATCTTATAAAATAAATTATATTTTAGACTTTCTAAGAAATTCTCTAAAATGTTGAATGTTATTTCAAACTAAGAGAAAGATCACATCTTTTAATTTTCTGAAGAGCAAAGTCCTTAAAACTTCAGCTTGATGAAATCATTTGCTTCCCTGAAACTACGTAAAACACCCCAGTGGTTATTAAATACTAAAATATAAATGCTTGGGGTATTAATCTAATCATGAATTATTATTGCTAGGCCTAGATTAAGTAATTGTCTGAATACTCAGGCCTATGTATGCTAGAAATATTGAGATAAATGCTTACTTTAGACATATAAATATAATTTTCTGGAGATGTAGATGTATTTGGGCTAATATAGTTACAAAAAGAAGGGAAAATTCAAATTAGAGAATAGTTTAGGTGTGAGGTCCGAGATCAATGGAAGCAAACAGTAAGCTGTGTTCCTCAATTGGTTCTGCCTTAAGGTTCCTGTCGTGAGCTTCTGATGTGGTCCCTTTTAATGACAGAATGTAACCTGTAATCAGAAATAAGCTGAAATAAAACTTTTATCCTGCTTCCCCCAAATTATTCAGCAGCTGAATGTTTCCTTATCGCAGTTTCTAACCAAAATAAAAATGCAGAGATATTAAAACATGCAAATACTTTCAAGAAAAATAAAATATAGGTTTCAGAAGATGATACAGGTAAGTACTATGTGCTCATTGAACAGCAAGCCTTAGAGATGTTAGTCACAAAGGTGAGGATACTGTCCTTCTGGAGTTCAGAGAGTGTGAAAGCATCATTCTCAAGAAATATAAAAAGTAAACCACAACACTGAAGATAAACAAGGCAAATAAATTCCTCTGACATTGGAAATTATAATTTAATTCCATCAATTTCCTATTCTATTTTCTCTCCAAAGACTTCTAGATACTTTTCCCAACTCTCCTTCAAATATATCACCTTTTTTTCACTAATTGTTATTGTTTGCATACACATATGTGCATATACATCTGTGTTCCTAAATTCCATATAATGCTACCTGAATGTATAGTTTCAACACTGACCATTTAGCAATTACTTGCCAGATCACCTCTCTCTTTCTCAGCTTTCCTCCTATGAGTAACTCTCTATAAAGGGTTGAGACTTCATGCGCTTATTTCCAACTAGCTTGTCATGCTCTCTGGCACCACCCTTGCTAGGCTCATGTTTGGGCAGTCACACTGTTGAGACTTCATATTAAAGCTTGGAATATTTCTAGGAGATACAATCTCAAAAAAGTCCCTGCTCTTCTGGCTCTTACAATATTTTGCCCCATCTTCTGCAATTCTCCTTGATCTTTAACTATGGGAGAGTTTTGAAGATGTACACATTGGGAGAGTGCTCAACAACATATTTTGATTGGTGGTGGTTTCCTGCAGTGGTCTCTGTCTGTTGTAAAAAGGGTTTCTTGATAAGATATAAAAGATAAAATTATCTGTTGGTATAAGGCAGCATGAAAGATAAAATACTATGTTATTCGTGCTAAAAAAGAAATTAGGGAAACAGCACCCTTCATAATAGTCACAAATAATATAAAATAACTTGGTGTGACTCTAACTAAGGATGTCAAAGATCTGTATGATAAGAACATCAAGTCTCTGAAGAAAGAAATTGAAGACGATCTCAGAAGATGGAAAGATCTCCCATGCTCATGGATTGACAGGATTAATAGAGACAAAATGGCTATCCTGCCAAAAGCAATCTACAGATTCAATGCAATCCCCATCAAAATTCCAACTCAATTCTTCACTGAGTTAGAAAGGACAATTTGCAAATTCATCTGGAATAATAAAAAACCTAGAATAGCAAAAACTATTCTCAAAAATATAAGAACCTCTGTTGGAATTACCATGCCTGACATCAAGCTGTACTACAGAGCAACTGTGATAAAAACTGCATGGTACTGATAAAACAACAGACAGGTAGATCAATTGAATAGAATTGAAGACCCAGAAATGAATCTACACACCTATGGTCACCTGATCTTTGACAAGAGAACTAAAGCCATCCAGTGGAAAAATGACAGCATTTTCAACAAATGGAGCTGGCACAACTGGTGGTTATCATGAAGAAGAATGCGAATTGATCCATTCTTATCTCCTTGTACAAAGCTCAAGTCTAAGTGGAAAAAAAAAAAAAAAACTTCAGATAAAACCAGAGACACTGAAACTTATTGAGGGAAAAGTAGGGAAAAGTCTAGAAGATATGGGCACAGGGGAAAATTTTCTGAACAGAACAGCCATGGCTTGTGCTACAAGATCAAAAATTGACAAATGGGACCTCATAAAATTGCAAAGCTTCTGTAAGGCAAAAGCTACTGTCAATAAGACAAAAGGCCTCCAACAGATTAGGACAGGATTTTTACCAATCCTGAATCTGATAGAGGACTAAAATCCAATGTATACAAAGAGCTCAAGAAGCTGGACTCCAGAAATTCTAATAACCCCATTAAAAATGGGGTACAGAGCTAAACAAAGAATTCTAAACTGAGGAATACCGAATGGCTGAGAAACACCTGGAATAATGTTCAGCATCCTTAATCATCAGGGAAATGCAAATCAAAACAACTTTGAGATTCCACCTCACACAAACAGAATGGCTAAGATAAAAAATTCAGTTGACAGCAGATGCTGGCGAGGATGTGGAGAAAGAGGAACACTCTTCCATTGCTGGTGGGATTGCATGCTTGTACAACCACTCTGGAAGTCAGTCTGGCAGTTCCTCAGAAATCTGGACATAGTACGACTGGTAGATCCAGCAATACCTCTCCTGGGCATATATCCAGAAGATGTTCCAACTGGTAATAAGGACACATGCTCTGCTATGTTCACAGCAGCCCTATTTATAATAGCCAGAAGCTGGAATGAACCCAGATGTCCCTCAACACAAGAATGGATATAGAAAATGTGGTACATTTACACAATGGAGTACTACTCAGCTATTAAAAACAATGAATTTATGAAATTTTTGGTCAAATGGATGTATCTGGAGGATATCATCCTTAGTGAGGTAACTCAATCACAAAATAAGTCACTATATATATGCACTCACTGATAAGTGAATATTAGTCCAGAAACTTAGAATATCTATGATACAATGTGCAAAACACTAGAAAATCAATAAGAAGATAGACCAACATGTGGTCTTCATTCCTGCTTAGAATAGGGAAAAAAATACCCATGGAAAGAGTTACAGAGACAAAGTTTGGAGCTAAGACGAAAGGATGGACCATCCAGAGACTGCCCCACCCAGGGATCCATCACATAATCAGCCACCAAACCCAGACACTATTACATATGCCAGCAAGATTTTCCTGAAAGTACCCTGATATATATGTCTCGTGTGAGGCTATGCCAGTGCCTGGCAAATATGGAAATGGATGCTCACAGTCATCTATAGGATGGAATACAGGGCCCCCAATGTTGGAGCTAGAGAAAGTATCCAAAGAGGCAAAGCGGTCTACAACCCTATAGGTGGAACAACAATATGCACTAACCAGTACCCACAGAGCTCGTGTCTCTAGCTGCATATGTAGCAGAAGATGGCCTAGTCAGCCATCATTGGGAAGAGAAGCCTCTTGTTATTGCAAACTTTATATGCCCCAGTATAGGGGAATGCCAGCGCTAAGAATTGGGAATGGGTAGGGGAGCAGGGCTTGGGAAGGATATAGGAAACTTTCAGGATAGCATTTGAACTGTAAATAAAGAAAATATCTAATAAAATAAATAAATAAATAAATAAATAAATAAATAAATAAAATTTTAAAATCCTGTTATTTAGAAAATTATTTCATCAGTGTTGTAGAATACATTTCAGTAATATTGTGATATATATATACCTTAATCGTGTTCATTCTCTTCCCCTTTCCCACATCTCCTTCTTAAATAGGCAATTCTAGTTTGCTAATTATTATTCTACATGCCACATATGAGAGAAAATGTTCTTTCTGTATTCTAGATTTTAATTATTTCCCTTAGCATGATGATTCCCTATATTATCACCACAATAATATTCTTTAATTATTCCTATGGCTTATATTTATACTGCTCAAGAATACTCTCTCTCTCACACACAGGCAAATATACATACCTGCACATGTGTAGTTTTTAAAATTAGAATATCTATTGATCAATATCTCAATTGAATTGATACCAAGTAATAACTTTTGGCAGATGAAATCATTTATAGCATTCTCGATATTACCTGAGGAAATCAAAATTTAAGTACTCAAATAGGATAACAAAAATAAAACAACCCCTAGGTCAATCCTACATAGTATAACATAATCATACAATCTGTAAATTTAATCTACCTGAAACATTTTATGTTACAAAACATTTTATAAACAGAATTATTAATATTTTATTAAGGTTTTCTCATTTACTAGAAACATGCAATATTGGTGAATGTTCTATCTCATATAATTATATTCTCACATCAAAATACTCAATAGGTCATTGAGTTTGTTTACTTGTTTATTTGTATTAAGATAGGGTCTCACTATATACTTCTAATATGTTCTGATATTTGCTGTATGGGCCACCCTTAAACTGATGGAGATCTGACTGTCTGCTTTCAGTGTCCTAGTATTAAACACATGTATTGCTATAACCTGAAAGATTATATTTTATCAGGAGAGCTTTTAATGAGAACTTACAAAGGATAGAAACTAATTTTTTTTTACATGTTCACCAAGTATAGACATCATATTTCTTTAAACACACAATATTCTTGAATTTTATATTCTGAGATATAATACATACAACTGGTTTTATTTTATTTTATTTTATTTTATTATTTTATTTTATTTTAACTTTTAGAGCTTTGGATTCTAGAAAAAATGCCGTGGACATGAGCTTTAAATATTTTGGATCATTATTCACTTGAATTTATAGCCACCACATATCTCTTTACAGATATGAAAATACTGTTGCTAAATTTAGAGGATAAAAGCTATGCCATCAATTTCATCTTCTCTAAAAGAATGCATAAGACTATTTTAAAATGAGCAAAAATAGCAGAAATATGGGCTGAATAGATGGCTCGGTGGTTAAGGGCACTGACTGTTCTTCCAGAGGTGCTAAGTTCAATTCCAAGCAACCACATGGTAGCTCACAACCACCTATAATGAGATCTGATGCCCTCTTCTGATGTGTCTGAAGACAGCAACAGTGTACTCAAATACATTAAATAATTTTTAAAAATAACAGAAATGTTTTTTTGTTGAGTTGTTTTCAGGACAGTTATAATAGTTTATTTTATCAGGGCAACAAATAGTGGTGTAAGGTTCATTTCTTTCTCCATTGTCTTCTTCCCATAAAGTTTCATTAGCACACATCATTCTTAGTCTTATATACACCATGCAGAGTATATCTCCTGTCAGAACATCAGAGTTGGTACAGTGGAGATATGATCTATAATTTCTGAAATCTTGTGTATTTGAGTGAGATTTTTAAGAAAGCTAGGTTTTCCATTCCTGGTGTTGTCATATTCTCCATTAATATTAAAGGAATAATAGAGCTTGCCTATAGTGTAGTTCCAGGATAATAACAATGCTCAATTCTAAGTCAGTACTAGGCTTTCCTTCTCTTTATAAGGTTTACTTTAGTCCACAAAACCCTTTTGAAAAATAAAATGATTGTTAAGAAATAACATTAAACAGATGATAATAGTCACATAACAACTGAAGGTTATTGCCTACACTTTTAGAGGTATTCTACAAATACATTTTAGTAAGGCTTTTAAATTAACCAATTGACTAAATTCTGCTTCTATCTAAAGTCCTTCATATTAGATCCACATTTGTGGAGAATAAATCAAATTTAACATTTCTTCTTAGAACAAAACTTATATAAATCTATGACTCAGTTCTACTACATTTAAATATTTGCATAAAGTCCTGTTTTAAAAGATGATTGCAAAGTGTGATCTCATTAGTACTAATTATATAATTGAGAATCGCCTGAGAGATGAGGTTTTGCACATGATCTTTATTACATGTTTTGGAGTGGGAAAGCCCTTACCAGAGACATGAGACTATTTCCTGGTCAGATCTCACAGACTATATAAAATGGGTAGAGTGTGCTAAGCTGTAACATCTACTGCTCTCTGCTGAGCTGTGGATACAATGTGATTGGCAGTCCTAGCTAAGCTCCTGCCTCCTTGACTTCCCTGCCATGACTGAATATCACTTGACATTTGAGAAAAAATAAGCCCTTCCTTTTGGAAGGGGATCTTTCCCTATGGAATTTTATCATAGCAACAGAATAAGTGACCTAGGCACCAAGGTAAGATAAAAGAAGAAGAAACAAGGGAGCCTACTTCAGCTGGGTACTGAGAAGCATTGCAGTGGCTCAGATGTGATATCTTAGAAGAAAATATGAAACGGCTGAGGTGACTAAACGAAATGGTGACACATGCAGATATAAGACATAGAAATGCGTAAACACGTTTTGAGAAATAAAATTAAAGAATTAATTTTGAGAATTCAAGAAAGTATCTGGATTTCTATAATGCTGACAATATAGGATTATTAGAGGAAAACACACTGCAAAATGCGTACAGGCAGTCACTGAGAGAGATTCAAAACTAAGCAGCTTATTCATAGAGATAGACCATAACACATACTGGACAGCTGAATGAAAATGTACATGTATTGGTTCACTCCACATACCAGGCTGTCACACAAATAATGCTTTCTCTAGTGATTGCTTTCTATCCCCAAAATATCAGAAAGTGAAGCATTCTACCTAGACAAAAAGGTTTTCTATTTCTTTTTATACAAACAACAGATAGACAAGGCCCCAGCTTTGAAGGGAAAGTGAATACAGGATTCTATGCAAAAGTAAGAAGCTATGTCCAATTAATGTCTGCTTAGAGAGGAAATGTTATTTTTCTCCAGTGGAATATCACCCGATAAACAACAGTACATGGTCAATGCAAAATGAACTGAATGCTTCATTTGGACATTTTTTTTTTTTTGTCTTTCTTGTATTTGTATAATGTTTTTGATTTTGTGTTTTCTGTGTTTTGTGCATATGTGTGTTACTTGTATGTTTTCTTTTAAATTTTAGTTTAGTTTTACTTTTATTTGCTTGTGTGTTTGTTTTCTAAACACCGAGAGGAAAGGAGTATTTTCATGAATAAGCTGCTTAGTTTGGACTCTCTCTCTCTCTCTTTCTCTCTCTCTCTCACTCTCTCTCTCTCAGGCGACTTTCCTTGCATTTTGTCAGGAGTTTTACTCTAGCAATCCTATATTATCAGCAAGTCCAGATATTGTCTTTATGTGTTGACATATTTTTATGTATTATTTATTCACGTATTATCATTTCATTTAGTAACTTCAGACATTTTACATGTTAGTGTGAGAGCCTAGTATGTGGGCTTGGGTGAATGGGGAGGTAGTGAGGCAAGTAGTTGTAAGACAGAAATCTATGTCTTTTTTTTTTTTTTTCAATTAAAAGAAGTGTTGAAAGTGGAAGGAAACGCAGGGGTAAAGAGGAAGAAGCAGATGGAAAAGATGCAGAAAATCATACTGCAGTTCTCAACTTTGGTTATATTTTGTATGTCCTCTAAGTCCACCTCATAATCACACATGTCTATATTTGTAGTTAGAAATATTAAGGAATTTACTCCCTCTTTTTTAAAAAAGGATTTCATGTCAATTAGAGATTTAAGAGACAATGAAATATTAAACAATGCCTAGTAAGAATTATATTATAGCCGGGAGTGGTGGCACACGCCTTTAATCCCAGCACAGAGGCAGAGGCAGGTGAATTTCTAAGTTCAAGGCCAGCCTGGTCTACAGAGTGAGTTCCAGGACAGCAAGGCTATACAGAGAAACCCTGTCTCAAAAAAACAAAACAAAAAACAAACAAACAAAAGAAGAATTATATTATATGTAGTATTCTAAAGTGTTTATTGGCAATTTGACAAATATTTGTTCTACAAATAATATTTTTAGCCAGTACTTATTTCTTGCACTATTTTACTATATATATATATTTATATACAGTATATAAATATATAGTATATACTATACTATAAATATATAGTATATAGTATATAAATATATATATATATATATATATATATATATATATATATATATATATATTTAAGGCACTTGTAACAGATCCAAAGCTATTAATGGAGGGGATAGCTTTTAACTGACATGTAATTAAAAAGCTAAGTAAATGTTATGGAGCACCTTTGGAACCAGAAACAGAAGAAATGGCTGGTCCAATGCTAGGCTCTGAGATAGTAAGATACTTTTGTCCCCAAAACTGAAACTTTTGCCACCACAACTACTGTTTCCCCAGCCATTGCTGCCTGCCTCTGTCAACATAAATGCTAGAACATTTCCTGACAGTCCTGAACCCTTGAGGGTTCCAAGAAATTGAATCACCAACCAAAGAGGAAGCATGAGCAGGTTCTATCACTTCCCCCAACATAGGTAGCAGATGTGCATCCAGGTCTTCATGCAGGTCAGCTAACTGGAGCAGGGGTTGTCCCTAAAACTGTCACCTGCCTGTGGGTACTGTTTCTCTAACTGGACACCTTATCTGGCCTCAGTAGTAGAGGATGCACCTGGTCCTGTAGTGACTTGTTTTAAGAGGGTGGGGTCATACCCAGGTGGTTCTTCTCATTTCTCAGAGGAGAAAGGGGGTGGAGAAGGAATTGTATGAGGTGGGGTGTGGCAAAAAATAGGGGCCTGATATTGGAAGTACATTTTTAAAAATTATAATGTCTTTAGTACATATAGAAAATAATATAAGCAAATTAGAAAATAATACCTGATCTTGTACCCTCAGAGACCAGTCTGCTCAGGAGAGCTCACTGGTTATAGAAGCAACATAGTTTCTGGGACAGGGCCTCTTTCGGGCCTTCATCTTCAACCAGAGGGCAGAGCTGAGCTCCAGTTGTCTGTGCACCTTCCCTGCAAAAAAAGAGCTTGCCAGCAGAGAGTACTCTGACCTCTGAGGCTCAGGAGAGAATTGGACTCCCAGAAGTGCTGGCAGAGGCTAACATAATCACAGGCAGACAAGCTACAGCCAGAGACAGCTATAACAACTAATGCTAGATATTACTAAATGGTGAAAGACAAAAATAAGAATCCTACTAACAGAAATCAAAACCACTCAGCATAACCAGAACCCAGCACTCCAAACACAGTAAGTCCTGGATACCCAAACACACCTGAAAAGCATGATTCAGATTTAAAATCATATCTCATGATGCTGGTTAAGGATTTTAAGAAGGAAATTAATAACTCACTTAAAGAAATACAGGAGAACACTGCTAAGAAGGCCTTAAAGAGGAAGCACAAAAATCCCTTAAAGAATTACAGGAAAACACAACCAAATAGGTGATGGAATTGGACATAATCATCCAAAATCTAAAAAGGGAAGTAGAAACAATAAAGAAAGCCCAAAGTGAGACAACTCTGGTGATAGAAACCCTAGGAAAGAAATCAAGAACCACAGATGCGAGCATCAGCAACAGAATACAAGAGATGGAAGAGAGAATATCAGGTGCAGAAGATTCCATAGAGAACATGGACACAACAATCAAAGAAAATACTAAATGTAAAAAGATCCTAACTCAAAACATCCAGGAAATCCAGGACACATTGAGAAGACCAAACCTACAGATAATAGGAGTAGATGAGAATGAAGATTTTCAACTTAAAGGGCCAGCAAATCTCTTCAACAAAATTATAGAAAAAAACAAAACAAAACAAAACAAAAACTTCCCTAACTAAAAGAAAGAGATGCTTGTGAACATACAAGAAGCCTAGAGAACTCCAAATAGACTGGACCAGAAAAGAAATTCCTCCCGACTCATAATAATTAGAACAAAAAATGCAGTAAATAAAGATAGAATAGTAAAAGCAGTAAGGCCAAAGGTCAAGTAACACATAAAGACAGACCAATTACATTTACACCAGACTTCTCACCAGAGACTATGAAAACCAGAAGATCCTGGACAAATATACAGACCCTAATAATGAGAACACAAATGCCAGCCTACGCTACTGTACACAGCAAAACTATCAATTACCATAGATGGAGAAACCAAAGTATTGCATGACAAATCCAAATTCACACAATATCTTTCAATGAATCCAGGCCTGCAAAGGATAATAAAGTGAAGACACAAACACAAGGACAGAAATTATTCCCTAGAAAAAGCAAGAAAGCAATCTTTCAGGAAATCTAAAAGAAGACAGCCGCAAGAACAGAATCCCAACTCTAACAACAAAAATAGCAGGAAGAAACAATTGCTTTTTAAAATATCTCTTAATATTAATGAACTCAATTTCCCAATAAAAAGACATAGACTAACAGACTGGCTACACAAACAGGACCCAACATTTTGCTGCTTACAGGAAACCCACCTCAGGAAAAAAGACAGACACTACCTCAGAGTGAAAGGCTGGAAAACAATTTTCCAAGCAAATGGTCCAAAGTAATAAGCTGGAGTAGCCATTCTAATATGGAATAAAATTGACTTCCAACCCATAGTTATCAAAAAAGACAAGGAGGGGCACTTCATACTCATCAAAGGTAAAATCTTCCAAGAGGAACTTTGGAATAGTTCTGAATATCTATGCTCCAATTAAAAGGCAGTCACATTCATTAAAGACACTTTAGTAATGCTTAAAGCACACATTGTATCTCACACAATAATAGTGGGAGACTTCAACACACCACTTTCACCAATGGACAGGTCCTGAAAAGAAAAACTAAACAGAGAAACGTGGAAACTAACAGAAATTATGAAACAAATGGATTTAACAGATATCAACAGAACATGTTTTCCTAAAACAAAAGGATATACCTTTTTCTCAGTACCTGATGATTCCTTCTCCAAAACTGACCATATAATTGGTCACAAAACAGGCCTCAACAGATACAAATATATTGAAATTATCCTATACATCCTATAAGATCACCATGGACTAAGGCTGATCTTCAATAAAAACATAAATAATAGAAAGCCAGCATTCATTTGGAAGCTGAACAACATTCTACTCAATGATACCTTGGTCAAGGAAGAAATAAAGACAGAAATTAAAGACTTTTTAGAGTTTAATGAAAATGAAGCCACAACATACCCAAACTTATGGGACACAATGAGAGCAGCCCTAAGAAGAAAACTCATAGCTCTGAGTGCCTCCAAAAAGAAACTAGAGAGAGCATACACTAGCAGCTTGACAGCACACCTAAAAGTTCTAGAACAAAATGAAGCAAATTCACCCAAGAGGAGTAGACAGCAGGAAATAGTCAAAATTAGGGCTGAAATAAACCAAGTGGAAACAAAAAGAACTATACAAACAATCAATTATTCCAGGAGCTGGTTCTTTGAGAAAATTACAAGATAGAAAAACCCTTAGCCAGAATAACTAGAGGGCACAGGGATAGGATCCTAATTAACAAAATCAGAAATGAAAAAGGATAGAAAACAGAACCTGAGGAAATCAAAACATCATCAGATCTTACTACAAAAGGCTATACTCAACAAAACTGTAAAACCTGCATGAAATGGACAATTTCCTAGACAGATACCAGGTATCAAAGTTAAATCAGGAGCAGAATAATAATATAAACAGTCCTATTTCCCCTAAAGAAATAGAAGCAGACATTAATAGTCTCCCAACCAAAAAAAGCCCAGGACCAGATGGGTTTTGTGAGTTCTATTAGACCTTCAAAGAAGACATAATTCCAATTCTTCTCAAACTATTCAACAAAATAGAAAGAGAAGATACTCTACACAATTCATTCTGTGAAGCCACAATACTGTGATACCTAAACCACAAAATGATCCAACAAAGAAAGAGAACTTCAGACCAATTTCCCTTATGAAAAATCAATGCAAAAATATTCAATAATATCTTCACAAACCTAATCCAAGAACACATCAAAATGATCATCCATTATGACAAAGTAGTCTTCATCCCAGGGATGCAGAGATGGTTTAATATATGGAAATCCATCAATGTAATCCACTATATAAACAAATTCAAAAACAAAAAACCCATCTTCATCTCATTAGATGCTGAGTAAGAATTTGACAAAATCCAAGACCCCTTTACGATAAAAGTCTTGGCAAGATCAGGAATTCAAGGCCCATACCTAAACATAGTAAAAGCAATATAAAGCAAACAGTAGACAACTTCAAACTAAATGGAGAGAAACGTGAAGCAATCCCAGTAAAATCAGTAACTAGACACAGCTGCCCACTTTCTCCCTACCTATTCAATATAGTACTTGAATTCCTAGGCAGAGAAATTAGACAACAAAAGAAGATCAAGGGGGATACAATTTTGAAAGGAAGAAGTCAAAATTTTATATGATATGATAGTATATATAAGTGATCCTGAGAATTATATCAGAGAACTCCTAAACCTGATAAACAGCTTCAGTGCAGTAGCTGGATATAAAATTAACTCAAACAAATCAGTAGCCTTTCTCTACATAAAGGATAAACAGGCTGAGAAAGAAATTAAGGAAAAAAAAAAAACACCCTTCAGAATAGTCACAAATAATTTAGAATACCTTGGTGTGATTCTAACTAAGGAAGTGAAAGATCTGTATGATGATAACTTCAAGTCTCTGAAGAAAGAAATTGAAGAAGGTCTCAGAAGATGCCCCTGCTCATGGATTGACAGGATTAACATAGTCAAAATGACTATCTTGGTGAAAGGAATCTACAGATTCATTGCAATCCCCCTGAAAATTCCAACTCAATTCTTCACAGAGTTAGAAGAGGTAATTTGCAAATTCATCTCGAATGATAAAAAAAAAAAAAAAAAAAAAAAAAAAACTAGGATAGCAAAACTCTTTCAACAATAAAAGAACCTCTGGTGGAATCACCATGCCTGACATCAAGATGTACTACAGAATAATTGTGATAAAAAAAATTCATGGTACTGGTACAGAGATAAACATGTAGATTAATGGAATATAATTGAAGACCCAGCAATGAACCCATATAAATATGTTCACTTAATCTTTGGCAAGGCAAAACCATCCAGTGGGAAAAAAAAAAAAAGACAGTATTTTCAACAAATGGTGCAGGCATAACTGGTGGTTATCATGTAAGGTCAGGAAGCAGGAGTGGGTGGGTAGGGGTGCTGGGCATGAGAAGCATATCGGGGAGTTTTTTGTGATAGCATTTGCAATCTAAATGAAGAAAATATCTAATTTTAAAAATTGTTAAAAATAAAAAAGAAAACAAATTGCCCATGATCAGGAACTGTGAAAAGATAAGAGAAGGCACACAGTGTTCACAATTTAAAAGACAACTGTTATGCAAATGCTGACTTTCTTAAATACAATCAAGTAAAAGTGCAAAAAAAGAAAAAAGAAAAGAAAAGAATACCTGCTATAGACACAAAAAGCAATATTATTCATAACAAACTCAAAGTGCTTATACATTAGCAGTAAATACATAAGAATATTTCTTACATCATAAATGTAAAATACTATTACAGACAGGAGTTATTATTTTCTCTGTATCATCTTGTTAGGTAAACTATTAAGAGCTTGATAATATCAAAACTACACAAGAGCATAGAAATGCAGCATTTGCTGCTGTAGGGAAGTAAATGCTAAAATCACATCATGAAGACATTTTCATATTTTAGAGCATACAGAAATAAAATTACATAGAGTTCCATTCATAGGTCAAGTGAAAAATACTTGCATATACTGCATATATTTTGAAGACTGTTTTGAATCAGAAGATGTCATAATCATTTCAATATTCATTACTAGGAAGAATATTGTACAACTCACACTTTAATATACTATGAAGCAGTTTAAAGCAATATGGAATTACATACATTGCTTTAAAAATGTCAGATTCATTTGATAAATTGAAGACAACACATAAAAGTGCAGAATTTTAATTACAAGCTCAGAAAAAAATATAGAAGACCAATGAAGCTGTTACAGCCATCCTAATTATGAGTTTAAAAGTAAAACTAGATGAACTATAAAATTATAAATGTACTTGACTTTTTTGAATGAAATATTTAAAATTGAGGCAGGTAACTGCAAAGAGAAACACTTTACTCTGTCCACTCATGGAGGAAATACGTGGACATGAAGAAAAGAGCTTTATGTTAAATTAATTTTGAATTGTTTTTCTGATTGATTTTTTTTCCAACAGGTTTCTTTTTGTAGCCCTGGATATCATGGTATATTCTCTGTATATAGGTTGGCCTTAAACTTAGAGATCTGTCTGCCTCTGTCTCTGTCTCCCAAGTGTTGATACTGGTACCACCACGCTTAAATGAATTCTTAAATGGCAGTTATTAGGGTTTCTTGGAAGAATAAACATAAGAGTGTAGCAGATATGTGCTATGAGAAAGAGAAAATGAACTGAGTTGTTTAAAAGTTTAGTCTACAACATTGAATTTGGTTCTACCATGTGTTGAAGTGGTGTAGTAGAAAACATAAATATTCAAGTTAGAGAAATGAACAATTCAATAGAAAAAATGGATTTTGCCTTCATACTCCACTTCCTGTCCCCGACGCACTACTGGGATAATGTAGAACAGTCCCATGCAAAAGCCTTCCCTTTCTTAACATAATTAGAGTGCAGTCGGAGTCATGTGTTAGAAGGGCACTCTGATACCATAGAAAACACCTCGCTTCAATTAATGTGACATTTGTAACAATTTGGGGAAACTTCACTGATGTATTTTCTATCAGAATTATTTCTATATGCAATTATAGAAGACAAATGAAAATTAACCCACCACTTGTAGATTTACACTGCCACTTTAAGGGCTGTCTCCTGTCTTCTATGGGACTATTGTGAGTCAGTAACTGATAAGAAATATTGGATGGAACACATGGTCCCCAATAAAGGTGGTAGAGAAAGTACACAAGGAACTGAAGGGGTATACAGCTCTATAGAAAGAACAACAATATGAACTAACCATACTACAGAGCTCCTATCTGTAGCTGCATATGTAGAAGAGGATGGACTAGTCGGCCATCAATGGGAGGAGAGGCCCTTGGTCTTGTGAAGATTCTATGTCCCAGTATAGGGGAATGCCAGGGCCAGGAAGTGGGAGCAGGTGGGATCGGGAGCAGGGGGAGGGGGAGGGTATAGGGAATTTTCACAGAGGAAACTAAGAAAAGGGATATAATTAGAAATGTAAATGAAGAAAACATCTAATAAAAATATATATAAAAAAAGAAATATTGGATAGCTCAGAGAACATATGTTGCAAAGGAGATGTTATTATGCTTCTTTTTCTACTGTTTATAAAAGCAACTCTGAGAGATGCTGGAATGTTGTATGATAAAAGGTGAAAAATGCATTCTCTACAGATGAATTGAGAAAACCAAGCTATGTGGTTCTAGGGAGCAATAAGACAGTCTAGATATATTACTATGCTACTCTAAAACAAGCACATTGACCAGTGTTCTGAGGAAGAGAAAATAAAGATCACTACTGGGAAGAAAAGAAAGAAATGTCAGATATGTAGCAGAGGATGGCCTAGTTGTCCATCAATGGGAGGAGATGCCCTTGATCTTGCAAAGATCATTTGCCCCAGTACAGGGGGATTCCAGGGCCAGGAAGCGGGAGTGGGTGGGTTGGAGAGCAGGGTAGGGGGAGGATATAGGGAGCTTTGGGGTAGTATTTGAAATGTAAATGAAGAAAATATCTAATTAAAAAAAAAAAGATGTCTCTCTTGTCACTCTTAGCTTACAGAAGCTTTCCAGGAGTGATATGTAATGAAGTGATATACTCAGTATTGTACTGATACACACCAAAAATCTATCAGACATACAAGGTCAACACGAATGTCGAAAAAGGAAACTATGATGGGGGATATAGACCTCAGAAAATAGAAAACTTAAAAAAAAAATCAGAAAGTAGCATCTTAGTGGACAAAGACCTGAATTTGTTGGTGTGTTGAATTAACTCACAAAAAGGAAACATCAGCTCAACTTGTTACTAATGCAGCCATCACTGTAATAGGCAGCCACAGTAGAGTAATTCACTTTATTTTGGTTTCTAACATTTTTGAGAGTACTGTTTAATTAAATATTACCCAAACAATCAAGAAAAGAATATAATTTGACAGAAGCGCACACATTTGATATTTTTACAAAGGATAGCCATCATTAAGTTGTCAAAATACATAGGAGAATATATGAAACTTGCAACTAGTCTCACAAAGAATCAAAATTTAAATGAAGACAGTGTGATGTCACTCAAAGAAAACTTGACTGGAAAGGTGGAAATACAAAGAACTATATTGAGATGTGAGAAAAACAGCACATACCAAAGCTCGAATTTTTAGCAAACTCAATGATCAGAACTCAGTACAATACAAATAAAAAGAAAGTATCCAAACATAAATGCCAAAGAAATGAAGGACTATAAACTTCAACATATCGAACCCTAGACCTATGGTACATTACTCATAACTTTACAGATGTTCCAACTAAAAAGGAATATAATTCTACTAAATAGCATAGAAGTAAACATACACATATATACATAGGCCATGTACACATACATGTACTTACATACTCAGGCATGTTGTACAAACATGCACACAAGTATATTTACACTTATACATGTGCAAACATTGATGTATATGTACACATGCACATGCATAGACACAAAATTCACTCACCCTCTCTCTTGTAAACACACACACACTCACTCACATGTGGATTGTCATAATGAAATAGTTTATACCAATAACAGAAAAGAATATTGAAGATGGAAGAATAGGAGAAAAAATTAATAATAAAATCAGAGTTAGATCTATCTTTAGATAAAAATGACTAAATGTCAGAGGGCAATGTGGTACATAGTTGAACTCTATCTCACCAACCAGCACTATAAATAATGACACAAAGGCTTTTTCATATTTAAAGCTTAGGCCTTTTACTGGGAAGTATCCCAACTAAACCACCCTTAACACAACTAATCCTTTCAGAACCTTGCACCACCTGGCTAGCCCTACATCTCTGCTCTCCTTTGCTAAGTCTGTTTATCTTTGAGTTCCTGGAGTATCTCCCATTCATAATTCCTCTGTCAGTGCCCCTCTGCAAAGAAGTTTAACCTTCCAACCTAGCTATTGATCTTCAGATATTTATTACAGCCAATCAGATACAATTCTAGATTCCTGTAGGAAGATGAACAGGAATTAATACTTACAAAATATGAGAATGGGAATCGGCCATAGAAATAAAAATACCAAAACCCTGCCAGCACTTAGCTCTCTTTCAGTACAGAATTGACAGAGACACACCGTCCTTCATATAGTTTACCACACTAGTCTTGATATTACACTGTTAAGAAACTAGCACATAACATTTTAAAATTTTAAAAGAAAATGTTTTTGCAAGCTGAAGCTTACTAAGTGATATTCCAGGCAGAATCAGTTAGAAAATGTCTATACAGCAGAATGTTACATGGGAACTCTAACAATGATACTGCAGGTAAATTTTGATAAGCTAATTGCAGCATAACGAAAAAAAGAACAATATGTAAAAAGAAGAGTAATATAGCTTCTATTTCTTATTTTTATTCACTAAAATAGAAAGTTGTTTAAAAATCAAAATAGTATATTTAAAGAATTATGACAGATAAAATATTATGTCAAACATGTAACAAATTATGGGAAGCACAGCTGGTTTTATACTTTATATAAATTGGTAGAACACATTATGAAGGTACAGTGTTATAAACTAACAACTCTATTGGATCGTTCAAAGAAAAAATTGTGAAATAAATTCACCTTTAGCAACTAGCAATGAAGAATACAAACATCATTTTAAGTTTCTACCAACTTAAAAATAGGGGGCCAAAGGGACGAGTCAGAGGTTAAGAGCTCTAGCATAGAATCACAGTTCTCTTACCAGCACCCAGGTCAGGAGGAACTCAGCTGCCTCCCAGTCCAGCTCTAGTGGATCTGGCATTGTATTCTGATCTCTGGAGGAAACTACATTCACATGTATATATCCCCATGAAGAAATGTATACATACCATAATTTAAATTTTTTAAAAAGAATTTATATAATGAATGAAAATAAACGTAAATGTCAATCTGCAAACCCAGGAAAAAGAATAAAGATCAAGTGAATTGTCTTATTTCCTTTTTTACTGCCAGGTAAAACACTATGTCTAAGACAATTTACAGAAGGGCGGGTTTTTTGTTTTTGTTTTTGTTTTTGTTTTTGTTTTTTGAGGGGGGTAGAGGGCTGTGGGTTACAGATTATACAGTCAGAGTCTATGACCATCAAGAAGAAAATCTTCATGCTTGAACAGTAGCTAAGAACTCTCATCTTAACCATAGAGCAGAAAGCACAGAGTAGTACTGAGAAAGGCATGCATGGGTTATTGAAATATAAATGCTGCTCCAGTGAAAAATGTCCTCCAACAAGGTCACATCTTCTAATCTTTCCAATGCGGTTCCACCAACTGGGGACCAACATTCAATATATGAGCCTCTCAATATATTCAATCTCTTTCAAACTGCAATGACTTAAAAACTAAGCAAATATCAATATGACAAATTTAAGTCCAATAAGATCAATGCTTTGACAAGTCAGAAATTGTTAGATTGCAAAACCAGGCCAATTTATTATAACTGAGGTAAAAAATGCAAAGGATAATTATAAGAAATTTAAATAAAAATAAGAAATTAAAGTGTGGAATTTAATAAAACAGTAATTACAGAAAAATGTAGACTATTAAATGCCCACATTAAATCGGCCGAAAAAATCTTGAATTATACTCTAAAAACATCATACCTAAAGCTACTATGATTAAAACAAAATATGTACTCATACAAATAATAAATCACAGAAAAAAATTTAAAAAGGAAGAATATCAAAGAACTTTGTTTTACAACTGCAACAAAACCAATAAAGTCTAGAGAGAGTTGTAGAAAGGACTGGAGAGTTGGTTTAATAGTCAAGGGTACTGACTGAATAATAGGATATCATTAATAGTGTTAGGGATTGGTGCTTGCCCATGGGATAGGTCTCAATTTGGGTCAATTATCTATTGTCCATTCTCTCGGTCTCTGCTTCATTCCTTGTGCCTATATTACTTGTAGACAGGATACATTTTAGGTTGAAAGTTTTGTGGGTAGGTTGGTGTCTCTATCACTCTACTGGGGCTCATGTTTGGCTATAGGACTTAGCCCCTTCAGGTATACCCATATACCTTTTCATAGAAAAGGTCACTCTCATTGATTCCTGGGCACCTCCCTTATCCCAGCTCTCCATCTCATCCTGGAGCTGTCCTCCCACCTCCCTAATCCCACCAGTACCAGATTTCCATTCATACTCATGATCATCTGTCCATTCCTCCAGTCCATCTCCACACCTGATCCTGAAAAACCCATTCCCATCTCCATCCTTCCTTTCTCCCTGTTCTCTCTTTCCATCTGCCTCTTATGAATATTTTATTCCCCCAAATGAGTTTCAAACCATCCTCACTTGGGCCTTCCTTCTTGTTTAGCATCTTTGGGTCTGTGGAGTAACATGGTACCTGTATTTTACAGCTAATGTCCACTTAAAAGTGAATACATACCATGCATGTCCTTCTTGGGACTGAGTTACCTCACTCAGAATGATATTCTCAAGTTCCATCCATTTGCCTGCAAAATTCATGATGTCTTTGTTTTTAATAACTGAAGAGTTTTAGTTTTAAATCCATTCTTCAGTTGAGTGACATCTAGGTTGTCTTCAGTTTCTATTAGGAATAAAGCTGCTATTATGCTTGCCAGCAAGAGCATGTTGTCATCTAGGACCCAGCAGGTGTCTCAGACAGATACAGACACCCACAGCCAAACAGTGGATGGAGAGTGGTGATTCTTATGGAATAATTGGTGGAAGGAGTGCAATCCAAAGGTGATAGGAACTCCACAGAGAAGTCAGAGAGTGAACTAACCTGCACCCTCAAGGATCTCAGAATCAGAACTACCAACCAAAGAACATACATGGGCTGGACCTAGGCCTCCCTGCACATATGTAGTAGATGTGCAGCTTGACATTCAACTAGTTCCTGAACAACTGGACCGGGGGCTATCCCAAAAGCTATTGCCTGTACATGGGATATTTTCTAATAGTCAGGCTGCCTTCTGTGACCTCAGTAGCAGAGAAAGCACCTAGCCTCACAGAGTCTTGAAATGCCACGGTGAGTGTGGAGATACCAAGGTGGCCCTACTGGTTCAGAGGAGAAGGGGAAGAGGATGTGGGGAGATTGTTGGAGGGGGTGAGTGGGAGACCACCTAGACAGAAGAAAAGTGAATATGTAAAACAAAACAAACAAAGCCGAACAAAAACCCTGGCTGCCTGGGAGCTCATTAACATTTTAGCTTCATTCCCTTGAGATCTAACATCCTCTTCTGGCCTCTGTGACTATCACACACATGCAGTACAGACTTATATGTAGGCAAAGCACACACACATATAAAATAAAAAAATATGAGAAATAAAGAGAGAAAATGTTGCTAATATTAAGCTTAAAAATAATGATAAAGATGGGGATTGCATTGACTCTGTAGATTGCTTTTGGCAAGATGGATATTTTTATTGTATTAACCCTACCAATCCACGAGCATGGGAGAACTCTCCATTTTCTGAGATCTTCTTTGACTTCTTTCTTCAGAGAACTGAAATTCTTATCATACAGATATTTCACTTGCTTGGTTAGAGTCACAAAAAGGTACTTTATATTATTTGTGACTATTGTGAAGGGTGTCATTTCCCTAATTTCTTTCTCATTTGGTTTATCCTTTGAGTATAGGAAGGCTACTGATTTGCTTGAGTTAATTTTATATACAGCCACTTTGCTGAAGTTTGTTTGTTTGTGTATTTATTTATCAGGTTTGGGAATTCTCTAGCGGAATTTTGGGTGTCACTTAAGTATGCGCTCAAATCATCTACAAATAGTGATATTTTGACTTCTTCCTTTCCAATTTGTATTCCTTTGATCTCTTTTTGTCCTCTAATTGCTCTGGCTGGAACTTCAAGTACTATATTGAATAGGTAGGGATAGAATGGGCACTTGTCTACTCCCTGATCTTAGTGGGATGGCGTCAAGTTTCTCTCCATTTAGTTTGATGTTGGATATTTGCTGTATATTGCTTTTGCTATGTTTAGGTATGGGCCTTGAGTTCCTGATCTTACCAAGACTTTTAACATGAAGGGGTGTTGAATTTTTCAAATGCTTTCTCAGCAGCTAATGAGATGATCATGTGTTTTTTTCCCCCTTTGAGTTTGTTTATGGAGTGGATTATGTTAATGGAATTCTGTATATTAAAGCATTCTTGAACTCCTGGGATAAAGCCTACTTGATCATAATGGATGATTGTTTTGATATGTTCTTGAATTCAGTTTGTGAGACTTTTGGGGGTATTTTTACATCGATATTCATAAGGAAATTGGTCTGAAGTACTCTTTTCTTTGTTGGGTCTTTGTATGGTTTAGGTATAAACATAATTGTGGTTTCATAAAATGAATTGTGTAGTGTTCCTTCTGTTATTTTTCTCTTGATTTATTTAAAATTTATGACAACTTTAAAAGTAAGCTATCTAATACAAAGTGATCATTCATTATCTTATACACATGGGCATCACTAAATTGTCTCATAAGGTTATATTTACATATATTCATGTGTGTATAAATATATATATATAACAATAATAAGTAATGAAAAAGAGCCCATGAAGTTCACAAGGAGTATGGGAATCCCAAACCATTGGTCATGATGAGGGGGCAGGCATTTATAGTAAACCTGATTGATATTCCCAAAAACAATACTAACATAGATATTAAGAAATGCTATAGTGTATTATGAAGTATACTATTGTGTAACTATTTCAGTCAGGATAAGACATAATAAAATGAACCTACACAGTAGTTAGATTTCCATGTGAATGGATAAAATGCTACTTCTTCACAGACTGTAGGGTCTTAAACACATAAATAATCTGTATAACTACCATTTTATAAGATGTAAAGTGAAAATAATAGACAAGATATGAAGCACACCTAACTTCAGTACTGAGAGACTGGGATGGCTGGATCCTAGAGGCTCCCTGGCTATCAAGTTCTATCCAATAAATCGGCTTAAATTTTAGTGTGAAATTGTGTCTCAAAAAACAAAGAGAAATCATTGTGGAAGACATCCTAATGAGAAGTTCTGTTTTCCCATGTGCCTAATCAGATTATTATACATATGCATGTACCATACACAGAAAAATATAAATCATAGTATGACAATTTATAATTTAAAAACTTCCTATCCATTTTATGATTTTGATAGCCATATGGGAAACACCTTTTAGCTAAAATCAGGAGTGTTATATAAATACACTATAATTTTCAGGTTACTATTCCAGAACTTTTGATTTGTCCATCCCATGTCTGCAGTCCTTTCTATCTTTTAATCTTGAATTCCATACCCCACCTTTGATAAATATTGATTTTTCACTCTTATTTTTTCTCTCCACAATTGACATATAAAATTTTTTACACATGATAGTGTACTATGCATTTCTTTCGATGACTGGCTCGTTTCACTTAGCATAAGGTCCTTCACATTTCATTGTAGCAATAAATGACAGAAATGAGAGATATTTATTTTTAATTTTGTGGTTATATCTGTGTCATGGATATAGATGATGGTCGTTCTGGAGGCAAAAGATATAAAGTGCCCTGAGCCAAACCTATTGTTAATTGTGAACTGTCTGATATCGTTGTAATAGAACAAACTTAAGTCTTCTGTATGAGCAGTATACCCACTTTTTAAAGGTCTTAAATTTTTGTATTTTTTTTTACTATTTTTACTTTTAAATTATTTTATTTATATATTTTGTACTTTTATTAATTATTTTATTTATTTACATTTCAAATGTTGTTCCTCTTTCTGGTGCCCCCACCATGAACCTCCTATCCCATTCCCCCTCTTCTTTATCTCTAAGAGGGTGCTCCCTACTTACCCATGCATTCCCACCTCACCTTACCCCTCTAACATCCCTTTTCTCTGGGGCATCAAGGCTCCACATGACCAAGAGCCTCTGCTCCCACTGATGCAAGATAAGGCAGTCCTCTGCTACATATGTAGCAGGAGCCATGGACTGGACAATACATACACTTTAATTTGTAGTTTAGTCCATAAGAGCTCTGCGAATCCAGTTAGTTTATAGTATTGTTCTTCCTATGGGGTTGCTAACCCTTTCAGGTCCTTCAGTCCTTTCCCTAACTCTTCCATTGGGTTCCCCAACGTCAGTCCAGTGGTTAGCTGTGAGTATCTGCATCTGTCTCAGCCAGGTGCTGGCAGAGTCTCTCAGGGAACAGCCATACCAGGCTCCTATCAGCAAGCTCTTCTTGACATCAGCAATAGTATCAGTATTTGTTGTTTGTGGATGGGATAGATCCCAAGATAGGGTGGGATGCTCTCTGATTTTAATCCAGAATTGTCCCTGTCTAAAAGAAATACAAGGACAAAAAATAGAGCAGAGATTGTATTTTTTTACTTTTATTAGAATTTTGAGAATTCTATAGAATATATTTGATCATATATAATGCTTTCTCCTCTTTCTCCCAAGATCAACCCTTCTTCCCACTTACTTACACATACACCTTTTCATTTTCTTACATCTTAAGCCCAGCAAGTAAAGTCTGTGTTTTTCATGGGCCCTTAGAAATGTAGCTTTTTGGTGAAGATTATTAATTCTATAATGGGGTCATAGTTTTTAGAAGATTGGATATTATTTTCTCAGAAGCTATCAATTGTCAATACCTTCTTTAACAGTGATAGGAATATATTTCAGCATCCCTTCTTCATACTATTTTTGTATGGCTTTGGTTTGCATAGGTCTTGTGAATGTTAGCAAACTGCATGAGCTCATTTGCACAACTGCCTTGTATCCTGCAAACATTGTCTCATTTTAATGTCAGATACTTTCTGCTTTTACCATTTTGTCTTCATTATTTTTCTTCTGCAATGATTTCTGAGCCTTTGGAGGAGGATATGTGATTTATTTATTTTGTTTAAGAATGAATACACCAGTCTTTCACTCTATAGATCACAATTAGTTGCCATACACTATGTTAGTTGCAATCACCTATAAAAGAGTCTTTTCTGATAAAGATTTAGAGAAGAATTAATCTATATGTAAAACAATAAATCATTTAGAATTAGGATCTTATTATCCTCATTTGTCATATTTATAGTAGTAGTTTCTTGCTCAGTCTCATGGGAAGTCTTGAGACAAGTTATTGACCCCTATAATGGAAAAGTGTATTAGTTTATACCTGTGGACCTGGTCTCACATCCAGTCAGTAATGGCTGTTTGTTTCCATGACATTTGTGGCATCCTTATAACTCTGGTCATATTTCACCAGGCTGATTATCATCATAACTACCACAGTTTTCAAATGGGTAAAATCAATATTTATGTACTCCTCTGATAGCATGCATAGCTCTTTCAAACACTATAAATGTTAGAATATCATGAAAGTAGGGGTGGGTTACTTGGGATGGGCTTTGAGCTTTCAAAAGCCCATGCCATTTCCATATTGGTCTCTCTGCCTGGTGCTTGTGGATCAACATATAAGCTCTCAGATATCGCTACAGTGTCATACCTGTTGCTTGCTGCCATAATTCCCACCAGAATACTTATGGATATACTCTCTGAAGTTATAAGACCAAAATAAACTCTATCTATTGTGATCACTGTTGACATCATTTTTTATAGTAATAAAAGTGTTGAGAAGACAAAGTTTCGTACCAGGAATGGGTATTTCCATGTCTGACATTTCCATGTACCATTTAGGAAGAATGTGGAATATTTGAAGTTTTGGATTAAGGAAGCAATTGAATGCTACAAGCATAGATTAGTGGGTTATCCCAAAATAGTCAACAATTTTGAAAGCAATGTGGACTGTGGAAGACCTGAAAAAAAAAGATTCAGAGGGTTACAATATTGGCAATTAGAGATCGCTCATGATTTTCCAAAGAATGTGGGTACATTTTACCCTGTCCTAAGAATGAATATTCCTGAGTTTCAACTGAAAAGTTTTGAAATATTTGTTGGTAGAAGAAATCCCTATGCAGCCTAATATAGACTCTGCTATGTGCTTATTAGTATTAGACTCTTAAGATCAATAGAAAATGACAAGCAATGGGAAAAAAAATGAAACTTGAGGAGGAAAATAACTCTTAGAAACTTAAAATTGGAACCAAGTGGTTTTATTAAAAGAGTTAAAAATGTGTACTGAGGGAAACTGAATAAAGGAATCTGGTCGTCAGCTCAGGATCTCACCCTGTGAAGCTTCCAAGTTGTAATGAGAAAATACAAATGTAAATGTTTACTCTTAAAACAAGTGAAAAACAGGCAACAGAGAACAATTGATGTGAACATAATTTAAGGACTGAACAAAGCTCCATCCCAAGTAGGCAACCAAACATGGTCTAACCACCAACGGTGTAAATCCCAAGTTGGGATAGTCACTGCCCAGCATTTCCTTCACTCTCTGCTCCAATTTTGTCCCTTCATTTCTTTTAAATAGGAACAAATTTGGGTCAAAAAATTTGAAGGTAGTTGGTATCTTCATTCCTTCACCTGGGTCCCTGTCTATCTGCTGGAGGTGGTCTCTTCTGGTTCCATTTTCCCACTGCTGGGGAGTACATGAAGAAAGAACTGTAATAAATGATGAGAACATATCTGGCAATAATTAGAAATCTTGGATAAAATACCCAGGAATTTATGATGGTTACTCTAGCTAATATTTTAGCAGTAAGGGATATGGAGCCTGAAATGGCCATCTCCTATATCAGAAGGGACTTCCAATGGAGGGAATGTGACACCAACCCAGACATAAAACCTGAGACCTACAATTTCTCCTGCTAACAAGATTTTCAGGTGTAAAGTGGAATAGAGATTGAAGGGACCTTCCAGTCTCAGCTGATGCCTTGAATAGATCTAGGGTGCTAACTTCACATGCAATCCCACCACACCCAGAGGGAGCTCAACTCCCAGACACTCTACCACTCCCAGGATTATAGGATCAGAGGTGAGGAGGCCACAGCATCTGCCCTAATACCTTGAGCAACTGGTATCAGTTGGTTCTAGGGATCAAGGAACCTTGCCCAACCAGGGGCACCAGTTCCTTCTGGTCTTAGCTATTGCCCTGAGCAGACTTAGGGAGGGTGCTAACTCAGCAATCAGTCCCACAACACATAGAGGAAGCTTGACTTCCAGGTGCTCTAACATGCCTAGGATCACAGGATCATAGGATCTCAGGAGATTTGTCACAACAGGATTTTATGGTCCCAGAGGCAGCTACACTCCCAGGAGCTCTGACACACCCAGGGTCACAGGAAGGGCAGACTCCAATCAGATACAGTGAGGGAAAGTAGCACTAGAGATATCCAGATGGTGAGAGGCAAACATAAGAACATAAACAACAGAAAGCAAGGTTACTTGGCATCATCAGAACTCAGATCTCCCACCATAGCAAGTCCTGGATACAGCATCACATCTGAAATGCAAGATTCAGGTATAAAATCACTACTCATGATGATGATAGAAGTCTTTAAGAAGGACATAAATAACTCCCTTTAAAAATGCAGGAGAACACAAGTAAACAGGTAGAATTCATTAAAGAGGAAACACAAAAATCCCTTAAAGAATTGGAGGAAAACACAATCAATCAGGCAAAGAAAATGAACAAACCCATCCAGGATCTAAAAGTTGAAATAGAAACAATAAAGAATTCACAAAGGGGGACAACCCTGGAGTTAGAAAACCTAGGAAAGAGATCATGGGTCATATATACATTCAAGAGATAGAAGAGAGAATCTTAGGTGCAGACGATACCATAGAAAACATTGATACAACAGTCAAAGAAAATGTGAAAAGCAAAAAGATTACCTGGGGCCTCCATTCTCTTGAGTGTTAGGTGCATCATCTCTGAATGAACACAGGCCAGGAAGTTTTCTACTGCATATATGTTGGGGGGGGTCACATATAAGTTGGTGTATACTTTCTGGTGGTCCAGTGTCCAGATAGATCTGGGAGTTCAGATTAATTGAGATTGCTGGTCCTCCTACGGAATTGCCCTTCTCTTCAGCTTCTCTCTGCCTTCCCTAATTCAACAACAGGAGTCAGCTGCTTCTGTACAAATATCTGCAAATATTGGGTGCAAATATCTGCATCTGACTCTTTTAGCTCCTTGTTGGGTCTTTCAGAGGACAGTCATGCTAGGTCCCTGTTTTTGAGCACTCCATACCCTCAGTAATAGAGTCAGGCCTTAGGACATCCCTTGAGCTGGATCCCACTTTGGGCCTGTTGCTGGATCTTCTTTTCCTCAGGCTCCTCTCCATTTCCATTCCTGTAATTCTTTCAGACAGGAACAATTATGGGTCAGAGAGGTGACTGTGAGATGGCAACCCCATTCCTCACTTGATGTCCTGTCTTCTGCTGGAGGTGGGCTCTATAAGTTCCCTCTCCCTACTATCAGGCATTTTTTGTAAGATACCTCCTTTTGAGTCCTGAGAGTGTCTTACCTCCCAGGTCTCTGGTGCATTCTGGAGGATTCCTCCATCGTGCTATTTCCTGAGGTTGCCTGTTTCCATTCTTCCTGCTGGCCCTCATGGCTTCAGTCCTTTTCCCTCACCTAATACCAGATCAGGTTCCCCTCCCCTAACCTACTCACTCCCCCTGTCTACTTTCCCTCCCAGACACCTCCTTCCCTGGTGGAGGCATCCACATGGAAACAGGGGATGGGGAGGAGGAGTGGGATGTGAAGCAGTTGGAGGATGGAATGGGAGGTGGTAGTGAATGGAAAATGTAGTGTAAAAATTAATTAATTAAAAAAAAAAACAAAAATATTCTAAGCCAAAGCATCCAGGAAATCCAGGACAAAATGAGAAGATTAAACCTAAGGATAATAAGTATAAAAGAGAGCTAAGATTCCCAACTTAAAGGACCAGTAAATATCTTCAACAAAATTATAGAAAACTTCCCTAATCTAAAGGAAGAGATGCCTGTAAACATACAAGAAGCCTACAGAACTCCCAATAGACTGGACCAGAAAGAAATTCCTACTATCACATAATAATCAAAACACCAAATGTACTAAACAAAGAATATTAAAAGCAGTAGGGATAAAGGTCATGTAACATAAAGGCAGACCTATCAGAATTACACCAGACTTCTCAACAGAGACTATGAAAGCAAGAAGATCCTGGGCAGATGACATACAGACACTAAGAGAACACTCATGTCAGCCCAGGCTACTATACCCAAAAAAATCTCAATTGCCATAGATGAAGAAAACAAGATATTCCATGACAAAACCAAATTTACACAAGATATTTCCACAAATCCAGTGGGACAAAGGATAGTAGATAGAAATCAACAACACAAGGAGGGAAACTACACCCTGGAAAAAGAAAGTAATCTTTTTTTTTTTTTTTTCAACAAACCCAAAAGAAGATAGCCAAATATACATAATTCTAACCCAGTGACAAAAATAAAAATAATAAAATAAAATGAAGTAACAATCACATTTCCTTAGTATCTCTTAACATCAATGGTCTCAATTCCCCAATTAAAAGATATAGACTAACTGACTGGATACATAAACAGGACCCAGCATTTTGCTGCATACAG
The DNA here is from genome assembly GCF_978045245.1 of Mus caroli. Taxonomy (NCBI): domain Eukaryota; kingdom Metazoa; phylum Chordata; class Mammalia; order Rodentia; family Muridae; genus Mus; species Mus caroli. Next base: position 127,626,754 of record NW_028227261.1, on the reverse strand, counting down.
GAAACCCACCTCAGTGACAAAGTCAGACACTACCTCAGAGTGAAAGACTAGAAAACAATTTTCCAAGCCAATGGTCTCAAGAAACAAGTTGGAGTAGATATTCTAATATCAAATAAAATCGACTTTCAACTAAAACTTATTTAAAAAAAACAAGATAACAAAGTACACTTCATTATGATCAAAGAAAAAAACTACCAAGATCAACTCTCAATTTTGAACATCTATGATTGAAATGCAAGGGCACTCGCATTCACGAAAGAAACTTTACTAAAGCTGAAAGCACATATTGCACCCCTCACAGTAATAGTGCAAGAATGCAACTCCCCACTCTCATCAATGGACAGATCATGGAAACAGAAACTAAACAAAGACACTGTGAAACAAACAAAAGTTATGAACCAAATGAACTTAACAGATATGTATAGAACATTTTATCCTAAAAGAAAAGGATATACCTTCTTCTCAGCACCTCATGGTACGTTCTCCAAAATGGACTATATAATTGGTCACAAAACAGGCCTCAACAGATACAAGAAGATTGAAATAATCCCATGCATTCTATCAGATTATCATGGACTAAGGCCTTCAATAATAACAAAGACATTGGAAAGCACACATACACATTGAAGCTGGACAACGCTCTAATTAATAATAACTTGGTTAAGGAAGAAATAAAGAAAGAAATTAAAGACTTTTTAGAATGTAATGAAAATGAAGACACATCATACCAAAACTTATGGGACACAATGAAAGCAGTGCTAAGAGGAACCTGGAAGCTAAGGCTGTTTCACAGCACTTTGGACACAGGTCCTGCCAGGAGAGAGTTGATTGCCCAGGAGTGCTCTCACTCCTGGGCTCAGAGGTGAGAGCTCCAGTTTTTCTTCTTTTGAAGTTTTGAAGATCTTTAGATGGGCAGATTTCCTGGTGGAAGTGGACTTTGGTTCCCAGAGAATGCCTGCTGCTGTTGGAAGTTAGAATAATGGGATGAGATTGGGTGACTCAACTTGAAAGAACAGGAGGCAGAAGGAAAGACCCACAGTTAACCTACTTGCTTTCCTCGCTGGAATGCTCTAAGGTTTTACAAGGAATACAAGCTAGAAATGGATCCTAGAATGAATCAATGTTTGAAGAAATAGGAGTTTGGAATTTTGAAGAGAATATATGTGTAATCCATTGGAGATGAAGCAGGGGAAGATAATGGGGGCTGTAGCAGGTTATCTGCTTTGGAACCTAGCAGAAGAAGAGTATGAATTTGGGAGACTGGATTTGCAGGGGTGGAGGGAGTGATGAAAATCTCCACTTAGTCTATCTGTTTCCAGGGTTGGAATAGCTAGTTATTCACAATATATGCACGTAGATGTCTTCTTAATCAGAGATCATTTAATTTTTTTAAAGATTTTTCAAAATTTATTTTGGTTCAGTACTTGAGTACAAATGTTTTTGATATTATTAGAGATATTGAAGCCTCTTAATAAATTAAAAATATAATGTAAAATATATTATTTTTACATGGTGTAACATTTAATTTTAACTTTATTTCAAGTATACATTTATTTCTTTGGGTAAAGCAAAAGTTGTTTCTTTCTTGTGATTGTTCCTTTGTTGGTTTGTTTTGATTTCCTCTAGAATGGTGAAAAGGAAGGCAACAAAGCCAACAAAATTCAGCACAAAGACCTATGTTCTAATCAGGAACTTTAATGTGAAACTACATTTTCTGTCCTAAATCAATCACCTCCCTAAATGGTACAAGGTAAGAGTTTAAGACTTGCTCTGTAATTATATCACATATACACCACTCATAATTCTTTGAGAATCACTTTTGTGAATTTATTGTGTATAGTCTGAGGCACTTGAACACTTGGTTTCAGATGTTGGCTAGTTTGTTTTGTTTTGTTTGTTTGTTTTTTGTTTTTTGAGACAGGGCTTCTCTGTGTAGCCCTGACTGTCCTGGATCTCACTGTGTAGACCAGGCTGGCCTTGAACTCAGAAATCTGCCTGCCTCTGCCTCCCAAATGCTGGGATTAAAGACGTGCACCTTCAAGCCCAGCTCAGATGTTGGCTCTTTAGAGATGATTAGGAGGTTTAGACTTCCTACCAGAAGTTTGTCAAAAGGGTGGAAGAGCTTTGTGTTTTCAAACAACATGTGTCATTATATGTGTTTGTTCCATCCTTTCTTTTTGTGGTTTGATTTGTGAGTTATTACCTGCTTCCTTACCAAGCTTACCTCACTGAAATGATGTTGCAATGTGCAAGTTTTTGTGGTGATGGATATTTTTTACCTGAAACTATAATTTTCAAATAGAAGCCTGTTATGTAACTTACCTTGTTCAAGTTATTATTGCATAGAAATAAATCAATGACTGAGTAGAAATAATAATGCTGAGTAGGTATGTAAAACAAATGCTGTAGTAAACAGTAAAATATATATTTGCTTTCTATTTCTCTCTCTCTCTCTGTATATATATATATATATATATATATATATATATATATATATATATATATATAGTGTGTGTGTGTGTGTGAAAAGGCAGTAATGATATACTTAGTCTTTTCTCTACTTTTTCATATATTATACAGAAATTTATATGGTTTCCATCATTATAAATTTTCACCATAGTTCATATGTATAAAGATTCAAAACATGTCTATAATTTGAATTATGACTAAAGGAAGAAGCTATCATTTTATTCAGTTGAAAAATTGGGACTGATTGGCACATGTCAGAATGCAAAGAAATCCAACTGAGAGTAAGCTGTCAGCAGCATAGCAAGAAACTTTAGTGATCGCTGGTATTTGTGTATGTGTGTAGACAGGGAGAGAAGGGAGCTGCCTAGATGATGACATTATATCACATATTCTGCTCTTGAGGAAAAATAAAATTTAAATCCTTGTCCTACTTATATTTGTCTATAAAGATCTCTTTCTTTCTCTATACAGAGAGAGAGAAAAAAAAAATAAAAAAAGAGACAAAGAATGTCCAGATCCATATTCATCCTGAATAGTTTTCAGTCAAATGAGAAGAATTTAGATTTTAGCTTTGTTTTATTCAGAGTATCACAGGTTCTTATATAGTATTTGCAACATTACCTCATATCTCTATCTTATTGTTGATTTATTATCTTTGACATTGTTCTTAGTCTCACAGTTATTAATCGTCTTACTTTTAAATAAACAAAATATTCGTAGTACATTAAATTCTTTTTTTTTAATTTTTAATATTTTTATTACATATTTTCCTCAATTACATTTCCAATGCTATCCCAAAAGTCCCCCATAGCGCCCCCCACTTCCCTACCCACCCATTCCCACTCTTTTGGCCCTGGCATTCCCCTATATTGGGGCATATAAAGTTTGCAAGTCCAATGGGCCTCTCTTTCCATTGATGGCCTACTAGGTCATCTTTCAATACATATGCAGCTAGAGACATGAGCTCCGAGGTTCTGGTTAGTACATCATGTTGTTCCAACAATATGGTTGCAGATCCCTTTAGCTCCTTGGTTACTTTCTCTAGCTTCTCCATTGGGAGCCCTGTGATACATCCAATAGCTGACTGTGAACATCCACTCCTGTGTTTGCTAGGCCCCGGCATCGTCTCACAAGAGACAGCTATATTTGGGTCCTTTCAGCAAAATCTTGCTAGTGTATGCAATGGTGTCAGCGTTTAGAAGCTGATTATGGGATGGATCCCTGGATACAGCAGTCTCTAAATGGTCCATCCTTTCATCACAGTTACGAACTTTGTCTCTGTAACTCCTTCCCTGGGTGTTTTGTTCCCAATTCTAAGAAGGTGCACAGTGTCCGCACATTGGTCTTCATTCTTCTTGAGTTTCATGCGTTTAGCAAATTGTATCTTATATCTTGGGTATCCTAAGTTTTGGGCTAATATCCACTTATCAGTGAATACACATTGTGTGAGTTCTTTTGTGATTGTGTTACTTCACTCAAGATGATGCCCTCCAGGTCCATCCATTTGGCTAGGAATTTCATAAATTCATTCTTTTTAATAGCTGAGTAGTACTCCATTGTGTAAATGTACCATAATTTCTGTATCCATTCCTCTGTTGAGGGACATCTGGGTTCTTTCCAGCTTCTGGCTATTATAAATAGGGCTGCTATGAACATAGTGGAGCATGTGTCCTTTTTACCGGTTGGGACATCTTCTGGATATATACCCAGGAGAGGTATTGCTGGATCCTCCGGTAGTACTATGTCCAATTTTCTGAGGAACCGCCAGACTGATTTCCAGAGTGGTTGTACAAGCTTGCAATCCCACCAACAATGGAGGAGTGTTCCTCTTTCTCCACATCCTCGCCAGCATCTGCTGTCACCTGAATTTTTGATCTTAGCCATTCTGACTGGTGTGAGGTGGAATCTCAGGGTTGTTTTGATTTGCATTTCCCTGATGATTAAGGATGTTGAACATTTTTTCAGGTGCTTCTCTGCCATTCGGTATTCCTCAGGTGAGAATTCTTTGTTCAGTTCTGAGCCCCATTTTTTAATGGGGTTATTTGACTTTCTGGAGTCCACCTTCTTGAGTTCTTTATATATATTGGATATTAGTCCCTTATCTGATTTAGGATAGGTGAAGATCCTTTCCCAATCTGTTGGTGGTTTTTTTGTCTTATTGATGGTGTCTTTAGCCTTGCAGAAGCTTTGTAGTTTCATGAGGTCCCACTTGTCAATTCTCGATCTTACAGCACAAGCCATTACTGTTCTATTCAGGAATTTTTCCCCTGTGCCCATATCTTCAAGGCTTTTCCCCACTTTCTCCTCTATAAGTTTCAGTGTCTCTGGTTTTATGTGAAGTTCCTTGATCCACTTAGACTTGACCTTAGTACAAGGAGATAGGAATGGATCGATTCGCATTCTTCTACATGTTAACTACCAGTTGTGCCAGCACCATTTGTTGAAAATGCTGTCTTTCTTCCACTGGATATTTTTAGCTCCCTTGTCGAAGATCAAGTGACCGTAGGTGTGTGGGTTCATTTCTGGGTCTTCAATTCTATTCCATTGGTCTATTTGTCTGTCACTATACCAGTACCATGCAGTTTTTATCACAATTGCTCTGTAGTAGAGCTTTAGGTCTGGCATGGTGATTCCACCAGAGGTTCTTTTATCCTTGAGAAGAGTTTTTTCTATCCTAGGTTTTTTGTTATTCCAGATGAATTTGCAGATTGCACTTTGTAATTCGTTGAACAATTGTTTTGGAATTTTGATGGGGATTGCATTGAATCTGTTGATTGCTCTTGGCAAGATAGCCATTTTTACAATGTTGATCCTGCCAATCCATGAGCATGGGAGATCTTTCCATCTTCTGAGATCTTCTATAATTTCTTTCTTCAGAGACTTGAAGTTCTTATTATACAGATCTTTCACTTCCTTAGTTAGAGTCACGCCAAGATATTTAATATTATTTGTGACTATTGAGAAGGGTGTTGTTTCCCTAATTTCTTTCTCAGCCTGTTTATTCTTTGTGTAGAGAAAGGCCATTGATTTGTTTGAGTTAATTTTATATCCAGCTACTTCACCGAAGCTGTTTATCAGGCTTAGGAGTTCTCTGGTGGAATTTTTAGGGTCACTTATATATACTATCATATCATCTGCAAAAAGTGATATTTTGACTTCATCTTTTCCAATTTGTATCCCTTTGATCTCCTTTTGTTGTCGAATTGCTCTGGCTAGGACTTCAAGTACAATGTTGAATAGGTATGGAGAAAGTGGACAGCCTTGTCTAGTCCCTGATTTTAGAGGGATTGCTTCAAGTTTCTCACCATTTACTTTGATGTTGGCTACTGGTTTGCTGTAGATTGCTTTTATCATGTTTAGGTATGGGCCTTGAATTCCTGATCTTTCCAAGACTTTTATCATGAATGGGTGTTGGATCTTGTCAAATGCTTTTTCCGCATCTAACGAGATGACCATGTGGTTTTTGTCTTTGAGTTCATTTATATACTGGATTACGTTGATGGATTTCCATATATTGAACCATCCCTGCATCCCTGGGATGAAACCTACTTGGTCAGGATGGATGATTGTTTTGATGTGTTTTTGGATTCGGTTAGCAAGAACTTTATTGAGGATTTTTGCATCAATATTCATAAGGGATATTGGTCTGAAGTTTTCTATCTTTGTTGGGTCTTTTTGTGGTTTAGGTATCAGAGTAATTGTGGCTTCATAGAAGGAGTTGGGTAGAGCACCTTCTGTTTCTATTTTGTGGAATAGTTTGTGAAGAACTGGGATTAGATCTTCTTTGAAGGTCTGATAGAACTCTGCACTAAACCCATCTGGTCCTGGGGTTTTTTTAGTTGGGAGACTATTAATGACTGCTTCTATTTCTTTGGGGGATATAGGGCTGTTTAGATCATTAACCTGATCTTGATTCAACTTTGGTACCTGGTATCTGTCTAGGAACTTCTCCATTTCATCTAGGTTCTCCAGTTTTGTTGAGTATAGCCTTTGGTAGAAGGATCTGATGGTGTTTTGGATGTCTTCAGGATCTGTTGTTATGTCTCCTTTTTCATTTCTGATTTTGTTAATTAGGATGCTTTCCCTGTGCCCTCTAGTGAGTCTGGCTAAGGGTTTATCTATTTTGTTGATTTTCTCAAAGAACCAGCTCCTTGATTGGTTGATTCTTTGAATAGTTTTTCTTGTTTCTACTTGGTTGATTTCGCCCCTGAGTTTGATTATTTCCTGCTGTCTACTCCTCTTGGGTGAATTTGCTTCCTTTTGTTCTAGTGCTTTTAGGTATGTTGTCAAGCTGCTAATGTGTGCTCTCTCTAGTTTCCTTTTGGAGGCACTCAGAACTATGAGTTTTCCTCTTAGAAATGCTTTCATTGCGTCCCATAAGTTTGGGTATGTTGTGGCTTCATTTTCATTGAACTCTAAAAAGTCCTTAATTTCTTTCTTTATTCCTTCCTTGACCAAGGTATCATTGAGAAGAGTGTTGTTCAGTTTCCAAGTGAAGGTTGGGTTTCTATTATTTATTTTGTTATTGAAGATCAGCCTTAGTCCATGGTGATCTGATAGGATGCATGGGACAATTTCAATATTTTTGTGTCTGTTGAGGCCTGTTTTGTGACCAATTATGTGGTCAATTTTGGAGAAGGTACCATGAGGTGCTGAGAAGAAGGTATATCCTTTTGTTTTAGGATAGAATACTCTGTAGATATCTGCCAGATCCATTTGATTCATAATTTCTCTTAGTTTCTCTGTGTCCCTGTTTAGTTTCTGTTTCCATGATCTGTCCATTGGTGAAAGTGGTGTGTTGAAGTCTCCCACTATTATTGTATGAGGTGCAATGTGTGCTTTGAGATTTACTAAAGTTTCTTTAATGAATGTGGCTGCCTTTGTATTTGGAGCATAGATATTCAGGATTGATAGTTCCTCTTGGAGGATTTTACCTTTGATGAGTATGAAGTGTCCCTCCCTGTCTTTTTTAATGACTTTGGGTTGGAAGTCAATCTTATCAGATATTAGAATGGCTACTCCAGCTTGTTTCTTCATACCATTTGCTTGGAAAATTGTTTTCCAGCCTTTCATTCTGAGGTAGTGTCTATCTTTTTCTCTGAGATGAGTTTCCTGTAAGCAGCAAAATGTTGGGTCTTGTTTGTGTAGCCAGTTTGTTAGTCTATGTCTTTTTATCGGGGAGTTGAGTCCATTGATATTAAGAGCTATTAAGGAAAAGTAATTGTTGTTTCCTGTTATTTTTGTTGTTAAAGTTGGCATTCTGTTCTTGTGGCTGTCTTCTTTTAGGTTTGTTGAGGGATTACCTTCTTGTTGTTTCTAGGGCGTGGTTCCTGTCCTTGTATTGGTTTTTTTCTGTTATTATCCTTTGAAGGGCTGGATTCGTGGAGAGATAATGTGTGAATTTGGTTTTGTCGTGGAATACTTTGGTTTCTCCATCTATGTTAATTGAGAGTTTGGCTGGGTATAGTAGCCTGGGCTGGAATTTGTGTTCTTTTAGTGTCTGTATAACATCCGTCCAGGATCTTCTGGCTTTCATAGTCTCTGGTGAAAAATCTGGTGTAATTCTGATAGGCTTGCCTTTATATGTTACTTGGCCTTTTTCTCTTACTGCTTTTAGTATTCTATCTTTATTTAGAGCATTTATTGTTCTGATTATTATGTGTCGGGAGGTATTTCTTTTCTGGTCCAGTCTATTTGGAGTTCTATAGGCTTCTTGTATGTTCATGGGTATCTCTTTCTTTAGATTTGGGAAGTTTTCTTCTATAATTTTGTTGAAGATGTTTGCTGGTCCTTTGAGTTGAAAATCTTCATTCTCATCCACTCCTATTATCCGTAGGTTTGGTCTTCTCATTGTGTCCTGTATTTCTTGGATGTTTTGAGTTAGGATCTTTTTGCATTTTACATTTTCCTTGATTGTTGTGCTGATGTTCTCTATGGAATCTTCTGCACCTGAGATTCTCTCTTCCATCTCTTGTATTCTGTTGCTGATGCTCGTATCTATAGTTCCAGATTTCTTTCTTAGGGTTTCTATCTCCAGTGTTGCCTCATTTTGGGTTTTCTTTATTGTGTCTACTTCCCTTTTTAGGTCTAGTATGGTTTTGTTCATTTCCATCATCTGGATGTGTTTTCCTGTTTTTCATTAAGGACTTCTAACTGTTTGATTAGGTTATCCTGTTTTTCGTTAAGGATTTGTAACTCTTTAGCAGTGTTCTCCTGCAATTCTTTAAAAAATTTTTGTGCTTCCTCTTTATTGTCTTCTACCTGTTTACCAGTGTTCCTTTGTATTTCTTTAAGTGTGTTATTAAAGTCCTTCTTGAAGTCCTCTACCATCATCAGTAGATATGCTTTTAGATCCGTGTCTATCTTTTCCGGTGTGTTGGGGTGCCCTGGACTGGGCGAAGTGGGAGTGCTGGGTTCTGATGATGGTGAGTGGTCTTGGTTTCTGTTAGTAAGATTATTACGTTTACCTTTCGCCATCTGGTAATCTCTGGGGTTAGTTGTTGTCGTTGTCACTGTTTAAAGATTGGAGCAGAAGCTGTGTTCCACTCACCAGAAGTCTCAAAATCCTGTGGCGGGGGTCGTGGGTCGCTGGCAGTACCCTGGTGCTGGTCCAGCCGGAAGAGGCCTGTGGTCCTACTCAGGCCGGTTTCTGCTTCCCTAACTAATGCAGTCTCAGGTCCCGCGTGCAACTGGATTGGAGCAGAAGCTGTGTTCCACTCTCCAGAAGTCTTAAGATCCTGTGGCGGGTGTTGTGGGTAGCTGGCGAGTGTCAGCTGACCTTGCGCCCTCGCTACCCAGGTGCTTTTCTGGTACATTAAATTCTTTAACAGGCATTTGAAAACTATGTGTAATACTATATATAGGAACCATTCATATTGATAGAAATGAAGCTAACATATCAGGCCAGTGCCTCTCCTGGATATTAATTTGCTACAATGATAATAAAGCTGTATTCAGTGTTTGGCTACTCAACCATGCTCTCTCTACTGAGATAGGGGGACAGTTATGTTGTAAGTTCTGTTGTTATAAAATGAGATTCAATATCAAAATCAGAAGAATTATTTAAGAGGTGATTCCAGATAAAATGGCAAGCAGCATCAATGCATTCTTGTCAGATTTCACTTCAAGGCAACAAATTGATTACATATAAACAGCTTCCTCAAACATTTGCATATGTGGATTCATAGAGTGCATGGGTTATGATGGTTATTCTAGACAACTGACTGATCTACAATTGTATAATGCTTTTGGCAAAGCCATTTATTATAGGAAAATGAAATTAATGCTTTGTCATGAAAAGTGACTTTTCACTTATTTTTAATTAATGAATATCAATCTTTAGTATTTTATCTGAATTTATCTATGTGCTTTTATGGAATATTATGTTGTTTTCTTATCACAAGTAATATAGTTATTGCAGAACAGCAGAGTGTACAGGTTTCCAAAATTGGTGTTGTAGTCATGAAGTGGAAACTGAATTTCTCATCTGCTTCCATGTTGCTGACATTGAAACTTTTTCAAATGGCATAAAAAGTTATCACTTTGGTTTCATACTTAAGGTTCTGTGCCATTCTATTTCTACATAAGTTGTTGTATATTTTAATCTAAAGTTCTTTTTGCATGATAATTGAATAGTTAATTCAATGTATAAGCAAGGAAATGTTATCAGAGGAAATATAATCACATCTGCAATGCTGCTTCCTCACTTCACTCCAAGACCTGCTCACAATGACTTTTCCTTCACATAGACATGCACATTTTCTGTATAACATCTATAGTTCCAAATCATCCCTCTGTACACATGTCTTTTTATGATTTATTCTACTGTCATGAAATTTTGCTTCTCTGTAGACTTGCTAACCCACAGATTAAGTCATTAAGAGAAGAATTTCTTATTTCTCTGAGTGAAAAACTCTGACATTTAAATTTAAAAGAATACAGCAGGTCAAACATAGGCTAAGGAACAGGCAAGATGAAGCCTTCCTATTCAGATTTTCTTTAAGATATTATTGTGATAATTGGAATAGCAGTACATTAAATTGAAGCCATGTCACTCTAGCTTTTGCATATGAAAGTAAAATACCTAAAATTCTCATTTTGTTATTGTTAAAAGAGATTCTGAATATATTTACATATTTAAACAGTTTGTATCCAACCTTCTTTTCTCTTTGAGGTATTCATCTCTTTTGCAATCTACTTCCTTTTACCTCTATCACCCATGTCTTCCCATGTATTACCTCCTCATTTCTGCTACTTTGGCTTACCCTGGTGTTACACAATTAAAGTTTTCAGTCTCAACACCTGTTAGCTTAATGTAATGCTTATACTCAGTAGCATTCAGACTTTTATGACATTTTAACATACACAATGTCCTTGAGAGACTAGAGACCCACGGGAAGGGGGAGGCCTAGTGGAAGGAGCACCCACACAGAGGCAATGGGAAGAAGCAATAGGGTGAGGAATTGTGGGAGGGAGGACAGAGGAGGGGCAACACCTAAAATTTAACAAAAAAAGAAGGAAACATTAAGGCTGTCAAGATGACTCATTGAATAAAGAGGGTTTTTTTTTTGTTTTTTTTGTTTTTGTTTTTTTGTTTTGTTTTGTTTTTTTTTTTTGCTACATAGTGTACTGACTTGAGTTCAATTCCTGAACCCCACATGGTAGAAAAAGTGATTCGGGAAAATTGTCCTAACTTTTGACTTTTACATGCACACCATGGTTTGCACACACACACACACACACACACACAAATAAGTAATAAAGAAACAGATGCCATAAAATATGATAAGAAGTCTCAGTAAACATGTCTATATTTATTAATCAATAATATATGAAGCATTAGTAAAAATTTATCAGAATATTAGATAAAATAACCTTCATTATAAATTTCATCCATGAAGTTGAGCAAAATGATAACAAATTAAATACTGCTTGAACATTAAGATCAGGTGTTAGCACAATTCATTCCCAAGCACTTGTATTTAGCACAGGCACACTGCTTCAGTTCATATATATATTCCCTTATTAGTAAAGCTCTTTCAAATTCTATAGGTTTTAGGTGCCAGATATTTTCTTGTCAATGGATCTTTGACAATTAGATTTTCATTGTCTTTAAAGCATGCTTCTCTGTGTCCAATTTTCTTTTCATAGTATGCACCTGTACTTTTGTACACAAGCTGAACATTCCACACATTTGGCCTAGAAATGTGTTAGGGACACAGATGAAAATACAGAGTCTTTAATTTCACATTTGTCATTTTAGAACTCGTTCTGAATTCTGTCTCATTTCACAAAATATAAGGCCAGAAGATGATGTGATCAGAAACTATTGGTAACATAAAAAATAAGCAAGAATACCAGAGTGTCATAGTAACATAAAAAGTCAAATAAAGACTATATCACTGGACAAAATAAATGAGGGCAAAGGTATTACATATAAACAGCAAAACAACTTCATCTAAGGGGCAGTGTGTAAAAAGCAGAGGAGGGAAAGTAAAACCCTGCAGATTCACTCAGCCTTTCCTTATTAGTATCTGAAATGTGAAAAATTTAGGTGCACATTTCAATTAGTAAGGCAACAGCCCTGGTTGTAGTCTTAATTGAGGTCACTGCTCGCTAGCATCATGTGTCTCAGAAAATCAAAGTTTTCCTTAATTTTCCTAATTCATATATGTAAAACTACACTGAGTGGAGATAAAGAACCCATAGGCAGCATAAGGAAAAGGCTGAAGTGAAGTCTCAAAGGAAAAAAGAGATGTCAGTATGTCTGTCTGAAGTCCTGGATCTAATTAAGCTTACTAGGAGGGGAGTGCCTGCACCCTCCAAGTTTTCTTTCTGAGGAGCCTAAAAGACAAATAATATCACATCAGCCCATCCAGATGTAAAAGGTCCCTGATTCTACTGCTCTCCTTCTAGCCACATAGTAGGCATTCATGAAGCAGTGCTGGATAGCTGGGGCCAGTAGTATCAACATTCAAAGAGCAACTTAAAGAATGCATTTATTTTCTTTCTTCAGATACTTGAAGTCCTTATCATACAGATCTTTCACTTCCTTAGTTAGAGTCACACCAATGTATTTTATATTATTTGTGACTATTGTGAAGGGTGTTGTTTCCCTAATTTCTTTCTCAGCCTGTTTATCCTTTGTGTACAGAAATGACACTGACTTGTTTGAGTTAATTTTATATCCAGTTACTTCACTGAAGCTGTATATCAGGTTTAGGAGTTCTCTAGTGTAATTTTTAGGGTCACTTATAAATACTATTATATCATCTGCAAAGAGTGATATTTTGACTGCTTCCTTTCAAATTTGTATCCCCTTGATCTCCTTTTTTGTTGAATTGCTTTGGCTAGAACTTCGAATACTATGTTGAATAGGTATGGATAAAGTGGGTAGCCTTGTCTAGTCCCTGATTTTAGTGGGATTGTTTCCAGGTTCTCACCATTTACTTTGATGTTGGCTACTGTTTTGCTGTAGATTACTTTTATCATGTTTAGGTATGAACCTCGAATTTATGATCTTTCCAAGACTTTTATCATGAATGGGTGTTGGATTTTGTCAAATGCTTTCTCCGCATCTAAGGAGATGATCATGTGGTTTTTGTCTTTGAGTTTGTTTATATAGTGGATTACATTGATAGATTTCCATATATTAAACCATCCCTGCATCCCTGGGATGAAACCTACTTGGTCAGGATGGATGATTGTTTTGATGTGTTCTTGGAATCGGTTAGCGAGAATTTTATTGAGTATTTTTCATCGATATTCATAAAGGAAATTGGTCTGAAGTTCTCTATCTATGTTGGGTCTTTGAACCCACACACCTATGGTCACTTGATCTTTGACAAGGGAGCTAAAACCATCCAGTGGAAAAAAGACAGCATTTTCAACTAATGGTGCTGGTACAACTGATGATCATCATGTAGAAGAACTCGAATTGATCCATTACTCCTTGTGCTGAGGTCAAATCTAGGTGGATCAAGGAACTCCACATAAAACCAGAAACAGTGAAACTTATAGAAGAGAAAGTGGGGAAAAGCTTCGAAGATATGGGCACAGGGAAAAATTCCTGAATAGAACAGCAATGGCTTGTGCTGTAAGATCAAGAATCTACAATTGGGACCTCATAAAATTGCAAAGCTTCTGTAAGGCAAAAGACACCATCAATAAGACAAAAAGGCCACCAACAGATTGGGAAAGGATCTTTACCCATCCTAAATCAGATAGGGGACTAATATCCAATATATATAAAGATATCAAGAAGGTAGACTCCAGAAAATCAAATAACCCCATTAAAAATGGGGTACAGAGCTAAACAAAGAATTCTCACCTGAGGAATACTAAATGACTGAGAAGCACCTGAAAAAATGTTCAGCATCCTTAATCATCAGGGAAATGCAAATCAAAACAACCCTGAGATTCCACCTCACCCCAAATAGAATGGGTAAGATAAAAAATTCAGGTGACAGCAGATGCTGGTGAGGATGTGGAGAAAGAGGATCACTCCTCCATTGTTGGTGGAATTGCAAGCTTGTACAACCACTCTGGAAATCAGTCTGGCAGTTCCTCAGAAAATTGGACATAGTACTACCGGAGGATCCAGCAATACCTCTCCTGGCCACATATCCAGAAGATGTTCCAACTGGTGAGAAGGACACATGCTCCACTATATCACAGCAGCCTTATCTATAATAGCCAGAAGCTGGAAAGAACCCAGATGCCTCTCAACAGAGGAATGGATACAGAAAATGTAGTAATTTACACAATGGAGTACTACTCAGCTATTAAAAAGAATGAATTTATGAAATTCCTAGCCAAATGGATGGATCTGGAGGGCATCATCCTGAGTGAGGTAACCCAATCACAAAAGAACTCACATGATATATACTCACTGATAAGTGGATATTAGCCCAGAAACTTAGAATACCCAAGATATAAGATACAATTTGCAAAACACATGAAACTTAAGAAGAAAGAAGACCAAATTGTGGACTCTTTGCCCCTTCTTAGAATTGGGAACAAAACACCTATGGAAGCAGTTACAGAGAGAAAGTTTGGAGCTGTGATGAAAGGATGGACCATCTAGAGACTGCCATATCCAGTGATCCATCCAATAATCAGCTTCCAAACGCTGACACCATTGCATACACTAGCAAGATTTTGCTGAAAGGACACAGATATAGCTGTCTCTTGTGAGACAATGCCTGGGCCTAGCAAACACAGAAGTGGATGCTCACAGTCAGCTATTGGATGGATCACAGGGCTCCCAATGGAGGAGCTAGAGAAAGTACCCAAGGAGATAAAGGGAACTGCAACCCTATAGGTGGAACAACAATATGAACTAACCAGTACCCCCCAGAGCTCGTGTTTCTAGCTGCATATGTATCAGAAGGTAGCCTAGTCAGCTATCATTGGAAAGAGAGGCCCATTCATCTTGCAAACTTTATATAATTCAGTACAGGGGAAAGCCAGGGTCAGGAAGTGGGATTGGGTGGGTAGGGGAGTGGAGGCAAGGATATGGGGGACTTTTGGGATAGCACTGGAAATGTAAGTGAAGGAAATACCTAATAAAAAATAAATTAAAAAAGACAAAAGAAGAATGCATTTATAAGCGATTTCTGATACACTTCTATTATATCTCTTGTAAAACTAGTAATTGTTTCCTTCTGTCCTCTGCTTAGATGAGTCTCCCCCTGAATATCTTAAATGCTGACACCTTGAGGTGTCATTATGAAGGAGATGTCTTCACATACTCTAAAAGTGTTTATGTGTTCTATAGGAATTTATTCTGTTCTGGAGTGGAGATTCCAAGATAATAGATAGACTACAAAGTTATAACTTGAATTTCCTATTTTAAATGATTTTTCAAGGCTTCAAATTACTTCAAAACTTCCAAAACATTTTTACTCTTCCTAAGTGGGTAACGTGTCAGTTATTATGAAAAATAGTCAGAGAAGTTGATAAGGATGTTTTTAAGCATATACTTTATAATGAAAATAAGTACTGGAAAAAGGTATAAAGTCTTTAAAGTTA
The DNA here is from genome assembly GCF_978045245.1 of Mus caroli. Lineage (NCBI taxonomy): Eukaryota > Metazoa > Chordata > Mammalia > Rodentia > Muridae > Mus > Mus caroli. Next base: position 127,611,253 of record NW_028227261.1, on the reverse strand, counting down.
ATGCTATTACTATTTTCACAAGCAAATAAAAATGAGATGCATGGAGACTAAGAGATGAATATTTATATTTTATAAATTACTTTTCTCATTTAAGAGTTGTTATGGGTTTCAGTTTTTTGTTTGTTTTGTGTTTGTGTCTTTGATTCTTCTCTCTTTTTAATTTTTTATTTGTTTGTGTGTTTTGTCTTGTGTTATGTTGTTGTAGCAGGGATTCTCTGTGTAAGACTGGCTGTCTGGAAATTCACTTTGCCTACCAGCCTGCCTGGAACTCACCAAGATCCTCCTGCCTCTGCTTGCAGAATCATGGATTAAAGGCATATGCCAGTACCACTGAGCTTACTAGGGGTTTTACAATTCTGGGCAAAGAAGCCATAAATGAAGAATCAACATGAATGTACAATAAGTTAATTCTGGCATTTTTCTAATTTGGAATCATTTTTACTTGATTTTAGTTACTCCATAAAGCACAAATTTCTATTGCCTGTAAATAGCAGGGAAGGCATTATTTACGTCTGTTTAGAATGAATAATTATGTACTTAATAAATAATTTACCAATGTCTTCAAAATATCTGCATATATAAAATGGAGGTAAAATCAGAAAGCTTAGCACATGATTACTCAGAGCTGGCTGTTCTGGCCTAAGCCTCTTGGACCCTGTATAAGGAACTACAGTTTCAAACTAGACCCATCTTTATTTTCAACAAAAATTAATGAGTCTGAAAGGAACCTTTCTAATCCCAAGAAGCCAAGAACAACTACCCTCATATAACTGCATTCTTAATAAACTTTTGGAAGTGGTTGGCTAATAAAACAAAATGCAAATTGCTACAACTACTGAGTTTTGCATTTATAGTCAGGTATGAAGTTTATATTTGAATGTTTTTATCATTTTGTCATTTGTTCTTTAGAAGAACATATATTTTATATTGGTTATTAAATAATAGTTTATATTCAAGAAAAGAAAAAGAAATATTTGTAGCATCTCTTTTGCAGTAGATATGGTTGCAGCTGAGCCTGAAATTATGAATAGCAATTCATGGTAAGACGGATTAATGAATAAGTATATGTGCATAGATCTGTTTTTTTGTTTGTTTGTTTGTTTGTAAGAAAATAAGTGAAATTTATCTAAGTGAAAGAGCATCATTACACATCAAAGACATTGCATTAAGTTCACCATACCATACAGGCACATCCATTATCAATTTATTCATACAAATATCAGGCTGCATAAAAATTGATTTTTTAGCAAAGTGGTACCAAATCACAATGTGGAAGGTGGGAAATTGCTAGGAAGAATTGAAAATAGCATGTTTTTCCTACTGCTCACTGAGCTTTAAGGCATTGTCACACTTGTTTTTATGCCTCTCAAAGGGGAGAGGATTATTTAACTATTATTTTTTAAATTATATATATGCATGTATATGCATACATATATTTAACAATGGTATTAAATATATGACATGATGAATAAGAATGCAAATTGAGGATGAGTAAAGGCATAAGTACAGGAAAAACGTGAAGTGATTTAAGTCTTGAGGGTAGTCTGATACAGTATTTTGTACCAAAACTCTACAATGCCACCTTCCCTTACTCAAACTCACGCCTTCAGATTTCACATGTGAGATCACATTCAACTAGTTTTTCTGGGCCTACTTATTTCACTTAATTCAAAGCACTGTGTTTCCACTCTTGCTAGGCTTTTTTTCACTATTCCACTCTTAATTATGTTCCATTGTATGTGAACATGACACTTTCTTCATCTACTCTTCAGAAAATGTGTACAGATTTTTTTTCATTTAGTTACTAGTGCAGTGCTCCAGTCACTGTGAGAGTATACATCTCTTCTATATATTTTGAGTAGCCAGAAACAAATCCAAAGTCTTTCTTAACTAGTACAGTGTTATCATTGAACTAGGTTTCCAGGTACTATTTTTGGTGACTCGAGGAAGAATGTCATTCAAAGATTTATAGCAGTTTATTGAGTCCATAGATGCATTTGTTAATAAGGGAATATAAAATACATCCAGGTTTCTAAAGCGTGACTGTGGTAGAATATAAGAATGTTTTTACTTATCTATTTACAGTTTCATTTGAGTGTATATGTATGTATGCATGGGTGTTAGTATGTATCTGTGTCTGTGTCTGTATGCCTACAGTGTGAAATTTAAAGGATAACTTTTGGGAGTTTTTTTATTTCCTTTTTCATACAAATTTAGAAGGATCATATTTGGAAGCTAGAACCTTTGCATTCTGAGCCATCTTGCTAGCCTTTGAAATTGAAACAACTAGGTGAGAAAGAGGGAGAGAGTTTATAATGCTTAAATGTTTGAGTGGAAATAATTTTAAATATAAATGTATTTGCAAATTATAGAAAGTAGAATAAAGATGCTTTCTGATCATTTATCTTCTGAATTTTATAAGTTTATTCCTGAGCACAGAAAATATTTTGGCCTGAAGAAAGAAGAGAGCAAATCAAAAAAGAAAAAGAAGAAAACCTGGCTAGCGTTATGACAATGGAAGGATTTATGATCATAAGCAGTTAGGAGTTACGTAAGAATCTGATGAGCATTCACATCCTGGGCCTGTTCCTTCAGAATGACTAGAGAAAAGTTGCAAGAAAACCACTTTTTTAACAACTGCAAAAACTAACAAAACCTGAACTCTGTTCCTGTGGCTGTGACAGTGCAGTGGATAGTCCTCCCACTCTGTTATTCTTTTCTTATGCCAATGACAGGATCTTTCTCTTATATGTACTTTGTAGGGGGTGACATGAAAGGCATTGGGGTCCATTTTCCCTCAGTTTCTTCATGTGCTCTCAGAGCTACAACACCACTTATGGGCAAGGACACACCTCTACATTCCTTCTGTTTCTTTCATGGCTTCTATTTCCCAGCAATAGCTGAGGAGGAAATGTAACTAAAGATTAAAATGACTGACATGTTTCCTCAACATTGCAAGGATATGGCAAATTGATGGGGAATGATGAGAACTTTTTCTATCAAAGAAAATTAGCTCTATAAGTATCCATATTACCTTAAGCTTTTAATTCCTCTTCTCACAAATTGTGTTGGGGTGTAATGTTCAATTCCTACTCACACAATGAGTCAAAGGCTCCACCTGCTTCATGCCTGAAAGACAGGTGATTTTGGCAGAACATGGTGACTATCCTCACTTGGGTTATATGGCATATCTTCATGAAAAAAGTATAAAAAGAGAAAAATGAGGAAAAAAAGAAAGAAATTACCTATCAAATTGTTCATGCATTTCTTTGAGAAGCACCAAGACTATCCTTTCAGCAAGTAGTAATTAGACACTCTATTTTGCTTTTAGCATTAGAGTTTAATCAACACTCTATAAAAATCTGTAGATTGTTTCTGGAGTACACCTATCATTCCAGTATTAAATCTCCTTTATCCAGAAACATGGGACTTTATGCCTAATGGCTTTTGTTTTCTCCTTAAAATTTACTTTGATTATTGTTGATCTTACTAAATACCCTGAGAGTATCATACAAAGGAAACATTCATGGAACCTCTATTAGTTATTTAATAATATTATTTTGTTTCATTCTATTGTTATATGAAACATTATATTGATATTTTCATTTACTTTTTAGTTGTATGGTAGTCAACCCTTATAATAGGAGTGAACCATATCATATTCTATCAGTGGTGATCCAAAAACAAGTCATAAAAGTTCCCATCCTAAAGTTTTGGACTGTTTAACTCTTCATAAAATATGTTTTAGTAGCAATATTTTCTACCACTTGATATACCTAATTTATCTCATATACTTTGAAATAAGGTTATAATTACTAATAGTTGCTTTAGAAAACAAATACAATAGATTCACTTTATTTATAGGAATGTGATATGTTATACTAAATTATAATAAAAATATATTTTTTGTAAAATGTAATCCAGAAAAGACAGTAAACTTACAGACATTAATTCTTTGTATTGTTCAAATGCCAAGAGTTATCAAAACTCCTCAAGGATTATTTGTTTTTATTTTGGTAAATGTATTCATCTCCATTTATCACCCAACAAATTCTAATAAATATATTAACAATCTGTTTCTGTGAAATTCTATCCAGTTCCAGAAATGAATTTAGTTTCTCTCTGCTTTTACACTAATGGCATTCTAAACTGTCTCTATATCAAAATTTCAATAGCTGTTTACAATCCAGAAGAAAGCATACCAATATAATAAGCCTCTGGAGAACTGTGACCTCATTTTGTGTTTATAAATAACTCCAGAGTCACAAATATCATTGTGTTATATTTTTATACTTTATGCAATCATTTTGGGTAAATTAAATTAGAATGGTATTAGGAATCTCTATATATGCAAGATTTAAGTTTAATAATCACAAATACATGTAATCATATACAAAGATTTAACATATATCTCTAAAAGATGAAAGATTTTTCCTACTATTGAAAGAATATCATTTTCATTTCTAATAAGATAAACAGCAAAATGTAATTCCTTCCATACTAAGATTCATGAATGTCCACTTCTGAGTACTTTTTCATTTTGTTTAAATAATTCTTTTTGTCTTCAATTACAATCTAAAAATCCACATATTATGTGATTTATAAGTACCTAAATCTTCTCTTTATAATCCCTGTAAAACTTGTTTTACTTTCATAAGAACTGAAGATTTTCTTCTAGAAGGCTTTGTGCATTGTGAATGCATTTTATTACATGTTGTGATATTATATAACATATTGCTCTCTAAGTTTTATACTTCTTACAAATTTCATGGTTCAATAAAAGGGAATCCTATGGAAGTTTCAGCTATCTACCTATAAATTAAATATTAAGTAAAAACTAATACTGTGGTTATTATTAGGTGAATGGAGAGATGGTGATGAAATTTAAAGACCTGCACAGCTTATTCAACAGCATCATTTTCATCATGTTGTTATTTGAAACATGTAGAATTACATAAATTCAGACAAAATTAGACTAGAGAAACAAAAGTTAGAATACCTCTAAAATCACAAATGCCAATACCATGTCTTCAGTTCTGCAATAATAGTGTCACTTAATATCACAGAAGGAAACTCTTCACAAGATATAAAAACACAATAGTTTGTTCTTATATAGTAAGATTTATTTAAGTGGAAACAATGCAATCATGTTGTTTTATTATTTGATATTTAATATTTATTTTACTTGAAATGTTTGTGTGTGTGTGTGTGTACGTCTGTGCATATTTTACCTAAATGAATGTATATGTGCCCTGTGTGTGACTGATGGCTATGCAAGTTAAAAGGAGGCATGAAATATCCTGCAAATGGAGTTAAGTATGGTTGAGTCACCATATTGGTGCTAGGAATTTAAGCCAGGTCTTCTGCAGGAGCCATAAGTCTTCTTAGCTAATCTCCCCAACTTTACTGTTTATTTTTATGATGAAACTACCTGGCATAATCAACTTAAAAGAGAGGATGTGTGTATCTTGGAGTGGGATTCAGAGTGCAGAGAACATGAATCTTTGGCTTATATATAACAGGGTACATGGCAGAGGAGACTGTTCATCTCACTGCACCCAGGATCTTTATTCAAAGTGTAGGTGCTGGATGTCATTAATAGCATTCACAGACGGACCACTTATGACTTTCACCAGTTAGATCTCACCTGCAATGATTTTACACTCTCCCAGTATGGTATCACAATGTTGGGACGAATCACTCAATAATATGAGCCTCTTAGAAATCTTTACAGTGAAATCACCATACTCTTTTCCTGACAATCAACGATTCATGTCCATCTCACTATTAAAACCATATTTAAACAGGACTAGAGAGATGAATTTTCTAAGCAAATATCCATAAGCTCTAGTGCTGAACTCTTCATTGCAATTTGGCTTATTTTAATCATTCCATTCATTTACATCTCACATGATATCCCATTCCCGATTACCCCTCCACCAACCCCCCATCTCATGATTTCTCACATCCTGGTTACTCCTCCACCACCCCTCCTTCCACTTCTTCCCTCCCCCTACCCTTTGCCTATTTGAGTATGCTTCTCCACCCACCCTCTCCCACACCACTGCTTAGTCCATCATTCCCTTACTCTGGGGAATCAAACCTCCCTGAAACCAAGAGCCTCCCCTCCCATTTCTCTCAGGTAAAGCCATCCTCTGCTACAATTTAGTTTTATCTTCACAGTAACCAAAGGAAATTTTACCTTTTATATTTTCTGATGAATGATGAAAGGCTCCTGATCCAGCAACACAGTGCTTAATCTCATGTCTATCTTTGAGACATCATTGGAAGCTTCTTAGACCCTACAATTCATACAGTCTGTATGCCTGCAAAGACAGCCCTGCACAGACAATGACACTAAACAATGCTTCAAGAATGTGCTATGTCTTTGCTCTCTTGAGCTACGTTTTGCATAGCTGTAGTGGCATCTTCATCTTTAGGTATCTGAATTAGGAAAAAAAATATTCTCTCAGGCAATCTTGTAATTTTAAGGCAATGCAAGCTCTGTACATGGAGAAAGTCTTTCAAATGACTTTATAAGTTTACACATTGGAGCCTAAAATGGTTGAGAATATGATTTTGTGGTATTGTGATGCTGTGCTAATTTTACTGAGAACATAGATTTGATTTAAAAAAAAAACCAATATTTTATTAGTTTCTTCAGTTACAATTCAAATGCTATCCCAAAATTCCCCTATACCCTCACCTTGCACAGCTCCCCAACCAACCCACACCCACTCCCAGACCTTGGCAATTCCCTGTACTGTGGCATATAATCTTTGCAAGACCAAGGTCCTTTCCTCCCAATGATGGTGGATTAAGTCATCTTCTGCTACGTATGCAGGTAGAGACATGAGCTCAGGGGATACAGGTTAGTTCATATTGCTCTTTCTCATATAGGGTAACAGACCCCTCCAGCTCCTTGGATACTTTCTCTACCTCCTCCATTGGAGGCCCTGTGTTCCATCTAATAGATGACTGTGAGCATCAACTTCTGTAATTTCAGGCACTGGCATAGCCTCACAAGAAACAGCTATATCAGGGTCATGTCAGTAAAATCTTGCTGGAATATTCAATAGTGTCTGCGTTTGGTGACTGATTATGGTATAGATCCCTGGGTGGGGCAGTCTCTGCAAGGTACTTCCTTCCATCTCAGCTCCAAACTTTGTCTCTGTAACTCCTTCCATGGGTGTTTTGTTCCCCATTCTAAGGAGGGACAAAGTATACACACTTTGGTCTTCCTTCTTGAGTTTCATGTGGTTTTTTTTTTTTAAGATTTATTTATTTATTATATGTAAGTACACTGTAGCTGTCCTCAGATACTCCAGAAGAGGGCATTAGATTTCATTACAGATGGTTGTGAGCCACCATGTGGTTGCTGGGATTTGAACTCTGGACCTTCGGAAGAGCAATCTGTGCTCTTAACCACTGAACCATCTCGCCAGCGCAAGTTTCATGTGTTTTGCAAATTGTATATTGGGTATTCTAAGTTTCTGGGTTAATATCCACTTATCAGTGAGCACATATCATGTGAGTATTTGGTGATTGGGTTAACTCACTCAGGATGATATTCTCCAGATCCATCCAATTGTCTAAAAATTTCAAAAATTCATTGATTTTAAAGCTGAGTAGTACTCCATTATGCAAATGTACCATATTTTTTTGTATCCATTCCTCTGTTGAGGGACATCTGGGTTCTTTCCAGCTTCTAGCTATTATAAATAGGACTGTTATGAACATAGTGGAGCATGTATTCTTATTACGAGTTGGAAAATCTTCTGGATATATGCCCAGGAGAGGTATTCCTGAATCTTCCAGTAGTACTATGTCCAATATTCCAAGGAACCGCCAGACTGATTTCCAGAGTGGTTGTACAAGCTTGCAATCCCACCAGCAATGGAGGAGTGTTCCTCTTGCTCCACTTCCTCACAAGCATCTGCTGTCACCAGAATTTTTGATCTTAGCCATTCTTACTGGTTTGAGGTGGAATCTCAGGATTGTTTTGATTTGCATTTCCCTGATGATTAAGGATGTTGAACATTTTTTCAGGTGCTTCTCAGCCATTCAGCATTCCTCAGTTGAGAATTATTTGTTTATCTCTGTACCCCATTTTTAATGGGATTATTCTGGAGTCCAACTTCCTGAGTTCTTTGTATATATCGAATGTTAGTCCCCTATCAGATTTAGGATTGGCAAAAATTCCCTCCCTATCTGTTGGTGGCTTTTTGTCTTATTGACAGTATCTTTTACCTTACAGAAGCTTTGCAATTTTATGAGGTCCCATTTGTGGATTCTTGATCTTAAAGAGCAATCCATTTCTGTTCTGTTCAGGAATTTTTCCCCTGTGATTGTAACTTCAAGGCTTTTGCCCACTTTCTCATCTATAAGTTTTAGTGTCTCTGGTTTTATGTGGAGTTCCTTGATCCACTTAGACTTTAGCTTTGTACATGGAGATGGGATTGGAACAATTCACATTCTTATACATGATAACCGCCAGTTGTGCCAGCACCATTTGTTGAAAAGACTGTCCTTTTTCTAATAGATGGTTTTAGCTCCTTTGTCAAAGATCAAGTGACCATAGTTATGTGGGTTCATTTCTGGGTCTTCAATTCTATTCCACTGATCTACCTGTCTGTTGCTGTACCAGTACCATGCAATTTTTATCACAATTGCTCTGTAGAACCGCTTGAGGTCAGGCATGGTTATTCCCCCAGAGGTTCTTTTGTTGTTGAAAATAGTTTTGCTAACATAGGTTTTTTTGGTATTCCAGATTAATTTGCAAATTACCTTTTATAACTCTGTGAAGAATTGAGTTGGAATTTTGATGGGGATTGCATTGAATCTGTAGATTGCTTTCAGCAAGATAGCCATTTTGACTATGTTAAACCTTCCAGTCCATGAGCATGGGAGATCTTTCCATTTTCTGACATGTTCTTTGATTTCTTTCTTCAAAGATTTGAAGTTCTTATCATACAGATCTTTCACTTTCTTAGTTAGAGTCATACCAAGGTATTTTATATTATTTGTGACTATTGTGAAGGGTGTTGCTTCACTAATTTCTTTTTCAGCCTGTTTATCCTTTGTGTAGAGAAAGGCCATTGATTTGTTTGAGTTAATTTTATATCCAGCTACTGCACTGATGCTGTTTATTAGGTTTAGGTGTTCTCTGGTGGAATTTTTAGGGTCACTTATATATACTATTATATCATCTGCAAATAGTGTTATTTTGACTTCTTACTTTCCAATTTGTATCCTCTTGATTTTTTGTTGTCTAATTGCTCTGTCAAGAATTCAAGTACTATATTGAGTAGGTAGGGAGAAAGTGGGCAGCCTTGTCTAGTCCCTGATTTTAGTGGGCTTGCTTCAAGTTTCTCTCCATTTAGTTTGATTTTGGCTACTGGTTTGCTGTATATTGCTTTTATTATGTGTAGGATTGGGCCTTGAATTTCTAATCTTGCCAAGGGATGTTGGATTTTGTCAAATGCGTTTTCAGCATCTAATGAGATGATCATGTGTTTTTTGTCTTTGAGTTTGTTTATATAATTGATTACATTGATGGATTTCTGTATATTGAGCCACCCTTCATCCCTGGGATAAATCCTACTTGATCATGATGGATGATCGTTTTAATGTGTTCTTGTGTTTGGTTTGCAGAATTTTATTGAGTATTTTTGCATCTATATTTGTAAGGAAAATTGGTCTGAAGCTCTCTTTCTCTGTTGGGTCTGTGTGTAGTTTAGATATCAGAGTAATTGTGGCATCATAGAATGAATTGGGTAGAGTTCTTTCTGTTTCTATTTTGTGGAAGACTTTGAGGAGTATTGGAATTAGGTCTTCTGTGATGGTCTGATAGAACTCTGTACTAAACCCATCTAGTCCTGGACTTTTTTTGGTTGGGAGACTATTAATTACTGTTTCTATTACTCTAGGGAATATAGGACTGTTTAGAACATTAATCTCATCCTGATTTAACCATGATAGCTGGTATCTGTCTACAAAGTAGTCCATTTCTTCCAGATTTTCTCGTGTTGTTGAGTATAGCCTTTTGTAGTAGGATCTGATGATTTTTTGGATTTCCTCAGATTCTATCGTTATGTTTCCTTTCTCATTTCTGATTTCACTAATTAGGACATTGTTCCTATGCCTTCTAGTTAGTTTGGCTAGGGGTTTATCTATCTTGTTGATTTAAAAAAAAAAAAAACCAAACAGCTCCTGGTTTGGTTAATTCTTTTTATAGTTCTTTTTGTTTTTACTTGGTTGGTTTCAGCCCTGAGTTTGATTATTTCCTGCTCTCTACCCTTCTTGGGTGAAGGGTGAAATCGCTTCTTTTTGTTCTAGAGCTTTTTGGGGTCCTGTCAAGCTGTTAGTGTATGCTCACTACAGCTTTTTTTTTTTTTTTCTTTCTTTTTATTTGGAGGCATTCAGAGATACGAGTTTTCCTCTTAGGACTGCTTTCATTGTGTCCCATAAGTTTGGGTATGTTGTGGTTTCATTTCCATTCAACTCTAAAAAGTCTTTAATTTCTTTATTTCTTCCTTGACAAAATTATCATTGAGTAGAGTGTTGTTCAGCTTCCATATAGGTGAGTTTTCTATTATTTATGCTGTTATTGAAGATCAGCCTTAGTCCGTGCTGACCTGATATGATGCATGGGATAATTTCAATATTTTTGTATCTGTTGAGGCCTGTTAAGTGACTGATTATATGATTAATTTTGGAGAAGGTACCATGAGGTGCCAAAAAGAAGGTATAGCCTTTTGTTTTAGGGTGAAATGTTGTACAGATATCTGTTAAACCCATTTGTTTCATAACTTCTGTTACTTGCACTGTGTCTCTGTTTAGTTTCTGTTTCCAGGATCTGCCCATTGATGAGAGTGGTGTGTTGAAGTCTCCCACTATTATTGTGTGAGGTGAAATGTGTGCTTTGAGTTTTAGCAAAGTTTCTTTAATGAATATGGATGCCCTCGCATTTGGAGCATAGATGTTCAGAATTGAGAGTTCATCTTAGAAATTTTATCTTTGATGAGTACTAAGTGCCCCTCCTTATCTCTTTTGATAACTTTGGGTTGGAAGTCAATTTTATTTGATATTAGAATTGTTACTTCACCTTGTTTCCTGGGATCATTGCTTGGAAAATTGTTTTCCTGCCTTCTACTCTAAGGTAGTGTCTGTCTTTGTCCCTGAGTTGGGTTTCCTGTATGCAGCAAAAATTTGGGTCGTGTTTATAAAACCAGTCTGTTAGTCTATGTCTTTTTATTGGGGAATTGAGTCCATTGATATTAAGAGATATTAACAAAAAGTTGGTGTTGCTTTCTGTTATTTTTGTTGTTAGAGTTGGAATTCGATTCATTTGGTTAGCTTCTTTAGGTTTGTTGAAAAATTACTTTCATGCTTTTTTTCTTGAGCTTAGTTTCCCTCATTGTGTTGATGTTTCCCCTTTGAAGGGCTTGATTTTTAGAAAGATATTGTGTAAAATTGGTTTTGTCATGGAATACCCTAGTTTCTCCATCTATAGTAACCGAGAGGTTTGCTGGGTATAGTAACCTGGGCTGGCATTTGTGTTCTCTTAGGATCTGTATGACATCTGCCCAGGATCTTCTGGCTTTCATATTCTCTGGGAAGAAGTCAGTTGTAATTTTGATAAGTCTGCCTTTATATGTTACTTGACCTTTATCCTTTTGTGATTTTAATATTCTTTCTTTGCTTTGTGCATTTGATGTTTTGATTTATTATGTGACTGGAGGAATTCCTTTTCTGGTCCAAACTATTTGGAGTTCTGTAGGCTTCTTGTATGTTCATGGGCATCTCTTTCTTTAGGTTGAAGAAGTTTTCTTCTGTAATTTTATAGAAGATATTTACTGGATGTTTAAGTTGGAAGTCTTCCTTCTCATCTATACCTCTTATCCTTTGGATTGGTCTTCTCACTGTGTCCTGCATGTCCTGGACGTTTTGTGTTAGGATCTTTTTGCATTTCACATTTTGAATGTTGTGTCAATGTTTTCTATGGAATCTTCTGCCCCTGAGATTCTCTCTTCTATCTTTTGTATTCTGTTTTGTTATGCTTGCATCATTGGCTCCTGACTTCTTTTCTAGGTTTTCTATTTTCAGAGTTGTCTCCCTTTGTGATTTCTTTAGTGTTTCTACTTCCATTTTTAGATTCTGGATGGTTTTGTTCAATTCTTTCACCTGATTGGATGTGTTGTCCTGTATTTCTTTATGGGAGTTATTTATTTCCTTCTTAAAATCCTATATCATCATGAAAAGTGACTTTAGATCCATATCTTTTTTTTCTGGTGTGATGGTATATCCAGGATTTGCTATGGTGGGATAGTTTGATTCTGATAATGCCAAGTAACCTTGGTTTCTGTTGCTTCTGTTCTTAAGCTTGCTCCTTGCCATCTGATTATCTCAAGTGCTTGCTGCCTTCAATATATCTGATTGGAGCTTGTCCTTCCTGTAATCCCAGTTGATTCAGGACTCCTCAGAGTCCAGTTTTCTCTGTGATCCTATGATTCCAGGCTCCTGTGAACCTGAGATTCTGGGTGGGTCAGAATTCTTGGCAGTCAAGCTTCCTCTGAGACCCAGAGATCCTGGTGTGACCAAGCTCCTGGGATCCTAGAATCCTAAGATCCTGGTCATGTTATAGCACCTGGAAGTGGTATCTCCTTTGGGGACCATGGGGTTGTCTGCTGGGTTAAACCAAGGTATACTAGCACAAACCAGAAGGAACCTGAGCTACTGGTCAGATGGGTTTCCTGTGTCCCTGCTGCTGGCACAGGCCTGTTATGATTAGTTTGGAACAGAAGTTGTGTTCCACTCACCAATGATCCTAAGATCTTGGGTGTGCTAGGAAGCCTGCCATGTGGAGAGTTCTCCAGGGACCATGGGACCATCTGCCAAGTTCAAGTCCAAGGTGGCCCAGAAGTGGCGCCAGCCAGAAGAACTAATTATTTGTTCTTAAATTAATAGATATGTGTAGATCTCACCATGCATCATCCTTCATTCTCATTGTAAGAGGCTATTACATTCCATAAAAGCATAAAGATCAAGCTGCTGAGAGGAGAGTATGTGATGCTCAGTCCTACCTGATATATCCACAATACAACTCTTGCCCTTAAAGCTCGGGGATTAAAGAGGAAGAGGAGGTGGGAAGTATATAGATATAAAAGAAAACAAAGCAGATATTTTTTAACCTGTTTATTGTGATTTCTATTATGTCAGAGAAGCTATTCTCATAAAGTCTTATGAATATGACTTCTTAGACAAGACCTGTACAAGAATGACACCAATAGACATGCTAACATGTAAGAAAAAAACATGAAGCCTCAATCCCAAAGAAAGAAATACAGATAATTATAAAATGCCGGGAGCAGGAGAAATAAATTTCTCCAGGGTAAAGAAGAGGCCCTCAGTTGTGACTCTGCATCAAGTGATCATCCATAAAATAACTTGTATATAAGTAAAATTATACAGATTAAACAGTATAAATATTTAGGAATAAAACACACACACATAGAAACATAGACACACACACATGCACACACACACAATGTATCAACAACTAGAGAAATAGAGGTCTTTATTGGAGGAAAAGCAATGGAAGATTGCATGGCAGAGAGCAAAAGAAAGGAGAAAAAGTTATAGTTATTGTTTTTATTTTATTTTATGTATTTATTTACAATAATTTAATTTTTATTCACTTTGTATCCTAATCACAGCCTGCCTCCCTCCTTTCCTTCTAGTTCTCCCCATTACAAACCCCTCCATACATTGCCCCTCCCTTTCTCCACAGGGAAGCAAGACCCACTTTTGGGTACATCTCACCCTGGGTCATCTAGTCCTAGAAGGACTAGGCACATAATCTATCACTGAGGCCCATCCAGACAGTACAGGCAGGGAGAAAAGGTAACTCGAAGGCAGGGAACAGAGACAAGAACAGCATCTGTTCCACTTGTTGGAGGTCCCACATGAAGAAAAAGCTACACATTTTCTACAAAAGTGTAGGGGGGGGGGCATGGGTTCAGTTCCTGAATATTCCCTGGTTAGTAGCCCAGTCTCTGTAAATCTCCATTGACTAGGTTAGTTGGCACTGTGGGTCTTCCTGTGGTGGCTTCGATTTCTGACTTTCTCAATTCTTTGCCCAACTCTTCACCAACACTCCTGGAGCTCTGCCTGGTCTTTGGCTGTAGACTTCTGCATCTGCTTCCACCGACTGTTGAATGAAGAATCTTAAAATTAAAATAATTATAAAAAAGAAAGTGTTCTGCACTTAATATATTTTAAATTAATAGAAGCTCTTCTATCTCTATGTTAATACATGCTAGGTTTCTTTAGTATACATGACATGATTTCTTTTATATGGCTTTTTATAACCTAGGTATTAGCATTTTTACCATCAACTTTTGTATACAGAAATTGGAATTATAGTAATTCAAACTATTAATAGCTCTGCTTAAATATTGGTTGTATTCCTCTACATAGTAAGTAAAATTTGACAGTAGAATTTATTTTATACCGACTTGAGGCAATTCTTTTTGAACATTAAAGAGTGAGGAAGGATAGACTTCATGGATGAATAGAATTAATGACAACATTATCACTCACTAGAATGATAACCCCAAACATCACAGCCATGGTAAATTATTAAATAAATAAATAAAAATACAGCCCCTGCCATAGCAAAGCTAATGGTGCAGAGCCTCTAAAAGAAAAAGTGGCCGTAGGTTGTAGTATTTGTACAGTGCATACCTAGAATGTTCAGTTTTTCTTCCAGGATGCATTGATTAAGTAGAAAATCTCTGATTGAAGGGAGGGAGCCTTTAACCTCAGTAATGAATTGTCTCCAAGTTGGAGCTCTAATGTTCTAAGACCTCAGTTTATCTTTGTTTCTAGCGCTTTGCCTCTAAATCAAGATTAAAAAGCAAGTCAACGTGAGCCAAAATAAGAAGGAGGCCATTTAATCACCCTGTTAGCTTCAAATGATTATTGATTCGTGGAGATGATGTCTAATTCTGCTAGAAAATCTATTTTAGTAATGACTACTCCCTCAGTTTTATCTATGATACTGGAGGTTATTAACAGTGGAGGTCTCAAGAGATGTGGACAGTTTTAAGCCATTAATACCATATTTCACATTTTTTATTAGGACACGTTTTTGAGATCTGCCTTTTAACCTATAACAGCATCAGGTTATTCATTTAGGAATGATTGCTTCACAGGTCCAATTATTATTTACAGTCTTTGGGGAAACAAAATACATTGAGATGCTGACAGATAAGTAGCAGAGTAGAATATATTGAATGATTTTTAACCACATACACATAGCACTCAAGCATGTCTAGAAATGTGAAATTAATGTATTGCCTGTTTTTCTTTCAACTTACTTCATGGTCATATATTAAAAACGCTTAGAGTTTCAGATTTGCAATTACAGTGAAAACAAATTTCTAAGCATGGTTGAAATAAATAGCCAGTAAATGTGTTTCTGATGCAGATAACTAGATTTAAGATAATCCTCTATGTAGGAATTGCTCTGGGTGGTGCTATATCAAATGAGAGCCTTGCTTCTTTGGGTATGTTTCAGTATTGGTGGTTGCTCAATGGAATGGGGTAAGAGAAGAGAACAGTATATTCACTAATCATAGTATTACAGGTGAAGCTACATAGTTTGAATTTGTTATTTAATTTCCTACATGTTGTTCTAGAAAAGACTTGTTTCTCACTCAGTAGGACTACAGAAAATCAAGAGTACTATTTTAGAGTAGAAATAACTGTCTGCATTAGGTATAACTGACCAGGACTGTGAAAACATTTGATATGACACCCATCAATATGATGAATATGAGAACAGGAGAAAAAACTCAGTCTGAAAGAACATGAGTATGAACATTAAATTTGAATGAGATTTTGGAAAATATGATATTTATAAATTAGATTAGACAATCAGAATGCTGCATTTAAAATTTGTATTATCTCAGCCCCAGAAGATTCAGAGTGAAGGATTCTCTTCTAGATAGCATTACTTGTCAACTTTATTCAGGCTAGTATCACCTAAAAAATACAGACTTAACTGACTAAATGAATTCATCAGATTTATCTGTGGAGATGATTGTGAGGGAATGACTTGATTATTTTAACAATGAGGGAGGACTCAGTTTACTCTGAATGGTACCATTTCCAGAAGGTTTTTTTTTTTTTTTTTTTTTTTTCAGGCTTTACAAATAGGCTGTCTGTTTGGTACCTACAACTGAATCAGAAGTGAGTCTGAAAGAAGTATTCCACTATTGTACCTGCTTCAGGCTTCTGACTTTTGTTCCTTCCCTGAATTTGCTCTTTGATGGAGTATGACCTGGAAGAGCAAGCCAAATGGAATCTTTTATTATTCTACGTTGCTTTGGGTGGGATGCTTTATCACAGCAACTGAGAGGCAACCATAATAGATGGGAATCTGTCCATTCCTTCTACCATCTGGATTTGGAAAATCAAACTCAATTTGTCAGAGTTCCCCTCAGGTATCTTCCTGCTTGAGGCATCTCTCAGGCTTATATTTATGAAATGCAACAGGAAAATTCAGGAAGAGGGAAGTATATTTTTTTCCTTTTTAAAAATTTATTCATAATACACCAATTTATGATTGAAAAGATGCTAAACTTATTAAGTGCAACAACTATGGTTTCATTTAGACACACTAACAAAAGTATATAAGCATTAAAAAACTTTTATAGTATTGAAGAGCTCTCTAACTGGTTCAAGCATTGCAAACACTGTGCCAGCAGGTTTTTTTTCTTTAATCTTCTATTTCCCTTGCTAAACTATTAGAACACATTCCTAAAGTCCTAATGATCTAGTCCCTGTTTTGATCACTGACTCATTCCTGACCAATGTTCAACAACTAAGATTCATTATTTGGCTACACTGCCTAACCTGTTTAATCAGGTCAAACTCACAACTGATCGTAGCACTCAGTTTCCTTTTTCTCCTTAAAAACCTAATCCTGATTTAAATACAACAACAACAACAACAACAAAAAATAAAACAAACAAACAAATCCATCTACTGCTTACTGTCTGCTTTTTCCCAATCAAGAAGCAGTACCTGTCCCTGCTTCTCCTTCCAGAGTAGTAATTAACTTTCTGCTCAGAATTTGTTGTCTCTTTGTGTCCTGTACTGACTATAAACCAGACCCCTTCAACCATTCCAAATATAACCTATTAGCTTCCTCTAGAAAATATCATTGAAACAGTCCACTTGAAATTAATGCTGTCAAATATAATTATGAATAATATTTGCTTTATTTATGTATGTCTCCTTTGTGTAGGCTTCATCAGTCTCACATAGAAGAAACACAAAACAGAGTGAAATAGTAAGTAAATTGTTTATATTCAATGGAATAATTACAAGGACAAGGGAGTGTTCTCTGCATACTATAACTTCAAATGCACTGAATAGGAGGATGTGACTTCTGGAATGAAGTATCTTTCTATCATGGCTAGCAACACAGTGATCCTGCAGGCCACCTGGGAACAATTTATATACACAAGAAAATGTTAAAATCACCCTAAATAATCAGAATATATACATTTTAATTAGATAATTAGGGCTGGAAACAGATAAAGTTGAGTTGTTGAGTATGGGCAAAGCATGAACAAGAGCCTTGTTCCTGCTTGAATACCACCCAAAACCAAAGATAAATTAATAAAAAAATGAATTAATAGTAAAGTTCATTTCTCTCCCTCTCCCTCTCCCTCTCCCTCTCCCTCTCCCTCTCCCTCTCCCTCTCCCTCTCCCTCTCCCTCTCTCTCCCTCCCTCCCTCCTTTGATAGTGTTCTCTGTGTCATATTAGCTGTCTTAAAATTCGACCTGTAGGCCATACTGGCTCAAACTAGAGACCCACTCGTCTCTGTGTCTGGAGACCTGGGATTAAAAGTGTATGCCAGCAACACTCAATTTTCTTCATTTCTCACAGTAATTCTAGGAAAGATATACTAAAATAGTCATATATTGACAGCAGACTGGTGGAAACCTGGGACCCTCATCAAACTGGACTTGTACATAGGCTGTTAGTCATGACCTAGACATGAGAGTATGGAGATAATGTGGGCATATATGTGATATACAAAAGACATGGATGCTATTTCACTAAACCAATATAAACTCCAACTATAAATATTCTAAATAATCACATTTATACTCACAGTTATATGTAACTCTTATCCATCATCAAAAATAATTTTGCATTTTTTAATCAGATGAAGAGAGAAGAGATCTACAACTTGTCAAAATACAGAAATGAAATAACCATGAGGTGTCCAACTACAATGGTTACATTAGCTACACAGCTCCTATATGTAAGCATCAAAGAACAGTCAACAACATGAGACTGACAGATTGTAAGAGGCAGAGCAAAAGGATGTCTCCTGTGAGAAATTGTCTTCCAATATTCCAGAGAATAAGTGAAATCTCAACAATAGGGTTGCCTAAAGAAGGATTACATGAAATTACACCACTGGGCATAAAAACATTAGGGAAGGAAGCCTTGTTAAAAAAACATAATTCATATATATGTGTGTGTGTGTGTGTGTGTATTACATATATACACACAATGTTCTCTTCCAAGAGCCATAGATCATAGATTAATTTTCAGTGCTAGGCATAGATATAGGTCACCTCTATTTGAGTTTTTATCAGGGTCAAGAGACTCCCCAAACAGCACAGGCTATTGTCATTGACACTGTTTGCCTCTCAGAACTTGAAAGTAAGATCTGATTGACACCAGACCATTTGAATACAGGTCTTGGGATTACAGAGCTGGAGCTAATCTGGAAGTTTCTTCCCTGAGACTTAGGTCTTGAAGTACTCAAAGGTATCATAAAAAAAATCTGTTATGGAGAAAAGTAATTAAAAGTACTACCCAGCTGTTTCATTAATGAACTACACCTATAACCATAATAACAAGATATATCCAAACGGGTCTTAGTGTCACATGTATTTAAAAGGCAATGAAGAGCCATTTAATGGTATATAAGAACTGCTCATTAGAAAGGAATCTAAGCCTTGTAATGGAAATATAGCCGACATCTTTTGGCTGTTGAAGTATGCAGCATAATAAACTACTACTGCTGGTTTTCTAAAATAGTGCAATTTCCCAATTGTATTATAAACATCTATACTTATATCGACAGATAATTGTAGTTTTCAACTTTTATGAAAGAAACTACTTTTTCAACAGATAGTGAGAATTAAAGAAATCTGCAACTAGTCAAAATGGGGAGAACATCTAACTGTAGGATATTCACTCCCAGTTGTTATCTCTGAGTAAACTAAATGTAATGATACAGGAAAATATAATGGACTTTTAAAAAATGAAAGTACATGTAAGGCTCAGAAAATGCTATTGAGGAGGGGTGGGAATTGTAAAAACTAGAGGACCAGAATGTGTGATGTAATTTTTTTTTTCTTCTCCATGTGACAGGGAATCATATCATGAAATTTTAGCATCTTAGTAATAACATCATATGATATATATATACAGAATGGAAGCATTGGTTGACAAAATAATGTGAATGGAGGAAATCTCAGAAAATCCCCACTCCTAGATGTTGACAGACAGAAAGACACACACACACACACACACACACACACACACACACACACACACAGAGAGAGAGAGAGAGAGAGAGAGAGAGAGAGAGAGAGAGAGAGAGAGATCAAACTTCTCTAAAGACAAGACCCTTGATAAGGTATCTATACCCAAACCTAAGTGGTCAGACATGCATTTATGTACTTATAGTCATATCAGGTACACTAAACAGAATAAGCAATTATCAAATATATATATATATATAAATCTATTATTCATGAGTGAAATTCTCAAAAAAATTTAAAAGATTACTGTGAACATATGTGCATTTTTAAATATATATATATATTATTATGTGATACATGACACATGGTATGGGGTATATGGTATATCATACTCTGTATAACATAAAAAACCCAAGACCTACTAACTACATTTGACCATTCACTCTAATATATGGCTAGTATATTTACACACTCCTATAGTGAATGTTTTATGATCTTTTGTATGAATGCTAATATTAAAACAGTACATTGAAGTGAATGGTCAAATTAATCATGTATCAAGGTATATTTTTTCATAAAATACTACACAGGATTGAAACTGAACAACTATTTATATTCATAAGAAATTGGATCAATAATAGGAGCATTAGTTTAAAAAGGCAATTTCAAAATTTATATATTATGTAACTCGACATATATAGCACTCTTAAAATAGCAAACTGTAGAAATGGAAACCTGTAACTCCTATGCCTTATGTTGTATTTTGCAGTTTGAGTAGCTAAGTGTAATGATGTAGGAAAATATAATGGTTTTCTACAACAATGGAATTATTCTGCATCCAACTTCGTAAATATAAATTAAATTATTTTGAAAACAAAGAACTTTTAAAATATTAAAATGAGAATAAATTACCAATATAAGAAAATTACTTATATTCTTACTCTAATTTTTTTATAAGTTTGTTTCTTTTCATACTAGGACCCTCCTGGTCTGTCCTCTGACAGTTCCTCATCCCATACTTCCTTCCCCTGTCTCCAAGAGGATGTTGCACCCCTGAACCCATCCTTCCCCCATTAGGCCTCCCCACCTCCTGGGACCTCAAGTCTCTCAAGAGTTAGGTTCATCTTCTCTCACTGAGGTCAGACCAGGCTATCCTCTCAGCAGCTAGTACATGCTGTCTGATTGGTGGCTCAGTGTCTGAGAGATCTCGGGAGTCTGGGTTAGTTGAGACTGCTGATCTTTCTATAGTGTTGCCCTCCTCCTCAAATTCTTCCAGCTGTTCCTTAATTCAATCACAGAGGTCCCTGATTTCTGTCCAATGGTTGGGTATAAGTATCTGCTTCTGTCTCAGTCAGCTATTTTTTGGGCATATGGGAGGATAGCCATGCTAGGCTCCTGAATGTAAGCACACCATATCATTAGTAATAGTGGAAGGCCTTGGAGTCTCCCCTTGAGATGAATACCAAGTTGGGTTGATCATTGGACCCCCTTTCTCTCAGTCTCTTCTCCATTTTTGTCCCTGCTGTTCATTCAGACAGGAATAATTCTGGGTCAGAGTTTTTGACTATAGGATGACAACCCCATCCCTCATCTTGATGTCCTGTCTTTCTACTGGAGGTAGACTCTATAAGTTGCCTCTCATCACCAAAGGACCACCAAGGAGCTAATTCCAATGCAATTGTATTAGTGTCTCCTTATTACAAGCTCGTGCTTGGGCTATACCACCATATCTGATGCAAGAGAACTGGGAAAGGGGCTAGTCCTGTTTTATGTAAGCATTTATAGAGGCAAGAAGGGTGTAGCTAGTTTGGTGCACACCTGCTTGGAAGTCCATTATGGCCTTTAGAATAATTGGCTGGTGTGAGGAGCCAAACCATAAACTTAACTTCTGTTTACTCCTGATTGGTGATTATTAGAAAGTGAAGTGTCAGGGGCAGGCTTGTAACCTGGGGGTGCAGATTTCTTGGGGAATAGCCGGAAAAATGGTCCTAAACACAGGTCTTGTTTGGGAGTAACCTGGAAACTGGTGCCAGATTCCAATTTGTTAATTAACTCAAGTTCAACCTTTGGTTAGGTTCTCTAAGATAGAGCTCAACACAAAAGATTTGATTTCTGATCTCCACAGGCACCAAGAGCACATGTAGGATGCACACACACACACACACACACACACACACACACACACACACACACACACTTTCTGCTTTTTAATGTTAGGAAATATGAAGGTTTTGAAATTTTTTTCTAGCCTCACAAAAGTTGGTAAAATACAAGATACTATCAATTCAAAAACCAAGTTCCTGGTATTCATGAAGGAACATCCATAAGCAGGAATACATTTCTCTAATATCAGCCCAGACCCAGTAAAATCCTGGATGCATTTCCGGAGGCCATACTGTACATGAGATGAATGATCTGAAAGTAGCCTTTATTGGTGGTGGCTCTGTATACATTCCTCTGTATTCTCCACAGCCGGAGAATTTGAGCTAAAATTAGAGTTAAACTTACTTATCACTTACTGATTAAATTTTTCTTCATGTAATCTTAAGATTGAGATTTGTCTTAGTCAGGTTTTCTATTCCTGCACAAACATCATGACCAAGAAGCAAGTTGGGGAGGAAAGGGTTTATTGGGATTACACTTCCATACTGCTGTTTATCACCAAAAGAAGTCAGGACTGGAACTCAAGCAGGTCAGAAAGGAGGAGCTGATGCAGAAGGCATGGAGGGATATTCTCCTGGCTTGCTCAGTCTGCTCTCTTATAGAACCAAGACTACCAGCCCAGAGATGGTCCCACCCTCAAGGGGCCTTTCCCCCTTGATCACTAATTGAGAAAATGCCTTACAGTTGGATCTCATGGAGGCATTTCCTCAACTCAAGCTCCTTTCTCTGTGATAACTCCAGCTGTATCAAGTTGACAAAAAACTAGCTAATATAATTGACCACTTGTCAACTTGGCACACAAACACATCACTAGTAAGCCTCAACCCTTACATTCTTAATCATCTCCAAGGTCTAAATAACTTTAAACGTCCCAGAGTCTTTACATATTCTTAAAATTTCAATCTCTTTAAAACTATCCATCTCTTTTACAATCCTAAGTCCTTTTACAATTAAAAGTCTCTTAACTGTGGGCTCCATTAAAATAGTTTCTTCCTTCAAGAGGGAACATATCAGGGCACAGTCACAATCAAAAGCAAAAATTGTTCTCCAACCATCCAATGTCTGGGATCCAACTCACGATCTTCTGGGCTCCTCCAAGGGCTTGGGTCATTTATCCAGCCATGCCCTTTGTAGCACACGCGGGGTCCTCTAGGCATCAGATGCCTGTACTCCACTGCTGCTGCTCTTGGTGGTAATCTCATGGTACTGGTATCTCCAAAACACTGCATGACCCCTTCAGTCCTGGGCTGTCCATCGCAACTGAGGCTGCACCTTCACCAATGGCCTTCCATGCCTCTCAAAGTGCCAAGCCTCTGCTGCTCTGCGTGACCTCTTCATGCATTCAAAACCAGTACCACCTGGGTGACCCTTACACATTACCAAATCCCACTGCAGCAGGAGTACAACCTTGGCTATTTCTGCAACACAGCCTCTTTGGGCTTTCAGAAAATACTTCCCAGAAGATGTCACCTCAACAATGCTGGTCTCTTCTTAATCACCACTAATTTCTTAGCTCCAGCTAACCAGCATCAATAGTCCCAGTAATGCAAAGGTTTTGTTTTAGCAGTTCTGGTATCTTGTTAATCACAGCTGATTCTTCAGCCACAGCTAACCAGAACCACAGAATCTTCACAATACAAAATAGAAATGGCCCTGAAAAGGCTCTTTAATTTTCCCTCTGAAATTTCACAAGCTAGGCCTCTATTTTTCTGCACTGTTCACAACATTATCTTTCAAGGTCCTACACAACATCTCACAGAGTTCTTAACAGCGAATGGATCTTCTGGCCCAAAATTCCAAAGTCCTTCCACAGCCCTCCCGAAAACATGGTTAGGTTGTCACAGGAATACCCTACTATACTGGTACTAATTTGTTTTAGTCAGGGTTTCTATTCCTGCACAAACATCATGACCAAGAAGCAAGTTGGGGAGGAAAGGGTTTATTGGGCTTACACTTCCATACTGCTGTTCATCACCAAAAGAAGTCAAGACTGGAACTCAACTGGATATTCTTACTGGCTTGCTTCCCCTGGTTTGCTCAGTCTGCTCTCTTATAGAACCAAGACTACCAGCCCAGAGATTGTCCCACTCACAAAGGACCTTTCCCCCTTGATCACTAATTGAGAAAATGCCTTACAGTTGGATCTCATGGAGGCATTTCCTCAACTGAAGCTCCTTTCTCTGTGATAACTCCAGCTGTGTCAAGTTGACACAAAACTAGCCAGTACAAACTTTACTTGTCAAATTTAGATAGCTTTGCTAAAGAACCCCTTTCTGGGACCCCCACTCTAGTCTCATGAGTGAGAGAGCACCCAAAGAAACATGAGAATCCATCGTGCTATAATCCCATGAGACAGGTTAATGACAGAGCTCTGGACCAACATGCATCCCACACAGGAGATAACGGATGTAGGCCACGAAGCTCGGAATCTAGGGGTTTTTATGGGGTAAGAGGCATAGGGGTGTGGAATTCAGCACATTTGACACACTATTGGTTTATTCAAACATCAGCAGAAAAATTACATATACATGAAGGGTGTCAGAGTTCTGTGAGTTGTTGACTCAGTTCAGATAGCCCTGTTATGTCCTCACATTCCTCTTTATCTTTAGGGTCAAGATGTTCCCACGAATGTTTTAACCACGGGACATACCCGGGTTTGTTTTTCTTTTTTTCTCAAACCCAGGCAGCCTCTAGGCTCACAGACAATCAGCAATTTCTGAGTACTTTATATAACTTACAGTACTTGAAATTTCATCTTTCTTTCATTTCAAAGATTTTACTATATATCCAAAAAAATCTCTGGCATGTGTATGTTGTGCTATGTATGTGTATCTCTGTGTGTGTATGTGTGTGTGTTTATGTGTGTATATGTATGTGAGTATTTCTTTGTATGATGCATACTTACTTTGGGTCTCTTGAAAATGATTATCTCATAAATGCATTATATGTTGATTATAATTTTTGAGAAATACTAGTTTCTTGTGCTTGTACATTATTTAATTCAATCATGTTTAACAAGGATCTAATAAATGAAATGTATAAAACCAGTGCTTTCATGCCTGCTCACAGTCATTTCACTAACATGAGCTATGGTAAGTTGCAAAAAATCCTGTTTGGATCTTTCTGATTCATGTTCACTATCTCTAAGTGATGGTCAAACATGCTACATTACTGATTCAGAGAGTTAGTCAAGTCACTTATACTTAACCATCAGAATAAAAGACTCTAAAATATAGATTAAACTTATCTACTTACTAGAAGATTTAACTTATTTATTATTGCAACAGATGATATTGATGGGACAATTTAAAAGTATTCCTTTATTATATTGTTATTTATTTCAGAATGAAGCAATATCTTGTATAATTAAGAATTTGATGAGATTTAATTTAAAATGATCATCATACACTAATTCATGACTTACACCATATCATCTAACACCACTTTCTGTTTAGCACATAGATTTCATGGTCATAATTAATCAACGGCTATTTGTTCATGTCAGATCCCACTACACTTCACATTTCTTCTGTGTTTTTACAAAAATGGCTATTGACACCTGCATGGGAAGAAAAAGAACCCCATCTATGAGGCTGAGCACAAGAGATCCATAAATGCTAGCCAATACTACTGTTACATGATTAAGTGGAACAATTATGAAGGAACAACTCAAAGCTAGCAGGCCATTTCACATCCGTCAGCTAACTCACTGTCAGACTTACTGTCTCCTGATCTTTTTCTCCTTCAGCTTCACACTGTTGAGTCATTGCAGTTTTGGAACATTTTATACTTAAAAAATTCCAAGAATGCACATAGATAGTTCATCTCTCCTGTCTTGATAGTGTGATAAAAAACTTTCTTCTTCAACTGAACACAGGGTATTTTAAGGGATTATTTGTTAGAATGCATTATTTCTTCATGTTTCCTTTAATTGACATCCTAGGTTTTTCACAATCCTAGTAGTATAGTTTGTATTTAATACATGCTATATTAATTATTTTTACTTTGTTTTCAAAGATTATACAAATTAAGATTACTTGAGTTCAGTTGTATTCATAAAGTCTTCCAAACATGATCTAAACAAGGATGATGTCAATGAACATGCCACTGAAACTGGATGGAGAATCTCCCAACACATCAAACAAACCAGCAATGAATTATATAGGAAACTGTGTGAAGCTGGTAACAGAATATGTGGCTATCCCAAAGTAGTTCAGTGCCAGTCAATCAGCCCTTATGACTTATGTATAGTGTATGTATGTATGTATAGTAAACAGCCCTTATGTATAAAGCTTATACAAGTAGCATTATATGGATTTGACAGGTTATACTGAAGAATATATCAGTATATGCATAATTCATACTATAGAAGATGCCAATAATTTGAAGGAGAACGGGAGTTGGAGTGAAAAAAGGAAATGGATGGGAAAATCTATTTATATTAAAATCTCAAAATAAAAGTTTTTATGTATCTTATTAGTTCTATTTTACCAATCCCCTAAATTCCTCCCACATAGTTTAAAGAGAGTATAGAAATATTTTGACCATTTATTATTTCTTCAACATTTTTAATACATGCAATATAATTTTTAACAAATAAAAATGTCAGAGATTGATGAATATATTAGGAGCAGATGTGGAAAAGGAAGAGATACAAGCCACTCATACTTCCCAATACAGAAAGGAGATATATGTTAAACAGCACATATCATATTCTATGTAATGTTATTATAATGTACTGTAGTACATAAGAGAAAGTGGAATGAACAGCTAGAATGACGTGTATATCTAACTAGACATTTATCCTGTTCATCAAGGGAGTTCATGATTGCACCTGTATCTACTTGTTTGACACACAGGTGGTACAGTCTATATTTACAGGAGTGTCTGCCAGCCTAAAGACTCTTTGTTTTAATGAGTGTAAGCCATTGTGATTATAGGCACATAAAATTAAAAAGAAGCCATTCTTTAATCCTTCTCACTCCCATCTGTTAGGTTGCTACCTCTCAGGTGTGATTTAGACAAGCAGATGTGCAATCTGGGAATCCATCCAAGCTCATTTGAGTTTCTTCCTCTTTAAGGAAAGAAAACCATCCAGTAATCTCTTCTGAAAACAATTTTGTCTCTGCTTGTGTTCTGTCCAATCTGTGATTATATTTTAGTCTCTAATCACAGCATGGAAGATGTGGGTCTAAAAGCATTAACAGTGGGCTATTCCTTCCTCATAGCAAACAGTGCTGTCTTGGGGCTGTTATCAGTCTTTCTTCAGAGAACCATCTTCAGCTATAACTATAGGCCTCTGGATAACAACAAGGACCAAAGGAAATTCACACTCACATAAAGTTCCCCATAATCTGTCCCTTCAGGAAAACCAATGGTGACCAAAGCCAAGTAGTTTGCTAAATTAACATAATAAAAAGTTTAGGGCTCTTTTACTAACCAGACACTATTGGAATGATTAAATAGCTGAAAAATCTATCATTTAAATGATCATTACACGAGCAGGCCAGGGAATGGGAACTCATTAATGCTTAAATTTTTTATAATCAGGAGTATTAAGCTGGATAGTCCTTCTTATTCAGTAGTAACTAAATTAATGAAAAATTCTAAGTGCCCTGAAAGACAGGTAAGGAACTCACAAAGATCACAAAAGAATTAGGCAGAATAGGCATATGGTAACATTCAACAGCAACTTGGAAATATCTACATTTCAATGTGTAGACAGACAAACACATGGGTAAAGGCAAAAGAGGTAAATCAACTATTCATAAATTGTTAAGAATCTTTACCGCATGGACTACAGAATGGAATGGTAATTTATAAATAAGATAGTCAGTTTAGTTATATATTATTATATATTAGATATTCTTATTTATGAAAAGAAAAATGATATCTGTTTCTCCTGGTTCTTTTTAAAAATAGTATTTATTTATTTATTTATTTATTTTATTGGCATGTAAGTGTGCAGGAGTCTGTGGAGTTCAATACAAGGTGCCATATCCCTTGGAGCTGGAGTTACAGATGTTTTTGATCCACCATGTGGCTGAAAAGAAAACTTATGTCATCTGCAAGATCAGTATCTGCTACTAAGCACTGTGCCATATGTCCTGATAACTTTTATTTATTAATAATTTCTGTATTACAAATTAATTATATTTGTCCTCACTGAAACAATATTGTGAGCATTATACATTTACCTATGTAAAATGAAGGTGGCAGAAACAGTAGTAACAAATTAATCTCTTTTATTTTAAATGACCTTGCCGTTACCGACAAGGATACTTGCATTACTGGAAATGACCACTAGTCTATGTTAAGAGAGACCAGTTGAATATGTTTAAATGTTGCAGCAAATGATGTCAAAATGTAGAGGAGAGAATGCATTTCCAGGAGAAATACATGGAAATAAAAAGATTAACAGAGGTAATATCTGTTGGTGACAAGTTATCAAATTTATTTCTGGTGTCCAATATTATCACCATATTTGCTGTAGAAGCACAAAATTGCTTCAGTTTTGACTTGTGATCTATTTAGTCATAAACTAAAACTCTTGGCTTCTTCCCACCACTAAAATAAGCCAGGAGGAAGTATCAGGTAATTCTGTAGGACTGTGACCAAAGTATTGTTATTGGTGATATTTTATCATTAATTTATATCATTTTTTTGTGTATGTGAGTATATGAAATGCATATAAAGATATCCAAAGAAATGAGAGAGGGCCAAAATGCTTAGAGTGGAAGATACAGGAAGTTTGAGCTTCCCCGTGTGGTTCTAGGAACTGATCTTGGGTCCTCTGGAAGAGCAGCGAGTACTCTAAACCTTTCAGCAATTTCTCTACCCCAGAACCAAGAATTCACAACCTACATGGCAGCTCAAAACCATCTGTAACTCCATTTCATCTTTAGCAGTGTGAATTACTCAGGAGGTCTGTATTTCATTTCTGTTCAGGAATTTCTGGGGGCTTGATGAGCCCACCGCTTATGTGCAGAAATTGTTTAGTTAGGTTTATCTCCTTCGAAAGATGCTTTGTGACCTTCAGTGATTCTCTAGAGACTTGTATATTTTATTTACTTCTTGAGACTTTATTATTAAATACAATTTTATTTATTCCTTGAGACTCTTAAACAACATAAGAGCTTATGCATTGGATTGAATGTGATAAAAATTTGATCATATGTATTACCTCCAGCTTTTTCCAGACCCTCCCTTATCTCTCTTCCCACTTCATATACTCATCATTTTACTAGTTTTTGTTGGCTAACTTAACATGAATGAATGGCCTACCTTTGAGTATATTTGATATACCAGATGTATCTCCATCTAAGGAAAGCAAAACCAACAATAACAACATCATCTACAACAACAAACAACTGACTTTCTTTTTCTCAAAAGCAATCAAATACCAAAGCTCTTCAGTGAACTGTGGAACATCTGATGGTC
The DNA here is from genome assembly GCF_978045245.1 of Mus caroli. Lineage (NCBI taxonomy): Eukaryota > Metazoa > Chordata > Mammalia > Rodentia > Muridae > Mus > Mus caroli. Next base: position 127,582,066 of record NW_028227261.1, on the reverse strand, counting down.
CCCTGCTTTGGTATCTGATTTCCCATGGCTTGATCATGTGCAGGTCTTGACAATGCTTTCATAATATCTATCTATCTACTTATCTATCTATCTATCTATCTATCTATCTATCTATCTATCTATCTATCTATCTATCTACCTATCTATATGCATCTTCCAAGTTGTGTCTGGACAAATGCTATTTCTTTGGTGTTATTTGCCACCTCAGTTTGATAGTTTGTTCCATGTAGATCCCTGAGCTTTGATTGCAAAGGGTATTGTGCAAGTTTGAATGAGAATGGCCCCCATATACTTGAATATACTCATATACTTGACTGCACGATCTCCACTTAGTTGAGCAACCTGGGAAGGAGTAGGAATTGTGACCTTTTTGGAGGTGTTAGTCACTGGGGGTGAACACTGAGGTTTTACAAACCCTAACAAGCCGTAATGACTGACTCTGGCTGCAGAACAAGATGCAAAAGCACTCAGTTACTATTCTAAAACCATGCCTGTCTTCTTCCCGCCATAAAATTAGTGGAATCACTCGAAAACTGTAAGTAAGGCCCCAGTTAAATGCATTCTTTCATAAGCTTTATCTTGTTCATAGTACCTCTTAACAGCAATAGAACAGTAATTAAGACAAAAGTGATATAACATTCCATTTATGCCTGAGCTTTCTGAAGTCTCTAATTGTTTCAATATTAGCAGTGGTGGGTCCCTGTGTTAATTGCCATATAAAGCTTCTCTTATAAAAGTTAAACAATGCACCTGTCTATAGTATAGCAATAACTCATTAGAAGCAATTTTATCATTCTGTCTTTTTAGTAGAATAATAGTAGTAGGATTTTTCTTAGTGTCTATGAACTCTCTTGACACAGGTTCCTGATCCCATTGACAGTGTCATGTAAGCATTTCATCTCTTGGAGCAAGACTTGGTTTTGATAAAATGTGGTTTTTATTCCCTTAACATTTATGCCAATACTGCAGCAATGGGCATAAATTGCCAGGCAAGTTGTTATATCGCTCAGAAGATTCATAGCTGGGTGAGAATGATAATGACTTTTCTTCTTCAGTAGAATATATAATATCTTCCAACACTTTACAAGCTGAATGGTAGAGAAATAATTTTCAGTTAATATCACTGATATTTCTCCATGTTCTATATCTCAGTTATATAATGTTTCCAGGAATAGAGACTTATTGTCAATTCTGGAGGGTAACAGATAGACATAGAAAAAATACTGTTTATTTTTTCCTGAGTCTTAATGAGTTTCTTTTCCTAGATGAATAACATCAATTTGAAGGAACACCCAATGAATATTTACTATATTCATTAGATTCTGTAATTCAATGGGCACTGCCGACTTACTAATAATTCTATACACACCATCAAACCCCATTTTTAATTTATCACATCTGTTTTCTCATATGAACTTCTTAGTATAATATTGCTGTCAAATAATCTAGAATAAAAAGTTCCAGGGTCAGAAATTTTATCTCAAATTTGACAATATCTCAAAATGGCAATTTATCTTAAAATAACAATTAATTATGTAATATGAAAAACAATATAAAATTATTTTTTCTTAATTACTTTAAACCCCAGATTTTGTTCCTCTCCCCCATACCACATCTTGTACCTCCTCCCTTCCCTTGAGGATGTTCCCACCCCCATTCCCACCCCTCCAGATCTCTAAACTCCCAGGGGCCTCCAGTCTCCTGAGGGTTAGGTGTATCTTATCTGACATAACATAGACCCAGCAGTCCTCTGCTGCATATGTGTTGGGAGCCTTTACTTTTTAATCCAGATTTTAATACTCTATTTGTATCAATATTTCCCAAAGATCCTTTTCTTTTTTTCATATGTTTACTATTTTCATTATTTTGGTTAATTCATAATACTCACTAATTTGTCATTGTAGGGATCAATGTTAGCTTGTATTACTTATTCTTTTATCTACCTACTTATGAATCTTAACATTTCAGATATAATTTTAAGCTTATATTTTGAAAGCTATAATTTATCTATTACTACTTCTGTATGCCCTACTCTGTTTCTCTGGGGACCACTGACATTTTGTTTATTTGTTTCAGCAGTGTTTTGTCTTAAAACAATTCTGAATGTAATAACACATACAGATATATTATTTAAATGATTGCTTAATGCTTTATGAAGGGTTGTTCAACTATAGGCTTTCTTTACATATTCCAACACTTGAGTATCAGCCAGGGAAATGGAAATAGTTTACTTGAAACTTTAGGTAATTTCTATGTAAATTTGCTTTTTACACTATTACATACATACACTCATATATATATATATATGTATATATATATATTCATTTTTAGTACACTTATTGGACAATTGGTGCTGCATGTAGTATTTGCAGAGAATTTCACCCACCACTGTGATAGTAGCCACGATCTTTGCTCTCCATTTACTCCATTAGTCGTGCAAACCACAATGCTATGCATGGATTATGCTATGCAGAAGACTCCCTTTAGGCATAAACTTAAAAAACTAGAGCTAAGCATCCATTTTCCTTCCAGATGTTTTACAGATCTTAGTGGTTTTAGCATCATTAAGTACTCTGCTGACTTTTGCTTATATTTAACTTTAGTGTTTATAATTAGAATCTGAGGGTTAAATAACTGGATTGCTCTACTCTTACCAATATCCATACCCTCTCCCAAACTCTCTCAAAGCATATTTTCAGTACTTTTAAAAATATAAATGTTCAGGTATGTATTTGTTGTACAGAATTATTTGATGATACAAAACATATCACTAGTGAGCAAGCATAGAATAAATCTTTGAATGTCTCATACAATAATTGTGAAATTATTGTGGTCAAGTAATTAGGCAAATTTGAAAAGCTTGGCAAACTTATTGATTGTGTGGATGAAATAAACTTTTGAATAAATATACCCCTGAGTACTCATCATTTTTATTACCCATAACAACAGACCTGCAAAAGACTGGTTTTCTATCTAACATGAAGTAGGTAGATAGAAGTTATGCTCATGAAGTTATGTTTCCCCTGCAAATATAAGAGTCAGTTAAGAATTGTTAGTTGGAGGGGGGACTTCAATAGCATACCCCATTCTCAAATATCAATAGGCAGGTAAATGTTTGCTTGGGAAGAGGAGAATGATCTATTGGCCCATATTTACAAAATAGACTACATTTTCAAAAGTTAGAAGAAAGGATTTCCAATATTTTATAATAACAAAATAAGGAGGAGAAAATGTATTTAATCTAATATAAATATCATATGATATAATCATTTATGGAAACTTTTTATGTCACAGGAATATGAATACATTTATATTTTGGAAATTTCTATGTAAATACTGCTTTTTTGCCTCATTTATCTCCTTTCTCTTCTTTCTCCAACTCTTCCCATTTTTCCTCAATCTTACTATCCATAGGCTATTTTTCTTTAATTATTGTTGTTAAACACATACAGCTGCATATATACACAAACAATATACATACATATACACACATACAATATAAACATAGAACAATAAGAGATAATCTGCTGTTCACTTTAAAATTATTTGTGTGTATATATATATATATATATATATATATATATATATATATATATATATGGATTTGGGACTGACTACGTGGAACTGGGTGTCTATCATGGAAATCATTCTTGTAAAAGGCTGACTGTCCCTCTCTCCAGAAACATTAATTACCTTATCTTTTCTTCTAGTGGAAGAGCTTTGCCAGTTTTATTCTATCCGTGTTGGGATACCAACTGTTGTCCCTTTTAAAGTCTCCTTTATGCAATGATTTTATTGAGATTTTCAAGACTGTTGTTTCTGTCTAATTTACAAAAGAAGAATTCACATTATTTCCTTGTCCTTCTGGCTCTTGAATTGTTTTTATTCTTCTTTAAGATATTTCAGTTGTTCAATGTATTGCCTTCAGCAATATTGTCTTGCTTTCAATTCCTGAGAGGAACTCAACACAATTACAATAGTAGTGATATTGTTGTGGGAGTTTCTTTGCATGTCAGATCAAGAACTTTAAATAAATTGTATTTTTCAATTAAAATAGCTCAAGTTAATATTGGATAAATAATATCTTTTATGTAATTGAGTAAGAACAACTACCTCCATTTCCTTCTGTTAATATTGATCATTAGGATTTCAGCAGAAATTTGTATAACACATGAAGAAAACTTTTAAATCTGGCTGTGCTTTATTTGAAAAACCCACAGTCAGTCATTAGGTATAGTGAGCGGAATCCTGTGATTCTGTGGAAGAGGCAGAAAAAGGATTGAAAGAGTCAGAAGGTCAAGGATACACTAAGAAATCATACAGAATCAACTACCCTGGGATAACAGGGCCATAGCATCTGAACCACAATTCACAGAGCATGTATGGGATGGAACTAGGCTCTCTGCGCATCTGTATTAATTGTGCAGCTTGTCTTATTGATGGTGTCTTTTGCCTTGCAGAAGCTTTGCAGTTTCATGAGGTCCCACTTGTCAATTCTTGATCTTACAGCACAAGCCACTGCTGTTCTATTCAAGAATTTTTCCCCTGTGCCCATATCTTCAAGGCTTTTCCCCACTTTCTCCTCTATAAGTTTCAGTGTCTCTGGTTTTATGTGAAGTTCCTTGATCCACTTAGACTTGACCTTAGTACAAGGAGATAGGAATGGATCGATTCGCATTCTTCTACATGATAACAACCAGTTGTGCCAGCACCATTTTTTGAAAATGCTGTCTTTCTTCCACTGGATGGTTTTAGCTCCCTTGTCGAAGATCAAGTGACCGTAGGTGTGTGGGTTCATTTCTGGGTCTTCAATTCTATTCCATTGGTCTATTTGTCTGTCACTATACCAGTACCATGCAGTTTTTATCACAATTGCTCTGTAGTAAAGCTTTAGGTCTGGCATGGTGATTCCACCAGAGGTTCTTTTATCCTTGAGAAGAGTTTTTGCTATCCTAGGTTTTTTGTTATTCCAGATGAATTTGCAGATTGCACTTTCTAATTATTGAAGAATTGATTTGGAATTTTGATGGGGATTGCATTGAATCTGTAGATTGCTTTTGGCAAGATAGCCATTTTTAAAATGTTGATCCTGCCAATCCATGAGCATGGAAGATCTTTCCATCTTCTGAGATCTTCTAGAATTTCTTTCTTCAGAGACTTGAAGTTCTTATTATACAGATCTTTCACTTCCTTAGTTAGAGTCACGCCAAGATATTTTATATTATTTGTGACTATTGAGAAGAGAGGCCCATTGGACTTGCAAACTTTATATGCCCCAATATAGGGGAATGCCAGGGCCAAAAGAATGGGAATGGGAGGGTAGGGAAGTGGGGGGCGGTATGGGGGACTGTTGGGATAGCATTGGAAATGTAATTGAGGAAAATATGTAATAAAAAAAAATTGTGCAGCTTGGTCTTCATCTGAAACTCCTAACTCAGGTGAGGAAGCGATCTCTGCCTCGATTGCCTGCGTTTGAATTTCTTCTGCTATCTGGGCTGCCTTGCCAAGCCTCAGTAGAAGAAGGTGTGCTTAGACGTACTGCGACCAGTATCAAAGCTGGTTGATTTCCATGTTTGGCCTCCACCTTTCTGTGTAGAAATGAAGAAGAAGTAGACAGAGGATCAGGAAGGAGAGAGAGGGACTAGGAGGGGAGGAAGGGAAGATCTGATCCCCTTGTTCAGTAAATAAATTAAATAATTAGTAAAAAAATAAAGTCCAATATAAATTTCTCACTCTCATTTTTTCTTCTATTTTTAATGGCTGTTTGAGATTCGACCTTACATTATTCTGTTGTTTGTTTTCATTACAGGATATTTTCTTTAATCGTGAAAAGCATTTTTCTTTGCAATGTGAGTCAGTTCTTGGGATGTCCTTGTGAGGAATTTTTCCCACCTGTGCTTTCACATTGTGGTAATGTGATTATCATGCTGGTCTCTCTGCACTCAGTTATATTACTGGGAATAACAGATTCCCAAAGAAACTGGAAATTTCATTTGGTTAAATTCTTAAATATGAAATAATTAGTAGCTTTTAAGTTATCCAGACTTTAGTTACTAAATTTACCTTGAGAAAAATTTAAAACATATCTAGAGAGAATGCATCTGACAAATATTAGCAGTGTGTGTTTTTGCACACCTGTCTTACAATAGAAAAAACAAATATTTAAAATTAATGAAAATTGCTTTTTGTGTGTCATTTTCTTGGATTTCATAGTTTTAAAATATTTTTGGATACTGTATTAGTTGAGCATTCTTTAAAATATTTTAATTTGTCTCTCGACAATATTACATATGTTGATAATATATTTTGATCATATATGGTCCTGTTATGATTTCTTATTCTATCTCTCTGGTGATGATCCCTGCCTTTTTCCCAAGAAGTCCTTTTTCATGGCCTTGTGTGTGTGTGTGTGTGTGTGTGTGTGTGTGTGTGTGTGTGTGCACATGTGCTTGTGGATCTTTCTGTCTCTGCCTCTTTGTGTCTCTTGTCTGTTTCTCTGTCTGTGTCTTCCTGCATATATCTGTCTCTGTGGGTATCTGTATATATCTGCCTGTTTGTGCCTGCATACCTGTCTCTATATGTTAGGAATGTGTCTGTCTCTATGTGTTTATCTGCCTGTCTATACTTTCATGTCTGTCTGTGCATGTTAATATGTGTGTATCCTTCTATATGCATGTCTGTCTGTCTGTCTGTGTCTATGTGTCCCGTTTAATACAGAGAATTGCTTTCTTAATCATGAGTAGGAGGCTGGTGGAATCTGCAGAGAAAGAATGAGGCCTTAGTTAATTTATCAGAGGCATTACTAATGAAGATAATGGTGTCACCATCATCCAGCACACACTACCTTCCAATATCTCTATAAAGAAGAAGGCCTCCTAAATTATTTAAATATACATGATGGAATGTTGAAGGCCTGATTTTGTAACCACAGGTAACCACAAGTACAGTGAGTTTATGAGTCTACACAAAACCCTCATTTCTGCTTCTCATGCACACACTTCTACACTCTTGTTGCTCCCTTTTCCATGATGATTCCGAGTCTTGGAAGGAGTGATATAGATTTCAGTTTTAGATTGAGCATTCATGAGTCATTCCCATGTTCTCAGCCCTTGAATAACTTATGTGCCTCTTCATTAGCTGCCACAGACTGCAAAAGAAGTCTCACTAGTCAAAGCTGGTAATTGCACAAATTTAGAAGTCCAAAGTTAAATATTTTACAGGCAGTTTGAGAATATGTCCATTTAGCAAGATGGCAGAAATAAGTTCCTCTCTACAGCCTATTACCTACACAGTCATGGGCTTTTGACCAAGTTTACAATATCAAGCAAGAATTCTTCAGGTGAAACAGGACACCAATTTAATCAGAAAGTGGTAGCTATACTATAACACTCGGGCTGTTGTCATGCCTCATAGTACACTTTGCTTTCATAGTAACAATGATGACATAGAGGGTCTACCATTAGAAAATAATAAAGGTAATTTCTTTTCCCCATTCAGAAGCCTTCATGCAGCCTTCAAATGTTGTGATTTATAGCCAACAAGAAAGAAAGTTACAACTCAGTTCCACCTTGATTTCTCAATGTTTTATTGTCAAGGTATATGGTGTCTTCACCAATATGAACAGTTTTAGTTACTGTTCACTTGCTCTGAAAATAAACCTTGGCCAAAGTAACTTATAAAAAAAAAATTAATTGGGGCTTGCCTCTGAAACTGGAGCAAGTCCTTAAATAGCATGGCAGGGAGCATGGTGGCAGCCAGACCAATAGGCGTAGAGCTGGCTCAGGAGCTGACAGCTCATATATGATCCTTAAATTGCAGGCAAAAAAAAAAAAAAATAGAAACTAAACCTGGGAAAGAATATTGAAATTTCAAAGACCATCCCACAGGGAGACATGACACCCCAAAAAGCCACACATTCCAAGTGCCAACATCTTGTAATTCTTTCTATCCAGTCTACTAACTGGAAAACAGATATTCAAATGTATAAACATATGTGAGCCATTCACATTCAGACCACCACAGGGTATTGTAATACTATTGGATATACATAAGTAATTACATGAGTTTATATTGTTGCACTGTTCTGGGGACTCCCTGGGCAATAACACATAGAGAATTCTCCCATACCTGATACTGGGATTTTTTTCAATACCCCATTTTTCTGGAAGCAACATTATCCAGCCATTATTTGAAAATAAAAATTAATTACATATACAAAACAGTAGGTTTATGTTTAGCATCTCAGTTTACATGCCATTAGAAAACTGCTTCATTAACACAGGTTTGTAATATACGTTATATCAGATAGAATGATTTTTTTTAGATTTCTTCTCATGTTCAAGACTGCTATAGTTATGTACCATATTTAATGATTCTAGATGAACTTTAAACCAATTTTCTTTATTTCTGTGATAACTAATTAAAATTTAAGGTATATCATTAACATTGGTTAATTTATAGAAAACTATGTTTCACTGTGAAAATTCATTTGTATTGAGGATACATTTTGATCATGCCATCTTTCCATTGTTGATCATGCAATCATTTCCTGTCTGAGTTTGGCTTATTTCCACAGGAAATGTCATATTTCATAGACTGAAGTGGGTGACATGGATATATTCTTAAGAGTTTTCCTATAAACACTTGTAAATATCTGTTCTTTGTTTAGTATGTATTCATTAATGATTTTTGGTATTTATTCAATAGGCTTTTCACATTCTTTGTTGAATTTATTTCTAAATCTGTGACTTATTCTTTATTGCTGTGATTAAAGGGCCATCACCAGAAGGGACTTATGGAAGAAATAGTTAATTTTGGCTATGGTTCCAGAAGGAGATTACATAATGTTAGAAGATACACAGCAGCAGAATCAGGAATATAGATATCACATTTTCACACATATATGGGAAGCAGAAAGTGAGCTAGATGTGGAGTGAAAAAAGGGCAAAAATAGAAAAAGAAAAAAGTAAAAACGAATAAAGAAAAAAAAGAAAAAAGAGAAGAAAGAGAAAAAGAAAAATAGAAGTAGAGTGAAGTTATAAACTATCACAGCCAAGCCCACTGACATATGTCCTCCAGAAAACTAACACCTCTTAAAGTTTCTCTCTCTTTCCAAGCAATGGCTCCAACTTCAAAACATTTATGCAAATATAAGAGGCTATAGAGGATATTTATCATTTAAGCCATTATAATAAGCATGATTTCTCTTGATCTTTTTCCCCCTAGGGGTAATAACTCAACATTAAACTTTGATATTGATGATAACAACGGGTATATCTTCATTCGTCTGTCATAAATGGCCTCATTTTATGAACTTGTATTACTTTTATAAAGATTTAAAAGATATAGTGATGAACGATTATTGAAAATTGTAAAGTGTTTTTATAGCTTTATTCCATGTGGTGTTATTTCCAATGGTTGGAGGTGAAAGAGCACCCACACAAATCATCATGGCCAAATTAATTAAAGCAAACATTTTTATTTTTGTGTACATGAGGAGCAAGGTCTAGATCCCTCTAAGGTAGGGTTAGAGGAGTCAAGGTTGCATGTTATAAAGACAAGGGTTTTATAATTTAGAGGTAGTAGGTTTCTAAATGAGGGATTTGCAGAGTAAAATAGACAGTGTTACAGTTTTTCCTTAAACTAAAGACATGGTTACAAGGTGGATAAAATGAAGTACTCATATTTGATTTTGTAACCTTTTCATACAAAGGTAGTGTGGTAAAATGTTTATAAACAACTTTTTGAAAAAAAAAAACATTAATGCTATTCCTGAAACAGGCATTATACAATCATTCATAATTAAGGTTACATCTGTGGCATAGTCCAAGATTTGAGTAACAGAGGCTTAATCAGAAACAGGAATGAACTAGCTTGTTTTTACTATAAAATTATAATAAAGCCTAAGATTTTTAAGATTAAGATTGAGGCAGATCAGTTCTTCAATGGTTGTATATGTATTTTTCCTTCATTATGTTAGTGTAGTACAATTACATTTACTGACATGTATGTGCTCAAAATGCTATATTTGTATTTAGCAGATAAAACATGTTTGTCATGGTTATGAATATTCTTTTTAAATTACTGTTTCTTCAAAGACATTTTATTTATCAGGGATATTGTCCTTTAATTTTTTTCTTGAAGTCTTTTATCTACCATTAGCACAAAACTGTTAATAGCTTCTTAAAATGGATATATATGACTATAAAACTTTAGTGTATTTTCAAGTCAGGAAGTTCAATGTTTCTTATTTGTTCTTTATACTACTCTTTTAGTATTTGGTATTTTTGTAGTTTAGTAAAATTCTTTGGTATTATAGATGGCATTGAATATGAAGATCTATTGTAGCAGATATATTTTCACATTGTGAGTATTTCAATCTAAGAGGCTATGGTGACATTCCATTGGTTTATATTCACTGTGTAACAAATGAGGACTCCATGCAAGGTCTGAAATCAGTCCTGTGCACATCCTGAGACTGGGAAGACAATACCAGGAAATCCAGAAGTACAGAAGACCCAGGATGTTCTCTGACACCTCTCCTAAGCCTCAGAAGGAAAAGATTGTTGACTTTGCCTTTAAAAGCATCCCACCTGACTGGTGTGAAGTGGAATCTCAGGGTCGTTTTGATTTGCATTCCCCCAATGACTAAGGATGTTGAACATTTCTCTAGGTGCTTCTAGGATATTCAAGTTTCCTCAGTTGAGAATTCTGTATATCTCTGTTCCCCATTTTTGATAGGGTTATTTGATTCTCTGGAGTCTAACTTCTTGAGTTCTTTGTATATATTAGATATTAGCCCTATACCGGATATAGGATTGGTAAAGGTCTTTTCCCAATTGGTTGGTTGCTGTTTTGTCCTATTGACGGTGTCCTTTGCCTCACAGAAGTTTTGCAATTTTATGAGGTCCCATTTGTGGATTCTTGATCTTAGAGGATAAGTCATTAGTCTTCTGTTACGTAAATTTTCCCCTGTGCCCATGTGTTCAAGAACTCAGGTGACCGCAGGTGCTGGCAAGCATGTAATGAAAGAGAAACACTCCTCCATTGCTGGTGTTATTGTAAGCTAGTACAACCACGCTGGAAATCAGTCTAGCAGTTACTCAGAAAATTGAACATAATACTACCTGAGGACCCAGCTATACCACTCCTGGGCATATACCCAAAAGATGTTCCAACATGTAACAAGGACACATGTTCCACTATGTTCATAGCAGCTATATTTATAATATCCAGAAACTGAAAACAACCCAGATGTCACTCAACAGATGATACAGAAAATGTGTTACATTTACACAGTGGAGTACTATACTACTCTGCTACTAAAAACAATGTCTTCACAAAATTCATAGTCAAGTGGATTGATCTAGAAAATATCATCTTGAGTAAGGTAACTCAGTCACAAAAACCACACATGGTTTGTATTCACTGATAAGTGGATATTTGGCAAAGAGTGTGGAATACCTATGATATAACTCACTGACCACATGAAGCTCAAGTGGAAGGAAGACCAAATTGTGTATGGTTTAGTCCTTCTTATAAGGGGGGAAATATAATCAAGGGTCAGACAGACTTGGTAGAAAGAGAGGAGAGGGAGGAAAAAATAATGTCAGAGTCAGGTATGGGAGGAGATGGAGAAGATGTACAGAGGGACAGGAAATTAAACAAGAGGTGTGTAACAATGGGGTATGGGGGACTGGGGGTAGCTATCTGAAAGTCCCTGATACCAGGAAAGCAAGAGCTTTCCAGGGCCCCATGGAGATGACATTAGCTGAAATACCCCATAACTGAGAAGAAGAAACTGTTGGGACCATATCTATAGGTTAGGAATCGCTCCTACTTGAGGGATGTGACCACCCAGCTATCTCCAAAAATTTGACCCAGAATTGCTCCTGTCTAAAAAAATACAGAGGCAAAGAAGTGGGGCCAGAGACGGAAGGAAAGGCCATTCAGAGACTGCCCCACCTGGCGATCCATCCCACAAGCAGACACCATCCCAGACACTATTGAGGATGCCAAGAAGTGCTTGCTGACAGGAGCCTGATATAGCTGTCTCCTGAGAGGCTCTGCCAAATTCTGTTCAATACAGATGTAGATGCTCAAAGCCAACCATTGGACTGAGCACAGGGATTGCAATGAAGGTGATAGGGGAAGGACTGGAGGAGCTGAAGGACCTTATTTGACATCAGTGAGAGGGGAGGCCATTGGTCCTGTGAAGTCATGATGCCCCAGTGTAGAGTAATGCTAGGGTGGTGAAGCAAGTGTGGGTGGGTGGGTGGTTGAGGAAGGTAGCATGATCATAGAAGCAGGGTAAGGTGGGGTGAGATAGGGAGGAGTTGCAGAGGGGAAACTGGGAAAGGGGATAACATTTGAAATGCTATCAAATAAAATATCCAACTAAAAAAGAAAAGAAAAAGAAGCCCCCCTCTTTTATCAGGACTGCAGTTCAAAATATGAGCAAGAGAACTAAGGACAGTCTTGATTAAATACAACTGGATAGAGTCCAGGGAGATGCTCTGTGTTTTCGAATCCCATCACAACGAAAATGATTATTTTCTGTTTTATAAGCTCCAATTTTAGATATTTTATATTCTCAAATAGTTTTTAGACATTTTGATAACTACTGTTAATGAGATGGTTTTTACATTTTTCATTTATAATAGTTAAATATACATATCAATGCTAGTGTTTTGTTTATTTTCATTTATGTCTCACAGTTTTGCTGGATTTGATTATAAGCACTGATTCCTTTTTGGTGAACTCTTTGAGTTTTTAGTATATACATATGATCATGTTATCTGCAAAGAAACAATTTGACACTATCACTCTGAATTGGATATCCTATTTCTTCTTGTTTGAATGCTATAGATAGGGCATCAGTACAACACATATATAAAAGTTATGGAGAAGAACTTTCTTGTTATAGTGTAGATCTTATACATTAGATATTTCAGTGTTCCACATTTATCAGGGACTTAGTATAAGATGGCAAAAGCAGGTACAGCAGAGTATGAAGCAGCAGAGCTCAGATGTGGCTCATTTAATGATTTTCATTTCTCATGCTTCTGTCACAGCAGTCAGTTCAACTTTATAGCAAGAAACACCCATAGATAATACATATGGAAAGGGACAATGTTTTCTTGCATTAAGACAGTTTACAAAATATAGGCAATCAAACATACAAACACATTTTATTTATAAATATTAACTAATTAAATAAGTAATGTTTCAATGTTTTCAAATATGTCTCTATAAATATGTGGAAAAATAACACATTTAGGATTTTATTTTATTTTCATATAAACACATTCACAAAATCAATTTATTTCATTACTCCTCATTTCTATTCTTTTTGTGAACATAATTATTAGATAAACAACAAAAAATATTTTTAAGGTTTTTACAATGGGATGATCTTCCAAGTGAGGCTTTCTGTGTCCTTGTAGAACTGGCAAAGATGCAGGTGCCCAATTTCACTGAGTTCTCAATAAATGGAATCCATAAAAATGAGATGATTTGGATTCACAGGAAATAACATTGAAAATAGTCTATTCATATTGAAATCAACTCTTGACTAGGGTTTTGTGTTAGCAAAGAATGTTAATTCTGTAAAGATTGATGTCCATGTAGCCTCATATAGCAAAAAATATGGATTAGTCAGCTATGCAATCGTGTTAACTCCTTTAAGTCCAATGTCATATTCAATATTAGAAAATGTACTTAGACCATTACAGCAAGCAGTCAAGCAAATGTACTGAACACATGATTTATTTATCTCAAATTAGTATGAAGAAAATTTTGTAATATCTTAAGAATTGATCAAATTTTACTTGGTCAATCAATATATTTTTAAATTATATCTTATTTCAAGATAATGAGATAATTATAAGTAGTGTTCACTAGCAACTTTTTATAATATTTCTGAATCAACAACTTGGTACATAAAAATATCAAAGTGATTATTAACTAAATTTGCAAATATTTTGAGGAAATATCAGGGTTGCATCTATTTTGTGGAATAGAGTGTAAAGTAATCTGCCAGCCTCTCCAAGTAGGTGAACTCTAATCATGGATATTATCCTAATCTTATGTGTCAATTATGTATGTTTTAAATGTATATATATGCAGTTATAGATGTACATATAAATGCTAAACAGATGTATTCTTTACATCTTAATTATGTATTTATCTATATTTCCAATTATTTGTTTGTTTGTTTTGAGACAGGTTTTTTCTGTGTAGCCATGGCTGTCCCAGAACTCTCTTTGTAGACTAGGCTGCCCTCAGTCTCACAGAGATGTATGTGTTCTCCCTCCAGTGTGCTAGGATTAAAGATGTCATCCATGACCAAACATCTTTTTATATTTTAGTATATTTAGGGTTATAATATTCTTTAGTTATAAATTTTTATCTATTGCATTAACTTGCTCCAAATGTGAAGAATTACATGATACCTAAATATGTTAACAGGCTAAGATGTGGCTTGGCATGTAGCACACACACGCACGCGCACACACACACACACACACACACACACACACACACACACATCCAATCAGATAGTAGCTGATTCTTCTTCTGCCCTGTGTGTCGCTCTCCAAAGTCAGCATAAGTTGCTAGGCCAATCGTTATTGCATCTAGTGGAGTTTACACTTAAGTATTTGTTATGATTATTTTCTTCTCCCAAAAGTGCACTGTGGGTATCCTTTCTCCTCAGGGACATTGGCCACTGGCCAACTGTGGTTAAGGGAACAGAATCCAGGACCAGGGTGCAGTCTGCTGAGTGTATGAGAAAAGGACCTTCAGAGTCACCATCAATAAGACAGTTATATATTATTGTTCCAGAGATATTAAATAAAAGGACTCTTGCGGTATGGGTGGGAAGGGTTCTTAGGGGTATGTGTAGAAAGGGCTGATTGGTCATAACATCGCACCTAATTATCATATGAGCAGAAAACTAGAGTGGGACCTGTGAGCTGAGTCATGCATTGTCTTCAGAGAGCTCTGCTTAACTTCATATTCCAAATAAGACAAGGTGTCTATGTTCAAAGACACTCTCCAAGTAAGGTTAGGCAGAGAAAGGGAAGCACTACTGAAGTCTTCCTTTTTGTACCCAGCTCAAAGAGCAACCGAGATGGTGGACTGTGACATTAATGTCAGGGTTCTCCAACAGAGCACATTGCATCTTCCAACACACACACACACACACACACAAAGAAACTACCCATTGGGATTAATATTTCCCCCGAGTAGTAGCTTGATTTCTCTATGTTCTATAATTCAAGTCTGTGGTGTCTTCAGCAATATATTTTTACTGAAAAATTGAGGGAAATTACTTATAGCATTGGCAGTAGCCTATAATATTGGGCAATTTCAGGGATCTTACAATAAATAGCCCCTCCAAAAGTAGCCCTTTCATGGAACTGGTCTTTTGATTTGTTAGCCTCTGGTATGTAGTAAGGACATTGTTACCCTGCTACAGATTAACTCCATTTTCTATCACATTGTGTGTGTGTGTGTGTGTGTGTGTGTGTGTGTGTATTTAGAAACCTTCTATAATCTTATCCTTCATTAAGACTTTTTCTAAGGTCTTAAATATTGCTAATTTCTCACTTCCCACACAAAGGTTGAGGGTTGGTTGGTCTTTACTTTGTACTATAAAGCCTGAAAGTCCAGGCTACCAGTGACTTCTCATGTTGATCAGCTTTTGTTGTCTAAACCTTGTTCCTTGATTTAAACCTATTGCCTACAGCCTATTACTGTAGGGGTTAAAGGTATGTGCATTTAGGAGTGACCTGGTTAGAAGAAGAGAGACAAGAAGGAGAGAGGAAGAAAAAGAAGGAGGAGGAAACTGCTTGGAGGGAAAATGAGCCATGACACATGACCAGGAGAAACAGCAAGTATCTGGAGTATACCAGTGGACAGGTCTGTTTAAGACTCAAAGTGAGCCTTAACAACCAGGAGACATCCAAATAAGATACAAGAATAAAGTTTGATGCAAAAGCAAGAGGTTTATTGTTCCAGTTCACTGTGGTCATCCTGTACCAAGAGGAGAGGCAACCCCCTTTCACTCTTTTATCTGCTTTATATACAATTTTTGAGAGCAGATTACAACAACAGTATCTAGGCATACAAAATGATTGGTGGTTCTGGTAACTTTTACAATTATTGGCTGGGCAGAGTGGGAGACTTAGGGACTTTCCACATCTCCAGGTGGCTGGATGTCAGTAATTCTGCAGGTTTTCTAGGAACCGATAGCAACCTATCTCTATATACACAATCTACTTCTGCACACAACAAGGGTTGGGCCATGGGGCAGGCAAGACCCTTCCCATAGGTGCAGTGTGAAGTTCCAAGTTGGAGCTCTCTCATCTGCAGTTTGAAGAGTAAATTAGGAGTGACCCTCAGTAATTGTCAAAGGCAAATGAAACAGCCATACTCTGAGCCTCATTTATTTGTAAGCGACTTGAAAAAAGCTTAAAATGTTCATAGTACAAAGGTAAATTTGTTTTTCTGTTACCTGAAATTTTTAACTGAAGAGCACCCAGGACAAACAATTATCATAACAATAAAGTATAGGGACATGATAAATAATGAAACTAGATCCATATTTTATCAGCTATAAAAAGTAGTTCAAATGGAAATAAAAGACAAAAATGATTTAGAGTACTAAAATTTAGGATTTTATATACATTCCCACAAACACATAGAACAAAAGAAATTACAACTGGGATTTCATTAAACTAGGAAGATCTGGCAGAATAAAATGAATGAAGAGGAGATATAAAAGTTGAGATGAGGGTTTGGAGAGATGGATCAGAGTTTAACACTCACTTCTCTTCCAGAGGTCCTGAGTTCAATTCCCAGCAACCACATGGTGGCTCTCAGCCATCTATAACAGAATTTGATGCCCTCTTCTAGTGTGTCTGAAGAGAATAGCAGGGTACTCACATACATAAAATAAATCTTTAAAAAAATGTTGATATGCAATTTTAGGTAACTACACATGGAAGAAAATCTAATCTAAAATAAAAAAGGAACTCTGGAAACTCCAAGGAAAATGTCAAAGGAAGCAGATAAACAAAGTATTAAAGTTTAACAATAGACCTGTGAAGGGGGTCATCAGCCCACGTAAGTTTTGAAACTTCCTTGGTCTTACACATCATCAGGTAGACAAACATGAAAGCTACGAGAAAACACCAATAAGGACGATTATTACAAGGAATTGAGTGGTAGCTCACAACTATCTATAACTTAGTTTCAGGGAACCGCCTAGCTTCTCTGAGAGGAGCGCCCAGACATGCATGCTTACAAAAAAATCATATGCTGAAATTAAAATTATTGTAAAAATTCTTTAAAAAGAATTATTACAAAAAGACAATAGAAATTGAGGATTTTTGGTTTGTTTGTTTGTTTGTTTTGTTTTTCAAGACAGGGTTTCTATATATAGCCCTGGCTGTCCTGGAACTCACTTTGTAGACCAGGCTGTCTTTGAACTAAGAAATCAGCCTGCCTCTGCCTCCTGTTTTAATTGATGAGAATATATACATTTATATAGCTACTAGAGTAAAGAGGATATGGATTATTCAAGTAATAAAACTGTGGCTATTTTAGATTTATTACAGTTTATATAATTCTGTGCATTTCTCTGTTTCAGTGTGCAGATATTGCAGAAGGCATGCATTCTTAAACATTGAGTCATCTGTTCAGCTTCTAGTGAAACTCTTGGTGTTATATTCTTTTTTCATTATTTTCATGACACTTAATCTCAGGGTCATGAGTTTGAGCCCCATGTTGGGTGCAAGTAAACCTTTCATGTGATATTGTTAATACAGGGTATACATAGAGAAGAAGTTATTTTATTTCCTCCTCAAAAATTTATTTTCATGTGTTTATTGTAGTAATAATCACAAATGATGGCCTAAATGTCTATCAAACAATGAAGAAAATGTCCACATCATAGAATCATCTGGAAAAATATGAAAGTCTGGCATTTATTACAGCATGATTACAGATATATCTCACAATTTTTAGTGAAATAAATCAGATGTAGAAATGCAGGTAGTATATTGTATTATCCACATGTTACTTACTGGAGTCAGGAGAGGCCAGAAAAAGTTGATTAATGGATGCTAGGTTAAAATTAGATAGAAGTAGGGCATTGTGGCATGTTATTTGTAACAGAATGACTTTAGATAGAAATAAAGTGTGGCACAAGCTAATTCTTATAATTTTCACTCTAAAGAAGTGATAAAATTATACATAATTGAAAATATAGATATTATTTAGCTTAAATCAATTATGACATGATAAAACATGAACAAAATACACTTCCCATTCTTTATTTTTATATGCTTTACTTTTATAATAGGTATCGTTATAAATAGGTGATATGTGCTAAATATGCATGCAAATATAAAATATACACATTTCATATATTATATAGGAAAGGAAGGGACCATAGTTTTAAGGATCCTGGTCTGAAAATGTATGTGATCTGATATTACTCTTAAGCATGGTCTTTACAACTATAATCAGATTTAGGTAATTTAGCTATAATCAAGTGGTCTCTAAACAGAACGAAGAGACTTAAATACAGCATTACACAAAGAAAGACATGCAGAGATTAGACTGGTGGAATATGTACTACTGAAGAACAGCATGACCTAGTGAATGTAGAATATTTTCTCACCAGAGCATGGGGCAATACCATGTTTGTACACAATTGATTTTCTACTTTTCAGCTCTGCCAATTGGAAAGAACACATTTCTGTCATCTTAGTCTTTGATTTCTTGTGCTTTGTTATAACAGCCTCAGAAACCTGAAGTAGATAGGAAACATACTAGGAAAGTAGGTGATGGGTTATGTGTAGAAACTGATATGATGTCTGTGCCCACAGGAGAGGCATGCTGTACTGTGATATAGACATGAGGTTTTAGACAAATTAAGTAGAAAAGACTGGCATTTTGAAATCATTATGCAGCCTTAAAAACAAATGCTAAAATATATGAAAACAGATGAACTAACTTCTTCATTGTCATTTTCATATTCTAATATTGAATTCAGTCATTGAACTGCTAATTATCATCTTGGTTATAATGTATTTGAAACCAGCCCTTCCATACTCATTCTCATTTTGAGTGCTAAGTGACATGTCCCATTATAAGAGTCATATCTAAACTAAAAGTATGGACTGTTATCAATCTTTTTTAGTTGTTTCTTGGTTGTCTTTCTTATGGTTTTACTGCTATGAATGGCACCACAACCAAGGCAGCTCTCATAAGGACACCATTTAATTGGTGCTGGCTTACAGGTTCAGAGGTTCAGTCTATTATCATCAAGGAAGGAACATGGCAGCAAACAGCCACCATAGTGTAGGAGGAGCTGAGAGTTCCGCATCTTCATCTGAAGGCTGCTAGCAGAAAACTGGCATCTACGAAGCTAGAGTGACTGTCTTAAAGCCCACACTCACAGTTACACACCTACTGCAACAGAACCACACCTTCTAATAGTGCCACTCCCTGGACTGAGCATATACAAGCCACTACATTGGTGTAATCATTTTTTTTTCTCTTTTCTCAAGTTCTTTTATATGCTCTGATTTCAATTGGATTGCAAGTTTCTTGTTTTGTTTTGTTTTGTATTTTGGTTGTTTTGTTTTATTATTTTTAAGATTAGAGACTATATCTGAAATATTTCAAGCCTCCTATAATGCATTGCATAATAGTTTTTAAATGGCCTTACCTAATATAAGTTTTATCAGATGAAAAATAGTCATTTAGACTAGTATTTCTTGCATAGATCATAGTTTAATAACAGTTTATACTGTTATTTGGATTTAATTAACATCTTTCAGTTTAGTCTGAAGTATATGGTGATTGTTACTCTGAAACATTGATACTGGCATCTGGTAAAGTTTGATTTGATGAAATAAAACATGGGATTTATTGAAAGTAGTTTGAACTTGTATTTAAGTAAAATAAAATATTCAAAATAAAGGAGTGCTACTAATTTGGGAATAGACGTCATGATAGAGATTGGGAAAATGGAACTTGAGAAGGAATGAAGGGAAGAAAGAGAAGAGAGGACTTGATACAATTTTATTTTAATGAAAAATAAGCTTCATTAAAAAAGTAAAACCTAAAATTATAGAGCTGGATATTTTACATGGTCTTCATTTTCATTAAAGTTCTTAAATTTCTGTGCTGTATTTCTGATCATTATTATTTCCATTGCAAGGCTAGTAAAAAGAGGAAACAGGATTGGGTAATGTTAAAACATAGCATTTGCTTATTTCATGGAACCCTTGGCCAGAAGTTGGTCGAAGATGTGAACATTAACCATTGCAATGAGATGAGGATTTACTTGAGATTTTCATTTGTCCAAACGCTTCTGTGTTCCATTTCCAAGGGTAACTGAGAATTGAATGAATCATGAAATGGCATCATCCCATCAGTGAATCTGAAATTGTTCTGGTGGATGCAAGTTAATATCCAGAGCCACAGTCTATGTCTGTCTATAGCATCAGACCCTTTGTAGTGAAAAATGCTCATTCTGAATGTATTGATGATGAGTTTGATACAACTCACAATGTAGTTACTGTATTCAGCTTACACTCGAGTGGTATTTTTTCTGGATCAATTTGGCATAGGTGCTCGTTGCCAAGTCATACTCCAATTTGTCATCTGCCTGAATTCTGGCTCTTTAAACCTTCTGCTGAATTAGTGGTCCTGTGAATGCTAGACCCAAAGCAGCCTTGTTTATCCTGTGCATGCATACTAAGTGCTGGATGCCCTTCCTATCCGTCTATTCTGAGCTAACAACTTTCCATGAAAACATATATTTATCTCATACTTTCTTAACTCTCCATTCATACAATCTACTTATTTCCTACTTCCTTTATTCTCCTACTCTAAATAATATTATGTAAGGGAAGCTTTCAATGGTCAGTCCATTCTCTGAAATGTTATTAACTTGCCATAGTTTATTATTCACCAAAGGACACAGTAGCTTTTAGCTCTTGGTTTTTTTTCCCTCCCCCCCACCAATTGGGTATTTTTTTAATTTACATTTCAAATGTTTTCCCATTCCAGGTCTCCCCTTCAGAAACCCCTATCCCATGCCCCTCCTTGCCTCTATGAGGGTACTCCCCTTCACACGTCCACTTCAGTCCTCCTGCGCTGGCATTCCCAAACACTGCGGCATCCAACCCCAGTGCTGTTGATATTTTTAAATCATATGATAAATACACCAAGAGAACAGGTACTTTGTCACTTTTCCCCACCCTTGGATCCTTATATAGTAAGGGAAACATAATACCCACTAAGTAAGCACCAACTGAGTGGATGAATGGATAAATGCTTCTCCTGTCACCTTAGACTTCTCTTGACTTTAGATGAACATTCCAAACGGTCAGTCTCCAAACATCCTAATTAAACATATGGCCAAATTTATATAAACATTTATTCCAAAGTTTAAACACATTTTAGTTGTAATCTAGCTGATATTCTAGACTTTTTATATTGCTATTTATTTTTTCTAAAAGATATACCTTATTCAGATTATTTACCTTATAGTATATTGCTATTCCTTTCTTCACCATGTATTTGAATTAATCTTTTCTTGGCTTTGCTTTTACAAATGAAAAGCAAATAAATCGAGCTTTCTACTTTCATTTATTTATAAAATTTCAGAAAGCATAAACTTCAGGATCACTTTTTAAATGTAAAATTGAGTTAGAATTGAGGTCTCTACTTTCAAATTTATTGATATACATGCTCAGAAAAATTCCATCAGGTTCACTTAATATTTATAGAGCATATGTTAAACAAAATGTTTTCTTTTAAAGGACAAAGGTTTTTCTCAATCCTAGAGAGACATCCAAAGGTTTTCTCACACAAACCTCAAAACAGCTGTTTAGTAGTCTTAAAAATTGTATCTATAGAGCAAATTATTTGAATAGAGAATTCGCAACAAAATTTAAATTAGTAACAAATATATGTAAATGTGATCAATACAAATAATCCATGGGAAATACACAGCAATATAAATATACATGCACATACATGCATAATTATTTACAAATATGTATGCAATAGCAATTAAACAAAAGTCCTTGAAGTTGATAAAGAGCAAATAATGGTATATTGGAATGTTTGAAAAAAGAAAAGGTAAAGAGGAAGTGACATAATTAAATAATCTCAAAATGGGAAAATGTATTTTAATTTAAAATAATAAAGAGGTAATAATAACAAAATATACAATAAAATATATTTCTTCCCACAGTTTTACTGATGTGGGTGTTTCTTTACATGTGTGTACACATGTGTGTTTGAGTGTTGGTTTATTTATGTTTCACAAATCTTGACCAAAATGATTTTTTTAAACTATTGAGAATATTATATTTAACATTGTTGTTCTTGTTTCTTCCTTCTCCTGCTCCTCCTCCTCCTCCTTCTTCTCCTTCTCCTTCTCCTTCCTCCTCCTCCTCCTCTTCCTCTTCCTCCTTCTCCTTTATTATTTTATATTCTCTGGAACTTAGCACAATATTTAGATTCTGGTAAACACTTAGTACACTTGTAGGGAGTGAATGAATGGAACAGAGTAATTTGGATCTTCTGATTTGCAGGTCTCTGGACCAAAGATCATACATATATCCTTAGTCTTCCCAAAGAGTGCTTCTCCCCATTTAAGCTAGCTTTATTATCCACCCTGTACCAACCATGAATTTTTCCTGTTCCTCTTTTTCAGCTCAAAGCCCAGGTTTTGCTCTTGAGATGAACTACTTCTGGTCCTGTAGTTATCTAAGTTGTTGGTCACTTCCCTTTCTTGCTTGAGAACTGCTCTCAGGGTACTAGGGAGTTCATTTGTTCTCTGATCTCCTTTGTGCACTTAGTCACAGACTCTTGATTAATATTGGAATTGGAATTGTAAAACTCATGTCTCCTTTCTCCTTTTAATCTCTTTCTGTGGTTGACTCTGTGCCTGTATGCCATATATTCAAATTGGTTCTGCTTAATGGAGGGTTAGTTATGTTCTGGTCTTACCATATCCTTTCCTAGACCTCACCTTCTCCTCTATGGATCCTGTTTTCTCTAGCAATACATCCACTACCTTTATTATTTCACTCTAGATATCATACGCTCTCTTTGAAGATCCACCCTTGAGTCTAAACACCATTTATCTCCCAAATTAATAAGGT
Source organism: Mus caroli (assembly GCF_978045245.1). NCBI lineage: Eukaryota > Metazoa > Chordata > Mammalia > Rodentia > Muridae > Mus > Mus caroli. The sequence continues at coordinate 127,558,865 of NW_028227261.1, read as the reverse complement.
ATTATATACATACACAAAAAGCAATCCCCATAGGACTTTAGAAAGTTTCTAGAGATTTTCATAATGATTCTTATATACTTACAGTTAGTGGCTATTTAGATGATAAATTTATTTACTAAGGAAAACAATATGAAGTTTCACCAAAAAATATTTAAAAGGCACTTCTTAGTAGATTATTTGATTCTTTCATATTTTTGTTCACTTATCTTTAATCTTTTAACATTCCATAGGTTTCTTGAACCTGCACTATGTCTGATATATCCTACATTTTAAAATTAGACATTGAGGCATTAAGAGATAAGAAAATAATACACATATTACTTGAGAACATTTTTTAAAAAAATATTTATTTATTTATTTACTTATAATCTAGATTTCAACTCCCACCCTGTCCCATCCATCTGTCTGACTGCTCCACATGCTATAACTGCTTCTCACCCCCTGTCTCCACGAGGATGTCCCTACCCCTCACCCAACCAGACCTCTAAACACCCTGGGGCATGAAGACTCTTGAGGGTTAAGTTTATCTTCTCTGTGAATCCAGACCCAGTAGTCTTCCGCTGTATGTGTGTTGGGGGACTCATCAGCTGGTGTATGCTGCCTGGTTGGTGGCCCAGTGTTTAAGAGATCTCAGGAGTTCAGCTTGAGACTGCTGGTCCTCCTACAGGGTCATTTTCATCCTCAGCTTCTTCCAGCCTTTCCCTAATTCAACCACAGGGGTCAGCAGCTTCTGTCCATTGGTTGGGTCAAATATCTGCATCTGACTCTTTTAGCTGCTTCTTAGGTCTTCCCCAGGGCAGTCATGATAGGTTCCTTTTTGTGAATGCTCTATAACTCAGTAATAGTGTGAGGTCTTGGGACCTCCCCTTGAGCTGGATCCCACATTGGATTTGTCTTTGGACCTCAGGCTCCATTCCATTTCCTTCCCTGTAGTTCTTCCAGACAGAAACTATTATAGGTCAGAGTTTTGAAGGTGGGATGTCAATCCCCTTCTTCACTTGATGCCCTGTTTTCCTGCTGGAAGTGGGCTCTATAAATTCCTTCTCCATACTGTCAGGCATTTCATCTAAGGCCCCTCCTTTTAAGTCCAGAGATTCTCTCACCTCCCAGGCCTCTGGAGCATTCTGGAGGATAACCCAACCTCCTACCTCCTGTTGTTGTCTGTTTCCCTTCTTTCTGCTGACCCTCAGGACTTCAATCCTTTTCCCTCACCCAATACCAGATCAGAGTTCCTCTCTTTCCCCTCTCCCTATCCACATTTTGTCTCACAAACCCTCCCCACCCCCAACTTGTGATTGCTTTCTTCTCCCTCCCAAATGGGACTGAGGCTTCCTCACTTGGGCCTTTCAGCATGTTGACCTTTGTGAGTTCTGTGGACTGTATCTCGGGTATTCTGTACATGTTTTGCCAATATCCAATTATTGAGAACTTTTAAAATCAAAAGAAGCACTGAGGTCATAAATAAAGTAAGACCATAATTCTACTGCTCATTTTGTCAAACTTTTGTTTGCTATTAAGAGTACACAGGGGGCAGATAAGTGTTCCAGTGCATCTTTAATTTGAGAATGACCAAGCCATGTATAATGGTTCCTTAAATTAAGATTCAAAGATATCAGAATTGAAAGAGAACAATTGAACTTCAGATTTGGCATATTCATTATCAAAGAGAAATTGCCTGTATCTGATATATTTTAAATGTAATCTGTCTCTCTCATAACACACTATACATTTGAATTATTTTTCTACATTCATTTTTTTCTGAAGTAGCATATGTGAAAAAAATCTCTTAAATACATTTAGAAGAAAAAAATTGTCTGGGGAAATGCAGTTTCTGTATTTGACTCTAGGGCAAAGTTCATAGGATCAATCTGACATTTAATTTCTCTAGTATGTAAAAATCACTTTCTAAGAAAGGGAGAAGTATGAATATTAGAAGCATAAGTAACCCTGAGTGTGTACAATAGTATAATATTTCTTGATCATGAGGTGACTACAGGAATTTCTGAGGATTTCTCTCTAGGATGTTGTTGAAGAACATCTAATATTCCTTGAATTTCAACCTTCCCAATGCTGTGGCCTTTTAATATTGTTCCTCATGTTGTGAAGATCCCAAAAATAAAAATATTTTTGCTGCCACTTTATAACTGTAATGTAATTACTGTTAAGAATCATAATGTAATATTTTTGGAGACAGGGAATTGACAACGGGATCAATCCCTACAGGTTGAGAACTTATGTTCTAAATGCTCATACCAGGTGTGTTGATCACACTTAATGTTTATCTTTTCATAACCTGAGAATATGTGAGGATGGTATGGAGAATTACATGGAGGTGATTGGATTGTGGTCTTGCATAGGTGTTGGCTCTTGATTGTTATTTCATGGCTCAATTCCCCCTGAATATAGTTGAAACATTTTCTGAGATAAAATGTGGACTGTTAACAGTAAAAAAACAAACAAAACAAAACAAAACAAAACAAAAACAAAAACAAACAAACAAACAAAAACCTAGAGAGTAAATAATCATAAAGCAGACGTGTCTTTACTTTTGGCAACTGTGACAATCTTCTTCTAATTCTTCCACCATGATTTCTTTGCTAATATAAACTGTTAACTGAAATTGCAAGCCAAATAAACAACTATGTGTGTGCTGTGTTTTGTCTGGGCATTTTGTTGCATTAACAGAAATTGGAACTGAGAGAGGGGGTGGTTGCTATGATAAACCTGATTATCTTCTTTTGAGGGAGAATGTGGAAGACTTGGGAACTTTGGAATGTTGACTGTAATGCCTTTTCATTGAGCCAAGATCAGGTTTTTAAAGGAGAACAAGACTTTCTTGGAATTTTTACTAGGGGATATTCATGTGATTTTATGGTTACAAATCTGTGATAATCATGCTGAGCTGAGCAAGCATCTAAGATTATAAGCTTGCAGAAGAACTTGGAAATGTAGAATTGTCTCTAAGTTACTGGTGTGAAGGTATTGAGGACTCAAAAAGAGAGTTACTAGAGCTTGATATCTCTGTCAGGGAAGATTGGCTAAGCAGAGACCTTCCAAGCTTTTGGTGAGAGTTAAATCACCATTATATTGCAAACCCAATATATTATAAAGGGAAGGACAGTAGGGAGTATGACATGGAGAGAATGCAGTTATTAAGTAGAGTTGGCTTAAGAAAGAAATGAAGACCTAGAAATGTGAGGCTGCTAATGCTCTTTTGGAGACCAAAAGACAAGAGCAAGATAAAGAGCACTGAGCTTCAGGATTTGGTATTTACCTCACTGAATTTGGGGTTTGTTGTGTTGTGACAGATCTTTCTGATGCCTCAGTTGTTCCTTTTAAGAGTTGCAATGTTTAAAGACTTGAAACTTTTTTTTTTTTTTTTTTTTTTTTTTTTTTTTTTTTTGGTTTTTCGAGACAGGGTTTCTCTGTATAGCTGGCTGTCCTGGAACTCACTTTGTAGACCAGGCTGGCCTCGAACTCAGAAATCCACCTGCCTCTGCCTCCCGAGTGCTGGGATTAAAGGCGTGCGCCACCACCGCCTGGCGACTTGAAACTTTTAAATCACAAAATTAACATGAGAATATAAGAAGAGAAAGTATACTTTAAATGTTGTGTGCCAGTGTGTGTGTGTGCGCCAGTGTGTGTGTGTGTGTGTGTGTCTGTGTCTGTGTATGTATGTGCATGTGTGTATTGGTGATGTTGACAAAGAGTGCATTATGGATTAATTTTTAATGTCAGCTCATCACCTGCTAGAATTACCTCAGAAGAGAACCTCAATTCAGAAATTATAAGATCCTTTTGGTTAGTGAACTTTTCTGTGGAGAATTTGCTTTGCAGTGAATGAGAAGTCCCAACTTGAATGTCACTGTTTAATGGGGGACAGACCAGGGATTGCATAAGAATGAACAAAGTGGAAAGTAAGCAAACAAACTGTACAAAGCTATTATTCTCTTTGTGAATTTGGAGATTATGTGAGCACCAGCTTTGAGAGTTAAGCTTCATATGGTCTGTGATTTGTTTTGTGGGTATTCTGAGCTTTCTAGCTAATATCCACTTATCAGTCAGTACATACCATGTGTGTTCTTTTCTGTCTGGATCACATCACTTAGAATGATATTTTCTAGTTCCTTCCACCAAAATTGCCTGAAAGTGTATATATGTCTGTTACAATTCATAACAGTAGTTATGAAGTAGCAGCAGAAATAATTTTATGATTCAGGACATACAGGGTCGTAGCATTAGGAAAGTTGAGAAACCCTGATTTAGAGTAAATGAAAAAAGCAAAAGCAACCCGAGCATAGCATTTGTCTGTTTCCTGCTGCTGTGTGTTCCTGCTGTTGTGAGAACCCAGCCCAGAACTGTGAGCCACGTAAGCATTTGATTTGAGCTGCTTCTGTCAAGAGAGCTTGAGGGTGGCCGCAGAAATCACAAAACGGTAAAAGTGTCTGGAATTGGAGTGCAGGGAGCTGTCTGTTCATGGAAAGTTTGTTTTGGACCAAAATTTGCTACTAATAAAGAAAAAAGGAGAAAACTATAATTCTAGTGTAATGGCTATGCATATTTATGTTGAAATGCTGGAGATCAAAAATGGAGAATTGATGAGTACTTGTGATGACATAAGAGATACAGGTACAAAGGAGAAACTGGATAAATGAAGCCACTAAATTTTAGCTTCCATAAATTCTGCATGACATATTTTGAGATATCTCACAAGATGTAACTATGAAGACAGCTGTACCATGACTAATTAATATCTTATTACTGAAAGTGTGAGAAACAGACACAGTTTTTCTTATGTTGATGGCCTTTCCACCTAAGAGGAAGCCATTTTACTCTTGTGATAATAAATGAAATAGTAAAGAATATTAATTACTAAAAATTCACTCTTAATTAGGTACTTTGCAGAAACATGCAACCAGGCAATAAATGTTAAATGTGAATAGTCTTTTTATGACAATTGATGTGTATTGTCAATCTGAAAGCTCACAGTACTCTGTGTGTGTGTGTGTGTGTGTGTGTGTGTGTGTGTGTGTGTGTGTGTGTGTGTATTTTGACACAGAGAAATTAGGTCTTTAAAGATATATTCATACTAAATATAAAGTTAAGAGAAAATAGTTTAATGCATATTTTATAGAGCACTCATTTCTATCCACAATCAACTTAGTGTGACCAGGTGCTGTTTGGTGGAGGAGGATCTTCAAAAATATGTTTAGAGGAATCTGTGATACATAATTGGTGACTTTCAGAAGTTCAGAGAGAGATGCTATGGTTTATTTGGAGATAGCACATCATTTTCTGAAGTCTCCTAGGCTTGTTGACATCCCAGCACTTTGTGAATGAGGCTCTTTTTATTCTCCCTTCATTTGTTTAGCTCTTTACCTAATTGATTTTCTGTGCTAATACACTAAAGGTCTGAAGAAGGCAGTGCCTCAGGTGTGACAGATGAAATAAGGTGCTTTTAGGCATCACTTTTATCTTCCATGTCTAATGTGTTGGTTACAGCTGTGCAGTTTAACAGCAAAATCGATACATCATTTACTGGCAGTACCTGAAGGAATTTGGAAACCCTTCAGTATTTTAACTATTAGATTTCCTCTGAAGTTTTATTTAATACTTACTTACCTGTTTGCTTTCTGCTCCTGAATGCCACAAGGTAAGTAGTTCTTTTCTCCTCGCAGCCTTCTCAGGCATTGCTTTTGCCAGTAGCGAGTTAAGTTACTTTATTGGGAATCCTAGAACATCTGTCAAATAAACAAATTCTAGAAAATGCAAAATAAATGTTTAAAAATTTTTTGATTTGTTTAAATCATTTTGAGCTTAAGCATTTAGCATTTAGCATATGTGCCACAGAAAATGGAAACACTCTATAGTGCATGAAAAGCAGGATGTACAGGGGCACTTGGGCAATTCTTTTTGCAAATGGATATGTTTATTGCCAATTTCCCATTTTGCATCAGTAATATCATGAATTCTACATGAAACATTAGCAAATGTTTTACTTCAATAAAAACACTTATTCTGTAGAATATTTTTGTTTCTTGTTTCTTCTCTTGTTTTACTTTGTCATTTATAATAAATATATCTATCATCTATCTAATTATAATCTATCATCTATCTATTATCTATCTATCTATCTATCTATCTATCTATCTATCTATCTGTCTGTCTGTCTGTCTGTCTGTCTAACCTATGTACCTACCTATAATCTATCTCTTTATCATCTATCCATAATTTCCACCCATATATATATATATATATGGCATATATGTGTGTGTGTGTGTTTGTATTTTTTTTAATTTGTGTTTCTCTAGTTGTTTGATTTTTGTTGATTTTATTGTGTGCCTTGAGAGCAACTATCATAAAGATATGAGATGTGCTAGGATTCTTTCCCTCGCTCCACTCCATAAATCAACTCATGCCAACACAAATAAATAAAAGTATTTTCTACAGTTTTTAAATCCCACAGAGAATTCATTAAATTATCTATCTATAATAAACTCTGAAGAACAACCAATTTAACATATCTAACTGTTTGCTTTTCATATAGATCAGGGCAATACGTAATAAGAAGTTACAACATTGTTAATGATTATTTTCTCAACATACGCTGTCTATATAAAAATGAGTCTAAAAGATTACTTTAAAATGGGCAAAACCATAAATGCTTAAGTGAAATAAATTATAACACAACTGTTATAACACGATTACCAGGGGTACATTCAACAGCTTTTATTTCATACTTAGTCATGATATGTGTGCTAAAACTACTACAAAATTTGAAATGTTACATCTATAAAGCTGAGCAATTACATGTAACTTTATATAACTTTTTGTTAAAATAAATGGGAAAGTAGAGTATTGCTTTGCTCAAGACTATCAGATTATATATACATATAAACAATCAGCAATATTTGTTCAACGTGAAGATACTGATGATGCAGTGGGAAATGGGAATGGGTTATATTCGTTTGATTTCTTCTGAAATGTTATTTGTTATTTCAACTTATATCACTTAGCTAAGTATATCCAAAAGTCATTGGTTGCATTTTTAAAGAGGCTAATAATTCACTACTATGTATTCTTATCAGTTGACCAAAAAGTTTGACATTATCCAAAATTTGAAACTATTCTAATTATTAAATGAAATAATTAACAATTAACTATTAATACACTCTTCATACAGGTTGGACAAAAATAAGATATATAAAAATAAGATATATGTTTGTAAACTTATAGACACACACATACATAAGCATATATATACACATATACATACCTAAGCATATATTTTTTCTTATACTGTAACGTATAAGAATAAAACTTTTACTTGTTCTCCGCATACACTAAACTTGTGTCTAGGCAGTTTCAACTCTATTTGCACAGTGCAACAAAGAGGGGTAATGAAACTAATTCAGACTGAAAAAGCAATCTTTGCAATGAAACAAACTCCTTTCCTAAATAGTAGAACTATTAGGAATAGTGTTGTTGGTGTTGCTAGTGTTTTGTTTTGTTTTGTTTTGTTTTGTTTTGTTTTGTTTTGTTTTGATTTCACATTTGAAGAAGGAAGTGATTGGCTCATTTCCTTGAGTAAAATGACGAATTCTTCTGCCTATTATGTTTATGTATGTGTTTTTCCCACATTTTGAACTTGTTCAGAAGACAAAAGTCACCAAGGAATTTGGATGAAGATGATTATGGATCTAAAACAATAGTCAACTAGAATACTTACATTATCAAATCTGAAAACTGCTTCAAGTACTCATGGTTTAGCCAAATAAGCAAGTTAGAAAAAAAAGAACTTATTTCCATGCAGAGATAAATCTTTTACTATGAGGGTTAGGTACACCTTCTCTGACTGAGTCCATAGACAGCAACCCAGTACCAAAGTTAAATCATTAAATATTTCCTTAATGCAGCTAAGATGGTCATAAACAGCTTCAAGCTGTACCTGAACTTTTATTCCAAGCAACACATTTAAATTGCTGTAAAAAAGTTTCTTGATCATTTAATTGCTTAAATGGAGACATAGCCAATCTTATCATCTATTATCTTGACAAATATTGAACCGTAAGTTTTCTAAAATACATAGCTAAAGCACAAATTATATGTAGTTTATTTATAAAGGAATATGGACATAATCTCACAGAAAAAGAGATTAAAAATACAGATATCTTAATATAGTAAGGATGAAACATTTTTCATATTTTTTGAAAATAACTTTTTAAAATGGTTATATACACACATATATGCTAGACATCATCTTTAGAATTATATCAGTATTTTCAAATGAGCCTATTATGTGATATTAAAGCATTAGAAGATCCATAGATAGTTTATCTTGTCCTGATTTAACTTTGGTACTGGGTTGCTGTCTATGGACTCAGTCAGAGAAGGTGTACCTAACCCTCCATAGACTTGAAGCCTCAGGTAGTGGGGAGGCTGTTGGAGTGGGCATGGGAGTGTGGGGACATCCTTGTGGAGATGGGATGGGGGCAGGTGGAGGAGGTATGGGATGTGGAACAGTCAGAGGGTAGACCAGGAGGAGGATAAAATCTGGACTGTAAAAAAAAATGATTAAATAAAAATTTTAAAAGAAGAAAAAAAAATAAAGAAAAGGAAGTTGTCCATTTCATCCAGATTTTCCAGTTTTGTTGAATATAGGCTTTTGTAGTAGGATCTGATGATTTTTATTTTCTTTTTGACTTCCTCAGTTTCTGTTGTTATGTCTCCCTTTTCATTTCTGATTTTGTTAATTTGGATACTGTCACTGTGCCCTTTGGTTAGTATGGCTAAGGGTTTATCTATCTTGTTAACTTTCTCAAAGAATCAGAGGAATGGATTCAGAAAATGTGGTACATTTACACAATGGAGTACTGCTCAGCTACTAAAAACAATGACTTCATGAAATTCTTAGGTAAATGGATGGAACTAGAAAACATCATTCTGAGTGAGGTAACCCAATCACAAAAGAACACACATGGTACACACTCATGGATGAATGGATATTAGCCCAAAAGCTCGGAGTACCCAAGGTACAATTCACAGACCACATGAAGCTCAAGAAGTAAGGTCAAAGTGTGCATACGTCGGTCCCTCTTAGAAGGGTGAAGAAAATAACCATTGGAGGAAATACAGAGACAAAATTTGGAACAGAGATTGAAGGAAAGGCCATCCAGAGACTGCCTCACCTGGGAATCCACTCCATAAACAACTATCAAATCCAGACACTATTTGGATGCCAACAAGTGCATGCAGACAGGAGCCTGATATAACTATCTCCTGAGAGGCTCTGCCAGAGCCTGACAAATACAGAGGTGAATGCTCACAGCCAACCACAGGACTGAGCACAGGGTACCCAATGGAGGAGTTAGAAAAAGGACTGAAGAAGCTGAAGGGATTTGCAACTCCATAGGAAGAACAACAATGTCAACCAACAAGACCCCCAAGAGCTCCCAGGAACTAATCTACCAATCAAAGAGTATACATGGAGGGACTCATGGCTCCAGCCGCATATGTAGCAGAGTATGACCTTGTTGGACATCACTGAGAGGAGAGGTCCTTGGTCCTGTGAAAGGTAGTTGCCTCAGTGTAGGGGAATGCTAGGGTGGGGAAGTGAGAGTGGGTAGGTAGGTGGGAGAATGCTTTCATAGAAGTAGGGGGAGAGATGGGATAACCAGTTTCCAGAGGGGAAATCAAGAAAAGGGATAACATCTGAAATGTAAATTTAAAAAAAAATTAATAATCTTTTTTTCAAAAATAAAAAAGGAGATGCATAGAGAAATAGTGAAAGAATTTATGTTCACATGCAGAATTTTAACAATGAAAGGAATAGGTAAGAGATTTGTCCAAGTTAGGATTTCTATTGCAATAATAAAGCACTATGGCTAAAAAATCTTGGCGAGTCAAGGATTTAATTAGCTTACACTTCCACATTGTATTCCATCAAGCCAGTATAAGAACTTAAAAAGGGCTGGAACACAGAGGCAAGAGACCTTGGAGGGATGCTCCTTATTGGTTTGCTCGTCATGGTTTACTCAGGCTACTTTCCTATATAACCCAAGCCCACCAGCTCAGGGTAATGCCACCCACAATGTACAGAACACTTCAACATTAATCACTAATTAAGAAAATGTTCTATAGTTTTGCCTACAGTATATAGAGATATTTGTTTAATTGTGACTTACTCCACATTGATTCTATCTTGTGTTCAATTAACATAAAACTGTCCAGCACAAAACTTAACAAAACAGTCTGAAAACTGGGTTGCTCAGTTGCTAGGGAATCCATAATTATGTCATCAGTAACTATTAAAATCATATTGTATCTAGTGCATTCTTCAATAATATGCTGAGTTGATGTTGCTGTTCTTAGATATCTGGGTTTATATTTATTTATGGTATTAATATTTGTAAGATAATTCCTGATTCAATTCTGTCTATCTCTTAGTTCTACTTTTATAGATTTATATAATGCATTTGAAATAAAATGTCAGTAGTAAATAAAAGTCTTACATTTATGATTTCCTACAATCTGTAGAAATAAAGATAAATGTAAATATGTGTGTGTGTATTCACATTGTTTGTGTATGTGTGTTTAATTTTTATACATATGTATGTGTGCCAATTTCCATTGCATATACAAGGTGAAACTAGAAGATGGTATCAGGTGACTTCAGTCATCATGAATTTTTAAAACTGTTTATTTATATTTTATGCACATTGGTATTTTCTCTGTGTTTATGTCTGTGTTAACATGTCAGATACCCTGGAACTGGAGTTATAGTCAGTAGTGAGATCCATGTGGGTGCTGGGAATTGAACCCCAGTCCTCTGGAAGGGCAGCCAGTGCTCTTAAACTCTAAAACATTTCTCTGGGTTCCCTATCATATATTTTGAGACAGGGTCCTAATTAAACCTAAAGATTTACATTTTAACTACCCTGGTTTGACAATAATACACCAGTTCCTCTTATCCCCTATTCTGTAGCACTGAGACTACAGACATATGCTACCATACCCAGCTTTTTCATTAGTGCTGAGAATTCAAATTCATATTATTTTGCGGATATATCACTGTAGACACTTGACCATATCCTTAATTTCTCCAGCCACATTTTAATGTAGCATCTCTTTTTCTGATTTTATGTTAATAAATTTAATCTTTAATCACAATTTAGTGCCTTAGAGGTATTTTCAGTGTTTTCTTCTGCCCCCTCACCCTTTCCCTTAGGCACATTATATCCGGTAACACAACATGGAATAATACATTGGTAATGGAGAACATTGGCATGTTTTCAGAACTTAAAATCCTTGTGATTGAACAAAGAACATGGAGATAAGTTTAAATTAAGTTATTTTTCCCAAGTTTCCATGCAGTAAGTAAGCTGTGTTTTAAGAATGTGTATATATATATATATATATATATATATATATATATATATATATATATATATAGTTTCAGGAATGACTGGTATTGGACAAGCAACTGATGTATCAAGTTTGGCCTCACCATCCATTCTTCATTTGCTACCACATTTAAGCACAGAGGTATATGTTAATGAGATGCATTTAATATATTATACTTTCCTTTGGAGTTTCATTTCAACTCTAACTTACAAAGTATCATCAGAATATAGTATTGTAATTGCTTTTTAAAAATGGATAATTTGGTAGCACATTAAACTATGCCTAGATGCTTTGAATTTGTACTGATACTACAGTTCAAACAAAGTATCATTTTGGCATTGGGTGAACTGTGTCCTATGTATACAGCCCCAGAGCTCTTTTTCCTTCTTTATGATGTAGTGCCAAAGAAGGGTAATTCAGGTCATTACCTCTAGTGCTTTTCAGGGAAGTGAAGTGCATTGTATTAAATTAGAAGTGGACAGATGAGAGATTTTTCTATAGAGTACAGCAAAGCTATGAATTTGCAATATAACTGATGAATTCAAAACTCTTTTGTGGGTCATTGAAAATTGTTTGCAAATGACCACATTCTGATTTCCAAGCAAATATTTGAAATGCTGTCATCCTTTCTGGCAAAAAGAAAAAAAAAAAAACCCTACTTAATAGAGACCTTCCTTTGAAGAATTACTTTTTTCTTATGTGTGGATAAAACCACAATTTCCATCTATTATTCATTCAATAAACTATTTTAAAACATTCACTATGATTTTTACTAAATCAAGATGCATTAGGTCCATTTTTTACCTTGTACCTAAAAATAACGGAATCATAAAATAGTTGTCATAACGACTATGATCTTCACAAGGAAGAGAAGATTATAAAGACTCTAGATACAGTGGAAAACACTTTTTAAGGCTTATTCTGCTTTCTTGTATGTATCTATGGTGGAAGAGAAAATGATTGTTTTTAGCTCATAAACAAGATCATGGACTCTAGTATTTGAAGAAAGGGAAACAAATGAAATGTCTTAGGTTATGTGTTTTCTCCACCATTCCTCCTAGGAAATTTTACAGAGTAAAGGAAAGGAAAGTGGCTTTTCCCAGTGCAGTTAAAAATGTATACAAATCCAGATACTATTTGAGAACTCAAATCCATAAACTTAGGGGCATTTGTGCATACAGAGATTTAAACTTTGATTGCTATAATCAGGCCTACTCTGCCAGTCTGGAATTCAGCAACTCAGCCTAGGTCATGACCAGCTGCTACAAGTGCAACACATTTTCACTGTCTTTATGAGCTGCACAGCTACATGCTCCTCCTTTAGAAGGTCCCGACCACCCTAGGTCTCTCTCCTTTTCCCTGTCCTTGTCCCTGTCACTTTTCTCCTTCTCCTTCTCCTTCTCCTTCTCCTTCTCCTTCTCCTTCTCCTTCTCCTTCTCCTTCTCCTTCTCCTTCTCCTTCTCCTTCTCCTTCTCCTTCTCCTTCTCCTTCTCCTTCTCCTTCTCCTTCTCCTTCTCCTCCTCCTCCTCCTCCTCCTCCTCCTCCTCCTCCTCCTTCCCCTTCTCCTTCCCCTTCTCCTTCTTCTTCCCCTTCCCCTTCTCCCTTTCCCTGTCATTCTCCCTCCCTCTCCCTCCCTCCTGCATTCATTCTTACTCCTTTCTTCACTACTTCCCTCTGCCTGTATGTGTGTGTGTGTGTGTGTGTGTGTTTGTATGTATAAGCCCATGTTGTTTGTTCTTTCTGTATCCTAGTCTCTCTGAAGATCTGTGTCTCTATGTCTCTATCCCTCTCTCATACCCCCTCCCAAAAGACCTTCTTCTCTACCTGCTCTAACAATGGATCTCTTACATTAGATCTGCTGCATGGCCTTATCTCTTAACAACAAACCTTGGCACTGAACCACCATATGTACTTTTTTGCCATTTTATCCTATTTCTGACCTAGATTGGATTGAAGATGTCATATTTTTCTTATTCATACATAACTGATTATATCATTTGCTCTTTTAGTATTTTTGCAGAAATAGTGCATTTAAGAGGATTTTTGTTCAAAGCTACAGGTCATTTTAGACAAAAAAAGATAAAAAACAAAAATGGGCAAAATTACAATAAAAGTAACTTATGGTTAGCAGAGAAAATGTAAGTTTCTTATGTAGTTGGTCTATGAAAATCTAACATATTTTTAATAGCATATATATTTAATATCCTAAAACATAATACTACATAATACATGTAAGTATTAAAAGCCACATTTATGAATATAAAAAAAGTGAATGTTTAGGTAATAATTACTCAATAAAGTTCCATTAAAGAAAATTCTCCAATTTACTCTAGGGGACTCATATGAAATATTATTATGATATATTATATTATATAAAAATTATGCAAAGAATAAGTATAAAAATATGAATTAAAATGCCAAAAACAATATAGTACAAAAATAAAATATTGAGTAGAATTGACTATAACCAAACATTATAAAAGAAAAAATAGAATTCACTATAAACTAGGTATTTCAAAACAAAGTAATAATTAATTGGTAAATATGACCATATAACTTATCAGGTTTATTCATAATTTATATGTTATGGAGTGGGAGAAAAGTAAATCTTAATATGTCAATAGTAGAATACTTATAAAAAATAGAAGATGAAAATTAACTGCAAAACACAAATAATGACACAAGTAGAGAGAGGTACACATGTGATATTTAAATACTATGTAAATAATAGCTGAAACACTAATGGTCTAAGTAACTAAAGCGATATCTATTATAATACCACAATTCAATATACAGGTATATATTGAACACAAAAAAATTGGTTCAAATATAAAGGCACAATATCTTAAAAATGAAAGAATAGATGAATAAATACCAGTCTACAAATAACAAAAATACTTCTTCCATAGTGATGTCAATTTGTGTTGAGCCAAGTTTAAAAAAAATATTTTTGGTTAAACAACAAAAATTAGAACGATAAAAGCATTTACTCTAAAAAAATGTACTTTAATACAGAATGATCAAAAATATGGAAAAATGGTAATAATTGCAAAGAAATGTACAAATGTACTGTTAAACTTGGGGTAAACAGCATCATTATACTAGAAATAATTCAGACCTAAAAGTTAGATATATCTGAAAATAGCAAAATTATTGGTCTCCTCTCAGTGTTGACACAGACTTACACATTCGCAGAGACAGCAAAAACATCTAACACCAGAGATTATCAGATGGTAAAAGGCAAATTCAAGAATCTTACCAAAAGAAACAAAGAATACTTGTCATCATGAGAAACCAATACACCTACCACAGTGAGTCCTGGATAGCCCAAAGCACAGGAAAAGCAAGATTCAGATTTAAATTCTTATCTCATGATACTGATAGAAGATTTTAAGAAAGACATTAATAACTCTTTTGAAAAATTCCAAGGGTACACAGCTAAACAGGTAGAAACTCTTATAGAGGAAACACAAAAAATCCCTTAAAGAATTACAGGAGAACAAGGGTAAACAGTGGACGCCCTGAAAGAAACACAAAAATCCCTTAAAGAATTACAGGAAAACACAGTCAAACAGGTGAAGGAATTGAACAAAACCACCCAGAGTCAAAAAAAAAATGGAAGTAGAAACAATAAAGAAATCACAAAGGAAGACAACTCTGGAGATAGAAATCCTAGGATGGAAACCAGGAGCCATTGATGCGAACATCAGCAACAGAATACAAGAGATTGAAGAATCTTAGGTGCAGAAGATTCCATACAAAACATGGACACAACAATCAAAGAAAATGAAAAATGCAAAGAGATCCTAACTCAAAACATCCAGGAAATCCAGGACACAATGAGAAGACCAAAGCTACAGATAATAGGAGTAGATGAGAATGAAGATTTTCAACTTAAAGGGCCAGTAAATATCTTAAACAAAATTATAGAAGAAAACTTCCCTAACCAAAACAAAGAGATGCCCATGAACATACAAGCCTACAGAACTCCAAATAGACTTAATCAGAAAATAAATTCCTCCTGACATGTAATATTCAGAACAACAAATGCACTAAATAGAGATAGAATATTAAAAGCAGTAAGGGGAAAAGGTCAAGTAACATATAAAGGCAGACCTATCAGAATTACAGGAGACTTATCACCAGAGACTATGAGAGCCAGAAGATCCTGGAAAGAGGTTATACAGACCCTAAGAGAACACAAATGCCAGCCCAGGCTACTATACTCAGCAAAACTCTCAATTATCATAGAGGAAGAAACCAAAGTATTCCATGACAAAACCAAATTCACACAACATCTTTCCACGAATCCAGCCCTTCAAAGGATAATAAAAGGGAAATAAAGGAAAAACTCCACCAAAAGGAGGGAAAAAGAAAAAGTAATCCTTTGTAGCCTTCCCCAGCTTGAAGTGGGCTAGTGCAGACCTTGTCACAACTGAGGTGGGGCCACCTGGGCTGTAGCCTTCCAACTTAGATGGCTCTATTGTTCTATCTCCTGCTGCTGCTCTTCTCGGAGATCCTGCTGCCTGCTGAGACACCTTTGAGTCAATCCACATTGCTTGGTGCCTACAGGCTGCGACAGGCACCAAGAATGGATAGGCGGGGGATTGGCCTCCCCTCTTTATAAGCACAGACTCTTAGTAAACTTTGGAGCCTTGAACAGAAACAAGTATTGGCCTCCATTATTTCTCTCACCATTTCCTTCCATAAAGCTCTGGCCTCCCACTCAGGAACCCAGTTAGTGTGGCCGCAGGCGGCTACATGTGGTGCCTGAACAGTGACCTGAGTATGGATGGATCAACAAAGAGAACACTGTCTTGGTAGAGCTCTACATGCAAAATTAAGAAGAAGATGTATCCTGCACAGTGAGCAACACTTTGTATTCATGCTAGCGCTGGCTTTAAACTTCATCTTTTCAAAATTGTTGTGGTGGGTACAAAGGGATACAGGTTAGACTGAGTCAGCATTGGCCCAGTGCTAATATCAGCTAGGGGTTGACAGTGGAAAAAGGGACTAGAAACTTCAAAACAGGTGGTTGTTCGCAGTCAAGAACTGCATCAGGCAAGAGGAGTAGGGCTTAAAATAATAAAATAAAATAAAATAAAATAAAATAAAATAAAATAAAATAAAATAAAATAAAATAAAATAGCATAGAATAAAATAAAATAGAATAGGATAGAATAGAATAGAATAAAATAAAATAAAATAAAATAAAATAAAATAAAATAAAATAAAATAAAATAAAGAGGAAAATGGATTTTGAAACTCTCCCAGAGACAGAGAGAAATTGGGGGACGCCCTGTTTTATTCTCTCTGACCCCTACAGGAGAAGTTCTCTACCCTCTTTGTTTTGTCTATGTTTGGTGCACAATTCCATCCACGTGTCAATTCATGCATGTTTTTGTTTTGTTGTCTGAATGACTGAATGTTCTGTGTTTCTTTTTGGAAAATAAAAATGGCTAAAACTTTATCTACTGATTCAGCAAAGCCTGAGAATGGCCCACACTTTAGCCAAGAATCAAGCACAGCAGGAGAGCCACTGCTGAAAAACTGTTTTTTAAAAAAAGGAGTCTGCAACCTCTTAGTTCTAAAGCAAATAAGCTGATAGTTGGGTTTTTTTCCTAGAAAATTCTCTGCAATTATGATTATTATTTTTAGCAAATGACAACGTGCTTTTTTATCTTATAATTATAGATAGAAAATTAAAATTCTTTGATTGGTCTAAATTTATAAGATTCATATAGCCGCTTCATTTGATTTTTGACTGGTCTTAAAGGTATAATATGCTCTACATGTCTTCATCATAGAATATTAGCTCATACGTAATTGGGTATGATTTAAAAGGTATAACATTGGTAGCAAGACAGCTTTAAATTGGTAACACAGGGTTGGAGTCTTTCAAACATGTGGCATAAAGCAGGCCAAAAAACTAGGCCTCTAAGGATACTTCTAGTTGAGATAATATTTAATGTGATTTTTATCCTAAAAAGTAGACTGAGAGATAAGATTTAAAACAATATCTCTTTAATGAAGCATTAAATTTTGCACTGTCATACATTCATAGGTATAAATTCTCAGCCAAACTTTGTAACATGATAGTGATGTTTCTAATATTGATTTGAAAGATGATAAATTGTTTTAAAATTGGGTTTGCTTTCCCAAAGTTGTAGTTATAGTCTAATATTGCAAAAGAAACTTAAAAATTCTAAAATCTGTCCTCACAGCAAGAGGAACAAAGCTCAGAGCAGCCTCAGTTGAGCTTGTCTGACTTACTTTTGTTTTGCAAACAGTGTCTAAGGAAGTTCTTGCCTGCTTTCAGGGGAATTTCTCCTTATCTAAAAGAACATTGTTGCAGATCTATCCAGATGTTGTTCTAAATAAAGTTCAAATTCAAAATTTATAAAATGTCAGTCAGACTGTAGAACTTGTAAAGACATTACAATCTGCCTTGCCTACTTCATATAAAATTATAATAGATTGAAACGTTTGTTTTTTCCTTACATCCTAATAATTGTAAAGAGTTTGCTTCTAGTTAACTGGTGATCACTGGAAAATTTTACCTCTAGGTATGGCTAATATAGCTTTACATTATGTATGAAAAATTGTTATTGCCTCTGCTTCAATGCGAGAAGCTAAGAGTTTGAATCTTTCAGTATATATTGTTTCCTAAGTGGAAAGTATTTTATTAGCTAATACGTCTAAAGGGAAGTTTACTTCAAATCTTTGCCTCACACAATGAGCTTTAAAGTTCTGGGGAGTAGCTGTTGCTTCAGAAAAGATTCAGAGGCAATATCTTTTTAATATTTAGGGTTTTAGTTATACTAGAAAATTGTGGTACAGAAAATCTAAGAACAAAAATTGATTTGCTTCAAAATTTTATTTTCAAAAGCTTTCAAGAGAAGTTAATTGGCTAAGCCCTCACCTTAAGATCTGAAAGTGACTTAAACCTTTGTTGGATGTTATCAAGAGAGATACAAATTAACTAGTAAAGAATAAAGGGCTATGCAGAAAATAAAGGAATCTTTTATAATTGTTATCAATTATAATCAATGGTAATTAAATATTAGATGCTTATTTTAGTTATGGCTATTAAATGTGCCCACAGCAATTCTTTGGCAAGAGAAAACATTAATGTAAAACCATCTTTCTTCACCTCAACGTAAAGTTTTAATATCCTATTAAGGCTGCTGTGGTGCTAATAAAGAACTGTAAGATAAATTCATATATTTTAGAAAAACTATAACAAAAAATTGTGTCTTAGAAACCTGACAAAGTGTCTGTTCCTTGTTCCAAACAGCAATTAAATTGGTTATTGCAGAATATTGATATTTGGCCTATTGCATAGCATCATTTTAATTAAAAATGATAATCACTATCCTAAAGATAAGTTTAAAAATGTTTTTATGCATGCTTTTGTACCTTCTATAAATTCATGCATGCATGCATCTCATTTACTGTGTTTAAAAACAGCCCTTATATGGGAGAAAAGTATATCTAAATTGCATCACATGCTTATTCTTTTGGGTTTCCTCCTGCTTCCGCACAGATAATTAAATTGTGTATTGTAAATGGTGTTTTAAAATGTTGAATAATCAAGATTTAATTTGTATATTAATAGTCAATATTATATCTCAGAGCTTACAATTGCTTAAAATTGTTCATCCATCAGATACTATAAATTCTCAAATTTGCAATTGTTTATGCACATACAACTCATAAGAAAAAAAATGCTATTCTTTTTAGAAGACTGTTTTTGGACATTTATGAGTTTGTCCTAGATTGCCTGTTGCTTTGGCTAGACTTGATCATGATAAATTTCATCTTTCTAGCCATACCTTAAGTCTCCAACACAAGATCACAAAAGAACAGGCAAGAATGATTGTAAAACAATGTCCTAAAGGTATTACATTATCTCCAGTGCCACATTCAGGAGTTAATCCATGAGGTCTTATGGCTAATCATATTTGGCAAATGGATGTAACTCATTATGTGGAATTTAGAAAATTAAAATATATGCATGTTTGTATTGGCACTTGTTCAGGATTTCTTTTTGCTTCTCTATATATGGGAGAGGCCTCTAGAAATGTAATTGATCATTGTTAACAAGTCTTTAATGCTATGGGATTGCCTAAACTCATTAAGGCAGATAATGGGCCATCCTATACTGACAACAATTTCACTGCATTTTGTAAGGAATTTGGTATCAAACATAAAACTGGAATTCCTTATAACCCCATGGGACAAGGAATTGTTGAACATGCTCATCGCATTCTGAAAAATTGGCTTTTAAAAACAAAACAGGGGCAGTTATAACCCCCAAGACCACCAAAAGCACAACTTGCTTTTGTCTTGTTCATTTTAAAATTTTTTGCAAACTGATGTTAAAGGTCATTCTGCAGCAGAACACTACTGGCATCTAGTTACTTCCAGTTCTTATGCCATGATTAAATGGCGGGACCCATTAACTAATGCGTGGAATGTTACAGATCCCCTTGTAATCTGGGAAAGAGGTTCTGTCTGTGTTTTTTCACAAAAAGAAGATGGAGCGTGATGGCTGCCTGAATGACTGGTTCATCAAGTGGACACAGATCCTGAATCTTCTAGTAAGTACAATTCTAACCTCGATGATGGTTAAAAATCCTTTTTAGCCGGAAAATTTAACTTGGAGCACAGCCTCCATTCCCAGAGAATTTTCGACCTTTCTGTCAATTCTCAAAGCCACCTCCCCGACACTGGGAGGTCAGAGTCTGAGCTTGATCATTGCTAATTTATAACTGAATAAAATACCTGGACATCCCCAAAGAAGCCTTTATCCTGTTGTTTTTCAACTGTCTCAACCTTGTTTTTCAAGCAGGTCATTCTCTCCTTACAGCCTGATTTCAGCAAGCATGTAGCCTCTACTCCAGCAAGCACAGGTGGCAGAAATTCATCAATATGAAGAAGCATTTTAAGTATATATTGTGGCTTTGGTCTGATTTGGGAATAAGGTGTGCTATAAGGGCTGGCCAGCCAATGACAGGCAACCAGATTTCAGAACTATATCAATCTAAGACAGAGATATATGCCAAGAGGCTGTGGCTTGTTAATAATACACCACAGAGCCATGTTTCTGGAAAATAAACACAAACAAGCTGCATATATACTCCTTGACAGATAAGAATAGTTCAGGAAATTCTGGGATTTCCCAAGCCAGGCATAGCCGCCAGCCACCATAACTCCCAGGCAGGACTATGGGGCATAAATAAATGTTATGTCTCTGTCCAGCTATTTTTATTATATACTTAGGGAGGAATTGTAGCCTCCCCCAGATTGAAGCGGGCTGGTACAGACCTTGTTGCCACTGAGGTGGGACCACATGGGCTATAGCTTTCTGACCTAGATGACTCTATTGTTCTATCACCTGCTGCTGCTCTTCTCTGAGATCCTTCTGCCCACTGAGACACCTTTGAGTCAATCCAAGTTGCATGGCGCCTACAGGCTGGCAACAGGCACCAAGAATGGATAGGCAGGGGATGGTCCTTCCCTTTTTATAAGCACAGACTCTTGGTAAGCTTTGGGGACTTGAATAGAAACATGTTGTCTTAGTTAGGGTTTTACTGCTGTGAACAGACACCATGACCAAGGCAAGTCTTATAAAAAACAACATTTAATTGGGGCTGGCTTACAGGTTCAGAGGTTCAGTCCATTATCATCAAAGTGGGAACATGGCAGTATCCAGGCAGGCATGGCGCAGGAGTAACTGAGAGTTCTATGTCTTCATCCAAAGGCTGCTAGTGGAAGACTGACTTCCAGGCAACTAGGGTGAGGATCTTATACCCACACCCACAGTGACACACCCATTCCAACCAGGTCACACCTATTCCAACAAGGCCACACCTTCAGATGGTGCCACTCCCTGGTCCAAGGATATACAAACCATCACACATGTCTTGGCCTCCATACAGCTGTGGCCTCCCACTCAGGAACCCAGTTAGTATGGCCGCAGGTGCCTACAATCCTTCAACAAACCTAAAAGAAGCTAGCCGAAATAACAGAATCTCAATTGTAACAACAAAACTAACAGGAAGCAACAATTACTTTTCCTTAATACCTTTGAATATCAATGAACTCAATTCCCCAATAAAAAGACTTAAACTAACAGACTGGTACATAAACAGGACTCAACATTTTGTTGCATAAAGGAAACCCACCTCAGGGGCAAAGACAGACACTACCTCAGAATAAAAGGCTGGAACACAATTTTCCAATGAAACGGTCAGAAGAAACAAGCTGGAGTAGCCATTCTAATATCAAATAAAACTGACTTCCAACCCAAAGTTATCAAAAAAGACAAGGAGAGGCACTTCATACTCACCATAGGCAAAGTTTTCCAAGATGAACTCTCAATTCTGAATATCTACGCTCCAAATGCAAGGGCATCCACATTCATTAGAGAAACTATAGTAAAACTCAAAGCACACTTTGCAAAGACCAAAGTGTAAATACTTCACTCCTTCTTAGAATGGGGAACAAAATACCCATGGAAGGAGTTATAGAGACAAACTTCGGAGCTGTGACAGAAGGAAGAACCATCCAGATACTGCTCCACCCAGGGATCCATCCCATAAACCACCACCAAACTCAGGCACTATTGCATATGCTGGCAAGATTTTGCTGATAGGACCCTGATATAGCTGTCTCTTGTGAGGCTGTGCCAGTGCCTGGAAAATACAAAAGTGGATGCTCACAGTCATCTATTGGATGGAATACAGGCCCCCCAATGGAGGAGCTAGAGAAAGTACCCAAGGAGCTAAATGGGTCTGCAACCCTATAGGAGGAACAACAATATGAACTAACCAGTACCCTCAACCCCCCACCCCCACCCCAGAGCTTGTTTCTCTAGTTGCATAGGTAGCAGAGGATGGCCTAGTTGGCCATAAATGTGATGAGAGGCCCTTGGTCTTGTGAAGAGTATATGTCCCAGTACAGCAGATTGCCAGGGCCAGGAAGTGGGAGTGGGTCAGTTGGCAAGAAGTATGCAGGGAGTATATAGGGGACTTTCAGAGAGGAAACTAGGAAAGGGGATAGCATGTGAAATGTAAATGAGGAAATATCTAATAAAAAAGTTTAAAAAAAAAGAATAAGTTTGCTAACCTTGTCCAGGGAAGAGAGAAAGAAGACAAAATTAGGTTAAGCATTATAGTCTCAGGCAAAACATTTTTCAAATGATCAGTGAATAACTGACTAGAACGTATATGACTGTCTATCCAGGGATGGTACTACCCATTGTGGGATGACCCTCCCACAGCCCTTCCCACATCAAGTGCTAATCAAGAGAATCCCCACAGACTTGTCCACAGGCCAGTTTCATGGAGGCATTTTCTCAATTGAGATTCCATCTTCTCAGATGACCCTAGCCCGTGACATGGCAAAAGTCTTTTCTGTAGCAACCTGGTGCGAGACTATTAATACAATGCCAATCCATGTAACCTCAAAAAAAAAAAAAAAAAAAAGCAAAGGCTGTTTTGTTTCCACCCTTTTTCACTCACTTCTTTTTGTGCAGGTTCCCAGGTCCCCACACAATAACCTACATTAGGTTGTTAGCTACGATGCATTTGTCACTGCTTTAGAAGTGGTGGGACCTGGGAGAATAGAACTGATAAATGATGTTGACTAATGTCTCATGGAATACACAATTTTATTCAGAGCCTCAGACAAATCATACTATGAGGGTTAAGAAAGGTCACATTAGTAAAGATTTCATGCTTTCAAGCCATGTACAATCACAAGAACAAGCTGCATATGGCAAAAAAAAGTTTTTTTTCATAGAACATAAAAGATAGTTTAAACATTTAATTAATATTACAGAAAGCAATAATGATTAATCTGAAGTGAACACACTTCTATCTGCTACACCCAGAAGGAGCATAAGAACATGCTCCAAGAATAATTCTGTGTTTTGAAGAAACTGAGGTCACAGACTCTTGTTTTATTCTTTTGGAGTGTGCTCACAAACACACAGAATTTTTTTTCACATGACTCCATTACAGGAGCATATTCTGACTAGTGGTTAAAAGAACTTGATACTCTCAAGCATTTGCAACCTGTAGTCCAGGGTTTCTGAACCCTCTTGTGGCCTCTGTGAGCACTGTATGTACATGGTACACATTCTAACATGTAGGCAAGTGCTCATTAGTATACAATAGAACCATGGCTTAAATCTTATTTTGAGTTATTAACTAGGTGATGAATAAAACATCAAGAAAAATAAAACGAGAATAATTCTGGGATTGTGAATACCATCTCAAAATTGTCTCTAATGGTTATGCTGAGCTTCTGTTGACTCTACCCTGATAAATGAACTAAGAAGCACATCACCACCTTACTATTCACATCAATTTTCCTTTCAGACTGTCCACAAGATTTCTTGATTAACATGCTTATGCAGGTCATATATGATACCTACTTCTCATGGTTTTCATGCTAAGTAACTAGGAAATATAAAAACATATAATGGTGCTTTAAAATCTAAGTAAGCTTAAATGAAGTATAATCGCTCTTTGTAGATATAACAAAAGAGTAGGTTAAATTTTCTTTTTTTTTTTTTTTATATTTTTATTACATATTTTCCTCAATTACATTTCCAATACTATCCCAAAAGTCCCCCATAGCGCCCCCCACTTCCCTACCCACCCATTCCCATTCTTTTGGCCCTGGCATTCCCCTATATTGGGGCATATAAAGTTTGCAAGTCCAATGGGCCTCTCTTTCCATTGATGGCTGACTAGGCCATCTTTCGATACATATGCAGCTAGAGACAAGAGCTCCGGGGTTCTAGTTAGTACATCATGTTGTTCCAACAATAGGGTTGCAGATCCCTTTAGCTCCTTGGGTACTTACTCTAGCTTCTCCATTGGGAGCCCTGTGATACATCCAATAGCTGACTGTGAACATCCACTCCTGTGTTTGATAGGCCCCAGCATCGTCTCACAAGAGACAGCTATATTTGGGTCCTTTCAGCAAAATCTTGCTAGTGTATGCAATGGTGTCAGCGTTTAGAAGTTGATTATGGGATGGATCCCTGGATACGGCAGTCTCTAAATGGTCCATCCTTTCATCACAGCTACGAACTTTGTCTCTGTAACTCCTTCCCTGGGTGTTTTGTTCCCAATTCTGAGAAGGTGCACAGTGTCCACACTTTGGTCTTCATTCTTCTTGAGTTTCATGCGTTTAGCAAATTGTATCTTAAATCTTGGGTATCCTAAGTTTTGGGCTAATATCCACTTATCAGTGAATACATATTGTGTGAGTTCTTTTGTGATTGTGTTACTTCACTCAAGATGATGCCCTCCAGGTCCATCCATTTGGCTAGGAATTTCATAAATTCATTCTTTTTAATAGCTGAGTAGTACTCCATTGTGTAAATGTACCATAATTTCTGTATCCATTCCTCTGTTGAGGGACATCTGGGTTCTTTCCAGCTTCTGGCTATTATAAATAGGGCTGCTATGAACATAGTGGAACATGTGTCCTTTTTACCGGTTGGGACATCTTCTGGATATATGCCCAGGAGAGGTATTGCTGGATCCCCCGGTAGTACTATGTCCAAATTTCTGAGGAACCGCCAGACTGATTTCCAGAGTGGTTGTACAAGCTTGCAATCCCACCAACAATGGAGGAGTGTTCCTCTTTCTCCACATCCTCGCCAGCAACTGCTGTCACCTGAATTTTTGATCTTAGCCATTCTGACTGGTGTGAGGTGGAATCTCAGGGTTGTTTTGATTTGCATTTCCCTGATGATTAAGGATGTTGAACATTTTTTCAGGTGTTTCTCTGCCATTCGGTATTCCTCAGGCGAGAATTCTTTGTTCAGTTCTGAGCCCCATTTTTTAATGGGGTTATTTGACTTTCTGGAGTCCACCTTCTTGAGTTCTTTATATATATTGGATATTAGTCCCTTATCTGATTTAGGATAGGTGAAGATCCTTTCCCAATCTGTTGGTGGTTTTTTTGTCTTATTGATGGTGTCTTTAGCCTTGCAGAAGCTTTGTAGTTTCATGAGGTCCCACTTGTCAATTCTCGATCTTACAGCACAAGCCATTACTGTTCTATTCAGGAATTTTTTCCCTGTGCCCATATCTTCAAGGCTTTTCCCCACTTTCTCCTCTATAAGTTTCAGTGTCTCTGGTTTTATGTGAAGTTCCTTGATCCACTTAGACTTGACCTTAGTACAAGGAGATAGGAATGGATCGATTCGCATTCTTCTACATGTTAACAACCAGTTGTGCCAGCACCATTTGTTGAAAATGCTGTCTTTCTTCCACTGGATGTTTTTAGCTCCCTTGTCGAAGATCAAGTGACCATAGATGTGTGGGGGTTCATTTCTGGGTCTTCAATTCTATTCCATTGGTCTATTTGTCTGTCACTATACCAGTACCATGCAGTTTTTATCACAATTGCTCTGTAGTAGAGCTTTAGGTCCGGCATGGTGATTCCACCAGAGGTTCTTTTATCCTTGAGAAGAGTTTTTGCTATCCTAGGTTTTTTGTTATTCCAGATGAATTTGCAGATTGCACTTTCTAATTCGTTTAAAAATTCATTTGGAATTTTGATGGGGATTGCATTGAATCTGTAGATTGCTTTTGGCAAGATAGCCATTTTTACAATGTTGATCCTGCCAATCCATGAGCATGGGAGATCTTTCCATCTTCTGAGATCTTCTATAATTTCTTTCTTCAGAGACTTGAAGTTTTTATTATACAGATCTTTCCCTTCCTTAGTTAGAGTCACGCCAAGATATTTTATATTATTTGTGACTATTGAGAAGGGTGTTGTTTCCCTAATTTCTTTCTCAGCCTGTTTATTCTTTGTGTAGAGAAAGGCCATTGATTTGTTTGAGTTAATTTTATATCCAGCTACTCCACCGAAGCTGTTTATCAGGCTTAGGAGTTCTCTGGTGGAATTTTAAGGGTCACTTATATATACTATCATATCATCTGCAAAAAGTGATATTTTGACTTCATCTTTTCCAATTTGTATCCCTTTGATCTCCTTTTGTTGTCGAATTGCTCTGGCTAGGACTTCAAGTACAATGTTGAATAGGTATGGAGAAAGTGGACAGCCTTGTCTAGTCCCTGATTTTAGAGGGATTGCTTCAAGCTTCTCACCATTTACTTTGATGTTGGCTACTGGTTTGCTGTAGATTGCTTTTATCATGTTTAGGTATGGGCCTTGAATTCCTGATCTTTCCAAGACTTTTATCATGAATGGGTGTTGGATCTTGTCAAATGCTTTTTCCGCATCTAACGAGATGACCATGTGGTTTTTGTCTTTGAGTTTGTTTATATACTGGATTACATTGATGGATTTCCGTATATTGAACCATCCCTGCATCCCTGGGATGAAACCTACTTGGTCAGGATGGATGATTGTTTTGATGTGTTCTTGGATTCGGTTAGCAAGAATTTTATTGAGGATTTTTGCATCAATATTCATAAGGGATATTGGTCTGAAGTTTTCTATCTTTGTTGGGTCTTTTTGTGGTTTAGGTATCAGAGTAATTGTGGCTTCATAGAATGAGTTGGGTAGAGTACCTTCTGTTTCTATTTTGTGGAATAGTTTGTGTAGAACTGGGATTAGATCTTCTTTGAAGGTCTGATAGAACTCTGCACTAAACCCATCTGGTCCTGGGCTTTTTTTGGTTGGGAGACTATTAATGACTGCTTCTATTTCTTTGGGGGATATGGGGCTGTTTAGATCATTAACCTGATCTTGATTCAACTTTGGTACCTGGTATCTGTCTAGGAACTTCTCCATTTCATCCAGGTTCTCCAGTTTTGTTGAGTATAGCCTTTGGTAGAAGGATCTGATGGTGTTTTGGATGTCTTCAGGATCTGTTGTTATGTCTCCTTTTTCATTTCTGATTTTGTTAATTAGGATGCTTTCCCTGTTCCCTCTAGTGAGTCTGGCTAAGGGTTTATCTATCTTGTTGATTTTCTCAAAGAACCAGCTCCTTGATTGGTTGATTCTTTGAATAGTTTTTCTTGTTTCCACTTGGTTGATTTCACCCCTGAGTTTGATTATTTCCTGCCGTCTACTCCTCTTGGGTGAATTTGCTTCCTTTTGTTCTAGTGCTTTTAGGTGTGTTGTCAAGCTGCTAATGTGTGCTCTTTCTAGTTTCCTTTTGGAGGCACTCAGAGCTATGAGTTTTCCTCTTAGAAATGCTTTCATTGCGTCCCATAAGTTTGGGTATGTTGTGGCTTCATTTTCATTGAACTCTAAAAAGTCCTTAATTTCTTTCTTTATTCCTTCCTTGACCAAGGTATCATTGAGAAGAGTGTTGTTCAGTTTCCACGTGAAGGTTGGCTTTCTATTATTTATTTTGTTATTGAAGATCAGCCTTAGTCCATGGTGATCTGATAGGATGCATGGGACAATTTCAATGTTTTTGTATCTGTTGAGTCCTGTTTTGTGCCCAATTACGTGGTCAATTTTGGAGAAGGTACCATGAGGTGCTGAGAAGAAGGTGTATCCTTTTGTTTTAGGGTAAAATGTTCTGTAGATATCTGCCAGATCCATTTGATCCATAACTTCTGTTAGTTTCACTGTGTCCCTGTTTAGTTTCTGTTTCCATGATCTGTCCATTGGTGAAAGTGGTGTGTTGAAGTCTCCCACTATTATTGTATGAGGTGCAATGTGTGCTTTGAGATTTACTAAAGTTTCTTTAAGGAATGAGGCTGCCTTTGTATTTGGAGCATAGATATTCAGGATTGATAGTTCCTCTTGGAGGATTTTACCTTTGATGAGTATGAAGTGCCCCTCCCTGTCTTTTTTGATGACTTTGGGTTGGAAGTCAATCTTATCTGATATTAGAATGGCTACTCCAGCTTGTTTCTTCAGACCATTTGCTTGGAAAATTGTTTTCCAGCCTTTCATTCTGAGGTAGTGTCTATCTTTTTCTCTGAGATGAGTTTCTTGTAAGCAGCAAAATGTTGGGTCTTGTTTGTGTAGCCAGTTTGTTAGTCTATGTTTTTTTATCGGGGAGTTGAGTCCATTGATATTAAGAGATATTAAGGAAAAGTAATTGTTGTTTCCTGTTATTTTTGTTGTTAAATTTGGCATTCTGTTCTTGTGGCTGTCTTCTTTTAGGTTTGTTGAGGGATTACCTTCTTGTTGTTTCTAGGGCGTGGTTCCTGTCCTTGTATTGGTTTTTTTCTGTTATTATCCTTTGAAGGGCTGGATTCGTGGAGAGATAATGTGTGAATTTGGCTTTGTCGTGGAATACTTTGGTTTCTCCATCTATGTTAATTGAGAGTTTGGCTGGGTATAGTAGCTTGGGCTGGAATTTGTGTTCTTTTAGTGTCTGTATAACATCTGTCCAGGATCTTCTAGCTTTCATAGTCTCTGGTGAAAAATCTGGTGTAATTCTGATAGGCTTGCCTTTATATGTTACTTGGCCTTTTTCTCTTACTGCTTTTAGTATTCTATCTTTATTAAGAGCATTTGTTGTTCTGATTATTATGTGTCGGGAGGTATTTCTTTTCTGGTCCAGCCTATTTGGAGTTCTGTAGGCTTCTTGTATGTTCATGGGCATCTCTTTCTTTAGATTTGGGAAGTTTTCTTCTATAATTTTGTTGAAGATGTTTGCTGGTCCTTTGAGTTGAAAATCTTCATTCTCATCCACTCCTATTATCCGTAGGTTTGGTCTTCTCATTGTGTCCTGTATTTCCTGGATGTTTTGAGTTAGGATCTTTTTGCATTTTCCATTTTCCTTGATTGTTGTGCCCATGTTCTCTATGGAATCTTCTGCACCTGAGATTCTCTCTTCCATCTCTTGTATTCTGTTGCTGATGCTTGCATCTATGGTTCCAGATTTCTTTCCTAGGGTTTCTATCTCCAGTGTTGCCTCATTTTGGGTTTTCTTTATTGTGTCTACTTCCCTTTTTAGGTCTAGTATGGTTTTGTTCATTTCCATCATCTGATTGGATGTGTTTTCCTGTTTCTCTTTCAGAACTTCTACCAGTTTGGTTGTGTTTTCCTGTTTTTCTTTAAGGACTTGTAACTCTTTAGCCATGTTCTCCTGTAGTTCTTTAAAGTCCTTCTTGATGTCCTCTACCATCATCATGAGATATGCTTTTAAATCCAGGTCTAGTTTTTCAGGTGTGTTGGGGTGCCCTGGACTGGGCGAAGTGGGAGTGCTGGGTCCTGATGATGGTGAGTGGTCTTGGTTTCTGTTAGTAAGATTCTTACCTTTACCTCTCGCCATCTGGTAATCTCTGGAGTTGTTATAGTTGTCTCTGTTCAGAGGTTGTTCTTCTGGGGATTCTGAGTATCCTCTGTCAGCAGACCTGTACAGACTAAGTTTGGCGGAGTCCCGGAGCCAAGATGGTGCTCCCTGCAGGGCAGGTCACTGTTCTCCGGCTGGGAGGGTGTCGGATGTCTGCGGCCCCAAAAGGGTGCTGCCTCAGCGGTTCTGTGGCTCCCGCCTCTCCCAGAAGCTGTCTGCCTCTGTGGTCCTCACTCTGACCTGTACAGACTAAGTTCGGCGGAGTCCCAGAGCCAAGATGGCGCTCCCTGCAGGGCAGGTCACTGTCCTCCGACTGGGAGGGTGCCGGATGTCTGCGGCCCCTAAAGGGTGCTGCCTCAGCAGCTCTGTGGCTCCCGCCTGTCCCAGAAGCCGTCTGCCCCCGTGGTCCCCACTCTGACCTGTAGAGACTAAGCTCGGCGGAGTCCCGGAGCCAAGATGGCGTTCCCTGCAGGGCAGGTCACTGTCCTCCGACTGGGAGGGTGCCGGATGTCTGCGGCCCCAAAAGGGTGCTGCCTCAGCGGCTCTGTGGCTCCCGCCTGTCCCAGAAGCTGTCTGCCTCTGTGGTCCTCACTCTAACCTGTAGACTAAGTTCGGCGGAGTCCCGGAGCCAAGATGGCACTCTCTGCAGGGCAGGTCTCTGTCCTCCGGCTGGGAGGGTGCCGGAAGTCTGAGGCCCCAAAAGGGTGCTGCCTCAGCGGCTCTGTGGCTCCTGCCTGTCCCAGAAGCCGTCTGCCCCCGTGGTCCCCACTCTGACCTGTAGAGACTAAGCTCGGCGGAGTCCCGGAGCCAAAATGGCGCTCCCTGCAGGGCAGGTCACTGTCCTCCGACTGGGAGGGTGCCGGATGTCTGCGGCCCCAAAAGGGTGCTGCCTCAGCGGCTCTGTGGCTCCCGCCTGTCTCAGAAGCTGTCTGCCTCTGTGGTCCTCACTCTAACCTGTAGACTAAGTTCGGCGGAGTCCCTGAGCCAAGATGGCGCTCTCTGCAGGGCAGGTCTCTGTCCTCCGGCTGGGAGGGTGCCGGAAGTCTCTAAATTTTCATTTAATTTTTCTCCAGTAACTAGGATCATTCATTCTACGCTTTATCCGAGAACAGTTCCTTTATAAAGTTATCACTTTATAAATTATTATACATGAAAGATATCCATATCATGATGAAAAACTGATTCTTATGCCAAGTTTACACATGAGAAACCAAACCCACATTGCAACTGAAATATTCTCAGTATTTTTTTCTTTCCTGTAAATAATGGCAATGCTGTGTTTTTGTTTGCAGAATCATATTGGGCAGTTATACCTAAGATTTACACCCTTATAGAACTTGGCTTATGATAACCAAGAAGACACTGTTTCTGAAGAATATAATTAACCATAACTGTAAGATCACTGGACTGGGATTTGTTTTATACACACACACACACACACACACGAGAGAGAGAGAGAGAGAGAGAGAGAGAGAGAGAGAGAGAGAGAGAGAGAGAACACAATAAATCATTATTTAATGAGGTGCATGACACTAGGAATAGAGGATTCATCCTGAAAATAATGAGCATAAATTCCAGAAAATGTAAAAAATGTTGATGGATACAGAAATAAATGTATTTAATAAAACATATTTTTTCCTATCCTTGGGAGATACAACAGGGAAATTTAAAGCCTCAAATTAGGTGTTCCTTGAGTTCTCATTAGATCAGATTGAATTGACATCTAGATGGGGAATATACTAATGCCTATTCTGTGGAGTTGTGTTCACAGAAAAGCTGGCATCAGTCAGTCATTATGCAGAGGCAAAAGAAAGACTTAATGATAATTAGTAAAATAGTGTAAAAAAAATGTGAAAATAATGGAGATTCCAACTGCAGGCAAATGCTAGTGAAAGAAATACTTCCATATTTAAAGCTTTGGTTAAAGCAAATAATTTATTGTAATATTGATCTGAAACATGGGAGAAAAGAGAGAGTAGAAGTTGATAGATTACTGAGAACTACAATAGAAGAAAAAGAGGAACAAGAAAATTGTATAAATGTCTTCTATTCTAAGTGGGTAATTACTTGGTCACATTTACTACAAAATTTTAATGCATTTTATAATAATTATTAGGATACTAGTTACTATATTCTAATTTATATTATCTCAATGTAATGATGGCAACTAACATAGATTATAGATTACATTATATCATTTCAATGGTTAGAGATTTTTGAATTAAATAGAAAAATGCAAGTTGAGTGGCAGATTGATAACACCAGTATAAATATCTACTAACTCTAAGGGATAATATGCCTTCCCATTCAAATACTGGAAAAATACATCAAGTTTGATGATCCATGGACAATGGACATGATTGAATGGATCCATACAAAAATGGGAATTATGATGTTCTTGAAGACAGTGAGGACATTAGCCAAAATATTCAACAAAGATGAGATAGAATCTGTAGAGATCATATCCAGTATATATAGCACAGCACCTGGTTGAGTAATGGGGCACAGTACCTGGAAGAGTAATGGGGCCACCCACCCACCCCAAAAATATTAATCCAGAATTCCTCCTGTCAAAAGGAATTGCAGGGACAAAGAATGGAGCAGAGGCAGAAGGAAAGGCCATCCAGAGATTGCCACACCTATGGATCCATTCCATCTGTAGACACCAAACCCAGATACTATTCCTGATGCCAAAAACTGCTTGCTGATGGCAAGAAGTGAGTAGCCCAGTAGAGCTATTCACTGATAGGCTTTACCAGAGCCTGACCAATACAGATGCCAATGCACGCAGCCAAGTATCATATTGAGCACAGGGACCCCAGTGGAGAAGTTAGGGCACAGATTAAAGGAGATGAAGGGGTTTGGAAACCAAAAAAGGAAGAGAAACAATATAGGAAGAAAAACAATATCAGCCAGCTAGACCCCCCCCCCAAAGCTGCCAGGGATTAAACCACCAACCAAAGTGTACACACAGAACTATCCATGGCTCCAGCTGCATATGTAGGAGATGATTGCCTTATTGGGAATCAATGGGAGGGGAATCACTTGGTCTTGTATAGGATCGATAACTTAGCATAGGAGAATGCTAACGCACTGAGGCAAGAGAGGGTGGGCAGGTGGGGGAGCATGCTCAAAGAGGCAGGGGAGGGGGAGGTGATAGGGAATTTGTGGAAGAAAAGCTGGAAAGGAGATAATAATTGAAATGTATATAAATAAAATAACCAATAAAATTAAAAAATAACTATAATTAATAAATGCAATCTCATGAACCAACCAGTACCCCCAAATCTCCCAGGGACTAAACCGCCAACCAAAGAGTACTCAAGGAGGGACTCATGGCTCCAACCACATATTTGGCAAAGGATGGAGTTGTGGGACATCAATGAGATGAGAAGCCCTTGGTCTTGTCAGGGCTTGATGCCCCATTGTAGAGGAACCCCAAGGCAGGGAAGTAGGAGTGGGTGAGTTAGTGAGCAGGGTGAGGGGAAATTGAATAGGGAGAGTTGGAGGAGAAATGGGGAAAAGGGGATAAAATTCGAAATGTAAATAAAGAAAATATTTAATTAAAAAAATAAATGCAACCTCAAGAAGCAAAAATAAATTGTCTTCTTTAAAGCAAAATACACTATCATTAGACCAAAGAAGTAACCTACAGAATTGGAAAAAACAATTTTGTCAGTTATACATGTAGTAAAGAGTTAGTTTCCAGAATACATAAGGAAGTTAAAGAAAAATAAAACAACTAAATATCAAAACTCAAATAACCAACTTTTAGAATGGAATACAAGCAAAGAAGCCACATTCTCAATACCTTTAGTGATTAGAGAAATGCAACATTAAGCTATTCTGAGACTTCATCTTAGCCCAGTTATAATATTCAAAAAAAATTAATAACATGAATGACAGCATATGCTGGGAAGGATGCAGGGAGAGGGGAAAACTTATGCACTAAAGGTGCAAACTGATACACTGTGGGTATTACTGTAGAGATTCATTATAAAGCTAAAAACGTATCCAGCTGTACCACTCAGCCATATGCAAAACATGCCATAGAATCTATAGAATAATTCAATAGACACACTCACTCATCATGTTCATTGCTACTGTACCTCTTAAGAGCCCAAATCTTGAAATAGTCCACATGCCCCTTAAGTGATAAGTAAATAATGAAACCATGGTACATGTACACACCAGGTGATTATGCTAAAAGGAAAGTATAAACTTTATAGGTAAGTGGGTGGAAATAGAAAAAATCATCTTTATCCAGGCCCAAAATAACAAACATTTCATATTTTCTCTTATGTAAGTATATTACCTTTTAATCTTTCTGTAGAGTTTCCTTGATTTTTATCACGACAGAAGATTGGTACCCAGCAAAGGATCAGGACAGAGGGGGTGGTATTCAAAGGAAGGAGAAACAGAAAATAGTGTTATAAAGCAATAAAAGGAATGCAAGAATGGAAGAATTAAATGTAGAAGGGATGTGAAGGTAGAGTAAATGGGGAATATAGGCAGGGACTAAAGACCTTTGGGAAGACTATAGTGGAACCCTACAACTGAACAAGTTTCCTGAAAGAATATAAATAGCATCACAACTAAAAACCTAATACCTTAAAGTAAAAGTTTCAGTGCATGGAATATGTTACATCTTGTTGTGTAATTAGCTAAGGGGTCCTATAGTGGTTGTCCTCCCAAATATCATAAGTTACTGGTAAAGCTATTTGTTACTCTCCACTAACTTAAGGAAATAAGGCTTTATTGCTGAAAAGACACAAGTATAGAACAAAGAGAATTTGAGATGTTTCACTGGAAGCTTCAACTTTACTGATTAACATTTACACTACTGTAAAAGATTATGCAAAATAGTGGAGTGACCATAAATATTACCTACCTATAAACCCTAAGGTTTACAATAGTAAGATATGATGTCACAATAGTGGCACAAGTTTTATAGCAGTAACTCATCACTCTTTGGATGCTATGAGGTGCTTGCTGACAAGAGTCTAGGATGGCTGTCATCTGAGTCTGCAACTGACTGAGACAGATACAGATACTTACAGCCAAGCATTAGCCTGAGGTAGGCGGCTCTATTGAAGGATAGAAGGAATTAGTTAGTTAGTGGAAGGATTGAAGGAATTGAAAGGAATGGTAATCCTATAGGAAGACCAACAGTCTCAACCAATCTAGACTCCTGGGAGCTCCCAGAGACTAAGTTACCAACCTAAGAGCATACACAGGCTAGTCCAAGGCCCACATCACATATGTAGCAGAGAACTGACTGCCTTGTCTAGGCCAAGTGGGAGAGGTTGTCCCTAATCTTGTAGAGACTAGATTCCACAGAGAACAGAGATGCCCATGCACACTCTCAGAGGTGAAGGGGAGGGGCATCCCTCTCTGGGTGGAGTAAAACTGAAAAACTCTGGGTGGAGTAACCATGAAGAGGTCAACATTTGGAATGTAAAGAAATAAAATAATTAGTTAAAAAAAATAAAGAAAGGCTTACTCCATGATATGGAATCCATACCTGGCATCATTGCTTAAGTGCCCAAAAAACAGATACTTGTTTATTGGCCTTATGAAAAAACTACAACTATTATTCTGCTAAAGGACCTCTGCAGTTAAATTACTCATATTTAAAAGTTGCCATATCCGTAGATTAATGTCTTGTTCAATGCTCATTAGAGAGGCATCTTTCTTCATTTTATGACTGTTAACACAGAGACCCACAAGTGGAAAATACACAGAGAGTGAGAGACTTGAAGTACTTAGTCCTTAATGAGATTTTTTTTACTAAAGCCCACCTGTCAAGCCTGAGGGCTCCATGGGGAAGTGGAGGCAGAAAACTTTTAAGAGCCAGAAATGGTGAATGTCTTTGGCAAAACAGTGTCTTCCAGACACAACTGAATGGATATAGACATATGGATACATGTGATGTCATGCAGAGGACTTACACAGCTTTAAACTAGACAAAAGCCCAGCACTAAGGAGGGAGAATGGAAAAAAAATCCCATTTTCAACCAAGAAGCCATTTCTAAATGATACCTGCTAAAAAGGGGAAAATTAGTTTTCTTTTATATAATGTCACTAGGTATATTAATCACAAACGAGGAGTCCCCAATCCCAGGAGTAACTGGACAACACAAAGCATAATCCATTCTTTGTGAAGAGTCTTTATGTTTCATTTTGGTTGTGTTTTCCATTTTCTTTTAGAGAAAGAAAGAAAATAAAGTTTTGTGGGTGGGGAGTTAAAAAAGGATCTCAGAGAACTGGGATAGAAAAATGATGTTCTTCATTCTTCTTGAGTTTCATGCGTTTATCAAATTGTATCTTATATCTTGGGTATCCTAAGTTTTGGGCTAATATCCACTTATCAATGAATACATATTGTGTGAGTTCTTTTGTGATTGTGTTACTTCACTCAAGATGATGCCCTCCAGGTCAATCCATTTGGCTAGGAATTTCATAAATTCATTCTTTTTAATAGCTGAGTAGTGTGGACACTGTGCACCTTCTTAGAATTGGGAACAAAACACCCAGGGAAGGAGTTACAGAGACAAAGTTCGTAGCTGTGATGAAAGGATGGACCATTTAGAGACTGCTGTATCCAGGGATCCGTCCCATAATCAGCTTCTAAACGCTGACACCATTGCATACACTAGCAAGATTTTGCTGAAAGGACCCAAATATAGCTGTCTCTTGTGAGACGATGCCGGGGCCTAGCAAACACAGGAGTGGATGTTCACAGTCAGCTATTGGATGTATCACAGGGCTCCCAATGGAGAAGCTAGAGAAAGTACCCAAGGAGCTAAAGGGATCTGCAACCCTATTGTTGGAACAACATGATGTACTAACCAGAACCCCGGAGCTCTTGTCTCTAGCTGCATATGTATCGAAAGATGGCCTAGTCGGCCATCAATGGAAAGAGAGGCCCATTGGACTTGCAAACTTTATATGCCCTAATATAGGGGAATGCCAGGGCCAAAAGAATGGGAATGGGTGGGTAGGGAAGTGGGAGGCGCTATGGGGGACTTTTGGGATAGCATTGGAAATGTAATTGAGGAAAATATGTAATAAAAATATTAAAAATCAAAAAAAAAAACTCCACTTGGCAAAAGTAAGGAGGCAAAATATTTTAGGGTTTTTCCCTCCATAAAACAAAGATTATTAAAAAGCAAAACACAAGCACATTCACAAAAAAAAAAAAAGAAAAATGATGTTCTAAATAGGTTGCAGAAAAAATGTTTTAAATACAACTTTTGCTGTTTACTAATATTTGTGGTTTGTCTTAGTAGCTTTCTTAAATTGGAATAATCTTCTACTAGTTGAAAACATATTTTCTTTTAGTTATCCAACACTTGCCCATATATGTATGAATGTTTGTAGATAGATAGATAGATAGATAGATACATACATACATACATACATACACACATACATACATACATACTTAGGAGAATATATATATATATAATTATAATTATAATATGATGATTATAATTTTATATATATATATAATCATTTTCTAAGACAGGAAAGGATTGAATATAAAACACTGAAGATTCTGAACATTGTATCTTATATGCATAACCTCAGCTGCCCAGCCTCTACTTCCACTTTACTTGATAGACTATTTTCCTAATGTATACCTCATGACAACAGTTTATTCATAAAGAATATCTTTGATATATAAACCATAATTGGTGTTGTGTCTGGCCAGCCGACCACATGTTTGGGTTCTAGGCTGACAAATTGATATTAATCAGATACAATTTTTTTGTTGTGCTTTTGTTTTCTGGTTTTGGTATTGTTTGTTCCACATGTGGTGATGATACCCTTTTAGAGATTTTTCTTCTTGGATATGTTTTTTTAAATCCAAAGGTTTTTTTAAATCCAAAGCTATTACTTTGGATTTATTATTGTAATGCATTGATAGGGAGGGGGATCAGAAATAATACCTAGAGTATGATTCGTGTGAATGTATAAAAAAGGCCATGTTCATATTAGTAAATGAGTACTTGTTTATCAGTGAAGAGAGATATATTACATTTGCGAACAAAACCAAATTTAATTAAGAATCTCCTGTCATGTACAAGATACAGTTCCTAATATTGAACAATATTTGCCCAGAAACCAAGAAATATTTGTATTGCTTTATTTCCAAATTCATACTAAGATTCCACATGTTACCTTAATTTTCAATGTCTATTCCTTAATAGTGTTTAGTTACAAGCATCCAGATATGATCACAGTTAAGAATAACAATGCACTTGGTAGCACATAAATCCTGTTTCCTATCTGTTATCCAACTCAAAATATGTATGCATTGGGAATTAAATTAATTGTAGATTATGTGATTTATTATTCAATATTATCAGTTGTAGTACTCACATTGTGTTATTTTATATAAATATTCTATGCAAGAATATTAGTCATACCCAGGTCTTCCAAGTGTATCTATGTATAAAAAGGGAAATATAGAACTCCAATATTTTACATAAGATTTTAGATAGTAAAGGGGAATCCTAGTCCAACATTATGTTCTCATTGAAAATCATTAGAATTTAACAGTAACACATAACTATAGAAATTGGCCAGCGTTGTGCCTGTCAAGAGATGTGAAGGAAATGGTGTGGAACAGCATATGGGGCAGTGGGAAGAAACCTTCAACAGCACTTATGATTGAAAGTTTTCCCAAACACAAAAAGGTATCTGGAAATCTTGGCAGTGACTGCTCTGTTTAAAATTTGAAACAAAATAAATAACAAATTAAGCAGAGGGTTTATATAAAATGTAACACTTCATAAACAATTGTTTTAGGATTTAAAATTAAAATGGTATTTTAATAATTAACGTTGATATTTTACACATTTTGAATGTTTTTACTTTTCTAATTGAAGATATTTACATTGTTTTTTTTTTCCCTTGAGACTGTGTCTCACCATATGGAACAGTCTTAGAGACTGCCATCATGCTTTAGCCTGTTATACAGGAATTTAGAGTTTATTTTTCAAGTCCCCTGCACAGAGGAGAGGGGAGGGGTGGGGAGATTTAATTCTTCATTAAATTTATGTCCACAGTAGTAACTCTCTGCTTTACCTCATGTTGTCTATAAAACAATCACATTTTCTCTCTTGTAGATCTGTGGATGTGCTTTGAGATGATCTTTCAGAGCTTCCATCCCTAATGGCATTTCTAGCATACTATACTGGGAAAGTATTGAAATGCATTTCTTTCCATTCCTCAAAGAAAAACAAAATTAAGAATAAACACTAAAGCACATCTAGGATATTTTTAATGTAGCAGAGCTGAAACAGCACAGCGTTCCATACTGCCTCTGAATCACCAGCCCATCTAAGTGTGAAAGAGGCTCAGGAGCCTCACAGATACCTCAGTAAGTGATCCCCCAACTTGAGGGTGTAATACAGAAAGCAAATGGAGTGTTGATGGCATTACAAATGTTATAGAAGACATTTTAATGACAGTGTACTCAAAGACTGCACACCAGCTGTCACAACCAAGACAGCCTTAGTAATTGGTGGTGACCAGAAGGCTTTCCAAAATAAGCTTCTTCAAAGACTCTACTAAAACTGTCACCAACGAACTGTTGACATTTTAAGTTTTTCCTTTTCCTTAGATTGGGAGTTATCTCCTATTTTTAAGTTTCTTTCTTTGTAGAACATTACATTCAAAGCTTTATGATCCTGCTCTATAGTGAGTCATCAGAAACAGATGTAATGAAAATGGAAAATATTTATATATTGAATACTTTTATTGAATTAAGCTATTTTAAAAGCAAACATTGAACTAATTCATTAGTAGTTTACTCCAAATGTTACCATAGAGAGTATGTATATTTAATGTTAATAGTTGTTACTCATTTAACTAGTAACATTTTATTTATTGATTTGCTTCTATTGTCAACGTCTGATGTGTCTCTTAGATTCATTAAAAAATGTATTTATGTTTCTACCAACATCAGAAATCACCATTACTTCACCTTTGTATTCAACAACAGAAATCAGCAAATAAGTTCAATCTCTAAAATGGTTTAAAATATAGACCTAGAAGGTGAGGATGCTTAATGCTGAACCAGTCAACCAGATTTCAGTCCCTGTATTTTACATGATAGAACTCACTCCATAAAGGTGCCCTCTGGCCTCTACACATGTGTCAATACTCACACACACACACACACACACACACACACACACATAATATATTTCTGGCATTTATGTCACTGTTATATTTAATTAATGATAATTCTTCTGATGATTCTCTCTTGCAAGAGTGATAAGTGGGTGATCGCTTTGCATTAAACATTCATAGTTTCAGCCGGGCATGGTGGCGCACGCCTTTAATCCCAGCACTCGGGAGGCAGAGGCAGGCGGATTTCTGAGTTCAAGGCCAGCCTGGTCTACAAAGTGAGTGCCAGGACAGCCAGGGCTACACAGAGAAACCCTGTCTCGAAAAACCAAAAAAAAAAAAAAAAAAAAAAAAATTCATAGTTTCACTCTTACCTTCCTTGGCACCACTGCTATTCATTGCATCAGTCAACTAAATGTATTTTACCAAACACATTCTGTAGATTTGGATTTGCATTTTTTAGCAGTCCAGTTAAATAGGATGTGAAAGACTACAAATGGTTGAATATTTCTGATTAAATAATGAAAATTCTATGGACCTGAGATTTAATTTCAATATTGTTAATATACTTGGTGATTTTAAGGCATATAAGGGAGCTAGAATGATATTTTACATGGAGTTGTTTTTCTGTGAAGAAAATGATATGACATCACTCAGGTGGTCACAGTCCATTTGTGCAGAAATATCTGTTCACACCTCCAGACTATTACTTTTATTTTAACATTTTTTTAATTTATTAGGTATTTTCTTCATTTACATTCCCAATGCTATCCCAAAAGGCCCCCATACCCTCCCCCCAACTCCCCTACCCACCCACTCCCACTTCTTGGCCCTGGTGTTCCCCTGTACTGAGGCATATAAAGTTTGCAAGACCAAGGGGCCTCTCAAATGATGGCTGACTAGGCCATCTTTTGATACATATGCAGCTAGAATCAAGAGCTCCGGGGTACTGGTTAGTTCATATTGTTGTTCCACCTATAGGGTTGCAGATCCCTTCAGCTCCTTGGGTACTTTTTCTAGCTCCTCCATTGGGGGCCCTGTAATCCATCCAATATCTGACTGTGAGCATTCACTTCTGTGTTTGCTAGGCCCCGGCATAGCCTCACAAGAGACAGCTATATCAGGGTCCTCTCAGCAAAATTTTGCTAGTGTATGCAATGGTGTCAGTGTTTGGAGGCTAATTATGGGATGGATCCCCGGGTATGGCAGTCTCTAGATGTTCCATCCTTTAGTCTCAGCTCCAAACTTTGACTCTGTAACTCTTTCACATAAAACCAGAGGCAGTGAAACTTATAGAGGAGAAAGGGGGGAAAAGCCTCAAAGATATGAGCACAGGGGAAAAATTCCTCAATAGAACAGCAATGGCTTGTGTGTAAGATCGAGAATCAACAAATGGGACCTCATGAAACTGCAAAGCTTCTGTATGGCAAAAGACACCGTCAATAAGACAAAAAGGCCACCAACAGATTGGGAAAGGGTCTTTACCTATCCTAAATCAGATAGGGGACTAATATTAAGTATATATATATATAAAAACTCAAGAAGGTGGACTCCAGAAAATCAAATAACCCCATTAAAAATGGGGCTCAGAGCTAAACAAAGAATTCTCACGTGAGGAATACCGAATGGCTGAGAAGCACCTGAAAAAATATCTTCAGACTCTTTCTATACATACTATCTTTCTACATTTTTTTTTAAACTTGAGGGGTTTTATGTGAGATGAATCTTTTGTGAAATATAATGTATGTATGTTTTGTCTGTGGACTTCTTAAATGTTCATTTATTTATGGTTATTAAAATGTGGGGTTTTATTGGTTTCAATCTTTAAGTGAAATTTGGGATTTATGTCTATCACATACTTGCATTAAGCATTTCAAAAAGTTATACATTTTTAAAATTATATGACATGTGTTGTCTGTAACACAAGCACCTCCCCTTTTCTCTCCATTGTTCCTGAACCTTAGGATAGGCTTAGAAAATCTTCCTTAAGACTGAGTCCTCTGACTTCCCACCATTGTCAAATGTCCAGTGTGTCTCTTAAACTTATTATAGAATGCATTTATTTTTCTACCTACATCACAGATCATCATTACTGCACCTTTGTATTCAGTCACAGAAATCAGCTAATAAAGGACAGTTTTGTCGCTTTTTATCAAAAGTCATGAATATTCTTGTCTTTTCCTTTTCCATATAATTGTCAAAATACGTTGAGATACTGTAGTTGGATTTTCTTTGGTATAAATCTATTAATTATAGAACAATGTTGTTTTTATTTTTCAATGCCATGAACAAGTGCATACA
This sequence comes from Mus caroli, assembly GCF_978045245.1. Lineage (NCBI taxonomy): Eukaryota > Metazoa > Chordata > Mammalia > Rodentia > Muridae > Mus > Mus caroli. The sequence continues at coordinate 127,516,753 of NW_028227261.1, read as the reverse complement.
TTTTTAGCTCTTTTTTTTGGTTCTCTTTGATGTGTTTTGAGTTTCTATACTCCTGTTTTGAAGCTTACGCTGTAAACATATTATATATGTATTTCTAGATTTGTGTATAATGTTTTGTTTTTCCTGCTTCCCTTTTCAATTATTTATTTATTATTACTAAAATCTTTATTAGTACATTTGTTATTAGGCAAAATCATACGCTCAATTCATGAAGATTTAGTTATGCCACTGATTTTATAAACAAAACCAGACTGAGTGTACCCACTTCACTTAACATTTTAATAGAAAGAAAAGGGTTTTGAGGTAATGTAGCTAATGCTAATTTAGGGAAATCTACCAACTTTTATACCGAAAGGAAGATCCTGGCTTATTAATAGACATTTAAGGACTTTTCTGTTACCTGTCCAATATTATGGTGTTCTTTCAGATATGCCCCACATTCATGATAGGCTTTTTTTTCACTGTCCAAATTTTGACAGAGCATATACTGTTGTTTCCTTATACTGTTGCAATTTCTTTTTTCTTGCTTTAACATAAGGAATCCAGAGGCAAATATATGACACAGAGATGAGAATTATACTGTCACACAGCAAGGGTTATCTAATTCCACCAGAATCTATAATATAAAAAAGCCAACAGGAGCTTCCTGTTTAGAGATGATGTACCTAACCCTCAAGAGACTGGAGAACCCAGGGTGTTTAGAGGTCCTGTGGGTGGTGGGTTGGGACAGCCACTTGGAGACAGGGGAGTGGGGAGGTGGTATGGGATTTGGAACAGTCAGAGGATGGATGTGGGGGGAAGTAAAATATGAAGTATAAAAAAAAATTAATTGAAAAAAAAAAAACAGCCAAGGAGACCAAAGGAGAAGAGAAACTTGGTGAGCAATTGACTTTAAGTTTAGGCCTTAAAAACCTATCTCTTTACCCTCAGGTATGCCTCTAATACTATTAATACTAGTATTCAAAGTAGTAGAAAGTGGGAACCACATGATTTTAGCTAATAATCACAAGAGATCCAACTGTGCTTAAAGCATATATAATATTATTTTTCTGGTGTGAAACAAGAATAAGAATGTAACATTTTCTAGGAAGACTCACTTTAATTAATTAAAAATAAAGAGAAATAAAATCAAATCATATATGTGTGTGTGTGTGTGTGTGTGTGTGTGTGTGTGTGTGTGTGTGTGTGTATAGTTTGAATGAAAATTGTCCATAGAGAAAGTCATTATTAGTTGATGTGCACTCGTTGGAGACAAGTTGGTTTTGTTTGAAGAAGTATGTCACTAGGAGTGGGCTTGAAGGTTTCAGTTACACAAGCCAGACTCATTGTTACTCTTCTTGCTGCCTCCCAATCCAGAAGTAGAATTCTCAGTTTCTTCCCCAGCATCATGTCTGTCTGCATGCCACCATTCTACCCACTGTGTGTGTGCATGTGTGTGTAATTTTTAAAGAAATTCTCTAATAGTGTTATGCAATCTTTCAAAACCCTAATATGTAAACTTTTATGCCTCAATGAAACATTTATGTTTATATAAATAAATGTCACTAAAAATGAATATATAGGAGTATTGACTTCTGGCATAAAATATTACCTTTTTTAATCAGGATTTTCCATTGATCTCAGATGATTTTAATAAATTCATTATAATATTGATGTGCTTAAGATAATTATGGAAACAGTTTTAAAAACCCAAAGTAATTTAGCAATACTTCTGGTTGAATTTCTTTTTGAACTATTCTAAAATTCTTGATAATTAATTTATAACTATGCAATTAAGATAAATTAAGTAAGTCAACTGTCACTGAGACTTGTCTTCTTAAATATACTTGTAGTACTGTTACTGCTGTTTTCATGTTCTTAATGGCCATGGCCATGTTCACAAGAAAAACCAAAAACACAACAAACAAACAAAAAAAAAACAAAAAAACACCAACAGCAAAACTTTATTATCAATATCTTTCCAATAAAGAACGCTAAGCTAGTTTGTTTTTGTGGTGAGTTTTAACCAACCTTAAATACACCCTTTTAAAAATATAGAAGAAATATTTTCTCAACTACTTTGACATTCCCTAATTTGATAAATACTTTACAAAATAAAAAGGGATACTATAAACCAATACAAGTTAATACAGTTTAGAGCAACTAGTGTCGTGTGTGTGTCTGCTTGTCAATCATGTGGCTTGTTAGCTTTCTGAAGTAAGCTCATCAGGGTCCAAAAAGCCTCCACTGTTTTTAAAGTTTAAAGGTTGCAGATTTTCACCTTTCAGTTCCTGGGGGAAAGATGAAGGTTAAGGTCTTGTCTTAGAGACTTTGAAAACTGTGAGCTGTTTTTAGAAGTAGGCTAAGGAGCCCCCTTGTATGGTAGAGATCTGAGCTAGCCAAGACATTGGGGAAGAGAAGATCTACAATGTTCCTGAAACCAAGAGTGCACTCAGAGAAAACATAGTACTACTGATTATGTGGAGTGACTGTGATTTATAGAGGGTTAGATTTTTAAATCTACCCTACCTATATTACTATCAACCAATAACACTCCTCCCTCTTGGAAATACTGGGTTTGAATCCAAAGCCTTGTTTTCATCAGAATTTCTTGCTGTAATAAGACACTATAGCAGAAAATAACTTTGAGAGGAAGGATTTATTTTTTATAACGCTATCTCTGAAGGAAGTCAGGGTAGGAACTCAAGACAGGAACAGAGAGGTAGGAGTTGATGCATACGCCAAGCACAAGTACTGCTTAGAGGTTTGCTCCTCATTATTCTCATCCTGCATTCTTATTATGCCCAAGATCAGCAGCCCAGAAGTAGAATACTCACATCAATCAATAATGAAGAAAATGCCCTACAGTCTTCCTAGATACTATGGAGGCTTCCTCTCAGTTGAGAGCCCTTCTTGCCATATAACTCTAGCTTGATTAAAGTAAATATAAAACTAGCCAACAGAGACCTCTTGCAATTTAACATTCTAGACAAGATGTGTATCTGTAAGCTATAACAATGCTCCTAATACTAATCTTTTACAAACAATTATACAAATGTTGATATTACATCTGATGTTTAGGATACCACCATTATTTTGATTTATCTATCTACATAAGAACAACTGACCTTTGTCTGGAGAAAATAACCTCCAGAGATCCTGCACACAACTTGATTTTTGTTTTTTTTTGTTTTTTTGTTTTTTTTTTTTGTTTTTTTGTTTTTTTTGAGACAGGGTTTCATGTGCAGCCCTGGCTGTCCTGGCACTAACTCTGTAGACTAGAATGGCCTCAAACTCAGAAATCCACCTGCCTCTGCCTCTCAAGTGCTGGGGTTTAAAGGCATGCACCACCACGCCTGTGAATTTTTTTTCTTTATGTATTACTAACCCTTAAGTATCTTATATATTAGTCAGAGTAATGGGAATAACAGTGAATAACATGGTTGAATATTTTAAATGATAGTACCATGAATGTCATATGGCTGTTGAACTTCTTACTCACTGGCCAGGAAGCCCCTCTAAAACCTAGAAAACATTAAGGCTATTGACACTGCTACTCTTATAAACTATATCTAAACTGCAAACTCCATTGCTGAAAATGTTGCAATTAGGCTGCAGGACACAGAGAAAGCAGATTAGAACTGAGTTGAAACTCTCTTCATGTTTAAATCATATTCTATTGCCAGTACATACAATATAGCATTCAGAGAAGGACTGCCACATACAGTTCTGTTTGGTTAGGACCCCTTGTACCAGAGACAGTGGATCCTGTGTCAATAGTTATAGACTCTATGTAGAACAGCCAGTGGATATAAGCCAAGTATATGTGCCTTTTGGTGGCATAAAGATATGAAAGTTATGGTTTCTAACAACTGTTTCCTGATTTGATGTAAAGCTAACTTCACAAAAGTCATTCCTGCTATTATATTTCAGAGAACAGTATCATAACAGGGGCAATCATAAAACCCTTTGAGTAGGCATCAGCTTTTATTGTTTTGTTCAGCAGATCCCATGTGGCTATTGGTTGCCTTCTAAACACTTGGCTTTACAGAAATATATTGTTGATGAAATAACTCTAGCCATGGAGAGAGGCTAATTCCTTCCTTCCATCCTCTCTCTCTCTCTCTCTCTCTCTCTCTCTCTCTCTCTCTCTCTCTCTCTCTCTCTTTCTTTCTCTCTCTCTTTCTTCCCTTATTTCTTCTTTCTTGTAGCAGATGGGGAAAACATAGCCATTGGGTTTTCTACGTTCATTTGTTTTATGCTTTGTTTTGTTTTGAAATGAAATATTCGCTAATAGAGTGAGGTAGCAGAAATGTAATAATAAATACAATTTGGAAGAATTGTAAATAAAGAAAATTTACTAGGCCCAAGGAGCTGCTAAAACTTAAAAGATTCACTCAGCTCCTCCCCAAAGTCACATGGGAAGCAACTACTGCTGGGAAGATGAAGCTATATGAGCAGCGTAGGGGCTGCACACACAGGATGCATGTCTTTCACACACGTGGATACCTTGAACAGTAATTAATAATGCTTGCTTGCAAGGAAACACATACTAGATTTTCACAATGCTGGTTTCAACTATAAACATTTTAAACTATTTGTAGGTTTTCTTTCAGTCACCCAACCCACTTCTGACATACAGGGAATATAATTTCATGTGAGTAGCTACCCTCTATAAAACAAAAGATACTATGTCATAGACAATGCCCTGATCCTGTATTTTGTAATCATTCTGATTCTTTTCGAGGAGGTTCACGAGTCTTTGGAGAATGGGATATGTTGTAAATGCACTAATTTGTTTGCTCCCTCTGTGGTCAACTGTATTATGCATTCTGATCACCCATAGATTTCTGTAATTGTTTCCTTTGATAGAAAAGGAAGCTTCATTGATGAATAGAGAGATGTACATCATCTCTGTCCTAGACCATTATCCCCCAACTCCTGTATTGATCAGAGACTAACTTGGGTCTAAACATAGACGTTTAACTGGAACTTCAGATATGGAATCACATAGAGACACAACCCTAAAACCCAGAGTGACTCCAAGAGTGAAAACAAGCATCATTCTTATGTTCTATAATCTGCCAGATTTGGGTAACAAGTAATATCACTCTGACTTTATCAATTTTACTTAATCCATTAATCCCAAAATGTTAAAATAAATGAAGTAACAAGAATTTCATTATATATATATATATATTTACTTTTTATTATAAAGGTTTCCAATAAAAAGTATGCATGGAATTAACCATATAAAAAGTTTATACAACTAAATGAGCTCCTACACTCTTTGAGTAGCTATTTTACATTTTTAAAAACACTTTAAATGTTTTTATATTTATAAGTGTCTTTAGTGTTCCCAGTTGTATGTCTTTTTAGGTTTGAGGATTGAAGAGAGGCACCTTTGTGTTTAGTTTTATAAGGTTTACTCTGAATGCATTCTTTAAACAGTTTGTTAAACTCAACACAATTATGAAACTTCTCTAGGATATTCACATGCTCATGGACAATGTGCTATGACTTGATCAAGACCTTCCCATGTTTTCCACTTCTGCAAAGATTTTCCACAAATAATAGATAACTTTTAAAAGCAGAAACTTTCATGGATAAAGCAATAAATTTTATCCATAACTATGTTGTTGATTAATTTTGAATCAGCTTCTAAAACTTGTCAACCCTCTACATCTGCAAATAAGGGTGGTATCTTCACATCTTGAGCACTCTAAAGGATTAATAAATAATGCATGTAAAGCTTTTATCACGATGCACATTTAGACATTAATTAAATATAAAATACCATTTTTTAAAGATTTATAAAAATTGTTAGAAAGTGCAGAGGTAGGTAAAATAGATTTATTATTTCTAAAATTTCCTTGTCACTTTGAAACATTTTGAGAGATGCTTAGTTTTAGCTAATTATTGTTTCTCCTGTTGCTCTCTGTATCAGTGAAAGAAAAGAAGTATAAACTAAAGTATATATGCCAAAAATAGCAGGCCTTAAACTTGAGGCATTTAACAAATCCTATGAAAATGTTATAGCACATTTAACTATTATCCCATGCTTTAGTATAACTTACTAATATATTCTTTAAAATTTCTAACTTGTGTTTTTGAAGTAGTTCTGTTGGGAAAGGTATTCAACACCTAGCCTAATGACCCAAATTCAAACCATAAAATCCATACTGAGGAAAAAATATAGATGGAATCACCCAAATTGTCCTCTAACCTCTTAGCCCACCATTACAAATTGCCAATCACTCTTCTTCATGCTCACACATATGAAGAGATTCATATGTAAGTGTAATTTTAAAAAAATGAGTGTTCTGCTCACTATTTCTTATTATCAGGATGTTTGGGATATATTTTGCTCTTCTTGTTTGTTTGTTTGTTTGTTTGTTTGTTAATAAAGAGAATGAAACTAGTAAAAACAAAATAGTTCATTTGAAAATGCCCTGATGACAGAATTCATTGGTTTATAGTGTATGTATTTACTGTTTATAGTATATGTATCTATTTTTTGTCAATGATACAGATTTATAATGTATAAATGAAAAAGAATGCTTAAGTCGTCCTAGAAATCAGTTCAGACCTGAGATTGTGTATATGTGTTCAATCTTCTATGAACAGGTATGCCTTAGGTATAAAAAAATAGAATCTTTAAAACAGTAATTATAAAGTCCTGGGTTGAAGCTCCCATTGTTTGAATTTGGAAATAGTGCCACTTGCAATAAGATCCAGAGCTTAGGTGCAGTTTTCTTAGTTTTCCCCTCATATAGTATACTGGCACCAATCACATGCAGGTTTTACTTACCTGCATTAATTATCTGATTCATTGTATTGTAATTCATGACTTTGTTTGAAGAGATGATGAGAAAACATTATTTAAAAACTATCAAAGCAATGGTAATTACATAAAATAATCACTAGTTTCCATACTTTGACAAGCATATCTTTTTTCAATGTTATTATCTTTACTTCCTTAGATTTATTTTTCTTTGCTAGTAGACTGTTTATTCAAAAGAAGACCAAAGTCTTTGACCAAGAGATTTTCAAACTTCAAATTCAATGCTATTGATGTTCCTTCGCAGCCTTATTGTGGTATTTCCTTGCATAATATGACTAAATATTCAACTAGGCACTTTCACATCTGTGAATTCAATTTTAAATCTGCATCAGGTACAGTACATTTCAGAGCCTGTGTTATTCTAGCATCTTACACAGGTACTAACTATTTGATAGAATTGTTCTAAAATCATTTTAAAAATGAGAACAATAAAATATGATCAAAATATGAAACCACACAAGAAAGTTTATAGGCTTCCTACTTGAGAAATGAACACTTTTACTGATATAATATTGCAAATATACACATTATAAGACTAAACAACTACTGGCATGGTAATACTGTTACTGTATGTATATAAAGTTGTGATTTTGATTAAACCCAGGTTGATAAATAATAAAGCAAAAGAATTCTTTTATCTTAGATATAATACATTCTTCCTTAATTTATTGGAAAGCTCTTAAAGATTACATGTTTCTAAAATTGTGTATCTTTAAAATTAAGGAATACAGACACATAAAATCTATTTTTTAAAAAAACAAACTTTCTTTATATAAACCTGGCTATCCTGAAAATAGCTATGTAGTCTAGGATGGCCTTGAACTGACCAAGATCTGCCTGTCTCTGACTTCTGGGTGTTGGAATTAAACATGTTAAAGGTGTGCAACACTATGCCCTTTTATAGAAATTTTGAGCAAACTGTTCCATGAGGAAAAAAGTTATCATTTGAAATAATAAAATTTTCATTCGCATTAGCTTTTATATTCATGGAACAAAAATATGAAAGTTTAGTTTAAGGGTAGAATAGAGTGGTCAAAAAACAAGTTTTATGAGCTACACGATGCAGTCATCATTAGTATGCACAAACCAGCCTTGACCATCAGCTTTAGAATCATTTACCTACTCAGAATCCCAAGACCCTGAGTTTCTTTCAAAGCTTCTTCATTTCTCATGCCCAGATTCATACTGTGAACAGTAAAGCTTGAGAAACTCATTATTCACTATCCTGAGAGATTCCAAAGAAGGTTTTACCTCTTTGTCTTAGCTATATACCAGGACTGTGGCAAGCTTTATTCACGAAAACATTTAATTGTGGCTGTATTATAAATTCATAGATTTAATCTATTATCATCATGTGGGAAGCATGGAGGCAGGTTGGGAAACATAGTGCTGGAGAAAGAAGATGAGAGTTCTACATATTGACCTCTAGGTAGCAAGAACAGACAATCACACTAGGCCTGGCCTCAAAGCCTTCCCCCTCCACATCCCCTCCAATAAAGCCACATCTCCTCCAACAGGGCCACACAACCTAAAAATGCTGCTTGCTTCCTATATCCAAGTATTCAAACACATGCATCTATGAAGGTCACCTCTACTCAAACCACCACGTACTTTTATTTTAATCATTTAAAAGATAGACTTTAAATTATCCTAAGAACCCATGTTATGTGGTCAAAAGACTACAGAATTCCATTACATTTCAATAGTCATGATGACTCTTTACACGTGTCTTGAAAAATGAGCCTGTAATGAATGAGCACCATAAGAATAGTAAATTTAACCTAATTGAAAATAATTAAAAGGGGCAGTTAAAAAATTTGGAAATCTCTTAAGAAAATACATGGGCATTTTATTGTTTGGATTCATTTCCTTGTATAATCTTGAAATATGTAACAGGGAAAATAGAAATGTGCCTAATTTTAAAGGTAGCAAGGAAAGTTACCCAAGATTTATCCTAGGTGAAGTTGATGGTATGGTGTTACTGTACAGCTTTACTGCCACCACATTATCCTTAAAGAAAGGCAGCATAATGCTTTCTTTTAATTTTAAGGATTCTTACGTCTGTGTAGATATCACTGGAACCAGTAGCACCCAACAAAAAAGAAAGTGCTTTCAGCACAGCAGTAGATCCAACTGTTGGGTATGGTTCTGTATTCAGTCCTGTCTAATTTAAAGTGCTTTATGCAGGGATCACAGTTGGCTGTGTGGGTGTTGTCTGTGCATTTCTCTCTATTAGTTATTTCCCTATTCTGTCAGTGAACTAGTGCTCTGCAGGCTTCTAGACAATAAAGTATTGCTTTTTAAAAATAACCGTCATATTTGGAAATAATTTATGGGACTATGACTTACTTTGGACAAATTATCTTGGAGATTATTATACTCATAATAGCAAAGTTAAGTCAACTTTTCTCATATAAAAATATTAAGTAACTATCATTTTCTCTGGACAAAACATCAATAATAATAAAAAGACAGGCTGGTAACTGTCAAAAAAAATCTTTAGCTAGCAAGTAATAACTTAATTTCTGTGTAGCTTGAGGGGTGGGGGTTGCAAAGGGAGTATGAGAAGTTCATTATTATCCATCAGAAAAAATGGGGGCATGCTAAGAAGAAAGCAGTATCTTCCCTACTGGGATTTCTCTTGGACTACATGATTTGCATGAAGGGCACCACATCAAACACAGTGGGTGCCCTTTTTCAAATATTAATGTGAGGCTTGTTTTAAGTTCTCTCTTGACTTTGTGCCACCTTCTATCAAAGGAACTTAAAAGTAGGACTTGGGGGTGGGAGATCTCTTCCAACTGTTTTAGCACTTAGGAGAATTCTTTCTGCATTTGATCAGTGTGCTTCAGATTTGTAATAATTTTACATATGCACATTTTCTAGGATACTTATTGCTCAAGATATCAATCTTTTATATGTTTTATTTCTGTGTTATATGCTTAAACATTCTGAATCAAGAAGAGTTAAAATGTAGATCAGAAATTTAAATGCAGAAAAAATAAATCCAGATACTGATAGCTATATAAATTATTGTGAGGGCAAGATTCTTAGATTTTGTCATAGACAAAAAATCTTAGCTATTTAAGTAGTGCCTTTTAATCTCCAACGTTCTTACATGATTAAGGTAAATCAAATTTGGATACCAGTAAAGAGATACATTGGACAAAATGCAGAAATGCATAAAGTAGGGTACAGGCTATGGTATGCACTTGTTTAATTTACTGCTTTGTGGAAATCTGGAATTTTTGCTGTCTGTATTTGTCAAACTCCAATTTAGTCTTGCTATTTGTTGTATAAAAATTTAGAGCTTCAACCTGATTCTTCCTATCTAGATATACTTTGGCATTATTAATTTTAAGAATTAAATTTGAAATATTTATAGACCAATGTCAATTTATGCATATTTCTTTTAAAAAGTATATTATTTAAATTAGAAAATTACATCTTAATATTGAGACTATGAATGTGAGGTTTGTTAGTTCTGGGATAATTTGAACAAATGATTTTCTTAAAAATGGTTGATCCCTTTAACAGCCCAGTGATCCTAAAATTAATTTCCCTATTGCAAGTTGTATGTTCTAGTCAGTTTTCTTCCTTCACCTTCCTACAATGTTACATCAACATAGGAAAATTATTTTTTCTGTTGATACTGCAAATATGCTTATGACTTTAATTTATTCTATATTTACAGAACACATAAATACATTAAAAAATAGCATCAGCTGTCCCTAAATAATAAGAGAATCAGTGGGTAAAATCCTTAAGATCTTGATGATGGCATTCTGTAGTAAATTACCTTGCTGTGTACTACAAAGAAGACTTTATTTGCTGATTTTACCCTAAACATTTAAATGTACTACATGCTTAAATAACCTGTCCACCTATACATTGACAAGAAAAGTCCTTATATAACACTGCATCTATTTTTTAGTTGATCATTCATTTTGGAATATTTTTGGTTTTTGACATGAAGATTTACCTTTATCTATGTCTATAAGGTCAGATTGATTGCAGATTGTTGGTAGGTATTATGCTTTATAAGAAAACTACAGGTTGCCAGGCAGTGGTGGCACACACCTTTAATCCCAGCACTTGGGAGGCAGAGGCAGGTGGATTTCTGAGTTCGAGGCCAGCCTGATCTACAAAGTGAGTTCCAGGGCTATACAGAGAAACCTGTCTCAAAAAAAAAAAAAAAAAAAAAAAACCCAAAAGACAAAACAAAACAAAAAGAAAACAAAAAACAAAACAAAACAAAACAAAACAAACAGTAAGAAAAGAAAACTAGTGGTTGTAGATTCTCCTACAACAATTATCATTCCACTATCATCAGGTAGTTAACTAGAGTTCAGTTCCTGGCATGATTTGCCTCTTGTTTAATGTGTCTTAAACTTAATTTGAGATCTGTAGTTTGACATTGAGATTTCTGGTTTCTTTGGAAATTCATAAATTCCATGTAATCTTTTACTGGAAACTGTCTTGTTAAAGGATGTTTTGCTGAAGCATGCACATGAAAGGGCATGTTTTTGTTGATTAATTATTTTTATCTACTCTCTTACATGATTTGTTTAGTCAAAAGAATGGAATCTAAATATAGTAGACTATAATTATTCATTTCAATAAAAGGAACTATTTCTACATCTCTGGGATGAAGCCAACTTGATCATGATAAATTATCTTTTTAAATGTTTCATGGAATTCATTTTGCAAGTATTTTATTGAGCACCTTTGCATCTGTATTCATAAAGGAATTTGGTCTGTAAATCTCTTTCTCTAATGGATATTTATGTGGTTTGATATTAGGATAACTATGGACTCATCAAATAAATATTCCAATCTTTCTTCTGTTTCTGTTTTGTAGAATAACATAATGAGTATTTGCATTAACATTTCTTTGAAAGTGAGGTAAAAATTGGTGCTAGAAGCATATAAGCAAGCTGAGAAGAACAAAAATAATCATATGGCTATCTCATTAGATATAGAAAAAGCCTTTGATAAAAGCAAACACTCCTTAATGATAAAAATCCTAGAGAGATTAGGGTTACAAGGGATACACCTAAACATAATATGGCAGTTTACAGCAGGTTCATAGCCAACATCAACTTAAATGTAGGGAAACTACAAGCAATTCCACTAAAGGAACAAGACAACTCTTTCTCCATACCTACTCAATATAGACTTGATGTCCTTGCTATAGCAAAGAGGACAACTTAAGGAGATCAAGGGGATAACATTTTGAAAGGAACAAATAAACATATCTTTATTCGAAGATGGTTTGAAAGTGTATATAAATGACCCTACATTACTCACCAAAGAACTGTTCAGCTGATTCACGTTTTGATTTAATTACCTAGATAGAAAATTAACACACAAAAACTATTATCATTTATATATAAAACTGACAAGCAGACTGAAAAGTAAATCATAGAATAACACCTTTCACAATAGCCTCAAATAATATAATGTATTTTGGGTTAACTCTAACCAAGCAAGTAAAAAAAAAAAAAATCTGTGTGATTAAAAGTTCTGGTATCAATGAGCGGGAAGGCCCTTGGTCCTGTAAGGTTTGATGCCCCAGTGTAGAAGAATGCTAAAACAGTAAGGCAGGAGTAGGAGGTTGGGAGAAGGACCACCCTCACAGAAGCAGGATGAAGAGGGATTAGATAAGGGGTCTGCAGAAGGGAAACTGGAAAGGGGATAATATTTAAAATGTAAAAAAATAAAATGTCCAATTAATATATATATATATCCAAATAATATATATTCAATTTTTATATATAATATGCATGATATATAATATTATACATGTCACACACATATACATATATATATGCATATATATATATATATATATATATAAAGTTTTTGAAGAAAGAAATTGAAGAAGATATCAGAAAATTCAAAGATCTCCTTCATGCTTTTGGATCAGTAGGATTACCATAATAAAAATGGTCACCCCACTAAAATTTATCTACAGATTTAGTGCAATTCTCATATGAATTTCAACACAATCCTTCACAGGCCTTGCAAGTACAATTCTTAGTGTCATATAGAAAAGTAAATCAAAAAATCGCAACAGAAAAACAGAGTAACAAAAACAATTCAAAACGATAAAAGAACTTCTACATGTCTTCCCGTTATAGATTTCAAGTTGAAAAGAAAAGCTATAGTAATAAACTTCACATGGTGTTGGCAGAGAAAGAAATATGTTGATCAATGAAATTGAATTAAAGGTGCATATATATGAACCCACATACCAGTTAATACTTGATCTTTAATAAAGAAACAAGAAATACCCATTATAATTAAAAAAAAAACTATCTTTAATGAGTGATGCTGTTCTCACTTGATGATTGCTTGTAGAAGAATCCAACTAGTTCACACCCTCATCCTGAACAAAACATTGCCCAAATGATCAAAGACCTCAACAACAACAACAAAACAGGAAAACTAAGCCTGATATCAGAGAAACTGGAGAATAACCTTGAACTCATTGACAAAGAATAAAATTTTATGAAAAGAACACTGATAGTGGAGCCACTAAAATCAACAATTAATAAATGGGACCTCATGAAACTGAAAAGGTTCTGTAAAGCACATCACACCATCACTCAGACGAAACAGCAGCCTACAGAATGGAAGAATTTTTTTTCTTACCAACTTCATATCTGATAGAGGGCTAATAGAGAAGTTAGCTATAAAAAATTCAATTATAACTGGGATACATATCTAAAGAGAGAATTCTAAATATAGGAATCTCACATGGCAGAGAAAAACTTAAATAAATGTTCAACATTCTTAATCATTTGGAAAATGCTCAGAAAAACTACGTTGAGATTTTACCTTAAGCCTACAGAATGGCTAAGATCAATAGCACAAGTGACAGCTTATGCTGGCTAGAATGTGGAGTAAGGCGAATACTCATCTATTGCTTTATGAGTGGAGACTTGAACAGCCATTTGATTTGATTTGAAATCAAATCACCATGGCATATTCATAGAAAAAAAGAGAATCAATCTACCAAAAGATCCAGCTCTACTAATCTTAATCATACACCCAATCCTTTCAGAAGGATATTCACTCAATTAAATTCATTGCTGATGTAATCCTACTAGCCATAAATTCAGAACAACCTAGATGTATTTAAGCAGAAGAATGTGTAAAGAAAATGTGGTACACTATGAAGTATTACTCCACTGCTAAATCAATAGCATAGTGAAATTTCCAGACATATAGATAGCAGTATACAAACATCATCTTATCTGAGGTAACCCTGACCCAACTTGATAAGTATGGTGTGTATTCAGTTATATGTGGATATTATGAATTATATAAATGATAACAAAGGTAGAATCTACAGACCTAGATATGTTAGGTATAGAAGGGACTAGGAGGAAACTTATATTCCTGAGAAGGGATGTAGAATAGATTTTATGGTTGGCTGGGTGAGGGAAAATGTATTGGATTATTCAGCAAGGAAGGAAATAGGAATTTTCCTTCCTTGAGGATTTTCTGGGGTTGAGTCAGAGAATTTAGGAGACAGACAGAATTGAGGGGCATTTGAGTGGTGACATGTAAACCTAGTACAATAGGAACTTTCTAAAACATAGAAGACTGTCAAAAAATGAGGTAGACAGAGTTCCACCTGGACATGTCTTGTCACTTTATTTGAGATAATTGTGTAATTTTTATTTACGCTAATGATGTTATTTACATGGATTTTTTAAATGTTATTTTATTAGTTATTTTCTTTACTTACATTTTAAGTGTTATCCCCTTTCATAGTTTCTCCTCTGAAAATCCCCTATCGTTTCCCCCTTCCCTCTGCTCCCCAACCCACAACTACTGATTCCTGGCCTTGTCATTTCTCTGTACTGGGGCATAGAACCTTCACAGGACCAAGGACCTCTCCTCCCATTGATGACTGACTAGGCCATCCTCTGGTACCATCCTCTGGTATCTCAGCTAGAACCATGAGAACTACCATGTGTTTTCTTTGATTTACTCCAAGGAAGCTCTGGGGGTACTGGTTAGTTCATATTTTTGTTCCTCCTATGGGATGCAAACGTCCTTATCTCCTTGGTACTTTTTCTAGCTCCTTCATTGGGGACCCTGTGCTCTGTTCAATGGATGGCTGTAAGCTTCCACTTCTGAATTTGAAAGGCACTCACAGAGTCTCTCAGGAGACAGCTATATCAGGCTCCTGGCAGCAATCTTTACTTGGCATCTGCAATGGTGTCTGAGTATGGTGGTTGTTGATGGGATAGATCCCCAATTGTCCTTCAGTCTCGGATCCAAACTTTATCTCTGTAACTCCTTCCACGGGTATTTTCCCCTTTCTAAGAAGGATAGAGGTAGCCACACTTTGGTTTTCCTTCTTGAGTCACTTAAGAGAGATTCCAATACTGAGAATGAGTTACATCCAATTGACTTGTTCAACAAAATTTTCTCCTGGGATATCCCAATTAACCATATCTGTTGCTATAACAAGAGGTTGCTCTTCACAAACTGAAAGCAAATCTTCATTATTGAAGACAACACCTTCATAACTCATTGAATATGGAGAATTGAAGCTGGTGGCTACATAGAATGATCAGTAATACATTTTAGGGTCTTTGGAATGAGAAAATTCCCTGCTCCCCACAGGATATGTAAAGATGAACATAAAAACAAAACTCAGCCAAAAAGCCTGTGATCCATAAACTGTTCTGTTTGCAAAATATGCTAGGCAATGATGGTACAAACCTTGTGTGGATTTGTACCAACATTTGTAAAATCATGTCTGGATTGACTTAGGGTTCATTCCATAAAATGGAGCCTTTACCCAACATTGCTTGGGTGTCAAGAACTGGTGTTTACATAGTCCAGAGGCTTAGGGTAAAACCAAATACTACTGGCAAAAAAAAAAAAAAAAATGACTCCGAATGGTATTTTGCTATATTCATAGAACAATGCCTTATTTAGCGCACATCAGAGAAACTTTCACTTGCCACAAATCAGAACAAATAAAGAGATTCACAGCCTGTCATATGTTAGGACATACAGCTCTAAATGTGATGTCTCTATGAAATCCTTCCACACAGCGACTAGAGAATCCTCTGAATGAGGAGAAGGAATGATTTAACAGCAAGACTGGATGCAAGGTACAGGAAAAAGAAAACATCCTTTAAGACAAGTGAGAAAATTTGATATGAACTCACAGAGAATGAGGCAGCACACTCTAGACCTCTATAGGTCTATATCAAGTTTATATATAAAACTTATATATATATAGGCTTTCATTTTAGTATTTTTATGTAAAAACTATATTTTTAAATATTTTTACTCATAGCTGTTGAAGGAGGAACAACAATATTAAACAACTGGACCCTCCCAAAGCTCCCAGGAACTAAACCACCAACCAAAGAGTACACATTGCTCCAGCCTGATATGTAGCAGAGGATGGCCTTCTCTGGCACCACTATGAGGGGAGGTGTGTGGTCCTATGGAGGCTCAATGCCCTAGGGTAGCAGAATGCTAGGGCACTGAGGTAGAAATGTGTAGGCGGGTGGTGGAGCACCCTCACAGAGGCAGGCTGAGTAGTGAGGCGATAGAGGGTTTGTGCAGGGGAAACTGGGAAGGAGGATAACATTTAAAATGTCAATAAATAAACAATTAAAAAATCAAACTACAGAAAAACCCAATAATATATACCCTTTTTAATTCCCCCCTCTCTCTCTCATACACACACACACACACACACACACACATACACACACAATCCCATTAAACTGCAAATCATAATGAAATAAAACCAAAGACCAAAAAGATAATCAAAGCTTTAAGAGACAAAGATGCTATGAAAACACTAATGAGTTGTTCTATGTGACCATCTACTCCTGGCCATGGGGTCAACTGATAAAGTGTGGTTAATATATCCAGTAAGACTTCACTGGATAAAAGTAATATTCGTTTTGCCTACAGGAACAAATTTTTGTCAGCTTCATGGTTAACAGTTGAAGCCAATGTCCACTTTCCCTACTCAGCACTGAAACCTCATCTGGCTTGTGCCTATTTATGTCCTGTGTGTGCTGCCAAAATTGTGATTCAAAACAGATTAAAGACATTAATTTAAACCTGAAATACTGACTTTCTCAAGGAAAACTAATGAGATACCATTCAAGACATTGGGGTAGTCAGTAACTTTTTGAATAAAACATCAACAACATGGAAACCAACCCCAAGGATCAAGAAATAAGATTAAAGGAAATACAATACTTTTCTATATCAAAGAAATAGTCATAAGTGCAAATGTATATTATAGAATAGGAGGAAATGCACCCACACTTCAGAAAAAGGCAAAATATTTTGAATTCATTGGAAATTGCACAAATGAAACATCAAGGAAATAGAACTGCCAAATCAACAAATGGGCAAATAGTTTTCAAAAAGGAAACGCAAATGACCAGTAACTAGTTTTAAAAGTGTTCAATATTACAAGCTATCACTATGTGTGGTGATAGAAGCTTAGGCTGTTGTCTGTATCTTTAAATATATATGGTAATAAAATATGCTCATCCACTTGTGATTTTCCCTGAAAAGGATGCCACTTAAACATGGGAAATGTGTGTGAAAAAAATCATCTTACTTAAGAGCGAAATCCAGCTGTTCACTGTTAAGTGAAATCTTTTATTTGAAATATGAATGTCTCATTTTACCGCTCATGTCTCAAGTGTTCAATTTATTCCACCCTTTGCTAAAGAGCACTTGTGGGGGGCTAAAGTCTTCGGAATTCTATGTAGGAGTGCAGCTGTAGGTCCTTCCAGACTTAAAGTCTTTAAGACATCTGAGTAAGTATTACATCCAAAATTGCTAAGGAAATTTGCTGCATTTAGCCAAAATATGTCAAAAGAAAACATTTATCATTTCTTTTCCTACATACTTAAAATATAAAGTTTTAAAGGTAGTATTTTATCTGTGTTTGAATCATTTTGTAGACAATACAAATTTAATGTGAAACTAGCCATGTAAATGTCAATAGTGGTACCATCTGGAGAGAGGGACAGTCAAGGTTGAGTGAGGTTTTGTTCTGATTTCATATTACTACACAGTGGCATGATAAGCATGCATTTTAGAAATGAAAAATTAAAACAAACTGAGTTTAAAATATTCACAATAAATTTTCTATATGCATAGGTAAACTGTGATATGAGAGTCTAAATATCAAAACACATCTGTACAAATTTAATTAACATAGGTGGGTAACTTAGTTGCAAACTTCTGGCACAAAGGCAAAGGCTATTTAACAATTCTATCAAGAGAGAACCTAAAAATCACATGTGAGTTTATTTCTGGCCAATTGCACAAAGTGTTAGGCACTTACGATGTTGTTTTGAAATGAGTCACTGAAATCAGGTGTGACTTTTCAAATCTTTAGTTACCTTACAAAGAAGTTCGGAGAACATACTCATCAAAAGTTAACACAGTTAATGTATTTTTTTTCTCATTTTTCCTTTTGTAATGTCTTAGATCCAGTGTGGAACAACTACATAGCAATTGAATATGTGTTGTGGCCTATGAGTTGGCAGTTGTGGCTTATGAGTGTCTCTCTTCATCCAGTGTGGAGTGTTTAGTCAGGATTGCTTATTGGTTTTGTTCAATTATTTGGCATTCAACAAGATGTCATTGCCCTCTCTGCTAATGGACTTCAGAACCATTTGGAAAAGCAGTTTGATTTGCAGTATGAGAAGCTTCAGGTACAAATTAATGGATGCTTTTAGCCTAGAGAAAGCAATGATAGGGGGCAGATAATCTGAAATGATTCAATTCAGGCAAAATTTTAAATCCATTTTTTCATGTGGTATATCAGGATGATTTTTTTGACTTATACTAGTTCCTAACACATTTATTTAAAAAATTCTACAGAAAATGGTATTATATAGATCAAAGACATAGTTTTACTTTGAAGGCCTATCTACCATTATAGTATTTTCATTATAGGCACATCTGGAAAATTATAAATATTAATTTAAAAATGTATATTTTGATCCAGGCACCTTCCTCAACAGAGGAGAGGTGACCACCCCGCCTGCCAGGGCTTTGCCAGAGATTCTTAGAGAGCCATCTTGGTTCCCAGATCTCGCCAAGACTAGTCTGTGCAGGTGAGTTTGGACTACAGAAGCTAACAGCTTTGGGACAGGCAGGAGCCACAGAGCTTCTGAGGCAGACCCCATTTCAGGCTCCAGACTTCTGGGCATCTTCCCTGCCAGAGGAGAGGTGTCTGCCCCACCTGGTAGGGCTTTGCCGGAACACCTGGGTGAGGCATCTTGGTTCTCAGATCCCACTGAGACTAGTCTGCACAGGTGAGAGTGTGGACTACAGAAGCTAACAGATTCTGGGACAGGCCTTGTTTCGGGCCTTCATCTTCTGCCAGGAGGCAGGTCCGAATGCCAAATATCTGTGCACTTTCCCTAAAAGAGGAGAGCTTGCCTGCAAAAAGTGCTCTAACCAATAAAACTCATTAGAGAGCTAGTCTTCCAGGTCTGGTGATAGGGGCTAAGAGAACCAGGAGAGGAACAAGCTCTAACCAGAGACAACAATAACAACTAACTCCAGAGATTACCCAATGGCTAAAGGCAAAGGTAAGAATCTTACAAACAGAAACAAAGATCA
This sequence comes from Mus caroli, assembly GCF_978045245.1. NCBI lineage: Eukaryota > Metazoa > Chordata > Mammalia > Rodentia > Muridae > Mus > Mus caroli. Next base: position 127,497,279 of record NW_028227261.1, on the reverse strand, counting down.
CTCACCATCATCAGAACTGAGCACTCCCACCTCAGCCAGTCCTGGGCACCCCAACACATGAGAAAAGCTAGTCTCAGATTTAAAAGCATATCTCATGATGATGGTAGAGGACATCAAGAAGGACTTTAATAACTCACTTAAAGAAATGCAGGAGAACACTGCTAAAGAGTTACAAGTCCATAAAGAAAAACAGGAAAACACACCCAAACAGGTAATGGAAATAAACAAAACCATACTAGAACTAAAACGAAGTAGACACAATAAAAAAAAAAAACCCAAAGTGAGACAACGCTGAAGATAGAAAACCTAGGAAAGAAATCTGGAACCATAGAAACTAGCATCAGCAACAGAATACAAGAGATGGAAGAGAGAATCTCAGGTGCAGAAGATTCCATAGAGAACAACGACACAACAATCAAAGAAAATGCAAAATGCAAAAAGATCCTAAGTAAAAACATCCAGGAAATCTAGGACATAATGAGAAGACCAAACCTACGGATAATAGGAGATGATGAGAATGGACATTTTCAACTCAAAGGGCCAGCAAATATCTTCAATGAAATTATAGAAGAAAACTTCCCAAACCTAAAGAAAGAGATGCCCATGAACATACAAGACGCCTACAGAACTTCAAATAGACTGGACCAGAAAAGAAATTCCTCCCAACACATAATAATCAGAACAACAAATGCACTAAATAAAGATAGAATATTAAAAGCAGTAAGGGAAAAAGGTCAAGTAACATATAAAGGCAGGCTTATCAGAATTACACCAGATTTTTCACCAGAGACTATGAAAGCCGGAAGATCCTGGACAGATGTTATACACACACTAAGAGAACACAAATGCCAGCCCAGGCTACTATACCCAGCCAAACTTTCAATTTATATAGGTGGAGAAACCAAAGTATTCCAGGACAAAACCAAATTCACACATTATCTTTCCACGAATCCAGCCCTTCAAAGGATAATAACAAACAAAAAAATCAATACAAGGACAGAAATCACGTCCTAGAAAAAACAAGAAAGTAATCCTTCAACAAAGCTAAAATAAGACAACCACAAGAACAGAATGCCAACTCTAACAACAAAAATAATAGCAAACAACGATTACTTTTCCTTAATACCTCTTAATATCAATGGACTCAATTCCCCAGTAACAAGACGTAGACTAACAGACTGGATACACAAACAGGAACCAACATTCTGCTGCTTACAGGCAACCCATCTCCGGGAAAAGGACAGACATTACCTCAGAATGAAAGGCTGGAAAACAATTTTCCAAGCAAATGGTCTCAAGAAACAAGCTGGAATAGCCATTCTAATATCTAATGAAATCAACTTCCAACCCAAAGTCATCAAAAAAGACAAGGAGGGGCACTTTATACTCATCAAAATCTTCCAAGAGGAACTCTCAATTCTGAATATCTATGCTCCAAATGAAAGGGTAGCCACATTCATTAAGGAAACTTTAGTAAAGCTCAAAGCACACATTGCACCTCACACAATAATAGTGGCAGACTTCAACACATCACTTTCATCAATGTACAGATCATGGAAACAGAAATTAACAGGGACACAGTGAAACTAAAAGAAGTCATGAAACAAATGGATTTAACAGATATCTACAAAACATTTCATCCTAAAACCAAAGGATATACCTTGTTCTCAGCACCTCATGGTACCTTCTCCAAAATTGACCATATAATTTGTCCCAAAATAGGCCTCAACAGATACAAAAATATTGAAATTATCCCATGCATTCTATCAGATAACCATGTACTAAGGCTGATCTTCAAGAAAAACATAATTATAGAAAGACAACATTCACGTGGAAACTGAACAACATTCTTCTCAATGATACCTAGGTCAAGGAAGGAATATAGAAAGAAATTAAGGACCTTTTAGAGTTTATTGAAAATGAAGCCACAACATAAACAAACTTATGGGACACAATGAAAGCAGTTCTATGAGGAAAACTCATAGCTCTGAGTGCCTCAAAAAAGAAACTAGAGAGAGCACACACTAGCAGCTTGACAACACACCTAAAATCTCTAGAACAAAAGAAAGCAAACAAACCCAAGAGGAGTAGACAGCAGGAAATAATCAACTCAGGGGCAAAATCAACCAAGTGGAAACAAGAAGAACTATTCAAAGAATCAACCAAATGAAGAGCTGGTTCTTTGAAAAAATCAACAAGATAGATAAATCCTTAGCCAGACTCACTAGAGGGTATGGGGACAGCATCCTAATTAACAAAATCAAAAATGAAAAGGGAGACATAACAACAGATCCTTAAAAAATCCTAAACACCATCAGATCCTTCTACAAAAGGCTATTATACTTATCAAAACTGGAAAACCTGGATGAAATGGACAAATTTCTAGACAGATACCAGGTACCAAAGTTAAATCAGGATCAGGTTAATGATCTAAACAATACTATATCCCCTAAAGATATAGAAGCAGTCATTAATAGTCTCCCTCCCCCCCCAAAAAAAAGCCCAGGACCAGATTAGTATAGTATAGACTTCTATCAGACCTTCAAAGAAGATCTAATTCCATGACTTCACAAACTATTCCACAAAATAGAAGCAGAAGATACTCTATCCAATTCATTCTATGAAGCCACAATTACTCTGATACCTAAACCACATAAAGACCCAACAAAGATAGAGAACTTCAGACCAATTTCCCTTATGAATATTGATGCAAAAATCTTCAATAAAATTCTCACTAACCGAATGCAAGAACACATCAAAACAATCATCCATCCTGAACAAGTAGGTTTTATTCCAGGGATGCAGGGATGGTTTAATATATGAAAATCTATCAATGTAATCCACTATATAAACAAACTCAAAGACAAAAACCACATGATCATCTCTTAAGATACAGAGAAAGAATTTGACAAAATCCAACACCCATTCATCATAAAATTCTTGGAAAGATCAGGAATTCAAGGCCCATACCTAAACATGATGAAAGCAATCTACAGCAAACCAGTAGCCAACATCAAAGTAAATGGTGAGAAGCTGGAAGCAATCCCACTAAAATCAGTAACTAGACAAGGCTGCCCACTTTCTCCCTATCTATTCAAAATTGTACTTAAAGGCCTAGCCAGAGCAATTCGACTACAAAAGGAGATCAAGGGGATACAAATGGGAAGGGAAGAAGTCAAAATATCATGTTTTGCAGACGATACGATAGTATATATAAGGGACCCCAAAATTCCACCAGAGAACTCCTAAACCTGATAAACAGCTTCAATGAAATAGCTGGATATAAAATTAACTCAAACAAGTCAATGGCCTTCCTGTACACAAAGGATAAACAGGCCGAGAAAGGAATTAGGGAAAGAACACCCTTCTAACTAAGGAAGTGAAAGATCTGTAAGATAAGAACTTCAAATCTCTGAAGGAAGTAATTAAAGAAGATCTCAGAAGATGGAAAGATCTCCCATGCTCATGAATGGGCAGGATCAACATAGTACAAATGGCAATCTTGCCAAAAGCAATCTACAGATTCAAGGTAATCCTGATCAAAATCCCAACTCAATTCTTCAACGAATTAGAAATGGCAATCTGCAAATTCATCCGGATTAACAAAAAACCTAGGACAGCAAAAACTCTTCTCAAGGATAAAAGAAACTCTGGTGAAATCACCATGCCTGATCTAAAGCTGTACTACAGAGCAATTGTGATAAAAACTGCTTGGTACTGGTATAGCGACAGACAAGAAGAACAATAGAAGAGAAATGAAGACCCATAAATGAACCCACACACCTATGGTCACCTGATCTTTGACAAGGGAGCTAAAACTATCCAGTGGAAAAAAGACAGCATTTTCAATAAATGGTGCTGGCACAACTGGCAGTTAACATGTAGAAGAATGCAAATTGATCCATGCCTATCTCCTTGTATTAAGGTCAAATCTAAGTGGATCAAGGAAATCCACATAAAACCAGAGACAGTGAACCTTATAGAGGAGAAAGTGAGGAAAAGCCTTGAAGATATGGGCACAGGGGAAAAATTCCTAAATAGAATAGCAATGGCTTTTGCTGTAAGATCAAGAATTGACAAATGAAACCTCATAAAATTGCCAATCTTCTGTAAGGCAAAAGACACCTTTAATAAGACAAAAAGGCCACCAACAGATTGGGAAAGGATCTTTACCTATCCTAAATCAAATAGGAGACTAATATCCAATATATATAAAGAACTCAAGAAGATGGACTCCAGAAAATCAAATAACCCCATTAAAAATGGGGCTCAGAGCTAAACAAAGAATTCTCACCTGAGGAATACAGAATGGTTGAGAAGCACCTGAATAAATGTTCAGCATCCTTAATCATCAGGGAAATGCAAATCAAAACAACCCTGAGATTCCACCTCACACCAGTCAGAATGGCTAAGATCAAAAATTCAGGTGACAGCAGATGCTGGCGAGGATATGGAGTAAGAGGAATACTCCTCCATTGTTGGTGGGATTGTAAGCTAGTTTAACCACTCTGGAAATCAGTCTTGTGGTTGCTCAGAAAATTGGACATAGTACTACTGGAGGATCCTGCAATTCCTCTCCTGGACATATATCCAGATCATGTTCCAACTGGTAATAAGGACATATGCTCCACTATGTTCATAGCAGCCTTATCTATAATAGCCAGAATCTGCTAAGAACCCAGATGCCCCTCAACAGAGGAATGGATACAGAAAATGTGGTACATCAACACAATGGAGTACTACTCAGCTATTAAAAAGAATGAATTTTTGAAATTCCTAGGCAAATGGATTGACCTGGAGGGCATCATCCTGAGTGAGGTAACCCAATCACAAAAAACTCACATGATATGTACTCTGTGATTAGTGGACTTTAGCCCAGAAACTTAGAATACCCAAGATATAAGATACAATTTGCGAAACACATGAAATTCAAGAAGAACGAAGATGCAAGAGTGGACACTTTGCCCCTTCTTAGAATTGGGAACAAATCACCCATGGAAGGAGTTACAGAGACAAAATTTTGAGCTGAGACAAAAGGATGGAACATCTATAGACTGCCATACCCGGGGATCTGTCCCATAATCAGCCTCCAAATGCTGACACCATTGCATACACTAGCAAGATTTTGCTGAAAGGACCCTGGTATAGTTGTCTCTTGTGAGACTATGCCGGGGTCTAGCAAACACAGTTGTGGGTGCTCACAGTCAGTTATTGGATGGAACACAGGGCCCACAATGGAGAAGCTGGAGAAAGTATCCAAGGAGCTAAAGGTTATCTGCAATCCTATAGGTGGAACAACCATATAAGCTAGCCAGTTCCTCCCCAGAGCTCTTGTTTCTAGCTGCGTATGGCCATCAGTGGAAATAGAAGCCCATTGGTCGTGCAAACTTTATATGCCTCAGTACAGGGGAATGCCAGGGCCAAGAAGTGATAGTGGGTTGGTGGGGGAGATGGGGGGAGGATGTGGGGGACTTTGGGGTAGCATTGGAAATGTAAAGGAAGAAAATACCTAATTAAAAAGAAACAAAAAATGTATATTTATAAACTTCTGGTATTCAAATATCTCCCATTAGGAAAATATCTCTTAAAAATTGTACAATACACTATTTCAAATATTCAATTGCAAAAGGAAAAACTTAAATGTTACTCTTCTAACTACCTCCTGAGTAATATTACTATCCAAGTAAAAAGACATATTATTGTGTGGTTGTTGGTATTTCCAAGTTGAATGGTCCATAGAGGACAATCAAAAATTAAATTTATTGCTGGGAGTGGTGGCACACACCTTTAGTCCTAACACTTGGAAGGCAGAGGCAAGCAATTTTCTGATATCGAGGCCAGCCTAGTTTACAAAGTGAGCTCCAGGACATTCAGGGCTACACAGAGAAACCCTGTCTCAAATAAATAAATAAATAAATAGATAGATAGATAGATAGATAGATAGATAGATAGATAGATAGATAGATAGATAAATAGATAAATAAATAAATAAATTTATTGAAGTACAAAGATCTGTTTACTATGAGTGATACCATTCTCTGACTGGGGTCATAGACTTCATAAATTGGAGAATGAGAGCTCAAAACATGAGTGTGACTCATTGTGCTGATTGTGGATGTGATGTGACAATCAGCTACAAGGTCCTACTGCCTGATATACACTCCTTCATAGACTGTAACTTGAATAGTGAGCTAAAATATATTCTTTCTCCCTTCTTGCTTTTGTTAAAGTATGTAATCACAGCAATGGAGAAAAATATCTAAGATACTCACTAATTACATTAAAAAAGAAACCAAACAACCAGGTTGTATTTTTATAGTGCCAGGCACACACCTCAATACTACAAAGCTGGCTGCAAGTTTGAAGATTACTTGTGCTATATAAGATGTTCTAAGTCTCCCTCTGTTATGTAGTGAAATTTCATATCAATGAACAATAAAAGAATATTTCTGTGATCTAAAGGAATTACTGATATTTCTGTTTCAAGAATAAAATGCACAAAAAACTGCATTCAATTTTTAACATATTTAACTCAATAATTGATTTTAATTACCTTTGATTGTTCATCCCTGGATCTTTCATGTTTTAAGAAAATTTGTGATGTAAAGGTGAAGAAATTGATTTTTAACATGCTCAAAAACCTACTAAAACTGAGAAACAATGTAATATAACAGGGAGATATGGTTATTAAACATATATTCATGGCCACTCTGCATAATATTAAACATTATTGTTGAGTAAAAAATAGTTTTATTTTCTGGTTTACATGTTTCTAAAGCCTCTAAAATTGATGTAGGGAGTCAATAATTTAATTGAAGTTTGAGTTTTAAAATGTAATATTTTTCTAGAATACTTTTTCCAGAATTACATGGTACTTGTATATATCCCTTATTTTCATTAAAATATTATATGTAATTATATAAAATCCTGGCTAGTGGAAATGTTCATCATCACAGTAACTGCAGAGAATAGTATGGATATCATTCAAGGAATAATATGTGAATCTACTGAATGACTTAATATGGCATTTCTATGTATAAAACTAATGGAAATTAGTTAGTATACCCGATAGACCCATATTTGTTGCTACACTATAAATCATAGTTAGATATGATCAAAACCAAGACAATCATTAAAGGATGACTGCATACTACATATCAAATAAGGAATAGAATTTCTCTATGAAAATTACACCCTTTTATTTGCTGGAAGATGAATAGAATTGGAGAATATTTAGAATAAGGCAGAATGGAAAAGAAAATGCCATGTTAGTTTTCATTCACATATAGTTGTTACAATAGCATGAACTAATCTATTGCAGTAGCCTACATCTGTATAGAAGTCTACAAGATTGAGATGAAGTTTACTTGAGTCCTTGAGTTAAGACTAGTCTAGGTACCATGAGTGTCATGCTATTCTAAAAAAATAAGAAAATAAAAGAAAGGAAAAAAGAAATAAATGTTACCATGCTGCAAAATAATGTTTAAAAGGCTGATTGGAAGTAACAAGAATCTAACACTGTTAAGAACATGTAACAAAGTATATTCAATATAGAAAATCATGTTAACTACAGTTCATAATAAACTATATTTTTGTAAATAATTAAGTAAAAGACATATACACAGAACATCCAATGATAAAGATAAAATAAAAATAAAAATGTTACTTATTCTTATTTGCTCAGTGCATACAGTACTTTATACTATGTTCAAGCATAGTGGGTTCATCAATTTTTTAAAAAAATCTGCAGATTTTACATGTGAGAATACTTATTCTGAAAGCATGGGTAATTGATTTCAAATTCCAAGAACCAGTATTTATAAAACAGATTGCCCTCATATACCTATAATCTTAATATGAAGGGAATGAATTCTGGATCCTAAGATCTTTCTAGACATTCAGTCTAACAAAAGTGTTAGTTGGCTTCCTGTTAGGAATGGATCCTGTTTCAAAGAAATAAGACAGAGAATAACAGAGCATGATATCAGCACATGCCCTTAGTAGGCACAAGCAACATATACCTAGTCTATGCATACATACATACATACATACATACATACATACATACATACATAAATACATAAAATAAAATAAATTACATGTTCTGGATGTTAAAAAGTGGTCTTTAAAGCAGGATAGAAAACAGGCATCTTAATCATTTTGACAGAGTGCATGGCAACCTTAGAATCTGAGGATGTGGTGTCAACTTCCTTACTGCCTAACTAGATCCTTGTGGAAAGTGTAGCTAGCTCATGGTTAGAAACATCTGAGAGTCTCTGTGGAGCTTGCTGCTGAAATCCTCTGTGTTATTCTGTCCAAGCAACTAAATTGAATAGTTATCACTTACCAGCATTAACTTATGTCTGGTGTTCCCTAAATTATTCTTCATATAGATATGTTGTATAAAATGTTTTGCTTTTCTCTGTTCTATCCGGATCAGCCATTACAGTACCATCTTCCTTAGCTTTTACATTTTTAAATATTTTATATTTTAATAAGTATCTAAAATAGAGAGTTTCCTTGTGGTCTATTCATAAATTCTTAATATTTGAAGCCATTTTCTTAACCCGACCTCTCTCCAACCATCCTTTCCATCATCAGTACTCATAAATTTCTGGTGTGAGTAAACTACTTCCACATTGAGTTCTTATTAATTTTTTTCACCTCAGTTAACACATGCCAGCAAACATACATATATTCATACATACATACATACATATGTTATACCCATCCATAAAATAAATGACAGGTCCTGGAGGTTAAAAATTGGTCGTTAAAGTGGGGTAATAAACAAGCACCCTAATCAAGTAGAAGCATAAGACTTGAAAGTAAGTGGAAGGATAGTGAGTGTGGAAAGCAATGTTGAGAGTAGGAGAGACAGAAGAAGAGTGGAGTGGAGTGGAGTGGAGTGGAGTGGAGTGGAGTGGAATGGAGTGGAGAAAGGGTTAATTAACACAATGAGGAAAACTGTAATTTTTCCTTTGCTTTACATACAGACTTTACTACATGAAATCTCTTACAGAGAAATTAGAAACTAGTATCTCTGTAAGAGCGACAAGATTCAGTGTCTGTCTTTCAGAGATAGAGTTACATCCTAATATATAATTCAATAGAAAATATAGATTCATCAAATTTCTTGATAAATTTATAAATTTAGTTATCATTATGATTGGATAAGTTGTTACTCATTTGTCAATTAATCAGAACCTAACAAAGACAGAAATATGTACCAGGTTTGTGAAATACTTCTTTGAAAGTGGTGTTCTGTTCATGAATTATTCCCCTGTGCCATTCAAGGTTCTTCCCCATTTTTCCTCTATAAGTTTCAGTGTCTCTGGTTTTATGTGGAGGTCCTTGATCCACTTGGACTTGAGCTTTGTACAGAAGATAAGAATGGATGGATTTGCATTCTTCTTATATGCTTACCACCAGTTGAGCCAGCACCATTTGTTGAAAATGCTGTCTTTTTTCCACTGGTGGTTTTAGCTCTTTTGTCAAAGGTCAAGTGACCAGAGGTATGTGGGTTCATTTCTGGGACTTCAAATCTATTCCTTCAATTATATCTATCTGTCTGTCACTGTACCAGTACCATGGATTTTTTTTTTTAATCACAATTACTCCATAGTACAGCTTGAGGTCAGGGATGATGATTCCACCAGAAATTCTTTTACTGTTGAGAACAGTTTTTGCTATCCTAGGCTTTTTGTTATTTTAGATGAATTTGCAAATTGTCCTTTCTAAATCTTTGAAGAAACATGTTGGAATTTTGGTGGGGATTACATTGAATTTGATGGCCAGATTGCTTTCAGAAAGATGGTCATTTTTACTATACTAATCCTGCCAATCCATGAGCATGGGAGACATTTCCATCTTCTGAGATCTTCTTTGATTTCTTTCTTTGGAAACTTGAAGTTTTTATCATACAGATCTTTCACTTGCTTAGTTAGAGTCACATAAAGTGTGGAGCAGAGAGTGAAGGAATGACCATCCAGAGACTGTGCTAACTGGGGATCCATCTCATATACAACCACCAATGCAGATGCCAACTAAAGCTTGCTGATCGGCGCCTGATATAGCTGTCTTCTGAGAGACTCTGCCAGTGCCTGAAAAATAAATAAGTGGATGCTCATAGCCATCCATTGAATGGAGCACAAGGTCCTCAATGAAGGAGCTAGAGAAAGGACCCAAGGAGCTGAAGGGGTTTGCAGCCCAATAGGAGGATCAACAATATAAATTAATCAGTACTCCTAGAGCTTCCTGGGACTAAACCACCAACCAAAGAAAACACATGGTGGGACTCATGACTCTAGCTGCATATGTAGCAGAGGATGGCCTAATGGGTTATCAATGGGAGGAGAGGCTCTTGGTCCTGTGAAATTTCTATGCCCCAGGAAGCAGGAGTGGGTGAGTTGGTGAGCAGGGGAATGGGGAAAGGGATAGGGAGTTTTCAGAGGGGAAACCAGGAAAGGGGATAACATTTGAAATGTAAATAAAGAAAAAAAACTAATAAAGAAAAGTGGTGACAAAGTTATTTTGGGAAGGATTATGGGAAGATTTCCTCAATATTTGCTTACAAAGTCATCTAGTGTGGAGAGTTCAGAATTCTGATCTATAGGAACTTGGAATCTAAGAATTCTATCATGATGAGTCTGTGATTGTATATCTTGTAGTATTTGTTCTATGGAACTGAATGGACCTTGTTTCATTTGAATATGTTCAGAATGGTGATGTCCTTCAAATTGTTTATTCCTACAATTATTCTTTATTTCTTTTGGCTAGTTTAGATTTGTAATATTTTTTTCTCCAGATGCTAGAATTACATTTCTTGGTGTTTTTCCTATGTCTGTGTGCTAGGAATGCCCTTAACTCTGTTTTATTCTAAGTGAGCATCTTTCATTTACAGTAAGGTGCATTTCTACATTCAAAAGCTGGATGAATCTTTCATTCTAATCCATTCTGCTTTTCTGTGTGTTTTGACTGGAGAATTGAAACAATTTATATTTAGCATTATTTTTAAGGCATTGCATATTAATTAGTCATTTTTGTCAATTTCCAATGCTTAATGTTTTTCCATTCCTTCTTTATTTAAGAGTTATTCAAAAGTGATTTATTATTTTCTGTGGCCTCATGGATGTACTTGCCTTTATCTTCAATCTGGAAGATTCCTTTAATTATCTATCCTGTAGCTGAAGTGATGACCATGAATCTCTTAACATCCCTTATCCTACTTTTACAATGGAATTTTTCTTAATAATGGGAAACAGATTTCTCTACCCTGCCTTTATTTTTAGGAGGGATATTTTTGTTTTGTTTTGTTTTTCTTTTGAGTTGTCCTTGTCACCCTGTTTTAATGCTTCCACAGTTTCTTCAAGATCAGATATTCTTTTGGTTCTCTCTGTCTCCCTGTCTCTGTCTCTGTCTCTGTCTCTCTCATTTTATTTATTTATTTATTTATTTATTTATTTATTTACACTCCATATTTTATCCCTACCATTGTCACCCTTCAGCTCTTCCACATCCCATACCTCCTCCCCACCCCCGTGACATTGATGTCCTCATCGCCTACCTCACATTATCTCTAAACTCCCTGGGGCCTCGAGTCTCTTGAGAGTTAGGTGCATCTTCTCTGGATGCACACAAAACCAGCAGTCCTCTACTGTATGTGTGTTGGGACCCTCAAATCAGTTGCTGTAGGCTCTCTGTTTGATGGTCCAGTGTTGGAGAGATCTCGGGGTTTTAGATTAATTGAGACTGCTGGTCCTCCTACAGAGTCGCCCTTCTCTTCAGCTCTGTTCAGCCTCCCTTAAGTCAATAGCAGACGTCAGCAGCTTCTGTTCATTGGCTGGTGCAAGTATCTGCATCTGACTCTTTCAGCTTCTTGTTGGATCTTCTGGAGTGCAGTCATGCTAGATCCCTTTTTGTGAGTGCTCTATAGCCTCAGTAATAGGGTCAAGCCCTGGGAACTCCCCTTGAGCTGGATCCTACTTAGGGTCTGCCACTGAACCTTCTTTTCCTCAGGCTCCTCTTCTTGATCCACTATACTGGTGAAAGTTCTCCTAGAGTTTGCATTCTCTTGGTATTAATTCAGTGGTTCATATTCTTCTGTGATATCTTTGAATATACTTGTAGTTGATCTTTTTGGGGTATTTTATCCAATTCATTCTCACTAGAATACATCCCAATGAGATGAATAATTTTGGAGGTAGTATATTGCTTTAGATTTTCACGGTTTTTATATAACTACTTTGGGATATAGACATCAACGTTTATGTTCTTGCTTAGATTGTTTATTAACTCTACTATTATAATTGAAGTGTTTCCAATATTTAAGTGGGATTGGATTTTGATGATAAATGTAGTTCAGTAGTTATAATTTATAATCAGTCATAGAGCTCAGAGCCCTTGGTGCACACTCAGTATTAATTCCCAGTATAGAATATTAGCTGTGAGAGTGATCACAGTTGGTAGATATCCTATGTAATATTTATATTAGCCAATTACAACAGAGGGCCCTGACTTCAACTGCTTAGAGTGCATTTCTGATATAGATGCATGCATGATTTAGAGTAGTGGATTAAAATTCCTTATTGATTATCTCTTGGATGGAGTTGTCTCACATCTTTTGACTGTATGGACAAGAAGCGATTAAGAGCTCTTAGTTCCAGCAAAGCCTCAGGTGGTGTTGTTCAGAAGCTGGGATATTCTAAGTTATTTTTTAGTAGTTTTCATGAACCTTTGCTGATCTCTGCACTATGCTTCAAGTTTTTTTTTGTTGTTTTGTTTTATATTTCATATTATTTAAATCAATATTAAACTTAAATATATTTTGATTATATTTTTCAATATTCCAAGTTCTTCAATACTCTTTCTTCATACCTACCTACGGAACTTATATTCGTCCTCCCAAAAACCAAAAACCCAATGCAACAACAAAACCCCCAAATCCAGTAAGACAAAATAAGACCACTCCATATCCCAAATAAAATTCTAAATTGAAATAAAATAAAAGAAGACAATAAAACTGTGAAGTTTGTTATATATTGGCCAACTACTACTGAACATGAAGTCTGTTGTGGAATGTTTGATAAACCCAGTGTCACTCAATTAAAAAAAATATATATATATATCTTTTTTCCTCTCCCAGGAGGTATAAATGACAGTTCAGATGTCAACCTTTACCCTAGTGGCTAAGTTTTCATTCATTCCCTCATTTTAAAAACAAAATAGAATTAAAATAAATGAAAATATATTAAGACAAAATAAAAACTATCACATTGGAGATAGACAAGATAAACCAACAGGAAAAGAAGAAGAATCCAATTGAAGGCACAAGAAGGAGAGACCCACTTGTCTGCACACTCTGGAATCTCATACAAACACAGAACTGGAATCCATAATTTGCATGCAGTGGACTCAAAGTGCAATTATGCAAGTTTTGTCCATACTCCTTCAGTCTCTTTGACTTCATATAAACTTTGATAATACGAATTTAGAGTGCCTTGTTTTAATCTAGCCTTCATTCCTTCTGACACCTAAACTCTTTCTGAGTCATCTTCCACAGGCTTCCCTAAATTCTGAAGGGAGGGATTTGGTAGAGATTTCCCTTTTATTGCCAAGATCTGTTACACTCTGCAAAATTCCTGGTTGGGTATAGATCTCCTTACTTTTTCCCATCTACTGAAGTAGGAAGCTTCTATGATGATGACTGAATAAAACACTGATATTTGAGTATTGCAGAATATCCATAGGAGTCATTTTATCACCATATTCTATTTTTCTTATTTTTAGTTCCTTATTATTTAGGTTCACTCTAGGTTCCTGTGCTATCTATTCTTAGGCTCTTGATCACACAAGTTTTGTCAGCTGTAGGTTACATTTTGAGGAATGAGCCTTAAGTCAAATTAGTTATTAATTTGTTTTGGCCACAAGCTTTGTGCCACAATTGCTCTAGCATAAAGGGCAGGTAGTATACCATTGTACAAAAAGTTTTTTATGCCCATAATTGAAATGTAAAAGTCTTTACAACCTTCAAGTATACAAAAATAAAATAGAATAGAAAAATTATACTGTTTATTCACAAACTAATAGTTTACTTTTAATCAATATCTGAGAGTTTGAGATTCATAAATCAATTATATTCATTTCAATTATGGGCATATTTTAAAGTAAATTACAAATACAGCTTTTGTCAAGGTCATTTCAACAAGCAAAACTTAATTGTAAATTTAACAGCACTTATTTTTATATAGTATTATTTTCATATTCAATTATGTTATCAATGACTCTTTGAATTAGGCAATTGTGCAAAGTGCTCACCTATATTTCTGATTAGTTTCATTTCTAAATTTTAATTTAATTAAATAAAATACTAATTGCTTTAAATAATACATAAACTTAATAGAGAATTATGTATGAATAATTACTATATAATTAAGAGAATCACCATAAACTCACTCTTATTGTCATTGTTCATATCAGAAAATGGTAAGCTTTTATGTTATTGGATATTGACTCCATAAATTAATGTTTGCACCTTTATCCTTAAAGTTTGCAAAAAAAATCAGTCATAAAGGAATATTTTAATCTTATATGATATTTTAATTTTACAGATTTTTCAACACTTTATATATCCCTCATCACATACATTCAATCAGTTATATTATTTTATATTCTATATTATTGTAAGTTTTATATTTGCTAAAGTGTATTATCAGGGAATGAATAAACATGACAACTTATAATAATAGTATATACAATGTTGGTAATATTACCAAAACAGATTTCAAGATACATAACATAGTTATAGTAATTGAAACGAGCATGGTACTGAAAAAATGGCAGCTTCTTCAGTAAATGGTGTTAAGAAATCTGTTTAAAATAGAAAAATAAAATTAGAATCAGAGATACAACTTTCACAATATTTAACCCTAAATGTATCAACTACCTCAATCTGACGCCCCAGAAATTGGTAGATTAACATAAAAATATCCTAAATCATATATATATTAGAGAGGACTCCAATAGCTTAAGAGTTAAGGGCCACTATCAAGAAATGGATCTTTATCATATTAAAAGGCTTCTGTAAAGCAAAGGGAGACATTATAGAAAGAGGAGGAGGCATACGGAGAGAAAATTTTGATTTACAGTTTATCTCATAGAGGGTTATGTCCAGAACATATAATAAACTCAACTAGAAAGAGTTGAAACCAAGGAACCAATTAAAAATGGGGTATAGATCTCAAAAGAGTTTACAAAATGTAGCTTATAAATATCTCAAAATTTATTTTAAACATTTAAAAATATTTTTCAAAATACATAATTTTTAAAATTTTATTGCATCTTCTTTTTTACATTCCAGATTTTATCCTCTTCTAGGTCTACCCTCTGACTTTTCCCCATCCCATACCTCCCCCGCACTCCCTTTCTCCATGAGGATGTCCCTACACCTGACCAGACCTCTAAAATCCCTGAGGCCTCCAGTCTCTTGAGTGTTAGGTGCATATTTTTTGACTGAACCCAGCAGTCCTCTGCTGTATATGTGTTGGGGGCTCCATATCAGCTGGTATATGCTACCTGGTTGGTGGTTCAGTGTCTGAGATATCTCAGGGGTCCATGTTAATTGAGACTGCTGGTCTTCCTACAAGATCACCCTTCTCTTCAGCTTCTTCCAGCTTTCTCCTAAAACAACTACAGGGGTCGGGTCAGCAGATTCTGTCCATTGGTTGGGCACATATATCTGCCTTCTGACTCTTTCAGGTGTTTGTTTGGTGTTTTGGAGGGCAGTCATGATAGATTCCTCTTGGGGAGTGCTCAATAGCCTTAGTAATAGTGTCAGACCTTGGCACATCCCTCTTGCTGGATCACACTTTGGGCCTGTTACTGGACCTCATTTTCCTCATGTTTCTCTCTGTTTCTGTCCCTGCAGTTCTTTCAGACAGGAAGCATTATGAGACAGAGTTTTGATTGTAGATGGCAACCCCATCCCTCACTTGATGCCCTGTCTTTCTGTTGGAGATGGGCTCTATAAGTTCCCTTTCCCTACTGTTGGACATTTCATCTAAGGTTCCTCCCTTTGGGTCTGGAGAGTCTCTCACCAACCAGGTCTCCGGAACATTCAGGAGCGTCCCCCTACTTCCTACCTCCAGAGGTTTCTGGTTTCCATTCTTTTTGCTGTCCCTCAGTGCTTCAGTCCTTTTCACCCACCCAATGCCAGATCATGTTCTCCTTTTCTTCCACCTCTGTCCTCTTTCCCACCCATGTCTCTTTCTCTCTTCCACCTTGTGATTGCTTTGGTTTTTTTTCCCCATCTGAAGTGAGATTGAGACATCCTCAGTTGGATCCTTCAGCTTGTTGTAATTTTTAAGTTCTGTGAAATGCACCTTTGGTATTCTGTACTTATTTTTTGACTAATATCCACTTATGAGTTAGTACAAACCATGCATGTCCCTTTGAGTCTGAGTTACCTCACTCATGATGATATTTTCTAGTTCTATCCATTTGCCTGCAAAACTCATGATGTTCTCATTCTTAATAGCTGAGTAGAATTCCATTGTGTAAATAAACCACATTTTCTCTATCCATTCTTCTGTTGTGGAACATCTGCATTGTTATGTTAGAAAGATCAAATAAAAACCACTCTGAAATTTCATCTTACACCAATCAGAATGGATAAAATTAACAACAACAAAAACAATAACAACAAAAACAATAACAAACAACTGACAATAAATGTTGGAGGGTATGTGAGGAAAAGTGAAACTCATTCTTTGTTGGGAGATGACAAACTGGTAGAGCTACACTGGAAACCAATGTGAAAATTTCTCAAAAACAAAACAAAACAACAAAAAAAAAACATAAAAAGTAAATCTATCATATGAACCATCCTAGGTATATGCCTATAGATGGGTTTAGAAGTTAGTCTACTGAGTTTAACCAGACTCAGAAAGCCAAGAGCTCCATGTCCTGTCTTATCTGTGGATCTTATTACTGAAGCTTTATATGGGAATTTGTAAATGGTAAGATTATAGAAAGTAATATGTAAATAGGAACATGGGGTACATGGAGGTGAATAGGAGTTGTAGAGATTTTAGTATAAGTCATAGCCTCTATGATAGATAAGCATATGGTGGTGGCTTTGTGGATGGAAGAGAGAGGGAAATAGAGAGGGAGATGGAGAGATGAACAGCTACAATTCAAGGGATCTCAATTCTATACAAAGAACTACAGACAACTAAAGAATGGTGAGAAAGAGAGAATTAGTCATTCCCAGGGAAAGGACATGTTAAAACCAATTTGTTTTCATGTACAAAGTGTTCAGTTATAAAAAATGGTAGAATACATTGGCATCTTTTACAATTTTTACTCAAAACAGACTTTTCTTTATTATTTTTATTTTTGTATAGTTCAGTCATTATCTCCCCTCTCAGTCTGCCCTCTCATAGTTCTACATCCCATTCATTTTACCCACTTGTCTCCAAGAGGATGCCCAGCCCCCTGCCAAGCCTCTCCACTTTCTGGGTCCTCAAGTCTCTCTAGTTTTAGACACATCTTCTCCCACTGAGGCCAAACCAGGCAGTCCTCTGCTGTACATGTGCTGGGGGCCTCAGTCCAGCTAGTGTATGCTGACTCCTTGGTGACACAGTGTCAGAGATCTCAGGGGTCCAGATTAGTTGAGACTGCTGGTCCTCCTATGGGATTGCCCTTCTCTTCTTCTTCTTCCATCCTTTTCCTATTTCAACCACAGGGATCCCTGACTTCAGTCCAAAGGTTGGGTATAAGTCTCTGCATCTGTCTCAGACAAGTGCTGGTTGTGTCTCTCAGAGAACAGCCATGTTAGGCTCCTGTCTGTAAGCACTCCATAGCATCAGTAATAGTGTCAGGCTTTAAAGCCACCTTTGGAGAAGGATCTCAAGTTGGGCCAGTCACTGGACCACATTTCCCTCAGTTTCTTCCCTGTGGTTCTTTAGACAAGAACAATTCTGGATCAGAATTTTTGACTGTGGGATATCAACACCATCCGTCCACTTGATACCCTGTCTTTCTACTGGAAAGGACTCTTCAGATTTCCCTGTCCCTGCTTTTGAGCATTTCAACTAAGGTCTCTCCCTTTGAGTCCTCACAGTCTCTCACCTCCCAGGTCTCTTTTACTTTCTAGAGTGTCCACCCACCTCTGACCCCAAGGTTGCATAATTCCATTCATTCTGATGGCCCTCAACGTTTCTCTCCTGTCTACCAAACCCATACCTGATCATGTTCACCTTCCCCCCTCCCCTCCTCCTAGCTAGGTCCCTCCCTCCCTCTGCCTCCTGTGATTGTTGTCTTTTCCCTCTCAAGAGGGATTGGAGCTTCCTCTCTTGGGCCCTTCTGTTTGCTAACTCATGTGAGTTCTGTAGATTGTATCTTAAGTATTCTGTCAATTTTTGGCTAATATCCACTTAATATAGAATACATATCATGTACATCCTCTTGTTTCTTAATAATGAATAGAATCCCACTGTATAAATAAACCATATTTTCAGTATCCATTTTTCTGCCTTATCTGTGATAACCAGAAGCTAGAAATAAACCAGATGTCTCACAACAGAAGGATGGAAACAGTAAGGGTTTTAACCCACAGATATATATTATAAATACTTTAAATACAAATATAATATAAAAGTGTTTTATATATACATATATATATATATATATATACATATATACACATACACACACACACACACACACACACACACACAAATGTTATTTGGGGTGATAAGAACCACAGACTATATAACAAAACTTTACTACCAGTCATGAAAAACCTCATTTTGAGTTGTTAATCAGAGAAGTCCAAAAGGTCCCTAAAACGAGATATATAATATTTAATTAAATATATCATTTTTGAAATCCTGATTATTAAATTATAAATATTTTTTACTTTTTGTTTACTGAGCATAGGAATACAAGTTCAAACCCTTGTTATGTAAATTGAATAGTCATGCATTGTAACTAAGAGCATAAGAAAAATAATATTAATCTTAGAACAAAATGTACAATTACAACATATGGTATAGGAGGCTAAAATTTTAATATACTCATTATTGTGTTATAGGAAAACTATAGTTAAATATTAGCTTATATATAATGTTAAATAATGGCATAATATAAAAGCCTTTTCTCACAAAATATTCAAAATTAACAATACTAAAATTCTATATTCAGGTAATAATAACATGTGACAGTTAAAATCACAAATGCATATTTAAATTTTTCAGTTTTTTGATATGGATTGTTTTGAATATCATGATTACTTTCCTGTATCGATCTTCTTAGGTTACATACATAAGAAATATGATATACTGTTTTCTTTTTAAAAGCTTAGAAAGCTTCAGAGGTAAGTTTTTATATTACAGAACATCTAAATAAGATATAACCTGTTCTACATGGGATATTAGGTTTACTCATTGTTGATATAATGTGACAGTGGTGTGCTATTAAGTATCAATCGATACCCCAATTACTGAGTATTGATAGGTTTCTATGATCATCAGAAGATCAACCTCATGAATTGTATCTGCCCCAGTAAAGTGTACCAATGGAAGATCTCTCTAGAAACATGAAAGCACATGTCCAGCTATTGATCTCTGATGTTACTGCTTTCCTGTGGTGTTCTCTTAAATAACCTCTGTTTTCTGTGGTGTTCTCAGGAATGTTGTATCATATCTCTGGTGCATCCTGTCAAATCTTCCTCTGATTCATCAAACTGATTTCCAGAGTGGTTGTAACAGCTTGCAACCCCACCAGCAATGGAGGAGTGTTCCTCTTTCTCCACATCCTTGTCAGCATCTGCTGTCACCTGAATTTTTGATCTTAGCCATTCTGACTGGTGTGAGTTGGAATCTCAGGGTTGTTTTGATTTGCATTTCCCTGATAACTAAGGGTGTTGACAATTTTTTTAGGCGTTTCTCAGCAATTTGGTATTCCTCAGTTGAGAATTCTTTGTTTAGCTCTTTACTCCATTTTAATAGGTTTATTTGATTTCCACGAGTCCATCTTCTTGAGTGGATCAAGGAACTCTACATAAAACCAGAAACACTGAAAGTTATAGAGGAGAAAGTGGGGAAGAGCCTCAAACATATGGGCACAAGCAAAGTATTCCTGAGCAGAATACCAAATGCTAGTGCTGTAAAATCAAGAATTGACAAATGGGATCCCCTAAAATTGCAAAGCTTCTATAAGAAAAAGGGCACTGCTAATGAGACAAAAAGGCAATCAACAGATAGGAAAAGATCTTTACCAATCCTAAATCTGATAGAGGGCTGGTATCCAATATATACAAAGAACTCAAGAAGTTATACTCCAGAGAACCAAATTTATTCATTTTTTACACTTTAAGATCCCTTCCTAAGTTAACTGCCTCCCAGCATTGGCTGGGAATTTTCATATCAATTACCATGAAGAAAATAATTCCTACAAATGTGCCCACAGGATAATGCAAGATAGATAATCACTCATTGATATTCTCTTTCAAACAAGAGTGTAGATTATATCAATTTTGAAATTAAAAGGGAACTCTCACACTATTTAACCTGAAAACATGTTAGCAGAGTAGGATTATAATTAAGAGGAGGGCATAAAGAAGGATATACAGGGAAAGAAAGTTAAAAACAAGGCCATTTGATAGGTAGTCTGGAGACCACATACAGGAAAATCTTCCAAAATATATACTTATAGTAACACAATCCAAATAAAGTCCCCCAAAATAAGAGACAGAACCCTAGGTGGCCATCTCGTAACACTATATGAAAAACAATGTAAGGGGCTCAGTAAAGAAACCAAAAATGCCTTCTCTGTGGCTATAAAAATGATGTTTCCATGTAAAAGAATCCAGTAAATCCATATTTATCACCCTACACAAAGCTCAACTACAAGTAGATCAAGGATCTACATATAAAACCACATACATTAAATCTCATAGAAGAGAAATAGGGAAATATCGTTGAATGCATTGGTGCAGAAGGTTATAGCTCAGGCTTTAAGATCAACAACTGATAAATAGTGCATCATAAAATTGCAAACTTCCCTAAGGAAAAGCACACTCTCAACAGGACAAAATGGCAGCCTACATATTGGGAAATAATTTTCCACAACCTTACATCTTACAGAGGGCTAATATCTAAAAATGTATAAAGAACTCAAGATTTTAAATCAACAACCTAAATATCCCAATTAAAAATGGGGTCCAGTGCTACCCAGGGAATTCTTAACAGAGGAATCTCAAATGGCCAGGAAGCCCTTAAATAAATACTCAAAGTTCTTAGTCATCAGAGAAATTCAAATCAAAACAACTCTGAGGTTCCATCTTATATCCTTCAGAATGGCTAAGATCAAAAGAAAAGAAAAAACTCAAGAGATAGCACATGCTAGCAAAGATATGGATCATACATGGTCTGGTTCTAGGTCTCTCTTCACACATGTAGCAAATGTACAGTTTGAACAACTAGAGTGAGGAGTATCCCAAAAGACAATACCCCTGGCTTGAGTACACACGCTTAATCTCTTTGGCTAGAATATATATATGTTTTCAGTACACATTTAATCCCAAATAATGAATGTAAAGTTTGTAAAACGATGCAGCCGTGTTTAAAAGTGATATCTAACTGAGTGGCTGAGAAAGTAACAAATTAGAGAAAGATTTAACAGTGAGATTTTTAACATACAAGTGAGGAAGTAAAAGGGGGAGGAGAGAGAAAGAGAAAGAGAGAAAGATAGATAGAGAGAGAGAGAGAGAGAGAGAGAGAGCAATTTTACTAGAGACAAGTTGCAGGGACAATAAACTAGACACAAGTGAAGACATAAGGAACCAGAGAATGAGAAGGAGCCAGGAAATGAGAACATACTTTCAACATTAATATGAGACCAAGCAGAAGAATTAAGTCAGAAGCCAAGGGAATCCAGTATGATTTGGACACCTTAGATCGGCGTTTGTGCCAGAACAACTGAGTTGAATCAGCCAGTAGGAGTTCAGAGACAACTAGAAAGAGTGAATTATTTCAGCAGTTAAGCTTCCAAGGGGACAAATACATCTGGCCATAAAAGTTACATCTACACTGTGGAAGAGGATGAAGAAAGAATATTAGAGCCAGACAGAAGGTAGGATATCAAGAAAACAAAATCCTTTCAGTCAACATAATCAAAGTCCATGTGAAGTCACAGAGACTGAGGCAGCACGCACAGGACCTCCATGGGTCTGCACTATATGGATGTCTGGAGCTGAAAAGAGTAGTAGACTTGTGTCCATTTCCCTAATCCAGAAGCTATCTATAATTAATAACTACTTGCAAGTGTTTCCTTCAAGGGACTCTAACCGGAAAAACAAAGTACTTTTAAAGATGTTGCTTGCCCAAGAGTAGATGGTCAACATTCAATGAATTCAAAAGCATCTTTTGAAGATCATTTTTGCACCTTGCTATATCAGAGCTTTCTCTTTTGCTCCTTTTTAAATTTTATCTTACTATTTCTAATCTTTAATTTTGATTTTATTAACACATATATTTCCAATTTCTTTTTAACATGTAGATCCTTTGCATATAAATTATGTCTTCCAGGTTAGTGGTTTTATGGGATTAGTGAATTTAGGAAACATTGTGTTTCTTGTGCACAGTCTTGGGCTCTTTTCCTTTTGTTTCACCCAGTTATGTGTTAGCTTTTATATTATATTATTGCATTTTATTTTATTATCATCCCTTATAATCATGGTTGTTTTCTAATGACATTTAAAAAGGGAGGGAATTGGGATGGTAAGAGAAGTTGAGGGAAACTGGGAGGAGTAGAGAAAGGAGAATCTATAATCTGGGTGAGAAAAAAATCGATTTTCAATAAATTGAAAAGAATTAACATGATAAATCATTTTTAAAAAGAGAAATAGACTATATGTTTTCTCTTTCTGAGAGATTTTTCAAGTCACAGCAAGGAAGAACCTGGTATGTACTACTCTGTAGACTGGTATTTAAGATGTAGCTGTTTATGGACTGAAAAAAATTAACTTTGAACCTCAGAGTTAAGCAGCTTTTATAACTTTACCTGTCTTATTTCAGGAGCTTATAGAAGGGTTTTGAAGAACCAAACAAAGTGGAGGAGATGTACGTTATAAACACAGGCTGCCCAGAACTAGTTGCACTGAAAAGGTGGGGAAAGCTCTGAAGCATGGTAATCAGCAAAAATAGCACAAATGCTCTGGTCACATCAAATCTGAAAGGAGCAGGAATGGCAAGATTTCTCTCTTACATTTAAATTAGTTTTCCTTACGATGTAGTAGGAGGGTTTTTTTTTCATACTTTCAATATATATGGATAAATATTGACATAAAATTACATTTGTAAATAGGTTATACAAACTAAAAATGGAACAAACATGGTATGATAAAATGATATTTTATCTGGAGGATTATGAATACAAGATGATTTCTTTTTACCTGTGTGCCATATCTTTACCTTGTCAAGTTTATAATTAACATAAGTTTCTAGATGTTGAAGTACTTTATAAAAAAATGATTAAAGAAACATCGACATGACACAAAAAAGTGTTTGTCCTGTGACACCCTTGTCTATCTCAGGAGTTAGCAGTATAGTCACACACTTGCAAGTATAGTCAAAACAGTTGCAGGTAGATAAGATATCTCTCTCACAGGTTTTCCTGGTAGTTAGGCCAGTCACGGTGCCCAATAATTGGACTACCATCATATTTGGACAAGGTGTTCTTGTTACTTTTCCATTTTTATTTGTACATTCTATTTTATTAGTGCTACCAACTTTAAAATGAACACAAGTCCTTGTTCATTATATAACTTTGTAACTTTTCATTGTCTTTACGACTTTATCCAGATTTCTCAACAGGTGCCCTGAAAGCAAAGGGGACAAAAGCATTTCCCTGGTTCAAAGTAGATCTAAACAAAAAGTGACACATAATCTGAGCAGAACCAGATAAATAGATACATCCAGACAGCAAACACTGACAGAGCAAAGGAAATCAAATTCTGCAGACTGGAAAAATGAAATGGATAGTTGCCATATGCCCACTTCTCTTTTCATAAAGTGTATGAAAAGTTAATTTCTGATGACAGAGCCATGTATAATCTTAACCAGTCTATGGATGGCTTGAAGAAGCTATTGCATTCAGAGAAATCTTGTTTCAAGAAAAAATAAAATAAAATGAATTTCCTTTGTGAATGCATATTCCATTATAATGACAATGATTGCTTCAATTTTGAAATGATACTCATCCAAGAAAAAGTGTTCTTTACAATAACAAGTATTTATTGCCTCTGACTCTTTGCCTTGTCTTCCTAACTGGCTACAAATCAAGGAAACAGAGAAAGCAGAGATTAATGACAGTAGCATTTTCTTTCCCACTGCACTGTATATTTAAGTTTTCTTTCTGTTTTGATTTCTTCAGTCACTGGAAGTGGGTAAATTTGTTACAATTGTACACAAGTCACTGAGGGACAGTAACAAGATTCAAATACAAAACTATACATATTCAGTATCATTTGTTTTCAGAAATAAAGACAAAACATTTAAAGATAATATGAAATGCCACATAAATGTCATCAAATAATTTGAGTAAGCTCACTTCCTGTATGAAATGAAACTTAAAAGGTATTTTTTTTCCCTAGCTCCTAATTAAAAAGGAATGTTCTATGAGACAATGTGTGGTCATGAAATTCTTTGATATTACTATTCATTATGAATCTAACTATCAGCATTAAATCTTTCATTATGACTCTTTTATTTAAAGCTACCACTGGACACATTTTGCCTAGCAATTTATTAATATTTCAAGCCTTGTTTCATATAAACTTTGGGACAGGGTTAGACAGTACAGATGTTCCTTCATGTTGTATGCTTGCTGAGGCCATTTCTAGCTTAACACGAAATTGTTTGCTGACTGAAAACCCCATGGTAAACTACCCATCTCTTTCCTAGGGAGCTGAAGTCAAGATATTCCAGATAACTTAACCTCTGTTGAACTGCCTGCCTCTGCACAATGCCAACTCTACTTCCCCACTCCTACCTGCATCCAACCAAGGTGATGCCAAGGTATATTTTGGTCCATTGAAAAGCCTATATTCGAGACCCATGAGGACACTTCTAAGTCTTAAATATCTGAATATAGTCCTGGAAAACAAACTTTAGTTGGCTATAAACTGTATCTGAGTGGATTTCCTGCAACATTTTACATTTTTTTTTGTGCTGTATAACTACAAAGTGAAGCATTTCTGATATAACCCACGGTTTCTCATTTTTACCTGTATCATATCTCTCCCTAGACCATGTTTCCATGGCTAGTACAACTGAAAAGGATATCAGCCTTTCTCTATTTTTCAGGTTAATTACAAAACCTCCTCTTTATTTATACCCTTCCCCATTTTAGAAACTGTCAGCCCTTACAGGAATCTCTACTGATTCTGACTCTAAGTGCTTATAATGATCTTATCTGCTCTGACCTGAGAATTTGATAAGAACCAGAGTTTACCTTGTTGCCAACTTGATTTAGTACATCCATAAATAGAAAAATTCAGACTACTTAGCATGAGCTGAGAACTTCTCCAGTTCACAGAGAAGCAGGTAGTGTATCATCTTCTACACTCCTGACTGGATATCTCCTTACTTTATTAATCCTAAGAGCTTACATTTGAACATTCTCTGTCTGTTGCTTGTTATTCTTTCTTATTAAGCATTCAAATTCCCTATTCATGCTATTAAAGAATGTTATACTTAATTTAAATATGAGTTGTTGTTGAAAAGCATTAAAAGTAGTCCCCAAGAGACCTGCCCCAGAACCCATGCTCTCATAATCCATGAATCTCTTATGAATGGGCCAGGCTTTCCCACCACTTTGTGTAACTTGATACAGAATAGGTGACAATAAGAATGAAATTTTGTAGCAGAATTTAATTACACTAAGCCATTACATTAGGGCTTTATTTTAAGAAACAGAATATTGGAATTTATATGAGAAAGACATACCTTTGCTGTCTTTTCATTGGGAAGACATCACATGGCAGATGACATGAATAGCATTTGGGATAAATTTTCCAAGGCTACTTACTCTTACCAGGGAAGCAGTAGCCTGATTCATCGCCTCTGAAGCAATGCCTCCTCTACTGTACCAAACAGAACACCCACTCATTTTCTTCTCACTCTTTATTTATTTTTATATGAACATTGGTGTTTTGCCTGAGTGTGTGCCTGTGTGAGGGTGTCAGCTTCCCTTGAAAGGGAAGTATAACAGTTATAAGATGGCACATAGGTGCTCAGAATTGAACTGAGGACCTCTGGAAGAGCAATAATGCTCTGAACCATTGAGCCATCTTTTGTGCTCCCTTCTGCCCAATCTTTTCATAGACCGCAGCTATCCACTCTTATCTCAAACCTCAACTCCAGCAGACATTTCCTGGGAATTCACAGACCACTCCAGGCAGTGAAATAGGTAAGCTAATAGCATATTTCATGTTCATCTTCAGCTCCTTCAAATCCAGTCCTTCAATATTATTCAGCTTTGTAGCGGACCACCTGCTTGAGCTTCTCTTCCTCTGACTCTCCCATCTCCAGTGCATCACAAAGATCTTCCTGTCCTAACTTCTCTCTTCCCAATCATTGCATTATCTCAGCCCCCAGATCAAGCAAACATGCACTGGGAATCCTCAGGCCACTAAACCCAAGGAAACAAGTATATTTTCACTTTCCACTCATCTTTTCTAAGTCCAAACCCACTGGTCCATTGCAGAGAAGTTGTTGATGACTCCCTTGTTGCCCTACACCCATAGCCAGTGGATTACATGCATCTTCCTCTCCTTGCTTTATTTGAGCCCCTAACTCGAGTAGGAATTAGCTGACAATGTTCAGGCTACTCCAACTAGAGACAACTGACATTGTAAAACAAATGGACCAAAGAGATATTTATACATTTTCCAAAACACAAAAGAATAAATTTTATCACCAGCATCTCATGGAACTTTCTTTAAATTTGACAACATATTTGTACACAAAACATGTATCAATAGATAAATGAAAATTGAAATAAGATATTGCATCCAATCTGACTGCCATGTATTAAAATTGGATATCAATAAGAGCAGAAAAAATAAAACAGAAAGTTTGCAAACTTGTAGAAACTGAGCATCTTATACCTGAAAGAATAAAATGAATCAAGATAGAAATTATGAAAGAAATTGAATTTTAGAATTTCTAGAATGAAATGAAAATAAATATAAAACAAAATTGTAATTATGGAATGAAATGAAGGCAGTTCATTACAATTCTTACTCAAATTTGCACATTTCACAGAACATAAAATGACAACTTTCTGGTTCATATGATAAAGCAAAATAAAACAAAGCAAAACAACAACAGCAACAACAAAAAAACAGAATAGTTACAATATTGAACAGTAAAAGAACTGCTAGAGGTCTTACTACTCGTGAATTCAAATTGTAATATACAGCTATAGTGATTAAAGTATCAAATATAATGTGGTGAGAGGTACCTGGAAGATTCATGTCAAGGTGTTCCTCTGAAATATTACACCATGCAATAAATCTGGGATAAGGGGATTTATTTTGAGGGAAGAGAAGGACTGAGGCCCTAGAAAGGCATAGAGGAATATAAATAAAACATAGACTGACAGACAGATGAAAGCAGAGCCATGATGGCAGAGAAGGGAGTAAAAGAGAGGGATAGAAAGGAGGGGGAAGACCAGCCTGAAACTTGTGGGAATAAAGAGAGAGAGATGGATGGCCATCAGTCCAGAAACCCATGCGTATGCTGCCTGTAACTGGTGGCAGCAAGCAATGGTGGCTGATAATGAGCAGTCACTACAAAGTGGCTTTTGATAAAGGAATAGTAAAAAGTTACATCTGAAACTTGTTTATCTTTTAACAGAATAGCTGTGAGAAAAGCAAACCTATTGGCCTTTTTAAATAAGAGAGCTAGTGGAAGTTGTCTGTTGTCTAACTGTTGAGCTAAAGTTAACTCCTGATGACAGCAGACAATGGAGGCAGGTGATGACATAAATCTTTGCTAGAGAACTGGGATGAGTCTAAAAATTAGTTTAAGCTAACAGTGTTGGCACAAAATTATGCTCTGCTGGTCAAGGGGATTGTATCAAAAGTTCAGACACAAGGCCACAGATCTAAGGACACCTGAGATATTATTTTTTTTTTATATATAGAAGCCAGAAATGTATACTGGAAAAAGACACCATCTTCAAAAATAGTCAAGCCTTTATAAAAACCCAAACATATCAGTATTTATGACTCTGTCTGAAACTCAGTTCCAAAAGGTTTAAATACAAAACCTGATAGAAAAGAAAACGTGAAATAGCTTTGAGTACAATGGCACCAGAAAAGAAATCAAATAAGAACAAAACAAACAACAACAACAAAAAACAAACAAACAAAAAAGCAAAGCAAAACAAAACAAAAATATTTCTGAGTGGGTGAGACAAAAAACAAAACAACAATAAACAAACTATCCAAGTCAAAACAAAAGAAAACAAAAAACTCTTAGTGCAGATAGTAAGATCAACAAGTACTAAATAGGTTTTGAGGAAACTGAAAATCTATGAATGCAAAGGACTCTGTCATTCAGACAAAATAGTAGAGTACAGAATAGGATTATTTTTACCAAACCTATATGTGATAAAGGGCTAATATTTAAAATAAATAATGAACTCAAAAACTAACAATCAAGAAAACAACTAAGCCATTAAAATGGGGTACAAATCTGAACAGAATTCTCAGAAAGGGAAACTCAAATACCTGAGGAACAAAGAACTGATAAACAACTGTAGTCACCAAAGAAATGTAAATAAAAAACAATTTGACATCTTCTATCCAATCCCTTCAGAGTATCTAAGATCAATAATACAAGTGACATATCATGCTGCCAAGGATGTATAATAAGGGGAATACTCATCCATTGCTGGTGAGAATTTAAACATGTACAGTCAGTATAGAAATCAATTGGATGTTTCTTGAGGAAAATGAAAATATATCTATGTCAATTCAGACTATACAACTCTTGGCACTATAACAAAAGGACACTTCATCCTACCACGGTGATACTTGCTCAACCATGTTGAGTGTTGCTATATTCATAATATCAAAAAATTGGAAACAACCTAGACTTTCCTCAAGAAAAAACTGAGTTAAGAAAATGGGATACATTATACTTAGCCATTAAAATGAATGAAATAATGGAAGTTGGGTAAATGTATGTGACTAGAAATAATCCTGAATGAGGTAATCAGACCAAGAAAGACAAATATGATAGATATGGAGAGAGAGAGAGAGAGAGAGAGAGAGAGAGAGAGAGAGAGAGAGAGAGAGAGAGAGAGAGACAGAGAGAGAGAGAGAGAGAGAGAGAGAGAGAGAGAGAGAGAGAGAGGAAAGAGAGAGAGAGAGAGAGAGAGAGAGAGAGAGAGAGAGAGAGAGAGAGAGAGAGATTAGCTGTCAATTCAATGATAACCAAGCTTTAATATATAGAACCACATAGACTAAGCATAGAGTAAAGAAATATGAGGGACAGGTAGATTTTCTAAAAGATGAAAACAAAATAGTTATGGATGGATGCCTATCTATAATGTGAGAATCTAGTGGGAAGTGGAGGAAAGAGGTACACAAAGAAGGGAAGATGTGGAGAGTCATTTGAATTGAGGGTCATTTGAGGGGTAGTATGGAATCTTTATGTAGAAGTGCAGTCTAAATTATGTAATATATGTACATTATATCACCAAATGATTAAGGAGACAAATTTCTAACTGAAGATCTTTTATCACCAAATGAAACTTGTTAAATCTAATCAAGTTGTTGTGTAAAGTGCTCTCACAGAAATCTCCAAATAGGCTATTGCCAAGATTATAGAGTGCTCTCCAAAAAATGGTGGCAAGGCCTGATTGCTGAGGTCAGCACCTATACAGTTTATTGAAGAATGAGAAATCAAGTTGGTGTCTAAATGTAGTTCCATCCCTATATTCTTGTGCCTTTGGTACATAAAGGTACACTTCACACTACCAAAGGAAAAATATAAAAATCAACCTAGCAGTAAAGCTGTCCTACATGAAAGATGAAAATTGTAGCACAAAGATTGTGGGTTTTACCCACACATTTCTGATTCCACTTATTGCCCACTCCATGAAACACCTGATACTGCATGACTGACCAAGAACCAAAAATAGATAGCCCAGGTACCTGGAATATGGAAATAAAAAACAAATAACTAAAATCCTAAACAAATATTGTAGCAATAAAATCACCTTCTGATAGACTCACTGGTGTTTTGTTCAGCAATCACCAGAGAAATTTCCTTCTGCAGCATAGGGGAATAAATATAGGGACCCACAAACAAACATGCCGAGTGTGAAAGACACAGTACAAAGTAGAATGCCTTCATTATATCATTACCCTTAGGGCTCAGGGAAACATGTGAAGTGGAGGAAGAAATGATGTAAGATCCAAAGGGGATAGAGGAGATTAAGAAAATAAGCTCTTTAAAATCAACTGAATAAATCTCCTATGAATTCACAGAAACTAAAGAAACATGCATATGGCCTACATGGGTCTGTACAAAATTCTCTGTGTATGTGTTAGAGCCTCCAGTTTAGTGTTGTGATGGGATACCTGAATGTACAAACACTTAAGTTTCTTGTGTTGGCTGGTTTTCTCCAGTTATGATGTGTTCATTTTGTTTTATTATATTATATTAATGATATTATATTAATTATATGGTATTATATTATATTCACTTAAAAGCCTATTACTTTACTAATAAAGGACATAAATGAAGAGGATCCAGATAAGAGGAGATTGATAAGTATTTGGAGGAATAGAGGGATTGAAATCTTTATCTTGTTATACTTGGTGAGAAAATACAAAAAAAAAAGTTCTTGAAGCATTAAGCAACAGCTGCATTATGCAATTGATAATAATTGCTCTGTGTTAAATAATCCTGCAAGAGAACAACAAATTCCACATGACACTATTATGGCAAATCTAGAAAAGTTATTGTATGGGAAAAAATGCTTAGGGGAGAAACCTGAGAAATGGGAAGTCAATCAAGGGCACAACATTTAAGATAGAAAAAAGTAATATAATAACTGATATACTGAAATTGGCAATAGTTACAGATAACAGGTAACACTTTAATGTTCTCACAAAGAACAAGTTTAGGATAGTGAGGTGATGGGCATGCTTCCTAGCTTAATCAAAAAATTCTGTATGTGTACACTGATCAAAATTTACATTTATTATATAAACATTGACAGTTATTATCTCTCTGTTAAAATAATTACAGTAAACAAAGAGCATAATGAGCAACAATCATGGGTGTGTGTCAAGGAGAAGCAAAGAGTGTATAAAGACCCTCAGGGGAGGACCTGGAAAGAGTTGAAATTGAAATTACTAAGTACTGTTGGATTGCGTTCAAAGGAAAAATGGTTACTACCAAAATGTTATATAATTACATAATCTGTTGAATAAATAATTGGAGATTTAACCATTTTTTCATGCCAACAATATAAAACGATTTATGTAGATTGCTCACATTTATAGAAGAGTTTCTAAATCCCTTTCTTACCATATATGAGTAATATATGGTGAAAATATAGTCTAAAATAGTAGTAACTTTAAAAGAGAAAAAGAAAAAAAATATATATATATCAAGGTTAGGCCAACAATGAAGAATTATGTTAATATCCTAGATTTGAGATAGTAAAAATGGTATGACTAATGCAATGTTTATGCTTTTAAAAATAATTACTAATGTATATAGGTATTGTGTGTTCATATATGTTTGTGCACCATTTGTATGCTTGATCCCTGTGGAAACCACAAGGGGATTGAATCCCTGAGAACTAGAGTTGCAGATTATTGTGAGTGTTCTGATAAATTAAACTCTGGTCCTATGGAAGAGAAGCCATTGACAACTGAGACACTTCTCTGGCACCTAGTATTTCTTCTAAAAGTATGCAACTTCTATCTCTGCATAACAAAACAAAACAAAATAAACAAATAAAAAATCAGATAACATTAGTTACTGTTAAGTAGCATTCTACATAGCTTGTGATCAGTTATCAAAGTTATTAACATCATTTATGGATTTGAAAAATCAATCACACCTCAAATACTTGTCTATAATGTCCTATTCTAGGCATGGCTCTGGAGAAGTACAGGAACATTCAATAAATCTAAGGACATTGAAGGGAATACAGACTCCAGGAGACAAAAATACACAAATATTAACGTGTCAGTTGTGATACACCTTACATAAGTTCACAGCAGTAGAATATGGAGGTGAAAACAATGATAATTCTATTATATTATCATTGTAATTGTCATTAAATTTCAAAAGCTTTCTTAAAATTATATATGTATATATAATTTCTTTGTATCTGAGTATATGTATGCTTATTTCTTCGTCTGTCTATTCACCACATGGTTGCAGATATATATTAGGGTAGAAGAGTGTGTCATATTCCCTGGTACTAGATTTACAAGTAGTTGTCAGCTTCTTAATCTGAATGCTTGGTAATAAATCAGGTTACTGTGAAAGGGATACAAATACTTGTAACCCTTGGGCTAACCCTCCATCTAGTTAAAATATTTATCCAAAATTTTAGAACTGCTCATTATGTTATGAACAAATGAAAAGTACGAAAGAATCTGTTATTCTAAACTCTAAGAAGAGACTGTTTAGAAATAGAAGGTTTTCAGCAGTTGAGACTGTTGATCTAGAAATGATTTCCAGTTGTGGTTACAGATAACGATGTGGACACAAGATTATGCCAGAATTTCAGAAACAAATCTTTCCAGTATTTCACTGACATGCACTTAAATATATCTCAGCAATATTTGGATCAACTGTCTTTTATTTTCAGTGTTTGTTTTTACAAACAGCACAAAAATATGTTAATCTGCTTTCTATTGATGGAAACCCACTAATTGAAATGCTAATAACAACCTACCAGGGTTGCAATCCTTAAAGGTGTTGAGCCAAATCAAACAGAAGAAATACTCAATTAAAAGTGAGCTTTTCTTTTAGTTTATCTTAGGATCTACATGCATGAATTTTTTTATTAAAATTTCATGTTGATTTTACTCCTTTAAAAAAATCTTAAGCAATATCATTCAATTTAGACTAATGCATTAGCATGTAATAATGAAAAATTGTAGTGTCAGAGTGTTCAATTTGAAAATGAGAGATTTGTGAGCAATTAGCAATTGTTTTTGAGAAGAAACATTCAGTAGGTTGCATACCTCTTGTTTTTATCTATAATCCTTTGAAGAAAGTAAAATCTGTTCCAACCTTCACCTTTTAGTATATCTAATTTCTGTCTGTGTCTCTGTCATCACTCACAAGGGATAAGTTCCATTACTCTCTGTTCACTGTACATATACTCTAATATACTAACTGTGATGAAGAACTAAATTGATACTTGGCCATGACAGAAGATATATATAGTGTTGTTGAAAATATACAACACATTATATTGTAAAATAAAGAAAGCCTTGATTCTGTCTCTGAAAACAAGGATAAAATATCATACAGCAACAGCAGAAATTGTATAAAAATACATTGTAAACAATGGTAAATGTATAATGATAATTTTATACTGTGGCTTAAACCTATGATACAGTCTTCTCTTCTACTGCCCAAGGTCACTTCTGTTTCTATAGTGTTGGTTTGTGTTAGTGGTGCTATTAACCTCTCCATTTACATCTGACATCTAAAGGTCATACTTTCCTGTCCCACCTCCATGTCTCTGTTGGTGACTAAATGTAGCTGATTATATTTTTCACATGTATAAATTTAGGAGAAATTGAAGCACCTATGAATGATAATTGGATTTTATTTTACAGGATCCATAATATGGGAATGTCATATTTTCTTCAAAGAATTCAAACACCCTATATGTTCCAATGTGCAAAAAAGGAGGCAAAGGCAAAACAAGATAAAAGACTGGCTTGTATGAGAAATGTCTTTCTGATGAACTGAGCAAAAAAACATGTGGCTTAGCATAAAAGACCTATCTTGGGAAGTGTAATTTTCACTGTGTCTTTTCTTGCAATCTAATGTATGCATTTCATAATTGAATCCCCATCACTCAGAGCTGTCAAATCTCAAGCAGCTGGACCAGTCAGAGAATCTGCTTGGAGACCATTCAGCTTCAAAGAGCCTTCTGATACCAGGTGCTAGTGAGCAACTATACAAACTATCATCAACAGAAGGGTATTATGAATTCTATGACTTTCTACTTGATTTGATGTCAGCACATATAGTAGCATACTGAAACTCTTAAAGAATTTGAACACTTCACCTCTTTTTAAAAAGATCCATTTTTGGTGGTGATATCTACATGGTGTCAAGAAAGACCTTTCTCCAATATGCAAGTAATGAGAGGCCCTCTAGTCCATGCGACAGGCTAATTCTTCTTCACTCAGTAGTCATTAATTGCTTATAGTTCCCTCTCTAGATGTGTACACCTGTGAAATTTCCCCTTTAACATTAGTATATCTTTGATATTATACAATAACAAAATTGAACAAATGCATACACACATGAATACAACACTAATAGTCATTGAAAAAGAAGCTGTCAGTGTGAGAATGGAAAATCTTCTCTAAGAGCAGCACATATTTTAATTTCTAATATATTTTCTTAGCAGTTTTCCCTAACCTCTTATTTGAATGTTTCCTGTACAAGTGTGTTGGATCCTAGGAAATAAACAAGACAATATAACAATAGTAAGAATAAAAAAATTCTCAAAATTAAGTGTGACTTTATAAAGTATAATTTCAAAGTACCATTAGCACTACTTAGGTTTTGAGGCTAATTATTTCCAGGCTTTCTATTTCAATAGATTCTTCTTGATCATATTCATTAATTTGGGGTCATTCTCCTGAGCATAATAACGAAACTATATATGGATTGGGTTATCTTCTTCTTAAAAGTTACCCACATCCAGTGTTGTTTGAATAAAAAATGACACCCATAGACTCATAGTGAGTGACAGTATTTGAAAGGATTTAGGGCATGTGGCATTCTTAGGGTAAGTCTGGCATTGTAAGAGAAAATGTGTAACAAGTGGTGGGCCTTGCATTTTCTGAAGATCAATCCAGGCCTAACTGGTTTCCTCTCTCGTATCTCTGTCTGCCAATACAGATGTAAGTCCCACTCCTCTAGCATCAGGTCTGTCTGCATGATACAATGTTCCCCATCTTGATGATACCTCTGAAATCTAAGCCACCTACAGATAAATGTTTTCCGTTATAAAAGTTGTTGTGGAAATGGTATATCTTCACAGCAATAGAAACTTTAACTAAGACACCAGACTTACCTAAGTTTAGATATAACCTATTGTACATGCTTGACTATTTTCAGTACCCATTTTGCTTTAATTTGACAGTTTTGAACTGGAATATTTTATGTATATATATAATATATATTAATATATTTCATTATATTTAGTACATATTTTAATATATAAAATATATTGATATTGTATATATAGTAAAGACAAGATGTTCTGTGGTAGGCATGTTCACTGCTCCAAAGATCAAAGCCAGGGAAGTCACCATGGGAAAGGGGGTGTGTTGGGAGGGAAAGAGAAAGGGCACTGGAGCAGAAAGAAAAGACAGAAAGAAGAACTGGGTGACATCTTTTATTCCTACGTATTAAGTTCCATGAACTATTAAACTTATTTTTTTAAAAACTGGCTAATGGTATTATGTTACCTCAGTATTTCTCTGAATGGCATGCTGGTCACTATCAAGTAAAAGATTATCACACTCTAGTAAATCATTAAATTGAAAAGGTATTCATGTAATGTATCTCCTAATGAGAATCAACTTATAGGTCAATTATAAGTGAAGATTTACAGATACAACAGTAAATATCTCACCCTGATAATTATGACAGGCATTCAGAACTACATGTTTCAGTGATGCAAGTTGATTATGATACCTAGCCAGAGATGAGAATTACTAGTGCAGATAAAAGGGGAATAGGTGAGAGAAAAGGTGAGGGTTAAAGATCTGGCATGAAATTTCCTAGAAAGTAAAAATTAGAGCCAGCATAATCCCTAACATGAATATAAAATTGTCTTTATA
This sequence comes from Mus caroli, assembly GCF_978045245.1. Taxonomy (NCBI): domain Eukaryota; kingdom Metazoa; phylum Chordata; class Mammalia; order Rodentia; family Muridae; genus Mus; species Mus caroli. The sequence continues at coordinate 127,461,131 of NW_028227261.1, read as the reverse complement.
AACACAGGTAAGTGAAACCCTCATTCCCAATAAAAGAAACAAACTTCTCTTTGCAGCAGGTAAAGACCACAACACATCTATTTTTGGCAGTTTTATTGAGTATCAGACATTTTTGGTTTTGTAGACTTATATGACTTATCCCTGAGTCATGTAATCTAATCTAATATTATGCATCTGGTTTTTCTGTCAGTGCTTTGTTGGTTTTATTTTTAAATCTCTGTAGAATAAACTTTGATCATATAGTAGTTATATCTCTTGCAATATTCTTTTTAGTTAGTATTTCATTGTTTTTTCATACATCCATCTAGATCTATTTTCATTATTCTTTACGGAGCCACCCTGTTTGACTAGCATCATTTGTCAAAGATGCTAAAGTATTTGTTTTGTTTTGTTTTTTGAGTGTGCACTTGAGGATTTCTTTTTAGCAAGAAGGTTCTTTAGGTCTATGGAATTATCTCCAGGCTTTCTATTTAATTGATTAATGTATCTAATTCTATACCAATTCCATGCTGTTTTATATTACTGGAGCTTTGTACTACAACTTGAAATCAGGGATGATGATGATTCTAGAAGGTTTGTGTGTGTTTGTGTGTGATTCCCATGTGAATGTAAGATTACTTTTTAATGACCAAGAAGCTCTTTAAAATATCAAAATTTCATAGGCATCAAATAAATGTAAAAATAAAACTACTTGGAGACTTGATCTTACCATAGAATTGCCATGATAAAACAAACAAACAAATAAACAAACAAACTAAAAACAAATAAGAGCACACGTGGCTAAAGGTGTGAGGAAAAAGAACATTCATTTTTGGTGTTAGTACAAACTGGTAATTCTCATTAAAATTAATAATTAGATTTTCGTTTTTACAAAAGCTGAAAACTGATCTATTCTAAGAGCCAACTATACCATTCTTGGGCATATACCTACTGGATTATCAATCTTACTATAGAGATAATTGCTCATATGTATTCATTGATGGTTTACTAATATTGTCAGAGATTGCAAACAGACTACATTTCACCAATGGAATATTACCAAGCTATAAAGAAGAATGGAATAATTTAATTTGGCAGATAGATATTTGAAACTAGTAGTAGTATTTCTGAGTAAGGTCACCCACATACCAAATGGAAATGTGTAATTATTATGCGTAATTGTTAGCTTTTAAGTTTAGATATATGTTTTCATACTTAAAATTAAAGATGATAAGTATTTAGTAAGAGACTTGAGAAATATAATGTTCCAAGAATTAGAATAGAGTATAGTATTATACAAAGATAAAACTTTTGATGTAATTAGGCTTCATTGTGCACAGAGGATTTGGTTATACTAAGATACCGTTTTTTCCAGTGTACTGTACTTAAATATGCACACAATAAACTGCTTGGTATTAGACTCTAGTCATGTTGAACCTGATTTCTTTCTTGTCCCGTAGAGATTTTTCCTCTGCTGGCTATGGCATTTTACATAGACCTCCATAAATGAAAGATTTTGGCTTTATGTAGGAGCTGCCTAAAATACATATTTACTTGAAAAAACATTTTAATGGAATTGCCATATAATAGGAGAGACAATGTTCCAAACTAGATTAATTTGGGCTACTAATGAAAAAGCCCATACTAGGATAGGTCTACTTTTTGCTGAGTTGTAAGCCAAAGAGGTACTATAACAGCGCCCCCACCAAAGAAATCACAGACTATATACAATGCCAGCCATTAGTTACTCTCCACAGATTGATTGCTTAGGCCATGCTGCTGATGACACAGCATACTTTGTTTTATTTTGAACATGGAAATTTTGAGCTGGTACCAAAATAGAAGTTTCATCCCTACAGATTATTCTTCCCTGAACACTACTTTGTGCTTAACTAGAGGAGAAAAATAATTATCAATTTTATACTGGTACAAAACTTTTGAATATGGCATATTCTGAATACAAAACAACTAACATATGTATCAACTCACAGAGACTTTGACAGCACACAAAAGGCCTGTGCTTGTTCTAATGAAGCAACAATCCTAGTACTAGAATGGGAAAAAAAGACACAAAATCCTACTTCCAATTAAGAAGCTATTTCCAAGTTACAGCTACTGAAAAAAAAAAGGAGAAAAGAAAGAAGAAAAAGAACAGAATGAATGAAAGAAAGCAAGAAAGGAAGGAAGAGAGAAAGAGAGTAAGAGAGGAAGGAAGGAAGGAAGGAAGGAAGGAAGGAAGGAAGGAAGGAAGGAAGGAAGGAAAAAGGAAGGAAGGAGGAAGGAAAGAAGGAAGGAAGGAAGGAGAGAGAAAGAAAGAAGGAAAGAAGAAAGAAAGAAAGAAAGAAAGAAAGAAAGAAAGAAAGAAAGAAAGAAAGAAAGAAAGAAAGAAAGGAAGGAAGAAAAGAAGAAAGAAAGAAAGACAGAAAGAAAGAAAGACAGAAAGAAAGAAAGAGAGAGAGAGAGAAGAATGGAAAAATATAACTCAGTATATAACTATATTTCAGGTCAGTAATCCTGCTCAGGACGAGTTGAACAGCATAAAATGTCATCCATGATTTATCATTGTTGTAGATATTTTTGTTTTGTTTAAATATTTTTTTTAGTATTGATTTTTCTTTGTTTTAGTTTTTCTGTCTTTATCATTTTGTTTTTATTTTTGTTACTGTTGTTCTTCTAGTACCCTGCCCCATTTGGAGATGTAAAGAGAAAAAAAGAGACCATGAAGAAAGTAGGTGGCTAGGGAGGGGTGAAGGATTTGGGATATCATGTAGAGGTGAGAGAACAGAAATATTATAAAAAATATATGGGATATTTTAAATTTAAAATATATTTTCACTTTATTTTACACACTTTTTTGACATTATATTGTTTTGTCTTATGGTTTTTCTTTGCTCCTTTGGTTTCTTTTCTTTGGTTGCTTTGTGTTTGTGTATTTGTTTCTCCTTTTTGAGAAAGAAAGCAGGGGAAAAATAAATTGGAAGATGTGAGGGTAAGGAAGAAATGAGCATCCAGGAAAAGATGATAGAAGGAGAGGAATATGATCAACATATAGTATGCAAATTTTTAAGTATGAATAGAAAAGATGCACAATCCATCACTGTTGAAGTTTTATTGCATTTAAGAGTAAAGTAAAACTGCGAAGAGAGGCCCCTTGGTATTGCAACTTTATATGGCACAGTACAGGGGAATGCCAGGGCCAAGAAGCGGGAGTGGGTGGGTAGGGGAGCAGGGCAGGGAGAGGGTATAGGGAACTTTTGGGATAGCATTTGAAATTTGAAATGTATATAAAGAAAATAACTAATAAAAAAAAAGTAAAGTAAAAACTGTGAAGGACATTTCCCCTCAAAAGACATGATGTAATGTGTATCAATACAAAGCAATGTTTGTAGGAAGTGATTGGGAGGAAAAATAAGATTACAAATGTCAACAGTAATAACATCATTGAGTGAATACTATCTCACTACTAGCTTTAGAACAGAATAAAAATAACATTTTTTGAAGAAAATGGTTGCATTGGTAAGCCATTTGTTTGAAAGTGGTGTTCACAAAAATGTAAATCATACAGTTTGGTTACATTACTACATTCACAAATTGGTGGGAGTCCCCCAGACATCAAATTCCAATATGTTTCTATCTCTTACAACACTGAAAGAATATCCTACACAATGATATGTTTCACATTCCTCCTTCTCCTCTTCCTTGGTAATCAACAGTTTTCATTTTGTATATAGACATAGCCATTTTGAAATTTGCATATAAATATAATCAGACAATATGACTATCAAGGTTCTGAATTCTACAAACTCCTTTAATATTTGTGAGTTGTCCACTTTTTTTTACTTCACATCACATCCTGTTCACCAAACACAGTAAAAGCTAAGTTATAATAAATTCCTTTATTCAATAACCCAATGCTACAGTAAGAAATGTAAAAGCTTATTTAGAAAAATATTATCAGTAATGATATGTGTCTTAGAGTCTTATTGCTGTGAAGACACACCATTACCAAGGCAAACCTTATAAAGGAAAGCATTTTATTGGGACTGTAATACAGCTTAAGAAATTTAGTCTATTACCACAATGTCAGGAAGCATGGCAGGATGCAGGCAGACATAGTGCTTAAGGAACTGGGAGTTCTATGCCTTCATCTTCAGGAATCAGAAGGAGACTATATCCCACAAAGGACATAGCTTTAGCATACATGACGTCAAAGCCCAACCAGTGACATACATCCTCCAAGATCACTCCTAATCCAACAAAACCACACCTTCTAGTAATACCATTCCCTATGGGTAAGCAATCAATAGTGAGAGTCTACGAGGGTCATCTTATCAAACCACCACATGATTTATTAGGGTTGGCATATTAGTTTTGTATAAAACATGAGCTACAAATATTTAGGACTTAAAAGGTTACATTTTGACAAAAAACATTTTTAACGAGTTCAAATACTTCTGACAAGTATGTATGTTGAAGAAAATATGATTTTGCCAAATTATACAATTTGGCAAATACAGTGTAGTTTCTTTTTATCTTTGCTTAAACTTTGAGATGGTTTCACTATGTAAACCAGCCTGGAGACAAACAGGGGATCTTCAGCCCCAATTTCCCCAATGCTGGGGTTAAAAGCATGTAAATGTTATAATTTTTAAAATTTGATGATTTTTTAAATTTATTATTAAATTTGTTTAAAATTACCTTTTACTTTTTAAAAATGCATTATTTTTCTCCAAAACCCTCTGATATAACATGGAACATCCTCCAAATTTAGGTCCTCATTTTAAATTTTTATTGAATACACATACATACACACACACACACAAATATATATATATTTGTGTGTGTGTATATATACACACACATATTAGATATATGTGTGACTGTGTGTGAGAGTATGTATATAAAATCCTAAAAAAATTGTCCTAAAATCTAAAATTCTAAAATTTTAAAGAGATTTATTCCTAAATAATTAATTATGATAATGATATTAAAATAATTTTAATAAAATAGTTGCTAAATCATTAAATTTAATTACTGTACATAATTAAAAATAAGGTTACAAGAGTGATGTGTATTATGACAGTAGGGTATCTTGTCTGAATCTTCTTTTTTTATGTTGATTTTATTTTATTATTTTTTTATTACATATTTTCCTCAATTACATTTCCAATGCTATCCCAAAAGTCCCCCATACCGCCCCCCACTTCCCTACCCTCCCATTCCCATTCTTTTGGCCCTGGCATTCCCCTATATTGGGGCATATAAAGTTTGCAAGTCCAATGGGCCTCTCTTTCCAGTGATGGCCGACTAGGCCATCTTTCAATACATATGCAGCTAGAGACAAGAGCTCCGGGGTACTGGTTAGTTCATCATGTTGTTCCAACTATAGGGTTGCAGATCCCTTTAGCTCCTTGGGTACTTTCTCTAGCTTCTCCATTGGGAGCCCTGTGATATATCCAATAGCTGACTGTGAGCATCCACTCCTGTGTTTGCTAGGCCCCTGCATAGTCTCACAAGAAACAGCTATCTTTGGGTCCTTTCAGCAAAATCTTGCTAGTGTATGCAATGGTGTCAGCGTTTAGAAGCTGATTATGGGATGGATCCCTAGATACTGCAGTCTCTAGATGGTCCATCCTTTCATCACAGCTCCAAACTTTGTCTCTGTAACTCCTTCCATGGGTGTTTTGTTCCCAATTCTAAGAAGGGGCACAGTGTCCACATTTTGGTCTTCATTCTTCTTGAGTTTCATGCGTTTAGCAAATTGTATCTTATATCTTGGGTATGCTAAGTTTTGGGCTATCCACTTATCCACTTATCAGTGAATACATATTGTGTGAGTTCCTTTGTGATTGTGTTACCTCACTCAGGATGATGCCCTCCAGGTCCATCCATTTGGCTAGGAATTTCATCAATTCATTCTTTTTAATAGCTGAGTAGTACTCCATTGTGTAAATGTACCATAATTTCTGTATCCATTCCTCTGTTGAGGGACATCTGGGTTCTTTCCAGCTTCTGGCTATTATAAATAAGGCTGCTATGAACATAGTGGAGCATGTGCCCTTACCTGTTGGGACATCTTCTGGATATATGCCCAGAAGAGGTATTGCTGGATCCTCCGGTAGTACTATGTCCAATTTTCTGAGGAACCGCCAGACTGATTTCCAGAGTGGTTGTACAAGCTTGCAATCCCACCAACAATGGAGGAGTGTTCCTCTTTCTCCACATCCCCGCCAGCATCTACTGTCACCTGAATTTTTGATCTTAGCCATTCTGACTGGTGTGAGGTGGAATCTCAGGGTTATTTTGATTTGCATTTCCCTGATGATTAAGGATGTTGAACATTTTTTAGAGGTGCTTCTCTGCCATTTGGTATTCTTCAGGTGAGAATTCTTTGTTCAATTCTGAGCCCCATTTTTTAATGGGGTTATTTGACTTTCTGGAGACCACCTTCTTGAGTTCCTTATATATATTGGATATTAGACCCTTATCTGATTTAGGATAGGTAAAGATCATTTCCCAATCTGTTGGTGGTTTTTTTTTGTCTTATTGATGGTGTCTTTTGCCTTGCAGAAGCTTTGCAGTTTCATGAGGTCCCACTTGTCAATTCTCGATCTTACAGCACAAGCCATTGCTGTTCTATTCAAGAATTTTTCCCCTGTGCCCATATCTTCAAGGCTTTTCCCCACTTTCTCCTCTATAAGTTTCAGTGTCTCTGGTTTTATGTGAAGTTCCTTGATCCACTTAGACTTGACCTTAGTACAAGGAGATAGGAATGGATCGATTCGCATTCTTCTACATGATAACAACCAGTTGTGCCAACACCATTTGTTGAAAATGCTGTCTTTCTTCCACTGGATGGTTTTAGCTCCCTTGTCGAAGATCAAGTGACCGTAGGTGTGTGGGTTCATTTCTGGGTCTTCAATTCTATTCCATTGGTCTATTTGTCTGTCACTATACCAGTACCATGCAGTTTTTATCACAATTGCTCTGTAGTAAAGCTTTAGGTCTGGCATGGTGATTCCACCAGAGGTTCTTTTATCCTTGAGAAGAGTTTTTGCTATCCTAGGTTTTTTGTTATTCCAGATGAATTTGCAGATTGCACTTTCTAATTCGTTGAAGAATTGAGTTGAAATTTTGATGGGGATTGCATTGAATCTGTAGATTGCTTTTGGCAAGATAGCCATTTTTACAATGTTGATCCTGCCAATCCATGAGCATGGAAGATCTTTCCATCTTCTGAGATCTTCTAGAATTTCTTTCTTCAGAGACTTGAAGTTCTTATTATACAGATCTTTCACTTCCTTAGTTAGAGTCACGCCAAGATATTTTATATTATTTGTGACTATTGAGAAGGGTGTTATTTCCCTAATTTCTTTCTCAGCCTATTTATTCTTTGTGTAGAGAAAGGCCATTGATTTGTTTGAGTTAATTTTATATCCAGCTACTTCACCGAAGCTGTTTATCAGGTTAAGGAGTTCTCTGGTGGAATTTTTAGGGTCACTTATATATACTATCATATCATCTGCAAAAAGTGATATTTTGACTTCATCTTTTCCAATTTGTATCCCTTTGATCTCCTTTTGTTGTCGAATTGCTCTGGCTAGGACTTCAAGTACTATGTTGAATAGGTATGGAGAAAGTGGACAGCCTTGTCTAGTCCCTGATTTTAGAGGGATTGCTTCAAGCTTCTCACCATTTACTTTGATGTTGGCTACTGGTTTGCTGTATATTGCTTTTATCATGTTTAGGTATGGGCCTTGAATTCCTGATCTTTCCAAGACTTTTATCATGAATGGGTGTTGGATTTTGTCAAATGCTTTTTCTGCATCTAACGGGATGACCATGTGGTTTTTGTCTTTGAGTTTGTTTATATACTGGATTACGTTGATGGATTTCCGTATATTGAACCATCCCTGCATCCCTGGGATGAAACCTACTTGGTCAGGATGGATGATTGTTTTGATGTGTTCTTGGATTCGGTTAGCAAGAACTTTATGGAGTATTTTTGCATCAATATTCATAAGGGATATTGGTCTGAAGTTTTCTATCTTTGTTGGGTCTTTTTGTGGTTTAGGTATCAGAGTAATTGTGGCTTCATAGAATGAGTTGGGTAGAGTACATTCTGTTTCTATTTTGTGGAATAGTTTGTGAAGAACTGGGATTAGATCTTCTTTGAAGGTCTGATAGAACTCTGTACTAAACCCATCTGGTCCTGGGCTTTTTTTGGTTGGGAGACTATTAATGACTGCTTCTATTTCTTTGGGGGATATAGGGCTGTTTAGATCATTAACCTGATCTTGGTTCAACTTTGGTACCTGGTATCTGTCTAGGAACTTCTCCATTTCATCCAGGTTCTCCAGTTTTGTTGAGTATAGCCTTTGGTAGAAGGATCTGATGGTGTTTTGGATGTCTTCAGGATCTGTTGTTATGTCTCCTTTTTCATTTCTGATTTTGTTAATTAGAATGCTTTCCCTGTGCCCTCTAGTGAGTCTGGCTAAGGGTTTATCTATTTTGTTGATTTTCTCAAAGAATCAGCTCCTTGATTGGTTGATTCTTTGAAGAGTTCTTTTTGTTTCCACTTGATTGATTTCGCCCCTGAGTTTGATTATTTCCTGCCTTCTACTCCTCTTGGGTGAATTTGCTTCCTTTTGTTCTAGTGCTTTTAGGTGTGTTGTCAAGCTGTTAATGTATGCTTTTTCTAGTTTCTTTTTGGAGGCACTCAGAGCTATGAGTTTTCCTCTTAAAATGCTTTCATTGCGTCCCATAAGTTTGGGTATGTTGTGGCTTCATTTTCATTGAACTCTAAAAAGTCCTTGATTTCTTTCTTTATTCCTTCCTTGACCAAGGTATCATTGAGAAGAGTGTTGTTCAGTTTCCATGTGAATGTTGGCTTTCTATTATTTATTTTGTTATTGAAGATCAGCCTTAGTCCATGGTGATCTGATAGGATGCTTGGGATAATTTCAATATTTTTGTATCTGTTGAGTCCTGTTTTGTGCCCAATTACGTGGTCAATTTTGGAGAAGGTACCATGAGGTGCTGAGAAGAAGGTATATCCTTTGTTTTAGGGTAAAATGTTCTGTAGATATCTGCCAGATCCATTTGATCCATAACTTCTGTTAGTTTCACTGTGTCCCTGTTTAGTTTCTGTTTCCATGATCTGTCCATTGGTGAAAGTGGTGTGTTGAAGTCTCCCACTATTATTGTATGAGGTGCAATGTGTGCTTTGAGATTTACTAAAGTTTCTTTAATGAATGAGGCTGCCTTTGTATTTGGAGCATAGATATTCAGGATTGATAGTTCCTCTTGGAGGATTTTACCTTTTATGAGTATGAAGTGCCCCTCCCTGTCTTTTTTGATGACTTTGGGTTGGAAGTCAATCTTATCACATATTAGAATGGCTACTCCAGCTTGTTTCTTCTTACCATTTGCTTGGAAAATTGTTTTCCAGCCTTTCATTCTGAGGTAGTGTCTATCTTTTTCTCTGAGATGAGTTTCCTGCAAGCAGCAAAATGTTGGGTCTTGTTTGTGTAGCCAGTTTGTTAGTCTATGTCTTTTTATCGGGGAGTTGAGTCCATTGATATTAAGAGATATTAAGGAAAAGTAATTGTTGTTTCCTGTTATTTTTGTTCTTAAAGTTGGCATTCTGTTCTTGTGGCTGTCTTCTTTTAGGTTTGTTGAGGGATTACCTTCTTGTTGTTTCTAGGGTGTGGTTCCCGTCCTTGTATTGGTTTGTTTCTGTTATTATCCTTTGAAGGGCTGGATTCGTGGAGAGATAATGTGTGAATTTGGTTTTGTCATGGAATACTTTGGTTTCTCCATCTATGTTAATTGAGAGTTTGGCTGGGTATAGTAGCCTGGGCTGGAATTTGTGATCTTTTAGTGTCTGTATAACATCTGTCCAGGATCTTCTGGCTTTCATAGTCTCTGGTGAAAAATCTGGTGTAATTCTGATAGGCTTGCCTTTATATTTTACTTGGCCTTTTTCTCTTACTGCTTTTAGTATTCTATCTTTATTTAGTGCATTTGTTGTTCTGATTATTATGTTTCGGGAGGTATTTCTTTTCTGGTCCAGCCTATTTGGAGTTCTGTAGGCTTCTTGTATGTTCATGGGCATCTCTTTCTTTAGATTTGGGAAGTTTTCTTCTATAGTTTTGTTGAAGATGTTTGCTGGTCCTTTGAGTTGAAAATCTTCATTCTCATCCACTCCTATTATCCGTAGGTTTGGTCTTCTCATTGTGTCCTGTATTTCCTGGATGTTTTGAGTTAGGATCTTTTTGCATTTTCCATTTTCCTTGATTGTTGTGCTGATGTTCTCTATGGAATCTTCTGCACCTGAGATTCTCTCTTCCATCTCTTGTATTCTGTTGCTGATGCTTGCATCTATGGTTCCAGATTTCTTTCCTAGGGTTTCTATCTCCAGTGTTGCCTCATTTTGGGTTTTCTTTATTGTGTCTACTTCCCTTTTTAGGTCTAGTATGGTTTTGTTCATTTCCATCATCTGATTGGATGTGTTTTCCTGTTTCTCTTTAAGGACTTCTACCAGTTTGGTTGTGTTTTCCTGTTTTTCTTTAAGGACTTGTAACTCTTTAGCCATGTTCTCCTGTAGTTCTTTAAAGTCCTTCTTGATGTCCTCTACCATCATCATGAGATATGCTTTTAAATCCAGGTCTAGCTTTTCCGGTGTGTTGGGGTGCCCTGGACTGGGGGAAGTGGGAGTGCTGGGTCCTGATGATGGTGAGTGGTCTTGGTTTCTGTTAGTAGGATTCTAATGTTTACCTCTCGCCATCTGGTAATCTCTGGAGTTGTTATAGTTGTCTCTGTTCAGAGGTTGTTCTTCTGGTGATTCTGAGTATCCTCTGTCAGCAGACCTGGGAGACAGGCTCTCTCCTCTGAGTTTCAGTGGTTAGAGCACTCCCTGCTGACAAGCTTTCCTCTTAAAGGGAAGGTGTACAGATATCTGGCGTTTGGACCTCCTCCTGGCCGAAGAAGAAGGCGGAAAACAGGACCTTTCCCAGATGCTGTGTTGCTTTGGCAGGTCACAGAAGCTGTAGGCTTCTGTGGTGCACACTCTCAGCTGTGCAGACTAAGTTCCTAAGTTCAGTGGAGTCCTGGATCCAAGATGTGCTCCCTGCTCCTGAGGCAGAGGGCTCCTGTGCAGGGCAGACCACTGTCTTCCAGCTGGGAAGGTGCCGGATGTCTGCGGCCCCAAAAGGGTGCTGCCTCAGCAGCTCTGTGGTTCCCGCCTGTCCCAGAAGCTGTCTGCCTCTGTGGTCCTCACTCTAACCTGTACAGACTAAGTTCGGTGGAGTCCCGAAGCCAAGATGGCGCTCCCTGCAGGGCAGATCACTGTCCTCCGGCTGGGAGGGTGCCGGATGTCTGTGGCCCCAAAAGGGTGCTGCCTCAGTGGCTCTGTGGCTCCCGCCTGTCCCAGAAGCTGTCTGCCTCTGTGGTCCTCACTCTAACCTGTACAGACTAAGTTCGGTGGAGTCCAGGAGCCAAGATGGCGCTCCCTGCAGGGCAGATCACTGTCCTCCGGCTGGGAGGGTGCTGGATGTCTGCGGCCCCAAAAGGGTGCTGCCTCAGTGGCTCTGTGGCTCCCGCCTGTCCCTTGTCTGAATCTTCTATAGTAAATTTCACAAAACTTTGACTCTATATTTTGTTTATTTATCATTAGTACATATGTTTGAAAAAATAGCCTATGGAAAGCCAAAAAGAATTTGTACATCTTTCTATGATTTCCTACCTCCTTTCTTTACAATGACACTTTTATTAAAATTCTGAAAGGAATGTTACATTCATTCATAAAATGTTTCCTTAATTACCCTTCATATCCATAACCAGAAGTTAATATTCATTAACTCTAAGTGAACTCTGAAACTACTTTTGAGTATATATCTGTTGTTTGAATTTAATAGATCCATAAATATCTTGTTTTCTTCAAGTATATTAGATTTTTGGATTGTTTTTATTAAAAATTATCATGAAGATGCATTAAATAATGGGTTTTTAAATTTTTTTCTCCTTAAAAATTGACTTCCTTCCTTAATTTGTTAAACATTTTGTTTCTTCAGGCTGAATAATACTGTTCATGAATAACAAATACAAAAATGTCTCTTTATAAATAAGCCATAAGTAGGCCAATATATCTGTTTTATATGTAATGTCTATTATGTAAAATATATTTAATAAGTAGTTGTATGTGTTTTTTATTGACTTTCAATAGAAGAATGTCACATTAGAAGTTGATCTGACTGAGCATCAAAAATGTGGGCTGTTTTAGCAAAGAAAATAGTAACAGACAGAACATCTTGAATAACCTCACTAGGAAGGCAAACTAAAGGATTACTAAATATGCTTACACATTTAGTAAAACAACTCTGCATACTCAGTTTTATGCCAAGATATGTTTGTTCCTAGAAGATAAATTTTGATTTTATCTTAAAACCTTTGATCATATCAAGTGTTCAAGTGTCTGCTGTATTCCACCTGGATGGATAGCTTTCCAATTGTACATATTGCTGGCTTGCCAGGAATACCCAAGCATAAATGGGTCCTCCATGCTGAGCTGCTTCTGGAGTGTCTTAAGTGGCTTGTAGTTTGATCTCCATTCTACATTTGTAACTCTTTATCCTCTTATCTCTGCCCCTATCATTCTCAGCCGCTCACGCCATTGGTCACTCATTGTATGTTTTTCTATGCTCATAGCAGGAGCATTCTTGATGTTAAACTCGTGTAGAGATTTTCTTTGAATATTTCTCAGTGAAAAAGTTTTCAACAAAAGTCATTTTCACTATTTTTTTTTATCACTCTATGCTCTTCAGATTTCTTGCCAACCTTAAAGCCTCAACATTCTTTAAAACACACTTTTTCTAACCAACCAGCACATTCATAGAAAGGCTAAATTAAGAAACGTTTCTCAAAGTAAATTTGATGAACTCATGTATACATATATGGTTTACTGAAGAGTGGTGATAATTTAATTCTCACTTAGTTTGAGCATATAAAAGAATCATTTGCATATCTTTATCATTAATAAGCATAGTACAAAGTAAATGTGTGATAAATCGGCATATCCATCACAATCCAAGTGTCATCAATTTAGTTATAATTATGTACTCACTGTTTCCATAACTGGGAAATATCCTCTAAAACACTGCATTAACCACAATCATTTCCTCTCATATATGCCTACATAAACTTGCTGAGATGTTAGGAGTGAGCCATGAATGTAGTAATGAGGGAAATATCTACAGAAACTTAGCCTCATTGAGAGGCAGGTGGTAATGTTGCCTCCCACCAAAATGGTATCTAAATCCTTCTTTTCTTGATGGAAACTGAGTCTTTCCTAGAGAATTATTCTGTGTTTTGTATATAATAGGTACCTCAGTATTCACTGAGTATCCAGTATCCATTGAATAACCTTGAACCTTTGTCCTGATATTTTTCTTAGTTCCTGGTATAGAGAATGCCAAAACTCCCATATGAATTAATGGGTTAAGAATTATGAAAGTTGTAATCTTAGTTAGTAATTTTCTAATTCTCTTTGTCTGTTTATTTTGCCTGTTACCTCATAAGTATAAGCACATTAATTGCTAATTGTGAGGGTACTACTTAAAATCAAGTGTGCGATGAGTTTTACATTTATTCTCATGCAAGAATTGCTGAAGAAGCAAGTGTGATTTCCACACACATGCGCTGTGGCACAGAACTTTATAAACAAGCCTCTACATTACATTTGTCAACTCAGGGAAGATTTGCTCTAATGTGTATAAAACATAAAAAGCAAGGACTTTTGCTCAGCTGCTTCTAACATCTTATAGCAAATCTGTGGACATATTTGTGTACTGAACTAAAACTGTCCCCGAGTTTCAGCCAGAGACATATGGGAGCCAGGTTGTACCTGTCAAGAGTCGCTACTGAAAAAGCATCTGTGTGGGCAAATGTATTAATGCTCTTGATTGTTAATGTTTGCTGTGTGACCTTCCCATTAGCAGATATGTGTGCCTCTCCTTCATGATACCTTCATTCATCTCCCTAATGACCCTGCCTCTGTAGCTTTTCTAGCATGAACTATCCATCACTGCACATAGATGTACTCCATGTCTGACATACCTTCATTTTAGCTGAATGTGGAATAGGAAAGATACATGTTTGGACACATTTCTCATTTCTCATTTTCTACATGTTTTAATATTAGCATAGGTCTGAAATTCAGAATCATCACCTTCTTCATCCTTTATAGTTTCAATAAAAATTTCTTTTCTTAGCTAAAATAAGAAGTGAAGGGGCAAAAATTATCTTTAGTAAAATGTTATTTAATATTAAAATGCATTATTATGTACTTTAAAATGGCACATTGTGTAGTAACACTAGAAGAAAAATGTAAAAGTAAGATATAAACTAAATACCTTTTCTTCTGAACTATGATGGCAGGAACAATTTTATCTACTTAGTGAACTTACCTGATTCATTGACTCATTTGTTTGTTTCTTTTTGATTCCTTCTTAGAATGAGATCACTCTGATATATTCCCTTTGTATCCTCTGTGTACTGTTTCTCCTGCCTGCAGTTGTGTTGTATAGCAAGGGGAGCAAAATCTACTGGCTTTGCTGGGATAACTCTGATAACAACCCAAGCTGCATAATGTATTTGCATCACATTACATATTCATTTTGTTAAAACATAAACCTGAGTTCAGGAAGATTCCTTTTTATGATTTTGTTAGTATACAGGCTATGTAAACATGGACAGTGAACTAGTTCAGATGTAGAGAATCCTGCTAAAAATCCTAGCAATCTATGTTTACCAGCGAAAGATAAAGAACTTACTACTGCAGTTTAACCTAAAACTTCTATATGTGTGCACTGTGGTTCATATGCACACACACACACACACAAACACACACACAGTAAAAGTAACCAAAGGACTGTTAAAAATATACAAGATAAATCAAGAGAGTAGTACAGTTATGAAGAATGCCTAACATGCCTTTGATACTCTATTTGAAATGACTATATATGAATAGCTTTAGAAGATTCAATCTAAGCGTTCTTTTTCTCCAGACACAGATGTTTGATTTTAACTGTCATATAATCTTGGCCAGAGCTATTTAATACATTGCCTGTCAGTGTTTAAAATACTCAAGTGGTTCATAGAACTATGAGCAAAATCTTTTAGGCAGAAGCACAGTTCGAATGCAGGCAAAAGCCCTGCTTCAGTTCTCTGTCTTTAATTGGTTTAGAACTAGGATTTATGTGATTAGGCTCAAGAAGAGAAAGTTTATGAACATTGTCCTAGACTGCAGATGACAAACCAAACCTAATGTCAGCACACTTACAACCAATGGTGAAGAGGAAGACACATGAAAAAGAAAATGAAGTAAAAAGAGAGAGGCTTGTAACAGTGATGTGGCCAGAGGTAAGAGACTCTGGAGAAGCATATATCTAAGATTCAGAGATTCTAAATCAAGTTCACAATGAAGCTTAATAGCCACATATATTATTGTTCTTTAATAATTATGTTTATATAGGTATGAGTATGTAGAAATCAGGACATATTTGATGCTTATACTATATATATATATATATATATATATATATATATTGTTTTAGCTAAGAGATTCTTCTAGAATCCTTAAGAATTACAACTAAAAATCCTGGGAAGAAGGAATCAAACGTAGATAAGCCTGTAATAAAGTTTCTGGATTAATGATTGATATGGTCAGGTCACACCCATTGTACTACATTCCAGTCTAGAGCATGTAGTCTTCAGTTGTATTTGAAAGCAGACTGAGCAAAGCATGGAGAGAATACCACATTTCAGGAAAAGGTTCCTCTCAGGGAACCTCTCCTATCATGTAATTATAAAGTCAAAATTTTTTCCTCTGAAGTATTAATCTCATGAACAATTATAAGTTCATTGCCAAAATCTTCCCTGTCTTTAAAATCATTGAAGCTCCTTCACAGATTTTCATTTTCAATGTCTCAAAATTTAACTAACCTTATACTGATCTACTTGCCAAACTATATTTTTTCTCACCTATTTGTTGGCTAAATTGACACTGAATTTCTGATCTTTCTACCTCTACCATCTATTTATTGTTTTGAATTCTGGTAACTTTATTTTAAAATGAGAATTATTAGTTCAATTTAAATAAATTATGTCTTACCATTTTAGTTATTTTTTAATGTGGTTTAGGTAAAAGTAGGAAAGCAGGTATTGCTTCTACATGATGTTTTAAAAGCCATTATTAAGTAGAGTATTACAAAACTGATTGGATTCTCAAGATAATGTGATATTTCCTTCTCTCTCCCGAATAGTATTGAGGTATCTAAAATAAAGCCATATATTAAGTAATTTTAAACTCATTTAACAATACTATATGTGGTCTTTGATGGCAAACTTCATTTTGGCATACAACTCATTTGTCCTTTTGGTTCTGCAGTGAAGAAATATACATCATACCTGAAGTTCAGGTGACAGGAAATCATTATTAATGTCAATCATCAATTTCAACCAGTCAGAAACACCACAGTGCTCTGGAATTATCCTGATCATTTATAGTCAAAGTAAAATAGAATTTGTAGCAGCCAAAGTCAGTACCAAGGGTTTAAAATAGGCCTTGAAAGTTGACTATCTCCACAATATATTAGAAAGGAAAGAATATCTGGAAATTCAGGAATTCCATTTGAATAGAAAGCAGTGATATTCTTAACCTTGTTGTCTGTCCTTCCAAAGCAGAGACACCTGTCACATGATCTATAAAGTCAGCCACACCTCATCTAGGCAAAGATGGCTGATCTTCCTCACATTCCCTTCCATTTCTCAACGAGTCTCCTTAATTATTACGTCTTTTGGGTATCAAATGTAGCCCAGACTAGCCTTAGATGTGATCCTTCTGTCTCTGCAGTGCTAGGATTAGAGGTATGAAACACTAGACCTAATAAATTAGTTCTTAGATAGGGTCTCTATGTATAGCCAGGATAGCCTCAAATTCCATTCTCCAGCATGAATCTTTGTGCTGTGAGCCACCCTGCCCATGAAAGAAAATAAAACTTGAGACCTATGATTTATGTAATTTATGTCAAATAGCCCAAAGAGTTGTTTGTGAGTTTTGAAACCTGTGGCTGAAAACACAGAAGAACAGGACAGGACTTGCCCAGGCAGGCCCGCCTTTAAGACATTCCTGAGGCTGCTTGGCCATAAAGATAAAGATAATGACATGCCAAACTGGCACAGCGCCTCCCTATCTTCCATCCTTCTGACCTAAGTTAAATGTTATCTGCATATACAGTCTGCTGATATTTTTAATTATTTTTTTTAGAATTAATTTTTTATTAGGTATTTTCCTCATTTACATTTTCAATGCTATCCCAAAAGTCCCAAATACACCCCCCCCACTCCCCTACCCACCCACTCCCACTTTTTGGCCCTGGCATTCCCCTGTACTGGGGCATATAAAGTTTGCATGTCCAATGGGCCTCTCTTTCCAGTGATAGCCGATTAGGCCATCTTTTGATACATATGCAGCTAGAGTCAAGAGCTCCAGGGTACTGGTTAGTTCATAATGTTGGTCCAACTATAGGGTTGCAGATCCCTTTAGCTCCTTGGGTACTTTCTCTAGCTCCTCCATTGGGGGCCCTGTGATCCATCCAATAGCTGACTGTGTCCATCCACTTCTGAGTTTGCTAGGCCCCGGCATTGTCTCACAAGAGACAGCTATATCTGGGTCCTTTCAGCAAAATCTTGCTAGTGTATGCAATGGTGTCAGCGTTTGAATGGACCAATCATGTGAAACCATGCCAATTCCTCCCCCAGCCCCAGCAGCCCCTTTTCTATAAAAACCCCTTGCTTCCAAGCAAGGGTCGAATCCACTGTTTCCTGCGTGAGATACATTTTGATCTGGAGCTCCGCCATTAAAATACCTCATGTTTTTACATCAAGGTATTCTGTTCTGTTCGTGATTCTTGGGTGCGCACTGAATCTGGAGTTGAGTGGGGGTTTTCCCACTAGGTTCTTTCACCCAGTTGTAGTTAAATGTCAGAAGGCAGAAACAGCAAAAATGATAATGCAGTTTTCATTTTAATAAAAAAAAAGCCCTTCTAATTTATATAATGTGCTAATGAAGAAACAAAAACAAAATCTGTGTTTCTTTCTATCATCAAAACATAAACACCACACACAAACAAACAAACAAACAAAAAAAGGAGTCTAGAATCTCTTATCCAGTTTTGTTTTTGAGACAAAGTCTCTGTAGTCCAGGCTGGCCTCTCACTACAACTCTCTTACCTCTACTTCCTGAATATTAGGATTATAGGTGTGAGCCCTCTTGCCTGGCTTTGAAAATGCATTTTACAAGGGAACAAGAAGGAATGTGTCCAAGATGTGCTGGTAAAATGTTATCTCAGGCAGTGAATAAGTAAATACCATTTCCTCTTGGAAGATCACAGACACAAATCCACATGAAGACCAAACTCATTTAAACAGACATGGTAGCTCCGTCCTATAATTCAAGTCCTCAGGAGGATGAAGCAAGAGGATTGCTGTGAATTTAAGACTAGCCCATGCTATACTCCAAGTTCCTGGCCAATGTGGAATACATACAGTATAAGACCTTGAGATTTGAAACAAATAATAGCAGGTGATCTTTCCCCTTCCCTTCAGAGATCCCTGATGCCACTTGTGAGTCCACTGTGCCATAGCCTGTTTCAGCTGCATGACTTTGTCCTACAGAAATCTCCACTGTAACACGGATGGAAGGCAGGATGAGACTCAAAGAATTCGGCCAAGCTACACAAGTCTGGATATAGCCCAAGATCGTTTTATGCCTCATTCACTAATCAAATGAGATGATTAAACTATGTTCTATCCAGCCCAAGCAGCACTGACATTTTAGGACCCATGGACTCAGAAGGTTTCATTATAAACCAGCCTTCAGGTACACTTCACTCCCATCCAATGGCTCGGTAAGAATTTGATTCGAGAGTCTAAAGAGTTCAATAACTGCATTAAACTAATAATGGCTCCTCTGTATTTATTTTTAGAGAATTAAAAGTGGCCACAGATTCTATGCAAGTCTTCTCATAAAAGGTACTGTTCATTTCTCCGTTCCTGGACTCTGGACTGGTTTTATTTACTAACCCATTTTCAAGTATTTATTCACCTTAATTGTATGTATATGAATGTTTTGCATGTACCTATATTTGTGAACCATGTGCATGCCTGGTACCCAAGAAGATCAGAAGAGGGTGTCAGATCTTGTGCCACTAGAGCAACAGACTACTGTGAGCCATTATGTAGTTTTAGGAAGCAAACTCAAGTCCTCTGGAAGACCAACCTAGCCTCTTTGCCACTGTGATATCTCTCCAGCTAGTTGTTAGCATTGAAAGTCAAAGTGTTCGTTTCTGAGCTACAGAAGAGAAGGTTGCAGGTTGTTTCTAGATTGTCCGGAACTACATGACCTGGAACTGTGGCTTGGAGCAGTGTGCATGAGGCCATCTGTGTTAGATGGATTTCTCTCACTATGACAAGATTCCTGTGATAATCTCCTGGGTTATTTTGGCTCACAGTTTTTGAGATTTTAGTCCATAACAGATTGGTTCCATACAGTACTAACTCACAGGTGAGGCATGTGGTAAGTCAGGACACTGTGTAGGAGCAAATGGTCAAACCAAACGGCTTGCTGAAGTAGCCACTGCAGCAGCAGCTGCTCATGCTGCTCCTACTCGCTGCAGACACGATCTTGATCTCCTTGCTGGGGCTGAATGACATAAAGCTGGTAGATTTCCGACTGTCATGGTGGCTCTGCTTCCTCAGACAGAAGGGACTGTCATGTGTCTCCTGAGAGAATGGGGACTTCTCATTGAGCAGCTCCATCAGCCTTGGCCTCCAATGGAAGTTCATTCTGAATTGGTAGAGGAGGTTGCTGTCCACAAACGGGTGCTTGTTAGACACTTCCTACTCCTCAACATCCCAGAAGGAATGAGTTCCTTATATATTTTGGAGATTAGATCACTATAGGATGTGTGGCTAATGAAGATTCTTTCCCAATCTATAGGTTGCCAATTTATGTTATTGACTATGGCCGTTGCCTTATAGAAGCGTTCCAGTTTTCTGAGGTATAGTTTATCAATTCTTGATCTTAGAGCATGAGCCATTGGAGTTATGTTTAGGAATTTCTTCCTGTGCCAGTGAGTTCAATACTCATTCCCACTTTCTCTCCTGTTAGATTCAGTGTATCTGGTTTTATGCTGAGGTGATTGATCCACTCGGGGTTGAACTTTGTGCAAGGTGACAAATATGGTTCTATTTTCATTTTTTCTTCATACAGACATTCAATTAGACCAGCCCCATTTATTGAAGACATTTTCTTTTTTCCATGGTATATTTTAGCGTCTTTGTCAAATATCAACTGACCATAAGTGTGTGGCTTTTTTTCTGGGTCTTCAGTTCTACTCCATTGATCATCTCTGTCTCTGTATCAGTACCATGCATTTTTATCACTATAGCTCTGTAGTAAAGCTTGAGGTAAGGGATAGTGATTCCCTCAGCTTTTTTTTTTTTTTAATTGTTAAGAATTGTTTTAGTTATTCTGGTTTTGCCTTTCCAGACGAATTTGAGAATTGCTCTTTCCATGTCGTTGAAGAATTGTTACTATGGTCTAATTTACAACTTGAGATCAAGAATTTTTCAATCCAGTATGCAAAAATATATTCCCTACTTCATAGATTTCTGTTAATTACAACATTCCAGGAACTTTTATATTGTCCACTATGGATGATTGCCTGTTCAGTGTACTAAAGTAGATTAAATAAAGTATTTTTAGGTACAGAGTGTAGTTTATATATTTGCTAGCTAGAGCATGAAGAAACAAGTCTCTTTCATATGATAGGGTTTCTTATTTGTGTTAGTTTATAAATTTCACCTGCACAACCTTTAAACATTCAGGCATATTTAATATCTTATTTTATCATACCTGCTGGAAGGTTAATCTAATATCTAGGTCAATGCATTCTACAGCAGAAATATGTGCATATGGACTACAAAATGATATAAAAACCACTCAAGTAAGTGATAATTCTTGTTTATTCTTATATTCATATCTTAATAATATAGTAGAGATCTTGAAAGTGTATGTGATATTAAAATACAGGAGTTTATTCCAGAACATATAATATCATTTTCTCCTTGTTCTTTAAAAGTCAAGAAGGGATACCATAGCTGATTGCAGTATGAGTATTTAAATATCAGACATACAGATATTTTTCCTGATATAAATAACTTTAGATCATAGAATTATGGTAGTGCTCCATTTGCCTTTAATTCCTCCTGCAAACTTATTAAGCGATGTGAGCATGTATGCATGTCTTGTGTGTGTGTGTGTGTGTGTGTGTGCCAAAGAACCACAGTTTAGGAGAACTTGGTAAAATAATGAGCCTTGACTTCAAGATTCAAACTTTTTGTTACATTCCAAAAAGCTATTTACCTCAAGGAATATTATTTACCAATTCGGCCTATGCTTATTGAATGGCTACTTAATATAGGCATTATGATACAGAATAGATTGGGTTGAGAAAGGAAATACACTGAGACACAATACAGACAATTATGACAGGTAAAAAACAAATGTTGAAGAGTGTGCTGTTTCTGAGAGTTTAGGATAAAATAAGAGTCAGAGAAATGAGCCTAGTGCACTGACTATTGAATAAATGCCTTCTGTTATTTAAATCGTGAGTTATCAGCTAAAATTCCCCATCTGGAGCTGTCAATCCCTAGTCTAAGCATTATGCACACTCCAAAGCATGTCACAGGTTCATAGGTTTATAGGTTCAGGAAATCGCATCACTTCTCCTCTTCTCACTTCGCTTTGCTGCTTTTTCCATCATCTTCTCTTTTCTTGTAAGATCTTGTTTTTCTCGGCTTTGAATTTTGAGTTGCATTATTTTAAATTACTTGGAGCTTATTTCAGATACAGCCAAGACTGGCTATTCTTCATGAATATCTCTACACATTTTTATATCACTTCATTCCCTGAAGTTTTTGTACCTATAGGTTTCTTTGGCTCTGAATATCAAACAAAAACTAAAGTGGACTGAGCCCACAGGCTTCTCACGCAAATGTTTCTAGGTTCCAGCAGAGGCATCTTAGAGTTTTGGCAGGGCTGGTGGACCTTGGATTGTTTTCTCTTTCACACTTTTGATGTGCTTTATACTAAATTCTTTGAGATGCCAAGGTCTGACTATAAGATGCTGAGAATGTGGGGAAGCAATTTTTGTTTCATGGGTTCTGAGTTAGGATTTTGGAGTTTACATTTTGGTTACCACTGCTACTCATCCATGGATAAATGGGCATTGGGGTTCCAGAAGGTGCTGTTTTTTTAAAAAATCTAAGGCATAAAATGTCAAAACCTTCTTATTACATAGTGTCTTCATCTATTTCTAAGACATTGATTGGACTTCTCTGTCTCTCCTTTTCCTTCTCTGGATATGTGTGTGTGTGTGTGTGTGTGTGTGTGTGTGTGTGTGTGTGTGCACGTGTGCTATATTTCTATATTATTTTGAATATTTATTTAATACAAAATCCTGTTTAAATTAAAAACTAAGGATATGAATGTGACATATATCAGAAACTGAGTCATTGTAAAGTTCTGTGCTTGAGGAAGAATTTTTAAAGAAAAGAGGCACACATAGTGTTTAAAACAGTACTTATCACTAAAAACTAATACCCTGTGGTTAAAGAAACAGATTTAACTAAAGTAATTAAAAATTACCTACTGTTATTATGCTGGAGGTTTGTTTTAGAAATTGTTAAAATTTCCATGTTTTTATAAAGTTTTCTCTATACACCAGATTCCAGATAATCTTTTATATTGGGTGTGGAAATCTTTGAAATGCTGATAACTAACCTCTACAAGACATTCACACAATGTTTAACAAACACTCTTTGTTTTTTATTGTGAACTCTCTCTCTCTCTCTCTCCTTGTTTCTTTGTTTCTTTTGTTACTTTTATTTTAATTTTTGCATATCTGCTCATTACACCTTCTTGTCTGTCCTCCCACAGTTTTCATCCCATTCCTCAACTTGTTTCCAAGAGGATGTCCCCAGGACCCAACCCCATTTCTACATCAGACTTTCACACTCCCTGAGCCCTAAGTCTCTAGAGGGTTAGGTGCATTTCCTCTCACTGAAGCTAGACCAGGCAGTCCTCTGTTTTGGCACCCTTTAAACAGCTAGTGTATGCTGCCTGGTTGGTGTCTCAGTGTCTGAGAGACCTCAGGGAATCTGGGGTAGATGAGATTGCACGTCTTCCTATTGGGTAGCCCTCCTCCTCTGCTTCTTCTAGTCTTTCCCTAATTCAAAAATAGGGGTCCCAGACTTCAGTCCATTTGTTGTATATGAATATCTGCATCTGTCTTAGTCAGCTCCTTTTTGGACAAATAAGAGGACAGTCATGCTAGGTTCCTGTCTATAAGCATACCATTGTGTCAATAATTATGTCAAGTATTGGAGCCTTCCCTTGATATGGATCTGAAGTTGGGCCAGTCACTGGACTTTCTTTCCATTTCTTTTCCATTTTCCACTGGTCTTTTCTCCATTTTTGTCCCTGCCTTTCTTTTAGACAGAAACAGTTAGTGTTTTTGACTATGGGATGGAAACCTCATCCCTACACTTGATCCCCTTTTTTTTCTAGTTGAGGTTGACCCCAAATGGCAATCAGCAGTTAGAAAAATTAAAATAGATCCATATTTGTCACCTTGAACAGAGCTCAAATCCAAGTGGATAAAGGACTGCAACATAACACCAGATATACTAAATACAAGAACTGTATGGTATTGGTACAGAGACAGACATGTTGATC
This sequence comes from Mus caroli, assembly GCF_978045245.1. Lineage (NCBI taxonomy): Eukaryota > Metazoa > Chordata > Mammalia > Rodentia > Muridae > Mus > Mus caroli. The sequence continues at coordinate 127,437,292 of NW_028227261.1, read as the reverse complement.
AATGAAATAGAATGGAAGACCCAGGAATAAAACCACAAACATAAGCATACTTGATCCTTGACAAAAAGCAAAAAAGTATACAATGGAAAAATAATGCATCTTCAATAAATGGTGCTGGAATAACTGGAAGTCTGTATGTAGAAAAATGAAAATAGACCCATATTTGTCAACTTGCACAAATCTAAATTCCAAGTGGATCAAGGACCTCAACAAAAAACCAGATAACTGAATCTAATAGAAGAGAAGGTTGAAAAAGAGCCTTGAACTCATTGGCAAAGGAGGAAATTTCCTAAATAGAATTTCAATGACTCATGCTCTAAGGTGAAGAATTGATAAATGGGACCTCATGAAACTGAAAAGCTTCTGTAAGTCAAAGGACATAATCAATAGGACAAATCTGCAATCCACTGATTAGGGGAAAAAAAGACTTCACTAACCCCACATCCAATAAAGAGCAAATATGCAAAATAAATAAATAAAGAAAGAACCCAAGAAGCTAACGACCTTCACAACAGAAGAATTTTGAATAGCTGAAAAGCACCTAAAGAAATGTTCATAGTTCTTAGTGATCAGAGAAATGCAAATCAGAGGGACCCTGAGATTCCACCATACATCAATCTGAATGGCTAAGATTAAGAACTCTGGTGACAGCACATGTTAGTCAGGATATGGAGAAAGAGGAACACTTTTCCATTTATGATGTGGGATTGCAAACTGGGTCAACCACTCTGGAAATCAATCTGGAGTTTCCTCAGAAAATTTGGTATAGATCTAACTTAAGTCCCAGCAATACCACTCTTTGAAATATACCCAATAGATGCCCTACCATGTCACAGGGACACATGTTCCACTATCATCATAGCTGCCTTTTTGTGATTGTCAGAAGCTGGAAATAACCCAGATGTCCATGTCCCCTGACCAAAGAATGGATACAGAAAATGTGGTTCATTTACACAATTGAATACTACTCAGTTATTAAGAACAGGGACATCCTGAATACTGCAGGGAAATGGATGGAACTAAAAAATATCCTAAGTGAGGTAACTCACACCCAAAACAACATGCATGATATACACTCATTAATAAGTGGATATTAGTCAAACAAATTAGTACAGAATACCCATTACATAGTTCACAGAACTCAAAAAGCTCAACAAGCTGAAGGGCCCAAGTGAGAATGCCTCAGTCCCACTTGTGAGGGAGAAGAAAGCAAGGGGAAAGGGAGGTAGGGATCTGAATGTCAACTGAGGTGGTAGAAGAACATGATTAGATATCAGGTGATAGAAAAGAACTCAAGCCCCATAAACCAGCAGGAAGAATGGAAACAGGCAACCTCGTGCAACAAAAATAGAGAAGAGCCCAAGGAAAAGGAGATCCAGGGGAAGGTCCAAAGTGGGATATTGCACAAGGGAAGGTCCCAAACCTTATATTATTATTGAGGTTAAGGAGCACTCACAAAAGAGACCTCCAAAAGACCCTAGGGGCAGCTAAAAGAGTTAGATGCAGATATATACACCCAACCAATGGACAAAAGCAGATGACCCTTGTGGTTGAATTAGGGGAAAGTTGGAAGAAGCTGAGGAGGAGAGTGACCCTGTAGGAGGACCAGCAATCTCAATTAACCTGGACCCCAAGATCTCTTAGGCAATGGACTGCCACGGTACTCCGGTCGAGTCAGCCTGTCAGGCAGGGATGCCTAAAAGCTGCTCATGAGGCAAAAAGAGTTTCTAAGAAGCTCTCCTCCTGGAGTCTGGCGTTCTTTTAATTCTCCATTCCCGCGTTAGTCTAGTGTATAGATCCATGTGCTATAGTCTTAGAAGCCAGGTGTGAAGCCAATCTCCTAGGGCAAGGGCTTTCACACCCAAGTCATGGTTCTAGCTAACCATCTCATAAAGAATGCAATACTCTAAAACCACAGCCCGATCTACTTCCTAAACCATTGTAAATTCCTGTATATGGGAGCGACTTGGCTTTTATTGGTAGTGTAATACTAAAGGCTATTCTGAATGTCACTGTCTAGCTCAAGGACGTTCTAGGACTGTTGGAACACTTGTGGAAGGCTTTAGCTATGTCAGAATTCAATCTTAAAAGACATTTATAATAGGATGATACTGAAAGAGAGCACATGGGTTCTTGAAACTTCACCCCTCCCTGCCTTCAGGGGGATTTCTTTTTAGCTAAACAACATTTTTCAGACCTACCCAAGTGTTGTTCATAATAAAGTCAAAATTCAAGATTTATAAAAGGTCAATCAGGCTGTAGAACTTATAAAGACATTACAAGATAGCTTTCCTACTTCATATAAAATTATTATAGATTTAAAAGATTATTTTTTCCTTTACATCCTGTTAATTAAAAAGAGTTTACTTCTAGTGAACTGGTGACCATTAAGGGGTTTTGCCCCTAGGTATGGCTAATATAGTCTAACATTATGTAAGAAATTTTCATTGTCCAGACTTCAAGAAGCTAAGACTTTAAATCTTTCAGTGTATATTGTTTCCTAAGTGGAAAGTATTCCATTAGCTAATGTCTCTAAAGAGAAGTTTAAAGTTCTCGGGAATAGTTGTTGCTTCATAAGATTCAGAGACAGTATCTTTTTTAATATTTAGAGTTTTAGTTATACTGAAAAATTGTGGTACAAATTTGCTTCAAATTTTTATTTTCAAAAGCTTCCAAGAGATGTTAATTGGCTAAGACCTCACCTTAAACTCACCACAGGAGAACCTAAGCCTTTATTAGGTGCTATCAAGTGAGATTCAAATTAACTGGTGAGAACCAAAAAAGCTTTAACAGAAAGTAGAGGAAACTTCTGTAATCTATTGGTATCAATTGTAATTGGTGGTAATCAAATATTAGCTATATATTCTAGTTATTGTTATTAAATGTGTCCACAGCTATTCTTCGACAAAACAAAACAAAAAAAAAAAAAACATTAATGTAAAATCATCCTTCTTCACCTCAAAGTTTTAACATCCTATTATAAGGCTGCTGTGGTGCTAATTAAAAATTAAGAATTCCTTGTTCCAAACAGCAATTGTTTATTGCAAAATATGCACACATCAGCTAATATGAGGCCTCCAATAAATATTCAGCAGAGGACTACTGGGTGTGTATTCAGTCAGAGAAGATGCCCTAAGAGACTAGAGGCACCAGGGAGTTTAGAGGTATGTTGGAGTAGGGGTGTAGGGGTGGGGAAAACTTCCTGGAGGCAGGGGCATGGGGAGGATTTATAGGATGGGGATCAGTCATATGGTGGAATTGGAGGGGGATAAAATCTTGAGTGTAAAAATAAAAGATTAAATAAAATTTTATATATATATATATGTGTGTGTGTGTGTGTGTGTGTGTGTTTGTGTTTGTATCAAACAAGCACAAGCAAACAAACAAAAAAATCAAAACAGAAAAAGAATTTTAGCAAGCAGACAGGCCAAATGAGGATGCTTCAAGCCCACCTAAAAGAGTGAGGAAAATAATCATGAGAGGTATAGAGAGAGAGGGACCTGTGCGGGAGAAGGAAGAGGGATGGACAAAGGGTAGCATAATCAAGTATTGGAAGGGGTCAGGAAAGAACTCCTGAAGACCAACAGAAAGATTGGAAATAGGTAGGAGATGGGAGGACCCTCAAGAATGTATCAGAGAACTGGGAGGTGAGAGACCCTCAGGACTCATATGGAGGGACTTTAGATGTAATGCCCAACAGTAGGGAGAGGAAACTTGTAGTGACCTTATCTTTTATATCACAATATATAATTACAGATTAACATTAAGAAAGTTATAATAGCAGTTTTCACTCAATCACAACAGAAATCAATACATTATATTTAATAATCCTTATTATAATAACTACAGAAGACATTATATACAAAGTCTTAGAAGATTTTTTTTTCTTGCAGGTAAACACACTAGAAATTTTTGTTTTCTCTACAGTGCTTTCTCTAAGGCTGAACATAAATTTCTATTTGTGAATTTTATACATTTGTTGTATAGGTTTATATGAATAAATATTGAATTGCATATAATATTTGTTTTAACAGGAAAACTTCATGTGGTAGTGTCAGGTCCTTTTCCCTGATCAATTTTGAATTTCATCAATTCTAGTATCCTAAAAACCATGAGAATAGCAATTCTTAAACTTTTTCTCAACATAATTTGTGATAGTTAACTATCACTGTTACAGAACTGTTGAGATTTGGTCTTGCTGTGTGTATTGTGATGCTAATTGTGGGCTCCCAAGACCTGGAGCCCACACTAGGACACAAGTGATGCTATGTGACTCTGCCTCTAAGTTATTTCTGATTGGTAAATAAAGAAGTGATAACCAATATCTGAGAAAAATAGACATAGGCAGAGAATAGGATTCCTGGGTTTGAGGTCAGATGGAACTAGGTAGGTTTGTGGAGTAGAAGAAGGTGCAGACTTTGGTCTTCATTCTTCTTGAGTTTCATGCATTTAGCAAATTGTATCTTATATCTTGGGTATGCTAAGTTTTGGGCTAATATCCACTTATCAGTGAGTACATATTGTGTGAGTTCCTTTGTGATTGTGTTACCTCACTCAGGATGATGCCCTCCAGGTCCATCCATTTGCCTAGAAATTTCATAAATTCATTTTTTTCGATAGCTGAGTAGTACTCCATTGTGTAAATGTACCACATTTTCTGTATCCATTCCTCTGTTGAGGAGCATCTGGGTTCTTTCCAGCTTCTGGCTATTATAAATAAGGCTGTATGAACATAGTTGAGCATGTGCCCTTCTTACCGGTTGGGACATCTTCTGGATATATGCCCAGGAGAGGTATTGCTGGATCCTCCGGTAGTACTATGTCCAATTTTCTAAGGAACCGCCAGACTGATTTCCAGAGTGGTTGTACAAGCTTGCAATCCCACCAACAATGGAGGAGTGTTTCTCTTTCTCCACATCCTCACCAACATCTGCTGTCACCTGAATTTTTGATCTTAGCCATTCTGACTGGTGTGAGGTGGAATCTCAGGGTTGTTTTGATTTGCATTTCCCTGATGATTAAGGATGTTGAACATTTTTTCAGGTGCTTCTCTGCCATTCGGTATTCCTCAGGTGAGAATTCTTTGTTCAGATCTGAGCCCCATTTTTTGCCCCTTCTTAAAATTGGCAACAAAACACCCATAGAAGGAGTTACAGAGACAAAGTTTAGAGCTGTGACAAAAGGATGGACCATCTAGAGACTGCCATATCCAGGGATCCATCCCATAATCAGCTTCCAAACGCTGACACCATTGCATACACTAGCAAGATTTTGCTGAAAGGACCCAGATATAGCTGTCTCTTGTGAGACTATGCCGGGGCCTAGCAAACACAGAAGTGGATGCTCACAGTCCGCTAGTGGATGGATCACAGGGCTCCCTGTGGAGGAGCTAGAGAAAGTACCCAAGGAACTAAAGGGATCTGCAACCCTATAGGTGGAACAACATTATGAACTAACCAATAACCCAGAGCTCTTGACTCTAGCTGCATATGTATCAAAAGATGGCCTAGTCGGCCATCACTGGAAAGAGAGGCCCATTGGACATGCAAACTTTATATGTCCCAGTACAGGGGAACACCAGGGCCCAAAAAAATGGGAATTGGTGGGTAGGGGAGTTGGGGGGAGGGAATGGGGGACTTTTGGGATAGCATTGGAAATGTAATTGAGGAAAATACGTAATAAAAAAAAGAATATAGCACAATTGAAAACAAAACAAAACAACAAAATAAAAGAAGGTTCAGGAGAAGGAAAGTCACTGTAGATTAGGTTAGTTAATAAAAACATGTCCCTGAGGTCTGGCCAATTACAGTTAAAGGCAACCCAGATGAATCATAATAATTAGTAATTGGGGTTATGGTAGGAAAGTAAATTTAATAGCAGAGAAAGTAGATATCTGCCCAGCTCTTTTGCTTACTATTAACATAAAGGTTGTGTGTATGTCTTTTATCTGGGAACAAAGGCAAAGAATAAATACCAGATTGGCACTAAAAATTTCTACAACACAGAACTTTATAGAAAATCACTTTGAAACTAAAATTCATGTTGCTTCATGGTTTTAGGGGTTTCATTGATAATCACTTGACTTCATTATTACTGAAACAGGGAAGTGAATTATGATACTGAGTGGGGAAGCAGAAAGCAAGAGGTAGGAATCTCAATATAACTCCATGAACGTGCACACAATAACCTTTTTGCACATCTAATTCTACTTCCCAAAAACTACAGAAAAGAGAGAGAGAGAGAGAGAGAGAGAGAGAGAGAGAGAGAGAGAGAGAGAGAGAGAAAGGAAGGAAGGAAGGAAGGAAGGAAGGAAGGAAAGAAAGAAAGAAAGAAAGAAAGAAAGAAAGAAAGAAAGAAAGAAAGAAAGAAAGAAAGAAAGAAAGAAAGAAAAGAGAAAGCATCATCAACAACAAAAGAGGAGTGCTATAGTCTTCAGTACATAACTGTCAGGAGACTATTTCATATCCAAATCATAGCCCCCATTCCCATTATAAGTTAAAGTGAGATGTAGCTATCTACCAGACAAGGAAAACTGGGTACACCTGAAGCGAGGCTGGGAATCAAAAAGGATAGGCAGGCGAGAGAAGAATGAAGCCAAGACAAATATTTCTGATCAAGGCTCAAAGTTTAATTTTCAGCTCTGCATCCTAATGCTATTTTACTAGTTATTGTAAATGTAATAATAAAATGATAGCAGGATGCACTTTACTATGTTTTGATCTAAGAATCTTAGTGACATTAGTGAAGCCTTTCTTTGCCAACACAGCCCTGAAATACAGCTCTTCTTTACACAGCATTGAAGTAAGAATTTGGCTTCAGGATAGCTGACCCTGTAGTTGAGGTCTTTAGGTTCAGTTTCCATTTTCTTACTTTCTTGGCTGTACAAAGCATAATGGGTTCTGCTGTGATTTTACTGCATTTTGATAAGAATGCTTATTTATTTCCTTCTATTTTGAAGATGCCCAGAGGCTTCGTGGTCTATATTTATAAATTTACATGTAGGTCTATTTGTTTAGAAATAAATGAGAAAATAAGTAAAATATAGAGGATGGATACAAACATGTCAGCAGTCAAGTATATTCCATTTTGATTAGTGACTAGAAAACATAGGGAATTTTATCACCTAATTTTCTTGGATCCTTTCTTACTAAATCTTTCTTGACACAAATGATGTGATTTGAGGATTGGTTTTCTTTCCTTTTGTTTTCTGTTTCTTTTCTTTTTCCTTTTTTTTTTTCTTTTCTTTTTGTTTTGTTTTGTTTTTTACATTTCTTCCCTGAAGCAGGATATAATCAAGGCTGTCATTCACTTGAAACACTAACTACAATTTGAACACAAAGGGTCAGGACCTCACTGAAACAGTTATTTATAGTGAAACAGTGTCTGCAAATAGCATCCATTAGGGCTAACGGCCTAGTGTATGAGATGGGAAAAGGGCCTTCCACATAAAAAAGTAATATCCAGATTAGGTGCCAGTTGCTGAAATCAGTGAGGTTAGCACATAACAGTTCCATTTTCTCTCCACTCAGAATCACATAATGCATTCTCTTATCTAAAAAACATTCAAGAGGCCAAAAACAGAGTCTCAGAGATCTGAATAATTCTGGGTAAGGGGGTATTTTTTCATATTTTTTCAAAACACAGCATTTTCTTTTAAATATTTCCATATATTAAGGGATAGCCTAAAGAATATGGATATTTTAACAGCAAGTAATGCTAATATAGGACGTACAGGCTTAAAAATAAAAATTATATTAAGTAATAAAATCATGAACTTTAGTGAATATTGTTGGTATCATTGGCGGAGGCTCCAGAAAGACCACACCAGGCCAAACTATCCCATGTGAGGTTTATTGGTTTATTGCAAGGGGGGAAGAGTAAGGTGATATATATCATATGTCATATATATGTATATGTATATATGTATATATATGTGTATATATACACATATACATATATATGATACATACACACACATACACACACACTCATATGGATGGTGACATGGTCACAAGTAAAGGTGGGAGGTAAGCCCAGTGGATCCTGGGAATATGGTGGCTGTCGTCTTGCAACAGGTGTGTAGGTCTCACCGTCACCTATGTGATGACACAGGTTTCAGAGGTTCTGGTGCCAATATTCCTCCCTTCCTATTATTATAAAGAGAAGAAAAGAGGAGGGGGAAGATGATGATGAAAAGGGAACAAGAGTGCCTTGTCTCTTAGCTCCTTTCTGCTGTCTAGAGGTGTCATTAATTTTTTGATTATAGCTGACTTTTACCATCGGGATCTGCTTAGTAAATGTTTGCATCAGGTTTCCCTGTGGACAGTGGCTCTTCTATGGGCAGTGGCTGGTAATTCTGTAACAGGAGCTGATTAATAGTTTGGTTAGAATTTTTTTGTATTTGTCATTGAAGGAATGTAGAAACAAGATTAATGAGTCAGGGAGCAAATAATAACACCAGGAGGATGACTAGAAAAGGTGGTACAAAAGTGAGGATCCACTTCTATACAGGGTTTTCGAAAATCCCAGCACTGGAGGTCTCATTGTCTCTAAAGTTCTTTTTGTCTGATTTTATTTCTAATTATCCCGGATTGAAACAGCACTCATCTTGAAGGAACAGGCAAAGACCTCTCTCTCTCTCTCTCTCTCTTTCTCTCTCTCTCTCTCTCTCTCTCTCTCTCTCTCTCTCTCTCTCTCTCTCTCTTACTTTTCTTTATATACATTTGAAACACTATCCTGAAAGTTCCCTATACCCTCCCCCTGATCTGCTCCCCTACACACCCACTCCCACTTCTTGGTCCTGGCTTTCCCCTGTACTGTGGCATATAAAGTTTGCAAGACCAAGGGGCCTCTCTTCTCAGTGATGGCCGAGTAGGCCATCTTCTGCTACATATGCAGCTAGAGACACAAGCTCTGGGGTTACTGGTTAGTTCATATTGTTGTCCCACCTATAGTGTTGCAGACCCCTTCAGCTCCTTGGGTGCTTTCTCTAGCTTCTCCATTGTGGTCCCTGTATTCCATCTTATAGATGACTGTGAGCATCCACTTCTGTATTTGCCAGGCACTGGCATAGCCTCATATGAGACAGCTATATCAGGATCCCTTCAGCAAAATCTTGCTAGCATGTGCAATAGTGTCTGGGCTTGGTGGCTGCTTATGGGATGGATCCCTGGGTGGGTTAATCTCTGGATAGTCCATCCTTTCGTCTTAACTCCACTATGTTTATAGCAGCCTTATTTATAAGAGCCAGAATCTGGAAAGAACCCAGATGTCCCTCAACAGAAGAATGGATACAGAAAATGTGGTATATTTACTCAATGGAGTACTACTCAGCTATTAAAAACAATGAATTTATGAAATAGTTGGACAAATGGATGGACCTGGAGGATATCATCCTTAGTGAGGTAACCCAATCATAAAAGAAGTCATTAGATATGTACTCACTGATAACTGGATATTAGCCCAGAAACATAGAACACCCAAGATACAATTTGCAAAACACAAGAAAATCAAGAAGAGGGAAGACCAATGGGTGGATACTTCAAAGACCACCTTCTTTAGCTGTCAGGACATCTAGGCCCTGTCGGTTCTGAAGCACTAAAGAATCAATCTGTTTCTGGATAGTAATCACAGTTTCCTTCATTTTTTGAAGACTGCTTTTTAGCTGGGAAGTGAATACATTTATTATATTGGGTCCAGGAAGGCATTATACCTGCAACTCCAGTACTAAAACCTATAGTTATTCCAGAATCAACCAAGAGAGGCACGACTTGAACTGCCTTCTTATGTTGGCCAGCTATCATATTTAAAACTGGGCTTGGCAGGGGCTCATTCCCCTGGATTCCTCCCAGTTCAGGGAAAAGGAGTACCAATGTGCAAACTCCTGACCTGGGTGCCACAAAGAATTGATGTATTTTAGACTGCAGGGAATTGTGGTAGAGATGATATATCATGGATTTTGGTTCTATTGCAGACTAGGGAGCTTAGTATCCCTACAGAACATATCCCAGAGGTCTTTAAACAGTTTGTCCTGCTAAAGAGAGGGATAGAGGAAAGGTATGGAGTCATGGCAACATTGGAGTCGGGGCAGCTGACAAAAGGTAAAGTAAGGTTACTTGGCAGTATCACCAGAAAGGCTGTAAGTGACCATTTTGAGTTAATCCCAGGGGGTACGCATAACCAGCAGTCTTTAAAGTGAACAGACCTGGTGACATAAAGGACTTGCTATGCCGAGGTCAAGGTATGAAGCAAAAGGGAAAATTACAGGTTTGTGCCATTTATGGGGGGTGCTGTCAAAGAGGTAAGGACCTCAGAGATGTGTTTGATTATCTCCCCTACTTTTCTGATATCTAGTGGTTGGGTAATTGAGACATATTTTCTCTTAATATGGATAATACTTACTGTAGAACTGGGCTGATTTTTATTGTAGAGCTTACTGACAACTCCTGCCTCCCACCTGGAATCCTATGGGTTTTGTAAGTAGAAGAGTGTCCTTTGGTGTTGATAGAAAAAAAAAAAAGACTGGTCCATGATCCTAGCATATGTATCAACTAGACCAATATGAACATACTCATACTCATCTGGCCATTTTCTATAATGATCATATATCTGGTCTAAAAGAAAGCAAGTATAGAAATCATAATATTTAGATGGGATAAAAGATACAGGGAGGATAGCGATTTGGATCAGCTCCTGGCATCCAGCTATGGAGCAGTTTCCTGACACTTTTTTTAAAGACTGTTATCTGTGGGGGTTTCTTGAACTTCAAATCTCCAGATGTAAGGACTACCCTGGGTGGAAACAAACAGCACGGAAAAGATGAGAAACCCATGTCTAATCCAGTCATACAGAGCTTTGCTGCCAGAGTGCTGTCTCATTTTCTGGGATTGGGGACAAGGTGGGTGGTCTCTATATCCTCTGGATTTTAACAGAGCATGGTCCTATTAGGGTCGATGTGTATGAAGAAGAGTTATTTTTTAGGTGGAGGGATGAAAGTTTTGAGGTGAGGCAGGTGGGCCCAATGAGAGAGTTTTGTAGCTCTAGGGATCACAAGAATTACCTTAAAAGGACCCTGCCATTTGGGAGAGAGGGGTGAGAGCTGATGATCTGGAGAGGATAGAAGGACTTGGTCTCCAGTGTTGACAGGTAGTGTACAGGAGACTGTATGTGACCACCATAGATGGTGGTCCTCAAAGTTCCATAGGAGAGAACAGAGGTGGCAAAGTAATGGGGTAAGTAGATGGTCTGGGAGGGGAGAGCATTTAGGTGAAAGACCAGTAGTTAAGATTGGACGTCCATACATGAGTTCAAAGGGTGAGATGAGGAGAGATTGCTTGGGGAGAGCTGATGGCCTGAAAAGAGCCAGAGGTAGGAGTTTTACCCAAGCAAGGCGAAGTTCCTGTGACTGCTTAGCAAGAGTGATTTTTAAGGTTGGTTCTTTTTATCTTACATGAATACTGAGGGTGGTAGGTGATGTAAAAATGCCAGGAGATGTCTAGGGCCTTAGATAGAATTTGAGAAATCTGGGAAGTAAATTCGGGACCATTGTCTAACTACAGGGAGACTGGGACACCAAACTGGGGAATGATCTCTTCAGCAGGAGATCAGAGACTGGCTGAGCCCTTTTGTTAGTTATGAGAAATGTTTCCACCCATCCTGAGAAGTGTCCATCAAGACCAGGAAGTAAGTGGCACTTCTGACAGTGAGCATGTGGGTAAAGTCAAGTTGACAGTCAGTTTCAGGAAGAGAACCTGTAGCCTGATGGGTAGGAAAAGGGATGCTACGATATCTTGAGTTGTAGTGTGACATCTGTCAGAATTTACAAGAAGCAGTAATAGATTTTAAGAAACTTACGTCTTCAGGAGTAGTCTGCAGTTGGATCTTAACAAAAGAAGACAACGTTCAGCTGTTAGGATGAAAGAGATGGTGAAGATAGGACAGAGATTGGCAAGTGTCAGGGAGTGAAGGTAGGGATGTGGGTTGCAGTGTAAGGATGTCCTGGGGAGGATGAGATGAGTCTAAGCCCCTAAGGGCTGCAGCTCTAGCTGCCTCATAGGCTTGATTGTTTCGGTTGGAGACAATAGAGTCATCCTTCTGGTGGGATCTGCAGTGGACAATCCCAACTGCTGTGGGGGGATAGGAGGTCTTTGGCATGGCTATAATGTGGTTTGCATTACTTACTGATCCTCCTTTTGTAGTAAGTAATGTGAGCTCCTTCCAGATAGTGGCATGGGACAGGAGAATATGGAAAGCATATTTGGAATCTGTGAAGATGTTGAGGGATTGTCCCTGTGCTAATTGAAAGGCACGGGTAAGGGCTATTAGTTCAGCCTGTTGGTTAGTGGTGTGAGTAGGAAAGGCCTGTGCCTCCACCACTTTGGTGTCTGATACTATGGCACAATCAGCTTTTCTAGCCCCTTAATATAAAACAAGCTTCCATCTGTATACCAGTTATAAATGACTTGAGGCAGTGTGCCTTCCTGTATATGTGAAGGATGAGGTAATAGTTTCTTTAAATTTTCAGTGCAGAGATAGGGAGTAGTTAATATTAGGTCAAGGATGAAGATTGGAAATATTAACAGGAGAGTATGATTGGAAGGTGAGTGTGGAATCTTCTATTAGCACTACCTGAAAAGAAAGAACTCTGGAGGGATGTAGAGTGTATAAGCCTGTGTAAGTTAGGAGCTGTGTCAGGTTATGAGAAGAGAGGACAGTTATGGGTGACCCCAAGTTTAGGATTTTAGACTCTTTAATGAGTTCAGCAGCTGTTAAGGTATGAATACAAGATGTCCACCCCTAGGTGGTTAAGTCTAGTCTTTTTGACACATATGCTACAGGTATAAAAGAAGGTCCCAGTTGGTGACCTAAGACTTGAAAAGCAAATCCCTCCTTTTTAGTTACACAGAGGGAAAAAGGATGAGTGAAATCAGGGAGAGATAAAGAGAGTAAGTCAGAAGCCAGGGTCTGGCTAAAGAGGTGTGAGAGTCTTTGAATCCGAATGTTGGTATCAGTGGCGGTGGCTCTAGAAAAACAGCACCAGGCCAAACAAACAGTTCCATGTGAAGTTTACTGAGAGGGGAAAAGTCAAGGTGGTAGCAAAAAAAAGAAGAGGGGAAAGAGAGAGAGAGGGGAGGGGAAGGGTGTTCCTCATTTTATATATTTGTAAATATTATATATTTGTATCTCTGTCCTATCTTCACCAACTCTTTCATCCTAACAGCTGAACGTTGTCTTCTTTTGTTAAGATCCAACTGCAGACTACTCCTGAAGACTTAAGTTTCTTAAAATCTATTACTGCTTCTTGTAAAATCTGTCAGATGTTACACTACAACTCAAGATATCGTAGCATCCCTTTTATATATTTGTATTCATACCTTTACCTGTATATATAGGGTGACATGGTTACAGGTAAAGGTGTGAGGTGAGCCCAGTAGATTCTGGGAATATGGTGGCTGTTGTCTTGACAACAGGTAGGTTGATCATGCTGTTTCCTATGTGATGTCATAGATTTCAGAGGTTCTGGTACCAACAAATATTACGATAAAATTCAAGCTATGGTAGATGAACTTATTCTTAAACGATACCATAAAACAGCAATTCTCAGTCTCCATATACTGAGAAAATTAAATGTAATTTCTCAAGTTGTGGTGACCCCACAACCAAAACATTATTTTGTTTCTTCTTCATAACTCTAATTTTGCTAATGTAGTCAATCATAATGTAAATACTTAATAAACAGAATATCTGATACGTGACCATGCAGATAGTATCCCACGGGTTGAGAAAATCTGCCATAAGACATTCAAAATGTGCTGGTACTAATGGGTTCTTTTTGTTATCATAAATAAAGAAGCCATTTCTAAATTAAATAGCCTAAGAATATTATATTCTAGGAACTACTTAGAAATATGACATGGTGCCTATAGTTATGACTAATGATTTTAGCATACTGATTAATATTTATTTTTACTAGCATAAAACTGAAACCAAAGTAATTTAAATGGCATAGTCAAGAATATTTTGCTAGTGAAATCTGTTTTGAAATCAGTAACAAATCATAATGTAAATAAACCTGTAAGAATACATAGATGAAAGGATGCTCAATCCACTGTCAGGGGTTTGTTAAAAATGCACTATGCACAATGTTGTTAAATAAAATCTACCAATAAGTTAGAAAAAATATATATCTACCAAAACCTTAGCACTAATATCTTCCTTGATATAATTTACAAGGAAGAAAGTATTCACATGCCAACTGACTTTTGACACCTTCTGTCTTTTCTTTCTATGAATTAACACACCTAACACCTCATATGCAAAATAATTCAACCATGAACCATAAGAAAATGTCATATTTACATAAGAGCATTATTAGCATATTTATTGCAATTTCACTTAATCAGATTAATGTTTCAAATATTTTTAAAGCTTCAAAGACAGATACTGTAGTAGTAATCACCATTATCTATTAGAAAATTTTATGTGTATTTCTGAAATTATATACAAGAAAATTTCATACATTATTTCTTATATTTCCATGTGCATGTTATTCATGAAAACTTTTACTATCCTTAAATAGATATGAAAACAACTTAGAGTAAAAACTTAAGAGAGGATGAATTTTATTTTTGTCTCCTAGTATGAGTGTATTCTGATAAGGGAGTTGCTGCAGTGTGAGCCATTTGGATATATTTGGTAGTCTATAAACGTTGGTTTCTGAATGTTTCACCAATACCATCAGTTTTCATCTCTTACATTTGTTATAAGGAACAATGTTTTAGATCTTAGTCGAAGAGAGTGGTTCTCCTCCTTAGAGGCAGTCACAATACATCATTCCAGACATATAGTAGCTATATTCTAATTCTCCATGTTTCTGTTTCCAACTTCGTAGTGGAAAACAATAGTACTGTTCTTATTTGAGGGCCTATACTACATATTAGCACGGATATATTCTGTAGTGATAGGTGCTAGGCAGAAGAGTGGTTATTTTCAAACTTGTTTGGAAGTGCACACAACTACTATATTATGGCCACAACTTCTTATATACATGTGTTTGTTTTGTCTGTTTAAAAATGAAAGTATACTACTTGATAGGGTGAGATATGCACAATCTTATATGAAAAATAATAGAGTAGAAAAACAAAAGTAATTCACTATATAGCATGCAATTAGAAGTAAAATACTAGAGAAAAGTTGATAATTTGATGTTAAAAATGTATATGTAAGATTCTGGCTTCATTTTTAGTATCATAGAAAATTGAGTTCTTTTAATCACTTCACTTTCTATTGTTTTTGTTCTGGCATTTTGATATGATTTATAAGAATAAAAATGTTTAAAACTTTCTTGATTTGGAGAGTTGTGCATTCAGTTACATCACTTTCATAGTGATGACTTTTGATTACAGAAAGACTGAGAACTCTTCTGAGATCTTGAAAAGCATCCTGTGGACCATAACATCACCAACTTTTACTGGTATGTGCAATAGTATATGCACCAAGTAAAAACACTTTTTAAGGAAATAGCTACATTTGCAGCAAAATATAATACTTTGAGGTGTTATCAAGAAAGATTGTTCAAATAAATACAAAGCACAGGAAAAAAAAAAAACACTAATCATTTAACTGAACAAAGCTCAAGTACATGAACCAACTATAGCCATCCATTACATCACTGCTGGACAGAATATGTAGTTGCTAGAAATTAACAGAAAGAAATTCAGACTTTGGCTCTGCTTGAAGCTTAGCAAGCATCATCTAATTTTGTTTCTTATAATTTGCTTTCATTTTCTTATAGGCTAATTTGGGGTATTAATTAATTTATCACGAGGATAGAAATGTATTTTTATCACATTCTCCAGATATCTATGCATTTCATAGACACCTCATTCTTATTTGCAATAATCAAGAGTGGAAGATATTTATGAGAAAATGATTGAAAAAAACTAGATAATACAAAAAAGGCATCATTTATAGTTTCTTTGTAAAAGAGGCATATTGTCATATGTTTGTAGTAACACATAAAAGTGCAAGTTGAGACCTATTAAAATTATATCCAAATGAAAAGGGAAAGACAAATGTATGAGAAATGGAAATGTCCTACTCAGATGAAAGGGAAAGTGCCAAGGTAAAGCTAAAGTCTGCATTCCAACTGAGAACAGTTATAGCAAACATCCAAGAGGGGCAACATCTCTGCACACGTTGATAGTTACAAATGCAAACAAAAGAGGAGTGTAGGGCTGATAACAGAGTAGAGTGAGCATGATTAGATCAATTCTATTAAAAGCTGTGAAAGACAATAAATGATTCAGGAGAAGTAATCTGCATCCAGGTTTGCTCAGTAAGCCACTGGAGGGCTTTGTCAAAATCTTTTGACAAGCTAATTAAAAACAGACAGTTATGCAGCATTTGGTGTTTACCTTTGTGAAAAGAATCAACCCATCTTCAAGTTCCTTTATTCAAATTTCCTCCACTATCTTGTCATGTTGACCTTTATGGTACAATATCATGAATAAACTGCATATTCATCAAGACAGCTTTGATGTCACTGTGAAAATAAAATGTCACCTGGAAAGAATTTTTAACCAGTGTTTAGCTCAATGAAGAAAATGTTCATTGAGTATTGAATATGTACTGTACCTTTTACAAGTATTATATCAATAATAAATGATTGCAGCCTTTGAAGAAATAATGATATATCAAAATATGTAGTCTGAATTTTTCATGGTTTCATTACTCTTCAAATGTTTTTTTCAAAGTTAAAAGGTTAAATTTTCCAAAAAAGCATTTCTTTTCATAATGCTCAGTTTCTTTCAGAAATATATGCTCACAACCTGTACACCTTTGAAGGTTTTTAAAATAAAGACAGTATAAGGTAAAATGTTAATTCTGTTTTGTAGCTGTTTTTCATACATACTGTAGAAACACCCTGCAGTGGTACCATAGGATATGCTGATGCCTCAAGGCTAGTATAGTTTGTATTTTCCCTGGTGCTCAGAAAATTGGTAGAAACTGAAATGAAGTATTCTTTATGCCCATTCTGTCCTTCAGGGCTAGTTTTGCTTTAACAAAGTTCTTCTATCTAATGATTTAAAGTAGGTCATTTTTTGAGCAGCCCATCATCTACTAAGGCTCAGAAAGAAGCTAGCAAGTAGGGCCAGCCCAGCAGCTGTGCCTTACAGAAAATTGTATTGCAGAAAATCATATATTTTGGAAAATATATGATTTAAATACACACACTTTTTTGTGTAAATTGTCAGAGCATTATTCTCGAGCATTGTTCTTGATGCTCATTCTGGGGCCTTGTGGGACCCCAAGAGTATCATGTCTGATCCCTACACACACACACACACACACACACACACACACCTGCTGGGGGTGAAACCATTGGAGATCCTTAAACAATTCAGCTTACAACCCTGTCTGACTACCCATCCTAATTGAATCTGCCTGCCACCCCAGTTGTGTCTGACTGAGACATAAACTTCAGAGAATTCCCCATGCCTGACATAGCATGCAGAGTGAGATCTTCCTGATGTATATCCAAGAGAAGAAGATACCCTTACTTATACTCTCTGGCCCACAGCTACCCCCACCTTCCCCCAAAGTGCCAATACTATCAGGATTTTCCAGCTGACATTAGAGAAATTCAAATGCCTAAAGGACAGCATAAGATCACAACAAGATACAAGTCAATATGGCACCACCAGAGCCCAGCTCTCCTGCTACAATAAACCATGGATATTCTAATGAAACTGAAGCAGATGAAGAGGATCTTAAATAAATCTTATAAAGATCATAGAAAACATGGGTAAATCTATTAAGAAAATAGAGAAAAATACCTTCAAACAAGTAGAGGCATTTATGAAAGAAGCAAATAAATATAAAGAAAGATAGAAAATACAATCATAAAAGGGACATTAATAAAATTATGCAAAATATGAAAAAGGAAATGAAAGCAATAAAAATAAAAACACACACAAACTGAGGCAGTCATAGAGATGGAAAACCCAGGGAAGAGAGCAGGAATTACAGATAAAAGCATCACTAACAGAATGCTGGAGCCTGAAAAGAAATCTTAGGTGTTTAAGCTACAGTAGAAGAAACTAATATATCAGTCAAACAAAATGCAAAATCTAAAAACAAGGCACAAAACATCCAGGAATATTGGGACACTATGAAAAGACCAATCCTAAGAATAATAGGAAGTGAAGAGGCAGAAGATTCTCAGCTCAAAGGCACAGAAAATATCTTCAACAAAATCACAGTAGAAATCTTTCACTAACCTAAAGAAAGAGATGCCTAAAAGGTAGAAGAAGCTTACAGAACATCAAATAGAGTGGACCAGAAAAGAAAATCCTCCCACCACATAATAAACCAAACAGTAAATATACAGTACAACAACAACAGAAAAATTAAAAGCACAAGGAAAAGGCCAAGTAGCAGGTAAAGGCAGACATATCAGAATTATACCTGATTTCTCTTCTGAAATGCTAAATACTAGAAGGGTCTTGGAAGATGTCTTGCACAGCCTAAAGGACCACAGATGTTGCCTCAGACTACTATATCCAGCAAAATGTTCAATCACCATCGAGTAAGAAACCAAGATATTCCATGAGAAAGTGAAATTCAAACAGACATCCCCAATACTGGAAAGGCAGCTCTGTAGGACCACTAGAGCACTGCAGGGAAGGAATCTGCTTTCCTCACCTCCCATACTGCAGACCTGTATGTTGTGTGTAATTTTAGAAATCCACTCTAGTTCCAGCTAGGCTTTGGGACTACCAGCCACCTGTCTGCTAGCTAAATCTTTTCCCACCAGGAGCTCCTTTCCAGCTGTGTTCCAAGAACAGCTGCCACCATGCTGCCAGCTTGAGTTTTCCAGCATCAGGTGCCCATGATTCCTCCTTCCTGAAAGCTCCTCCAGAGCACTTTCCATATGTCAAGGCTAGTTCCACCAAGCTGCCAATGACCACCCTGTTCTCAGCTTCCACACTAGCTCTCCTGGTCTCTTCTTGATGCTTGCCTGGTACTGCAATAGTCTTCTCATTCAGCTCCCTTTAGCTCTGTGGAAGGAAAACACTAGAAACCTTTATATTTTAAAACTGACTAGATAACTCAAAGGCTGGCCAAAGAATATCCTGCCCCATCCTTCTTGGCCTTGGCAGTTGCCTGCTGAGGCTACAAAGTATTGGTGCCCCAAGAGACCTTCATGACTGTAGCGTCTTATCTGCTTCCAGCCTGGTCTGTCTCCCAATCCTCTGTTTTTTTTTTCTTCCTGTCCTGCCTGGAAATCTCACCTTATCTTTTTCCCAGTGATTATATTCTGATGTTAACAATTAGGGAAACTCCCGATCTGTTCATAGCAGCCTTATTTATAAAGGCCAGAAGCTGGAAAGAACCCAAATTTTCTTCAACAGAGGAATGGATACAGAAAATGTGGTATATTTACACAATGGAGTATTACTCAGCTATTAAAAACAATAAATTCATGAAATCCTTAGGCAAATGGGTGGAACTAGAAAATATCATCCTGAGTGAGGTAACACAGTCACAAAAGAACACACATGGTATGCACTCACTGCTAAGTGGATATTATCCCAAAAGCTTGGAATACCCAAGATACAATTCACAGACCACATTAAGCTCAATAAGGAAGACCAACTAGCAGAGACTGAAGGAAAGACCATCCAGAGACTGCATCTCCTGGGGATCCATCCCATATACAGTTACCAAAAGCAGACACTATTGTGTATATCAAGAAACGTTTGCTGACAGGAGCCGGTTATAGCTGTCTCCTGAGAAGCTCTTCAAGAGACTGACAAATACAGAGGTTAATGCTCACTCCAACCATTTGGCTGAGCACAGAGTCCCCAATGGAGGAGTTAAAGAAAGGACTGAAGGAGTTGGGTTTGCAACCCCTTAGGAAGAACAACAGTATTAATCAACCTGAACCCCACCCCCCAGAGCTCCCAGCTACTAAACCACCAACCAAAGTGTACACATGGAGGAACCCATAGCTCTGGACGTATATATAGCAGAGGATGGCCTTGTGGAGCATCAATTGGAGGTGAGTTCCTTGTACTGTGAAGGCTTGATACTCCAGTATAGGGGAATACCAGGATGGTGAGGCAGGAGTGTGTGGGTTGGTAGTGCAGCACTTTCACTGAAGCAGGGGGAGGGAGGATGGGATAGGGGGGTTGGGGATGGAAAACTGGGAAAGGGAGTAACATTTTAAATATACATAAATAAAATATCCAATAAAAAAAGAAGGGAAAAAGTGAACTAAACACAACTAATAGGAGTATATTGCATGAAATAAACTCAAGGTTGAAATCAATCAATTAGAAACAAAGAGTACACTACAAAGAACAGACTCTGAGAAAATCAACAAATTAGATCAACTCTTAGGTGAACTAACTAGAAGTCAGAGAGACAGTACGCAAATTAACACAATCAGAAATTGAGTGAGAGATGTAACAAAGGACATTGTGGAAAATCAGAGAATTCTGAGGTCTTATACTAAAAGCCTGTATGCCAGAACATTAGAAAATCTAAGTAAAATGGATGTTTTTTCTAGACAGGTACCAATTACCAAACTAAATCAAGGTCATGTGAAGTGTCAAAATTGTCCTATAAATTCCAAGTAAACAGAAGCAGTCATTAAACATCTCCCAAACAAAAGAGTCCTGGGCTAGAGGGTTTTAACACAGAATTCTACCAGACTTTCAAAGAAGAGCTAATGCCAATGTTCCTCAAACTATGCCACAAAATAGTAGCAGAAGGAACACTGCCAAACCCATTCTATTAGGCCACAGATACCCTGATATAAACCATGTAAAAACTTAACAAAGAAGGAGAATATCAGATAAATTTCCCTTATGAATATAGATGCATTAATACTCAATATAATTCTCTCAAACTGAATCCAAGAAAACATCAAAGATACCACCCACCATAATCAAGCAGGCTTCATCAAAGGGATGCAAGGATAGTTCAACATATGAAAATCCATCAATGCCATGTAGCATATAAGCAAACTGAAAAAAAAAAAACAAAAATCAAATAAACAAACAAACCAAAACATGATCATCGCATTAAATGCCAAAATAGCAAAATTCAGAAAAACTTTCATGTTAAAAGTCTTAAAGAAAGCAGGGATACAACAGGCATACCTAAAAACAATAAAGGCAATATACAAGAAGCTAATAGCCAATATCAAATTAATTGAAGAGAAAATTAAAGCATTTCCACTAAAATTTGGGGTAAGACAAAGTTGTTTTCCCCCCTCCTCTTTTCAATACAGTGCTTGAAATTCCAGCTAGATAATAAGACAGGTAAATGAGATGAAGGCTATACATAGGAGTTAAATATCACTATTCACAGACAATATTATACATAAGTGATTACCAAAATTTTACTTGGAAAAATTCTATAGCAAATAAACACCACCAACAGAGCCACTAGATTTCAAAATTAACTCAAAGAAATCATCAGTAGCACTCCTTTACACAAGTGATAAATAGGATGAGAAAGAAGTTAGGAAAACAGTACCCTTCACAATAGCCACAAATTACATACATTATATTGATGTAACTTTCACCAAGCAAGCTAAAGACCTGAATGACAAGAACCTCAAGTCTATGAAGAAAGCAATCAAGAAAGATATCAAAGGTTTTAATTTCTCCATTGTTCATGAATTTATAGGATTAATATAACAAAAATGGGCATCTTGCCAAAAGCAATCGACAGATTCAATGTAATTCCTATCAAAATTCCAAAATAATTCTTTACAGATCTTGAAATAAAATTCTTAACTTTATATAGAAAAAAAAATTTCTGGATAGCTAAAACCATCCTGAACAATAAAAGAAGTCCAGGAGATATCACCATCTCTGACCTAAAGCTGTACTACAGAGCAGTACTAATAAAAAGTGCAGGGTATTTGTATAGAAACAGACAAGGTGGATCAATGGAATTGAATCAAAGACCCAGAAATAAACCCACATATCTATGGATATTTGATTTTTTACAAGTGAGTCAAAGACATACAATGGGAAAGGAAGAACATGTGTAACAAATAGGGCCGATTTAACTGGATGTCTGGCATGTTGAAGAATGCAAATTGAACTGTATTTATCACCCAGCACAAAACTCAAGTAAAAGTGGATGAGACTTATACATAAAACCATGCACAGTTAATCTAACTGAACAGAAGGCAGAGAATAGCCTTGAACTCAATGGTACAGGACATAGCTTCCTCAAAAGAGTTCCAATGGCTCAAACATTAAGTTTAAGAATGAATAAATAGGACTTCATGAACCTGAAAAGCTTCCATAAGGCAAAGGACACTCATTATTACAAAGTGACAGTTTGCAGATTGGGAAAAGATCTGCACCAACACTCCATCTCACAGAAGGCTAATATCTAAAAATACATAAAGCACTCAAGAATGGTGTTAGACACCAACAATCCAAATATCCCAATTAAAAATGGCACAGAGAAGTAGAGGATTCTCAACAGACAATTTCAAATGGCCAAGAAGCACTTAAAGAAATGTTCAATGTCATTAGTAATCAGGGAATGTAAATTGAAATAACTCTGAGATTATAGCTTACACTCATCAGAATGGATAAAATAAAAAAATAAATAAATCAAAGGATAATATATGATGGTAAGGTTGTAGAACAAGGGGGACACTCCTCCACTGATGAATCTAGACAAACTTGTACAACTATTCTAGAAATCAATTTGGTGATTTCTTAGAAGATTGGGTATATTTCTATCACAAGACCCAACTCCTGTGCATATACCCAAAATGCTTCACCATCCCACAAGAACAGTTTATCTACCATGTTCATAGTAGTTTTAATTGTATTAGTCAGAAATTGGAAATAATGTCTCTCAACTGAAGATGGATACAGAAAATATGGTACATATACACAATAGAATATTACTAAGCCATTAAAAAAAGGATGCCATGAGTTTTGCAGGCAAGTACAAGAAACTGAAAATACCACCCTTAGTGAAATAACACAGACCCAAAAGAACATGCAGGGTATGTACTCATTTATAAAAGGATATTAGCAATAAAGTATAGAATAGCTCTGTGATAATCAAGCCCTAAAAGGACAGCTGTGTCTGACCTTAGTGGGAGAGGTGTGCCTAGTCTCCAGGGACTTGTGCAGGTCTGGAAAGGAAAGTTTGACACACAGACGGGGGCCTTCCCTGTCTCAAAAGAGAAGAGAAAAGAGGAACTTTTGAGAGGGGTTACTGAGAGGAGAGGAAGAGCTTATATTGTGTTGTAAATACAATTAAATAAATGTAATAAAAAAGTGTCATCATAGTTTGTATGATGTGTTAGAAAATGCTTTCGAATAGATACAGGAGCATAAAATCAACTTACTGAATGTTATCTTTGAATATTTTAGATGTAGTAAGAATTGATTGAGATAGGATTACTACTTAAAATAGTAATATGTATATGTTCTTTGCCTTGACTCTTCATTATAAACTGGAGATGATAAAACAGCCCAAAATAACATTCTCACATCATCTCTGTACTTTATCTCTCTGTTGTTTCCATTGTATAGACTAGAAGACAACACTTTCTGAGTGCTTGTTCCAAAGCTAAGTACTTGGCAAACTTGGACTTGATAGTTCCTCTTGCCCTTATAAGGCAGATGTAGCCCTTGTTTGCACTGTGCAGTTAAGGGAATATTGAGGCATCGAGGTAAAATTCTCAGGTTTAAATCATTCCACAGAGAGGTGAGAATCCTAACTAGGCCTATACTCTTTTTACACATTGCTCTCTCTCTCTCTTTTTTTTTTTTATACAGCTGACGGTAATTCTTTTTTTTTTAAATATTTTTTATTACATATTTTCCTCAATTACATTTCCAATGCTATCCCAAAAGTCCCCCATACCCTCCCACCCACTCCCACTTTTTGGCCCTGGCGTTCCCCTGTACTGGGGCATATGAAGTTTGCAAGTCCAATGGGCCTCTCTTTCCAGTGATGGCCGGCTAGGCCATGTATTGATTGCTCTTAATTAATCTGAAGGTATGCCGATGAGCATTTATACTGAGATAGATTCAATCATGTTTCATTTTTATTTTAGCAAAGTGATATATGTCCATAGGTTGATGAGCTTTAATAATAAATGATGCCTTATTTCCACTGAATAAAAATAGCTACGTTTTATTTATTTCCTATCTCCATAATCCTTAAAAATAATAACCTGCTTATCTTTTTCTGTGGCTGAAAATGGGACTCCAGGTGCCTTGCCTTCTGTGTAAAGACTTTACTAATACAGTTCTATCACCATACTCTCATTCTTTTAAAATATATTTTATTTAACACTTGATACTTTTATACAGCTATCAATTGCCAGCAGGTTCTCTGCTATAAATGAGACTTCATACCTCTCTCCTAAATTTCATCTGACCTTGCTTGTTCCAGGTCTTTTGTATGCTGTCAAAATCCCTGAGAGTTCATAAGTGCTCATTATTTTTAACTCTGTAATATATTCTGCTTGTTAAAGAGGAGTTTCTGCTTTTATGCTGTATTCTTATGTGCACATCCACTTCTGCCATCTCTCTAATGTTATTTAATCATTTTTGTTCAATTAGTATTCACATGACATCCTTTGGCATAAATCTCTTGTCTAGATAAGCTACAGAGATTGCATTTTCATTCCTATACGACATTTATTTGCCTCAATGTTGTTAATTGCCAGAATCTATTTTCTTAGATGTTTAGGTACATTCCACTAAGTCTCTGTCAATATCCCTTATACTATAATTTGCTTGAAATATATTAAACTTCATACTACTTATTTCAAGTGTTTCTTTTTTTTTTTTTTTTTTTTTTTTTTGGTGCATGGAGCTCTCCTTGCCTTGCTGCATCAATCTAACCTCTCTAAATTTATTGACCAGACAACCTTCTTACCATGATACAGGTAAACTGCCTCATCTCTCATTTTGGCTTGGTTCTCCTCCATAATAAAAAATAACTATCCTGTGAATATATACTAACATATATGCCCTGACATTGAGCATATCATATCATGAATTTTATAGAATATTTAAAATATATTATGTAAAAAACTGATCTTACTTCTGAATCTATGTTACACACATACAAATGTTCATAATAGACCTCATATTTTTATATTCTCCTTAATTCACACACACACACACACTCAATTTGTGTACGCACAACTTGTGCTCCATGGGAAAGTAATACAAGATCATTGCAACTCTGAGACGAAAATCTAAAGATTCAAAAGACTGGCATTTGGGGATGGTGGCAACTCATAAGAGAGCTATTTAGATCCATGGACTAACATGAAAGCTAACCATTGTTCAAAAATCTACCAACAACAAAACTAAAACTGAAAATCTCATAATAATACAGGATCCTAATAATATGATATCATATGCATATGACAGCATCAAAAAGAGAAATAGGTCCAATTAGTTTAACCAAACCTATAAAAGTAGAACAATAAAAAAATAAGTTATCAAGATCTATCAGATACATCTACCATATAAGAGATATTGCCATCAATTATGAGATAAGCTTTCTGATGCATCCAATGATGATGAAAATTATCTATACAGTATAATATATTTGCCTGATACTCAAATAAAATACCATCACAACCGAAACTTATCAAAAAGAGTTTATTTTGGTTTATGGTTTAAAAGGTATAACAATCCATGATTTCATGGAGGCTGGGAATAGACAGTAAGAACATCCATCATGAACTACAAGCAGCAAACAGAGAGCCATCAAGGAATGGAGGATTTCTTTTATTTTTTTACTTATTTATTTATTTTTTATTTTAATTATTTATTTATTTACTTATTTATTTTGTTTTTTTTTTTCGAGACAGGGTTTCTCTGTATAGTCCTGGCTGCCCTGGAACTCACTCTGTAGACCAGGCTGGCCTCGAACTCAGAAATTCGCCTGCCTCTGCCTCCCAAGTGCTGGGATTAAAGGCGTGTGCCACCACCACCAGGCTGCCTGTTCTATTTTAAAGAGAGACAGAATATGGAGTAAATCTGGATGGAAAAGTCAGTGGGAAAGGACATAGAGGAGAAGATGGAGGGGAAATTGTATTCACAAGATATTGTATGAGAAAAAATAACTATGACTAGTGAAAAGGGAAAAGTTGGGTAGTGGTAGTTTGTGTCTTTCATACTAGAACTCTGGAGACAGAGGCAGGAAGATTTCTGAGTTTGAGGCCAATATGGTCTGCAGAATGAGTTCCAGGATAGCCAAAGGAACAAAAGGAAACACGTTTTTGAAAGCAAAATAGATCTCAAAAGTATTAACAAGTTGAAGGGCACAAGTGAGGAGGATGCCTCAATCCCACTTGGGAAGGACAAGAAAGAAATCACAGGAGAAGGGAGGGAGGGACCTGGGTGGGAAAGAGAACAGGGAGGGGAAGAGGGGGACATGATCAGGTATTGGGTGGAGGGGAACAGGACTGAAGCCTTGAGGACCAGCAGAAAGAATCTAAGCTGTCAACCTCAGGAGGTTGGAGGTAGGGGGACCCTCTAGAATATTCCAGAGACCTGGGATGTAAGAGACTATCAGGACTAAAAGGGGGGTATCTTAGATGAAAAGCCTACAGTGGGGAAAGGGGACTTGTAGAGCCCATTTCTAGCTGAAAGACAGGGCATGTAGTCAGGGATGGGGTTGCCATTCCACAATCAAAACTCTGACCCTTGATTGTTCCTGTCTAAAAGAACTGCAGGGATGGAAATGGAGAGAAGCCCAAGGAAAACAAGGTCCAGTGACAGACCAAAGTGGGATCCAGCTCAAGGGGAGGTACTAAGGCTGACATTATTACTGAGGCTATGGTGCACTCACAAAAGAGGACCTATTATGGCTGTCCTCTGAAAGATTCAACAAGCAGGTGAAAGATTAAGATGCATATATTTACACCCAACAAATGGAAAGAAGCTGCTGACCCCTGTGGTTGTATTTGGGAAAAGCTGGAAGTGGGGTGAGACTTTAGGAGGAACAGCAGTCCCAACTAACCTGGACCTCTGAGATCTCTCAGACCCTGGGCCACCAACAAGGTAGCATATGCCGGCTGATATGAGGCCTCCAACACATATACAGCAGAGGACTGCTGGACTCAGTCAAAGAAGATGCACCTAACCCTCAAGAGACTGGAGGCTCCCGGAATTGGGGAGGTCTGGTGGGGTTGAAGGCCGGGGTGAGGGCATCCTCATGGAGACATGGTGAGGAGCTAAGAGATATGGACTAGACAGAGGGTAGACCAGAAGTGGGATACAATCTGGACTGTAAAAAATGATTAAATAAAATTAAAAATAAATAAATAAAAGCAAACAATACATGAATGAATAGAAGGAGAAAACATATTGATATCATTGGAGATATGATGGAATGCTCAAGGAATGGTACTACTCTTGCAGAGGACCCACGCTTGGTTTTCAACATCCACATTAGGTAGTTTATCATCACCTGAAGTCTCCATTTCTGGTGTCTATGAACACCTGTACTCATGCGTGCATATCCACTTACAAACATGCACACACACATAGATACACACACACATACACATATACATGAATAAAACATAGTAAATTTTTGAAAAGAAAATCTATATCAAGGGTTAAATTGCCACTATTGGCTAATTACATAAATGAACTAGAAGGAAGTAGTATTACATAAAGTTGTATGGACAACAATGTCAGCTCTGACAGAAGGAAGGCAGGAGTTTGGCCTTGTAATTCAGTAGTGAAAAGCAACAAAGGCATTAAGGTAATAAAGATACACTAAACGAACTGAAATCATTATCTTAGAGGAAATATTTCTATGAAATAAATAAGTGATTTCAAAGATATTTAGCACCTATATCATGTCTTATGTAGATTTGATATAAAATGCTGTACATGAAGAAGGAGCTCACTGAGAATATTTTCTAAGAGGTCACTAAGGAATCTTTCAGTCACAGAGGGCAAAAATTCTCTATTTAGATTAAGTCTCTGAAGAAAATGAAAGGATATCTATAAATACCCAGAAGAAAAATATATATAAAACACAGTTAAATTTTAACTCATATTAAATGTAATTTATATGTGAAAATGCAGATGATAGTTGCTAATAGATACAGAACAACTCATGAGGAACCATTCGCTGAATTTCCTCTGATGAAATTCTCCTACACTCAACATGTGGGTAAGGTTTTGCCCCGAAACTTTATAACCACCATCACCATCTTAGTATCAATAAGCACATGTAGAATATGAATAAATGTAAAATTAGTGAGAATGACTGAAAACAGTGACAAATGAGAAGCAATGACCATCTCATTGTATACTGCCGAGCTTGAATATGGTTACAGTTGAAAAAAAGGAATATGTTGTATGATATTTATGATATTTCACAAAAAGCAGAAAATTGTGAAAAGGAAAACAGGAAAATAAGACGAGTATTGACTTCCCCATCCTTTAAAGTATAGAGTCATTTTTTATAAATAAAATTTAAATTGGAAAAAATATTTTCAGATTTCTGCTGTCTATCACAATATTTTGTTCTGAATTTAAAGATTATTTTAGACATTTCAATTTTGTCCTTAAGCAAAGGATGCATTTATTTATACTTTAATTTTATCTAATTTCTTTTTGTCCTCAGTGGTCAAGATATTGCATGTCATACTTTTAAATAAAATTCATATTCATTTTAAGGAAATATTATTTAATATATCAGTTAACATTTCAGTACATCTGACCAGAAACAAATTAGAGGGATTTCTGATACCTTTTCCTTCAAAAAAAACATATCAATGAGAATGTAAAAGATTATATATATATAAATTGTAACATTCAAATTCATTTTATATTTCTTAATTTTAAATAAATTATACATGATATTCACATATAAATATTATAAAGTCATTCTGCTCAAAAATTAGAAACTTACATAATACTAATGTTTTTGTAATATGAATTTACCACTATGACTCTAGGTGCCCAATTAGGGATAACTGGCCAAAGCACAAAAAGGAAGAACTTTGGGTCTAATATGTTGTTCTAAGTTAGTCCTCTATCATACAAATATCTATGAAAGAATTTTTGTCACGTATTTAATTTAAGGCAAAGGAAGAAATCTTTGTGCTGTATAATTCTAACAAGGATGCTTTTGATTCTGCCAAACTTTACAGAGTCTTTAATATCCAAATTCCTAAAAGCCCATTTCTGTATTTATTATTAATCCATATGGTACATAAATCTCTTGTGGGTTTTTTAGCCTATTGCTTGAGCACTACTCCTGGCGAAAGGAAACCAAATATTCAGAACTGTTTCACCTACTGGAAAAATGTACTGTGAGTGAAGCCTTGGATCTGGCCAGCTATTGTGATGACCTTTGCACTGATACTAACGTCAACACTCGATTCCAAGTCGTCTGTATTAAAGCAAACACTGTTACATCTGTACTTTAAAATCTTCAATGAATATTGCATAGATATATATACACACACACACACACAAAACCTCATTAACAGATACAACAGATACATGGTTATGTTATCTACCTAAATAACAGGTATGTTATGAAGGCACTTCTAGAGGTTTCCTATTTACAGGCTTTTGCAACACAGGTAGAGTTGCTTATATAGGATCACAATCATAGCAACTCCATTGTAAGGTCTTAAGAATTCTCTCTCTCTCTCTCTCTCCCTCTCTCTCTCTCTCTCTCTCATTCTCTCTCTCTTTCTGTATGTGTGTATGTGAGTTTGCATGTGTGTATGTGTGTATGTGTGAGTATATATGTGTGTTTGTATATATACATACATATATACATATATATGTGTTATATAGTATATATCTATATGTGTGTGTGTGTTTGTGCAAATGTATATGTGTGTGTTTGGATATGTGTGTGTATGTGTATGTGTAGTTACATATTTATATGTTTGTATGTGTATGTATGGGTTTGTGTGTGTATGATTGTATGTGTTTGCATGTGTTTATATGTGTATGTGTCTGCTATTTTCTCTACATCACATTGGTATATTTTTTAAAATTGCAAATACTTTTTTCATACAATTAATTCTGATCTAGGTGTTCCCTCACCTAACTAATCTAGATCCTTCCTACCCATCTAAATCTATATCTTTTCTTTCGGGAATAAAACAGGCATCTAAAACAATGAAAAAAGGAAAGAATAGAAAAACAAACAAAGCAAACAAACAAACATAAAAGCCAATAAACAAGAACAAGAAAGATAGACACAAAAACTAAGAAGTTCTCACAGCAAAAATTTCAAACACAAAATTTGAAACCATAATAGACTAGCAAAATTTCTCTAAGTAAGAAAATTCTCATCGTATTATGGGGCACAAATTTTTCAAAAACATAAATGAGCTTGCGTGTGTGTGTTGGAGGAGGGTGGGAGGCCTGCTCCAAAAGTAGCTAGTATATGCAGTAAGACTTCATTGGAGAACATTATTTTTTTTTCTCTATGAGAACTTGTCAATGGAAGTAGCTTCTAGGTTAAGAATAGGAGTTATGTCTATTTCTTCTCTCAGTTCTGAAATCCTATCTGCCTAAGGCCTGTTACAGGCCTTGGGCACACTGCATATAGCTCTGTGAGATCATATGCGTCTCAGTCTTCCATTTGGAAGGCCTTGTATCTTTGGTGTCCTCCATCTCCTCTGAATCTGAAGTCTTTCTGCCTCCTTTTCCACTTAATTCCATCAAATGGAAGAAGGCAGGTTTCATATGTAGTTACTATGCAGCTGGATTTTAGTTTTACTATCCATCAAAGCAGTTGCAGCTAGAAAACCCTCTGTGGGATACTGCAAGAGGGAGATTCCAAGCTGCTGACATGCCTTTCAGGTCCTATACTATTGGTCCTATTCCATACTGTATTTTTTTGAAAGGAAAAAAGAAAGGGGGACAAAATATGCAGAAAATGTTAAAACAAAAACAAAACAAAACAAAGCAAAACAAAACAAAACAAAACAAAACAAAACAAAACAAAACAAAACAAAGCCTTTTCAAGTTTTGGTTTCATCCTTTGTGTCCTGGGTGGAGAGACAGAGTATAGGAACACAACCATGACCAGGAGATAGCAACACAGAGGTAAGTTTGGTTAAGATCTAAAATTTCTCCATAAGAACCTGAAGCCACTTGCAGTTTTAGAACTACTGGGGAATTTGAGTTTTCCTTACCACCTCCCCAGGCCCTTTTGCCTATTTTTTTCCCATTTCCTGTCAAAATAAAATAAGTATATAAAAAAGCAAAAAACAAAATTAAATAAACAACAAAGGAAAACCCTATATTGTAATAAACATATTTTCCCGAAATTCATGTCAAGTAGAATACAACCCTTAGAGTTAGATTTTACTTCAAATAAAATTTACTCAGATTGTTCAGATTGAGTCACAGAGCAATTCTTTGAGGTTAACTTCAGAGCACAGACAGCATTTTTGTTCTAAAATATCTTGTGATTAGAAGTGAACTTTGGGATACTATGAGCTAAGCAAGCAGTTTACCATCTACCCACAGACTTACCTCAAATACCCATATTTAACATATTAGTAATATGAAATTTGAGTAACTAAGACAATACATGTTAAAAATATTCCAATATTTATATTTATAGATTTTATTTTGACAATATAGTTATTAAAATGTTAATAAACAATTTGAATAATGAGTTACTATCAATTTGTCAAGGGGCTTTATGTTCAATAAACACATGAATATAAACGTGTGTATAGAGATATATGAGTGTGGTAATTTTATTACATTTTCAGCCACAAAATCTGAATTTTTTTATAAATAACTTAAAATCAAAAGAAAATATTTGCTGGGCAGTGGTGGTACATGCCTTTTATCCCAGCACTTGGGAGGCAGGTGTATTTCTGAATTCGAGGCCAGCCTGGTCTACAGAGTGAGTTTCAGGACAGCCAGGGCTATACAGAGAAACCCTGTCTCGAATAACCAAATAAAAAAAGAAAATATTTAGAATGAAATTCCACATATAAAGTCATTTTACTTGAAACCAAATCTTGTTTAGGACACTTTATAGAACACTGCAGGGCAGTTGTGTTGGCTAATTGAACACTTTCAGGTTTCTTGTGTGTAATAAAGAAAGAATAATAGATCTAAACTGAAAAGTTTCTTTCATAAACATACATTGAACAGTTATAAAGTTTAGCTTTTACTACTTTCATGTCAGAAATCATGTTAAAAACCTATAACGTGAGTTATTTAAGAGCTCATCACTGTCTCTTTTGTTTATACCTAACATAGTATAATAAATGGTGGTTCCCATACCGGATACTCAAAGAAAACAATATTGTAAAAACTATCTTTATGTATAACAGTAATCAAAAAATAGATGGAAATATTGCATGCAATAAGGACAATATAATAGGCTAGGTTTTTTAAATGCTCAGGAGAGAAATGCTTAGTCACTATTGATTAGACTAACATTGTATGGTTTGAATTTCTGGAAAATTATGCATATCCTGATGGTCATTTTCCAATATTTCAATCTCCAAACATGGTAAGTACAATTCTTTAATACATACTTACATATTTAATAATCTTTTCCAATTCATTTAGCAATTTTTGTTACTTTAGTCAACCATCTGGAATCAGAATTATTTTTATTATGAAACAGGCACATCATTGCTATTTTCCTATTGTTTTTGTTATAGACATGGTCAGATGTAGCCCAGACTAACCTCGAAACCTCTCTTTAGTAAATTATGATCTTGAATTTTTTTTTTTTTTCGAGACAGGGTTTCTCTGTATAGCACTGGCTGTCCTGGAACTCACTTTGTAGACCAGGCTGGCCTCGAACTCAGAAATCCGCCTCCCTCTGCCTCCCGAGTGCTGGGACTAAAGGCGTGTGCCACCACGCCCGGCTGATCTTGAATTTTTAATCCTTTTATTTCTAACCTCCCAATAACCATACTCAACCATCGTCAGTTTATGACGTGTTTGCCATCATACCTAGGATATGTTACAGAAGCACTATGCAAGTAAGTTACATTTCCATAACCCATAGTTTCTTAAGACCATATATATATAAGTTCATGAGAAGTAATATGATGAAGAGATTATAGAAAAATGTAGCTAAATTCTGGAGCAAGAACTATAACTTAGAACATCTTTTTGGTTAAGGCTTATCAGCGAAGATTTGGGTCTTCAATTTTTATAATTTCCTAATTTATTTCATTGTGTAATTTCCTAAAGGCATGAGATTGAATTAAATATTATATATATATATATATATATATATATATTATGTGATATCATTCCTAAACTAAATTAAATAAAACATTGAGATAATTATTTTTTAATCTTCAGAAACAGAGCAAGCAATGCTTCTGCAACTATACAGGCAGTGGTCAATACCACACAGTCTACTGATTAGTCAAAGTTATAATTAGAATAGTTGTGCCCTGCTGTGCATTGTTGATAATTTTTTACTAGACTTGTCTAAGTGTGTATGTGCTATGTGTGTATGTGTTAACACTGCAATTTCCATACTGAAGCAGATTCTACTATGAAAAAAATGTTCTGAAATTAAAAACAATGAACCTTTTCTGTGCTATATATTTCATGTGATTTACTAAGGAAAAATGAAATAGGGGCAAAAAATGAGATACATGAATCAATTTCTAATATTTCTGTGAAATATTTGATCTCTTCATTTTGTTGTTGTTAATTTTGTTTTAGTTTTGGTTTTAGTTTATTTAGTTCTAATTTTTTTAAAAAGACAACGACAGAAAGAATCCATAGGTTTTCCATCTCCAGAAGATCCTTCCTTCCTTCCTTCCTTCCTTCCTTCCTTCCTTCCTTCCTTCCTTCCTTCCTTCTTTTTTTTTTGGATTTATACCTTTGGAGAAACAAATCCAGAGGACTCGTTAAGGTAAAATAAAATCTTCTACCATAAACTTTGATTTTTAGAATACAAAGGAATCTACACCTTTTTCAAATTATCTATCCTCTGACAATGCTTAATTTACATTTAGCAATTAAGTAAACTATGTGTCATTAAATCATGCTTTTAGACAAACATTCTATCTCAAATTTGAGGTGCACATAAGCAGCTGGTAAAGCTTAATGAAAATTTAAACTCATTGTTTGTTTAGAAATATTAAAACTTCAATAAAATTAAAAGAAAATAAAAATACCAGAATGTCAATTAGAACTTAAATGAACAAAAACTTTCATTTACAATTTCTGTATCTCTCATATATATATTTGAATACATGAAAACATACTACCCTTAGGACAAAGTCCATTTAGCAGGTAATCATAAATCTTTATCAATCTTAGACTCTAAGACATGTTGGATAGGAAAGATTATGTAAATAGTCCTCAAGCTTGTTTTACCTGCTATCCCCAAATATCATCTCAGGGTACCAAAGAATAGGGTAATAGGATAGCTATGCTAGACTCCTGTCTGCATGTATAACAGAGTATCATTAATAGTATAAGAAATTGGTTCTTGACCATGGGACAGATATCAAGATGGGCTAGACATTGGTTGTCCTTTCCCTCAGTCTTCACTCCATCTTTGTCTCTACACTTCTTGTAGGTAGCAGTCATTTCGGGCTGAAGGTTCTGAAGGTGGGTTGATGTCCTTATTCCTCTTCTGGGAGTCTTTCTTGGTGACAGGAGGTTGTCACTTAAAGCTCCATATTCCCTTCCTCTAGGAGTCTCAGCTAGAGTCACCCTCATAGACTCCCTAGAGCCTCTCCCATCCCAGGTCTCTGACACTTCCTAGAGATTCCCCATATGTCCCTACCCTGGTCTCCTTCTATTCACTCTTCAAGACCTCTTTTCCAGTTCTTTCTATGCCTCCTATCCTTCAGCCCATTCCCCTTTCCATTCTCTCTCCCATATTCCTAGTTAACCAGAAAATGAAAATCAGAAATACTCTGAGATTCCACCTTGCATCCATCAGAATGGCTAAGATCAAAAATTCAAGTGACAGCACATGCTGGTGAGCATGTAAGGCAAAGGAAAAGCTCCTTTGTTGCTGGTGGGAGTACAAACTTGTACAAACACACATGGGCAAGAGCTAGGCACCCAACATATATGTAGCAGATGTGCAAATTGGTCTTCATATGGAAATTTACTCAGAAAATTAATTTTTCTGTTTCTCTGAAAATCTGAATACTTATACTTCAAGACCCAGCTATACCACTCCTGGCAGAATACCCAAAAGATGCCCCACTATACTGCAAAGACATTTAGTTCACTAACTTCATAGTAGCTTTATTTGTATTAGCCAGAAACTGGAAACAGCACAGATGTCCCTCAACTGAAGAATGGATGATGAATATGTGATTTCAGTATTTAGCTGTAATGCCCAAAGAAGTATGCTTGAATCTCACTCAGAAGGATAAAATAAAGGTGTCATTCAAGGCAACTTTATCTCTGCTTCTACATTACAAAATATAAGGTTTTGGCTCTCAAATATTATAAAAGATACAGTTTGGGCTCACAAATATATCTCAGAAATCTTAGAAGTGTCACCAATTCTCTTTTCATTTCTCTCTCTCTCTCTCTCTCTCTCTCTCTCTCTCTCTCTCTCTCTCTCCTCTCCCTCTCTCTCTCTGTGCTATTTTCTCCATTTTTGCTTTACCCTACAATGTATTGTCTTGTGTAGTGTTGTATGATTATGTTATCTGGTATGCTTTCATTTGACTGATACTGTCTTTCATTTCAAGTAACTCAGTTTTACTGTCTTTCATTTCAAGTGTCTCAGTTTTTTTTTCTTTTTCTTTTTCAGTATTTCAATATCCTTACTAAACTTTTTCTTCATACTTTGCTACTTATCTATTATTTACTAGCTTTTTTATTAACTTTGGAAAATGTTCTCCTAGGTCTTGAATAGTTTTCCTAATTCAGACATCTCTTGTAGTTTTTGTCATTTATGTCTGTATTAAAGTGCATTTGTCTTTTAGCTTTGACTTCCATGGCTTAAAAATCCATTTGGATTTTTTGTTTGTTTGTTTTCTGTTTGATGTAATACTTCCCTGTGAGATATTTGCATAAAGTTCAGCTTAGGTAACTTGTGAATCTTGGTCTCAATTGCTAAATAGGTTTTCTATAGTAACCCTGTCTTGGTTATGTACTAATAAGACGAAGGCTGTAAGTGCGTGCTTACCATTAATGTGACCAGAAGGATGAAAATCCCTGGTCATCTCTATGCTCTTTGAAACTTCTGAAATTATTACACAAGACACAAGATTGTGGGCTTGGACAAGGAAGTGGGCTCAAGTATTGTGGTCATTATGACAAGCTCTTTTAAATAACTGTCACAGGAGTAATACAGGACTTTGCTTACTACCTTGCTAGTTCCTTATCATATTGCTCACCCTTAATACTTTCATGTAATTAAAATGATATAAAAAGTGGATTGGGAAAATTAAATTTGCCTTCAGTCTCAGAATTGACTGGGGTCATGCTACAATGTTGTCAACTGTCTTTTCTTTTTAATTCTCACTCCTGCACTGGAGAACCTGTTGACTGATTGAGTGGACTTGGTCAGATGGTACCCCATGCTGGACCCCAGTTGCCCTGAACTGCAGGAGTAAAAGCAAGGGTTTTGAGGGAGGGAGAATGGAAGGAACAGGAGATAAAAAGGAAGGAGACAAAACAAAAATCTGATCAAGTCTCTTATAAAGCTACAAATCACAAACAGTATTTGCCCAGGTGCACAGGCCAAACCTGTTTTATTGCTTGGTAACACATTTATGTCAATGGAATGTCCCCATCAAAAAATGTCCCAAGTCAATTATGGGAACAGAATCAAGATAGTAGAAGGAACAAAAGAGTGTTAGTTATAAGATGAAGGCCGAGGGACAAGATGGAGGCTGAGATGCCAGCAGCTTTTGGGTCCCAACAGTTTAGCATGGTGATATCATGCTTTTTTTGTCACACAGAAGCTAGAGGTCTGATCACAGCATACCTTCTGTCTGTCTGATCACAGCATACCTTCTGTCTGATCACAGCATACCTTCTGTCTGTCTGATCACAGCATACCTTCTGTCTTTCCAGAAGCTTAGTTAAAAAATGCTGCTTTCAGGTGCACAGTGTTCTCAGGAAATATAATATTTTGTGGAATTATTTTGTTTAAAGCTATAGCAGAATTGGAATTAAATTTGGCTATGAATCATGAACATTTAAATATAAACCTAATATAAACACTTCTAAACAAATAACATGATTTTCATCCAAAGTTAAGTAACTTTCCTAGTATGTGAATCATCTAAATATTTTTTATGTTCTAAACGCACAAAAATAAGTGTCATTTGTCCTACACAAATAGTTTTTTTTAAAAAATTGTTATTTATATCTATTTTTAGTACTGTAGTAGATTTGTACAATTATTGGATTATACATTCTGTTTTAAATAAAACATCTGTGTGTTACTGCCTACCAGCAAACGCCCATGCAAATTGTAGCTTCTTGAACGTTCAAAAGGACAAGCTGGAACAGAAGATATACATAGCTGTAGGTGGGATGAATTTTAGCCATCTGTGGTAATAGCACACATTGCCATTTGACAAAGGTTATATGGGCTTGACTATGTGTGAAGCAGATTTTTTTATTAGAATAAAAAGATATTTTGTGTTTAGAATATCACTTATTATATAATACTATTCAGTACAATGGATTAATATTAGAATTATTTTATTTGGTTAAGAGAGCCAATACTTTATCAATTAATCATAATGCATTTTGTACAATAATATATTTACTATGGAAGTCAATACTTTAATTTCTAAAAGTACACTAAAATTATTTTACATGAAATAACAAACCTTTCTAAACTACACTAAATAATATGGATTAGAATTTATAATTTATAAGCTATTTTAAGATATATTAAACATTTATTTGTATGCCAGGTCCAGGAAGTGGGAGAGGGTGGGTTGGGGAACAGAGGGAGGGGGGTGGGTATAGGGGATTTTCAGAGAGGAAACTAGGAAAGGGGATAGCATTTGAAATATAAATTAAGAAAATAGTTAATAAAAAAAGAAAAAAGTATATATTTAAGAAATTTAATTATAACCTAATTTATAGTATTTTAATTTTAATAAAATTATTTTATAAGCTATTTATTTTTAAGAAATATTAAATATATGTATTTTATTTATTATACAAACATTTTAAAGTGCAAAATCTAAAAGTATATATACTGTGTTTTCACTCATTAATAGTAGAAAGTGTCCTTTGACAAAAGTTGCAAAGTGCAGAAATAATTTTAGACTGAGGCAATAATCATAAAAATTTATTTTTTATTTTTTCAAACAATCTTCAGCAACACAAGCTTCTGGTTCATTTTCTATATCTTAATGTTAGTTTGCTATGGAATTAATCATTAGTATTTAACTGCATGGGTTTCTACAGATGATTTGATAGATTTCACATGGATATATTATCATGTAGTAAAAATAAAAATAGATTTTTACACACACACACACACACATTGCAATATAGCCAGTGATAGAATGTCAATTCTACCCAATTTTACTGATCTATGAACACTACAAAACACTTTCTTTTATACTCTTATTTGTGAAGGGTTTTTTTGTTTTGTTTTGTTTTGTTTTTTTAATCTCCTTTAGGCTTACTACTTTTTGTTTTAGGACTATTGTCTAGTTTTTCAGTTTTGAGGGGAATGTTACAAATAATATTATTCTTCTGATTTCTTGCTAAGCATGTTTGTTATTGGTATACAGAAAATCAACTAATTTTTATGTTGACATCATATTCTATATTTATAAGTATGTTTTAAGCCATAAGAGTTTTCTGGTTAAGTTATTTCAGGATAGCATAAGAATAGATCACACCCGGAAGTAGTGACAATTCTATTTCTTTCCTATTTGTATTGTTTTCTTCTTTGAATTTCATTGCAGTCTGTGGTTTGACATAATTCTCAGATGCATTTTCTTTCCTTTTATTTTATTCTTTTTTCACTGTCAATTTCATGGCCAATATAAGCTTCTTCAGTAGTGTTTCTCAATATGTGATTTGTGAACTCTTACAAGGTCAAACAAAGCTTTCTCAAGGCTCACATAGCAGCCATTCTGCATATAAGATATTTACATTTAATTCATAGAAATGCAAAATAATTGCACTAGGAAATAGAAGCAAAAATAAATTTATGGTTGGAGGTCACTGCAATGTGAGGCTGTGCTAAAGAGTTTTAGTAAGGGAGGCTGAGAACCACTGCTCTGATAGCCTTGAGAAACAATAGACTAGAATAAGACATTAAAGAGGGACTTAAAAGAAGAAATAGAAAAGTTTTACATCAATGAGGCAGTTGTAAGAAGATTCTATAGACATGCATTAAATGTGATCAGATTGGTGAGAAATGGCTTACAAAGCACTCAGTCCTTCTCAGTTTCTCTTTGTGTACCTCAATATTTCTGACTGTAAAATTTCACTTGTTTTCCATGGAAGGTTGTTTGTACATGAGTTTCAATTCAGCTGAACAGTTAACATTGTAATTTACACAAGGAACTAGATGAGTATGACCACTATCATTTACCACAAAATCTTGTGGCCTATCCCTATGCTGTAATCCAAGGATCCATAAGAAACACAGTGAGAAAAGCTAAAATGGCATTTTTAAAATGTAAAGAAATTTAGATACAATAAATAGGTTAACATTTGTACAAATACATTGAGTAAAATAAAAAATTACAGGCAAAAAGAACCAAACACTCTCCGTGTTTCTTATACAAATACTGTGCAAATACTACTAAACACAGAGACAAGAACAGAAGAGAGGGCTTTCAGAAGTAGGCACTTTTGCCCAGATTTCTTCTGCCATTACTAAGACCATTGTGTTTGCTCCTTGTAGATACCTACACAGAGAGAGTCTGCAAGATCTTGAGTCAAAAGGTTAGGGAAGACATAGAAGCTGAGGAGAAGGGCCAGCAGTCTCAATCTGGACCCCTGAGATATCTCAAACACTGGACTACCAAAGAGTAGCTTATACAAGCTGATATCATGTTCCCAACACACATACAGTAGAGGACTTCCTGATCTGTTTTCATTCAGAGATGATAAACCTAACCCTCAAGAGACTGGAGGCCCCAGGGTCCAGTCTTCCTTTAGAAGTCAGGTGAGGTGGTGGGTGAGGGACATCCACGTGGAGACAGGAGAGTGGGAATGAGGTATGGGATGTGGAACAGTCGGAGGGTAGATGGGGTGGGGGGGAATAAAATATGGAGTGTAAAAAATAAATTATTTTTTGAAAAAAGATAGTGGTCATACCCATAGAGCTCTTAGTGTAAATCACAATGTTCATTGTTCAACTGAATGGAAACCAAGTGAGATTTCACCATCAATGTGGTAAATTGGTATATAACACAAGTATTTAAATACACAAAGACCAAAAAGAAACTAGTAAAAGAGGCAAGAAGCGTTGAGTGCTCTATAAGCCATTTAATCTTCATAGATTATAATAATAATATGAAATACCATAATAAAGTAGCAAAACTTGAAAAAACAAGCTGTAAGATATGATCAATAGATGCAGAGCAGGTGGTGATGGTAAAAGTACAGAAAGCAAAGCAAGAAAAGAGCCTTCTCAAGTCATATATGGGATAAATATTACATATTATATTCAAATATATATCTGTACTACATATATTTTACATATTCTATTCAAAATCTCCATTCATATATTAAACAATGTCTGAAGTTCCTCTTTCTTGGTCACCCTGTCTTAAAAAATATAGCTCGTACAGAGACAAAGTTTGGAGCTGTGACGAAAGGATGGACCATCTAGAGACTGTCGTATCCAGGGATCCATCCAATAATCAGCTTCCAAACGCTGACACCATTGCATACACTAGCAAGATTTTGCTGAAAGGACCCAGATATAGCTGTCTCTTGTGAGACTATGCCGGGGCCTGGCAAACACAGAAGTGGATGCTCACAGTCAGCTAGTGGATGGATCACAGGGCCCCCAATGGAGGAGCTAGAGAAAGTATCCAAGGAGCTAAAGAGATCTGCAACCCTATAGGTGGAACAACATTATGAACTAACCAGTACCCCGGAGCTCTTGACTCTAGCTGCATATGTATCAAAAGATGGCCTAGTCGGCCATCACTGGAAAGAGAGGCCCATTGGACATGCAAACTTTATATGCCCTAGTACAGGGGAACACCTGGTCAAAAAACTGGGAATGGGTGTGTAGGGAAGTGGGGGGAGGTTATGGGGGACTTTTGGGATAGCATTGGAAATGTAATTGAGGAAAAGATGTAATAAAAAATATTAAAAAAAAAGAAAGCTGTCTGACTTGTGAGTTCTATATCAGCCACCATTGATAACTGTTCACACTAAGCATGTTTTCACAGCTGTAAACAAGATAACAATTAACAAAGGTGCGCTGAAGTAATCCTTGCCAAGTAATAACTACAATAACAAAAGCATTCACACTTGTGACTATTTCAGTCTGAGCAGACCAAAGCACTTTGCAAATAAACATACGTTATTAACCTAAATTTTTACAGATGTGGAGGAAAATCCACTTCATTTAGGTGAAGGCCACATAAATTACTCTGCATACCTTTGACCAACAAGTCTAATGTATGACCTTGAACTGAGCAGAGGACGCCAGTAAGGGCTTTCTTCAAAGCCTCTGCTCTGTCTTTTGAAAATCCAACACCTATTAGCATTTGAACTTCAGACGAATTCCACTTAATGCGTCCATTTGTAGTAACATTTGGTATGGAAAACATTCTATTTTGCATTAAATTGTTCCATTAAAAAGTAAATATTATGCAGGTGAAAACCAATGATACTAAATAAGGCAAAAGAGACCAGAGGACAAAAGACAAGTGATTATTGCTGTGCTGGGTCCTTTGCATTGAGTAGGTGGCTGAAAGCTTAATTGAAGGGCCTAGGACTCTTCTCCAAGAATCTTTCCTTAAACATTGTTACACTGTTTTAAAATCCTTTCTAACCTAAGAGAGATTAGATGTTTATAGCATGTTGTTTATTCAGACATCGTGCCCAAATACCAACTATCTGTGGTTGATTGGAGATTCTTATCCAAAGGAAAATTACCATAAAATGTATAGATTCTAAAATGAAATAGATAATGTTATAAATGCTTCGAAGTTTTCATCTGATGTACTATAACTGCAATTAACAATAACTGCTGATGGAATTAATCGAGCAACTTTAAGAAGTGTAGATTTGCTGGAGGCCATTCATCCCTGAGGTGGGTTTTGAGGTTCCAAAAATTCCATTCCATACTCAGTGTCCTTTTTGCTTCGTTCCTGCAACTGGAGATGTGACCTCTCAGCTGCAGCTCAAGCAGGTATGTTTGCCTGTTGCCATATTCACCCACCCACCGTGATGGTCATAGTCTATTATCCCTCTAGAAATGTAAGTCTAAAGAAAACCAGAACTTCATTGTGTCTGATCATAGCAATAGAAAAATAACTAGTACATTTTGAAAGCATGAAAACCTAAGTTTGTTACCCAGAGCTTATAAAAATATCTGCATGATAGTGTGCCCTTATACTCCCTCTACCAATAATAATAATAATAATAATATACCTAAGGATTGATATCCGAAGACATCCCTCTGGCATCCACACACATTCATACAGATTTATCCATTCACTTTTACATACATGAATATGCAAACATGTGGAGACTTATGTACACACACACATCAGATGTTAGGCACACTCAGCCTACATTTTCATAATGTGTGTGTGTGTGTGTGTGTGTGTGTTTTATCTTCATAAACTCTCAGTGTATGTGGTAGACTCTCTTGATAGTGTTTCAAGATGAGAAAAGCATCCCATAGCTTTGTGGATAATGAAAGACTGGGGACGAGAGTCAGAGAAATAAAATGTGTAAAGATTATATACATTCTGTGACATATAGCTCCATGGTATAGCACTGGAGAAAGAAGACAATGACCATTTTTATAACTTCATGCTATAACACTGTAGTTATCAAAGTATAGGAAAGGATTAGATAGCCAAACAGTGGAGTGCAAAAAGGAAGGTTCTTATCTATTTCTTCTTCCTTCCTTCCTTCCTTCCTTCCTTCCTTCCTTCCTTCCTTCTCCTCCTCCTTCTCCTCTTTCTTTTCCCTTCTCTTTTTCCTTCATCATTATTATTGTTATTAGACAGACAGTCCTATTTATTTGGAAAAAAACTGCCCAGAAACACTTTATGTCTTCTGAATATGTCACGGGTGTTGTACTCATGTTTCATAGCAGCTGTAGCTGCATCAGTACAAGATCATCAAAATTTAAGTGGATTAGAGGATGCTCAAGGATCCACCTCTACTGAAGGAGTATTGAAAGTTGATGATGGCTGTAGGAGGGGGAGTTATTTTTCTTGAGGATTTGGTCACCTCTAGGTTGTCTGTTCTCCAGTGTGTGATAACACACTCTTGTATATACCGACAGTGCTAATTGCATATTGAAAAATATTTAAAAACAGTTGAAGTAGATTGGGACATATTTTTATGAGCATGACTTGGGGAAACTGGAGAAAGAGTAGATTAGATCATAACAAAATATATTCATGTCAATAATATCATCAACACAAGGCTCAAGAAGTGTTTAAATGTATGTTAAATTACTGGAGTTAAGCAGTAATAGGTTGTTGGATGCATATTAATAGATAAATGCTAAGTATAATTTAATATACTATAGAAGTTCTTTGACCAGTTTCAACAGTATTATAAAACTAAACACTCACAAATATATTTCTGGGCATATTTTTAGGATCAGAATGTAATAAGCATGTAAATAAAAATTTAAAAGTATGAAAATGGCCATTTGCTGTTAGCAAACTTAAAATTTTAATATTGCTAATTAGTATCCACCAATATTAATTCATATGTGAAATTAATATCTTATTAATTTAAGAAACCAACAAGTTGTTTAATGTTTTTATGACTTTAAAATATTAAAGAAAAAATACTTAAAACAAAACAAAACAAAATTTAACAAACAATGTGGACAAACATGGTGGGTAATTCAAAGCAATTAAGAACATGTCTTCCACAAATG
The DNA here is from genome assembly GCF_978045245.1 of Mus caroli. Lineage (NCBI taxonomy): Eukaryota > Metazoa > Chordata > Mammalia > Rodentia > Muridae > Mus > Mus caroli. The sequence continues at coordinate 127,393,213 of NW_028227261.1, read as the reverse complement.
GCACGTTGTCACTGTAGCTGTCTGTGAGTAAAAGTTTTTGCCCCAAGGTTTTGTTGTCTTGGTTTCATCTATCCATCCTCAGAGGAGTTTGAGGGCTAATGTCTCTTCTAAAGGTTAATGTTGGCAGTGGTTGTTTGGTTTTATCATTTCATGTTATGTCTTTCTTTAGCAATGTTTTTTTTTTTCTTCTTCTCTCTTTTCCTACATATCTTTTATTTAGGTTTAAAATAATTTCATAAATGAAATTTTGCACAGATTAGATTAGTTCTCATTATTTTGTTTAAAAAGAACATCTTTAAAAATGAGAATTACAAATTTTACCTATTTTCTGTTTCTTTTTACAAAGCTACATTATATGAAAATTAACATAGCAATTGATTTGCAATATAGAAAACTGAAGTTAGTTATTTTAGCCAAGACCTTATCAGTCTTAAAAGGAAACAAGAGAGAACATCTAACAAACATGATTCACATGATTATCTGTGATGAACTAATGTACAATTATTTTGTTTTTTGATAAGCTGACAGTTCTCCCAACTTTATTTAGAGAGAGGCAACTTTGAAAAAATTGTTTGATCTTGTGTCTGGTAGACAGTTCTGTAATCATTGTGGTGGGAAGCAAGACACTGGGTGTAAAAGTACTCCTACAGAGGTATTGGAGGACATCAGGCCAATATAAAGCCCACAGTAGAATGAAACGGTAAGATGGTAATATTTTGTATACTGTTTGATATATTGTATCATCTTACCCTTTAGGTGAATATCAATATTTATGATCCACTAAGATTGGGTCCTATAGTATTATCCAATTGGGTACACTTTAAATTCAGGATTGAACTATCTGACCAGGCTTGTTTGATCTCCTGCTTGCAGAGTAAATGAAATGACTTCCCATCTTCACAACGTCCGGAAACTAACTACTTTTCTGCTTCTGTATTTGTTTACTTATTCATTATCTATTAATGTATGCATTCATCCACCTATGTGTGGTTGAATATGTATGTATTAAACATATGTATGTATGTTTAAAAGCACCACCTTTAACTTCTGTCTATATAACTGCGTCATTTTAAATCTGGTTATTTGGAGGAACAATACAAAATGTAAATATTTTCATGGGGTTTGAGGATTCTGAGGCTTTAAATAATTATTCAATCAGTTTAAGAACTGCCTTTGACAGATTTCTGAGTTTGAGGCCAACCTGGTCTACAAAGTAAGTTCCAGGACAGCCAGGGCTATACAGGGAAACCCTGTCTCAAAAAAACAAAACAAAACAAACAAAAAAAAACAAAACAAAAAAAAAAACAACCCCCCCCAAAAAAAGAACTGCCTTTGATATTCTATAGATATGACATTCACAAACTGCACCACCCATGCAAATAAGCTAAGATTTAGATTTAAAAAGGTACTAATTTGCTTTATTATCATGAAGCCAGAGAATGACAAAGTCAGAATTTGAAACCACCTAATGATAATTCAAATGTGTGTGTGTGGTGGTGGTGGTGGTGGTGGTGGTGGTGGTGTGTGTGTGTGTGTGTGTGTGTATGTGTGCACGTGCGTGCTTATGCACACACGCGTTTGTATCATATGGCAGCCAGAATTTGATATCTGCCAGCCCTCTGCTGCATAGGTGCCAAGGGGCCTGAGACCAGCCCATGTATGCCCTTTGGTTGGTGGCTTAGCCTCTGGAAGCCACCAACCTAGGGATCCAGGTTAGTTGACAATGTTGATCTTCCTATAGTGTTCCCATCCCCTGCAGCTCCTTCAATCCTTCCCCTACCTTTTCCATAGGGGACCCCACCTCAGTCCAGTGCTTGATTATGAGCATATGCATCTGTCTAAGTCAGCGACCAGTAGAGTCTCTCAGAGGACAGCCATGCTAGGCTCCTCTCTGCAAGCATGACATAGCATAACTAATGGTGTCAGGGTTAAGTTACCTGCCCATGAGATATATCCCAAGTTTATCCAGTCTCTGGTCTATCATTTCTTCAGTCTCTGTTTCATTTTTGACCCTACATTTCTTTTAAGACAAGAAAATTTTTGAGTTAGAAATTTTAAAGTTGGTTTGGTGTACCAAACCCTCCATTGTGAGCCCTTTCTAACTACTGGGTATGGTCTCTTCAGGTTCCATCTTCCCACTGTTGGGCACTTTTGATAAGGTCACCTACATTGAGTCCTTAGAGCTTTGCACATATCAGATCTCTGGGACTTTCTAGAGGTTTTCCAAACTCCCTAGCAGCTACATTATTTATTCATTCTCCTGGTCCCCTGGGCTTCTCTCCTGTTTCCCCCCATAACTTTTCTCCTCTCTTCCCCAGGTCTCTCCCCTTCCTCTGCCTCCTAAGATTATTTTGTTCCCACTTCTGAGTGGTATTGAAATATGCTCAATTGGGCCTTCCTTTTTCTTTAACTTATGGTCTGTGGGGTGTATCATACTTATTCTGTACTTTTTGCCCAATAGACACTTATCAGTGAGTATATACATGTATGCATGTCTTTTGGGGCATGGGAGGCCTCACTCACAGTGATGTTTTCTAGTTCAATCCATTTGCCTTCATAATTCATGATGCCATTGTTTTTAATAGCCAAATAGTATTGCATTATATAAATGAACCCATTTTCTGTAATCATTCTTCAAGTGAGGAGTATCTGCATTGCTTCCAGTTTCTACCTATTACAAATAAGCCTGCTATGAACATAGAAGAGTATATGTCCGTGTGGTATGGTGAAGCATAGTTTGGGTATTTGCCTTGGTGTGGTACAAATGGGTCTTCAGGTAGAACTATATCCAATTTTCTGAGGGAACAACACATCAATTTTCAGACTATTTGTCGCAGTTTTCAATCCCACTAGCTATGGAGGAGTCTTTCCCCTTTTCCACATTCTTGCCAACATGTGCTGCTGGTTTAGTTTTTTATCTTAGCCATTCTGATTGGTGCAAGATAGTATATCTGGGTCATTTTGATTTGTACTTCCTTGATGATTAAGGATATTGAACCTTTCTTTAAGTGTTTCCCAGCCATTTAAGATTCCTCTGTTGAGGATACTATGTTTAACTCTGTATACCATTTTTTAAAATTGGGTTAATTTGTTTTTTTGGAATCTAATGTCTTGAGTCCTATTTATATTTTGTACATTAACCCTCTACCAAATGTAGGATTGGTAAGGGTATTTTCCAATCTGCTGGTTGCCATTTGGTCTTATTGACAGTGTCCTTTAACTTACAGACACCTTTGTGTTTCAAGAGATCCCATTTATCACTTTTTGGTCTTAGAGTCTGAGTCATTGGTAGAAATTTCCCTATACCAATGGCTTCAAGGCTCTTTTCCACTTTATCTTCTATTAGATTCAGTGTATCTGATTATATGTTGAAGTCCTCCCACTTGGATTTGATACAAATTGATGCATAGTTTGCTCTTTAATTAAACATTTAAAAAATTATTGTTTGAGAATTTCAAACATGTGTACAGTATAATGAAATATAATTAATATATGCCAACTCTCCTTTTAGAATGAAAGCACAATAGTTATACAATAGGACACTAATGATTATAATTTAAATCACTAAGATATTTACAGTGAATATGCTTAATATTAACTTATCAATGATATGAATATTTAATATTTCAAGATATAATTGTACAGCAAATTTTTTGTCTTACTAATAATTTTACTCATATATATTTTATGAGTTTCTATATTACCATCTGAACACTGCAAAAGAAACTTCTTGGACCAAAGTTGAGAGCAATATAAACATATATTTACGAAAGTTAATACTTCAAATGCTTTTGAGAGAACAGAAATTTATAAACTTTAAATTAAATAACATCTATTTGTCAGTACTCTATATTTCTAAAAAAATAGAACTTGAATATCTTAAAAAATTAGTGTGCTACTCCTGCAATAAAGATCATAGTAGTCACTTAATATTTTGTAATACATTGTTGATTTTTGGGTGTCACTAATTGTTGGCTAACCTTACTTAAGCTCCCAAAGAATCCATACATTACCGTTGGTTTGCCAATCTCTTTATGAGTGGAATGTTTGTAATTTTAATCTAAGATATGTTTTCTCTATTCATTTTGTATCACAGCCCATACAATTTTTTATAAAAATGGATCAATCTTATGTAAAGAAGTTTTAAACCCCAGCAAGATTTTGCTAACAGGACCCTGATATAGCTATCTCTTGTGAGGCTATGCCAGTGCCAGGGCCAGGAAATGGGAGTGGGTGGGATGGGGAACAGGGTGGGGGGAGGGTATAGGGGATTTTCGGAGAGGAAACTAGGAAAGGGAATAGCATTTGAGATGTAAATGAACAAAATATCAAATAAAAAATAAAATTGAAAAAAAAAGAATTATTATCCTCATATCTGATAAAATGGATCCAATAACTATATAATATTAAAACATGCAAAAATACACTTAGAGAATTAATTCTTTATTGTATTCAGTAACTAACAGAGCTACTTTTGTAGACAACACAAATTATGGGGTCAGGTGTAAAAGTTCATTGCCTGAGTTAATTTACTGAGCTTGCAGAGAAAATTTTGTTTCCTCAGCATCCACATGGGGTTCATAATCACTTAAGCTCTAATTCCAGGGAATTCAAAACAGTCTTCGGCTTCCATTGGAACTAGAACCACAGGTGGTATACATACATATTTTCAGGCAAACACCTGTAGACATAAATATAACGAAAGATTTTGTTTTCTATTTTTGTTGAATAATAAACTTTACATACAGTATAGTTTGATTACACTGTTCTCTCCTCCATCTCTTCCCAGATACTCTCTACCTTCCTATCTCCCCAAACCCATACCCTTTTATTCTTTATTTTAAAAACAAACAAGCAAAGCAAAACAACAACAACAAAAAAGAATCTTTATAATATATGACATATTATGCCCTCTTGGAAAAAAGACAGTGGGTCTCTTTTTATTAGATATTTTCTTCATTTACATTTCAAATGTTATCCCCAAAGTCCCCTATACCCTCTCCCAGGCCTGCTCCCCAACCCACCCACTCCTGCTTCCTGGCCCTGGCATTCCCCTCTACTGGGGCATATGATCTTAGCATCTGACACCACAGGGTAAGCTGAGGAGGGTCAAGTATGAAGTTGGTGATAAGTCACTCAGTAGACTTTTGTATGAGTCAATAAAGCTGGATTCATTGGAGCCAACACTGTGATTGACCTGCGAGTGGCTCTCTGTTCTCTTTGAACCCATACATACACAAACACACACACATACACACACACACATGCACACAATGAGTGTATGAAGCAAGGCAAGCTCCAACAACTTCACACACATACATACATACATACATACATACAAAGTGGGCTCCATTTACAAATGTGCTTGTTTATATGTATTTTTCATCTTAGCCTTTTCATATCATCTAAGGTAAAATTCTCTATGTAGGAAAAGGATTATGTCAGAGCCATAAGTTATATATTATCTAAAAACAGTCACCATAAAAACATACCCTTTAAGAAACAGAATAAAATCTTTACACAAAAGGGAATTACAACAGGATAATTGATATGTATTCTTCTTTTGAAATTTACGTATTTCCTATCAATCTTTCTCTATACAAGTTCAAGACAACCCCATATCAGTAATTCTTTTGTCACTGATTAGCAAATTTTAAGCAAGTGACTATAATGTCACAGTTTTTCCTATGCTTAACTGAGGGCAATTTTTATTTACCAGGAAACAGATCATCATCTATCTTATGTCTTATCTTTGAAATCTTTTTCAGCTAAACTGGATAATAATTTATCCTCTACTATTATACTCATAATAGAATTCTCTATTCTTTATTCATAACCCTGCCTTTTCATAGTACACCCTGAAACCTGTGGCTCTATCCATAGATCACAAGATTCAGGAACTCAGACCTAACCTAGAATGAAATGTTTTATCTGATCATTACCTTGTCTCATGCTTGTTTTCCTCTTCCAAGTATAATTATGTGCGAGTAATTTATGCAAACTCACTGAACTCCTTTACTCACCTATGAAGCCATTACTATTTTACAAGGAGGGGCCACCTTCTACTCTTACTTATAACTTTTTACATGTTTCTGGTGAAACAACTTAAACAATCTCCTTAAACTCTGTATCAACTACTCTAAGTTCCTAGATTATTTAAATCAATCAGTAATTCTGTATAATTCATCTAAACAATATTATCTCATGCAATTTCCTTTTCCTGGTGATCTGCAGGAAAATTGCCCAAGAGAGTAGTCTATGATCCATAAAGTAATCACACCAAGCTACAATAACCCCCAGTCAGACCATACCAGATATATGACAAAAATGACAAGGCACATCAGCAACAAGAAGAAATGAGACAAAACAAACCTCTGGGGCAGTGCCTTTCCAAGGTATACCCATCACATCTGTGCAGACTGGTGGGCTGTCTTCAGAAAGTTCACTTAGCCACTACAGCTCCTCCTTCATAGCATCTGCCAAACCTATATTACATACAAATTTATGCTGACAGACGCAGAGGCATAGAGGCAGAGAAACATACACACACACACACACACACACACACAGAGAGAGAGAGAGAGAGAGAGAGAGAGAGAGAGAGAGAGAGAGAGAGAGAGAGAGAGAGAGAGAGAGCATGATAAATTTAAAACTGAAAAAATATGAACAAAACACTAAGGGAAAATTCCTAAACAAAGCAATATGACAGAAAGGTCTAAAACAATTTTGAGATGCCCTTGTTGTGTTGGCCCTTCATTCATGGACATTAGGTCTGCCCTGAAGTGTGGCTTATACACCTAGTGAGATTCCACTGGAGAATAAAATATTTTCTTCACAAGAGGGTAGCAATTACTTCTACCTTATTGATTAGGGGTGTGAGCCTGTGTCCACTTCTCTTTCACAGTGCTATAACCCCAACTAACTTGAATCTGTACAGACCCTTTTGTACAATTACATTCTCCATGGGTTTATATGTGCATTACTCCTGATGTATCTGAGAACATAGTTTCCTTAGCCTCATTTACCCTCTTACAATCTTCCTGATTTCTTCTTTGCACAGGATCCTGAGCATAGAGGGGAAGGTTTGTTAAGGACATGGTATTTAGAACTCAGTGCTCCAAAACCTCTCACTTTCTGCACATTATCCAATTGCAATTCTTTGTGTTCATTTCTATTGATTAGATGAAGAAGCATGTTAAATGTTGGCTAAGCAGAGTACTTGCTTATGGCTATAGCAGAACACAATAAGGAGTTGTTTATTGCTGTGTTGCTTTAGCAGAACAATATTGTTTAATTTTCCCCTAGAACAATAGCCTACCCAGTCTTGTGTTCTTGACAGTCTAGCAGTGCAGACAGATAAGTCATGGGGTTAGCCTTAAAATCCACCAGAAAATAATGTACTCCTACATATTTGTGCCACTCTTATACCAGCATATCTTGAATGGATAACATTCTTGCATATCTAAGGATTTTTCTCTTCGGTATCATGCAGAGTTCCCTCTGCTTCCACGAATTCTATTCATTAGGGGTGAAATAGCTACTTTACACCATTTTGATTTCTCCATGCTTAAAGAGATATGTAAGTGCTTTCTGCAGTAATAGGGCATTTTCTTCAGTTTCTGCAGACCAGCACATACCCTTGACAATAGCCTGAGCTATAGAGCACTTATAGGGGTCCCTTTTGACTAATGACTCAACTAGATAAAACTCATTTCTAGCCCTAGAGGTTTCATTTGATGGCATAAGATGTCTAGACCCTATAGGAAGATCAACAATATGAACTAACCAGTACCCCCCCCCCAACTGTTTCTCTAGTTGCATATGTAAGCAGAGGATGAACTAGTTGGCCATCAATGGGAGGAGAGCCCCTTGGTCTTGTGACGATCATATGCCCCAGTACAGGGGAATGCCAGGGCCAGGAAGCGGGAGTGGGTAGGTTAGGGAGCAGGCAGAGAGGAGCGTATAGGGCACTTTCGGGATAGCATGTGAAATGTAAATGAAGAAATTATCTAATTTTTTTTTAAGTAACCAAATAAAAACCAACAAAGGTTAAGAAAAAAAAGGATGTATAGTTGGGATATTTTTCTCCACCTAATATTTTGTGACTTCATATACATTTCTAATATATATTTTCTAAATTTTGAAAAATAAAAGTAAGAAACCATCTTCTGTATTAGGTTTCCATACAAGTCCTTAAACACACCTTAGTTTTAGTTGTCCCATTCCACATGCTTCCCTTAACACATTCTTCCATCTCTTACCCACTTAATTCTCTCATTTCAACCGACTGCTCAACCTGCCAGGACTATACGTTCAATTTCCTCTTCCCTAGATCCTCCCCTCCTAACTTGTCCCTTACTAGACACCAATGTTTAAAGTAATATGGACTGTACCATGCATTTTAAGGATTGGAAGCTAGCATACACATATAAGAAAAAATAATACTTGTCTTTTTGGTCTTGGTTACATCATTATAATAACATTTTCTAATTCCATTCATTATCAACAAATTTAATAATCTTATTTTTTAATCAGTTAATATACTCTTGTGTTAATGTTCCATATTTGCATTATATGCTTATCTGTTGATGGATATAAAGGCTGGTTTTTATGTCTGGATATTAAGAATATAACACTAATAAACATATATGAAAAAATGTCACTCTAGTAAGAGTCTCTTGAATATATACTCAAGGGCAATATAGATAAATTCTCAGCTTTCTGAAAATCTGACATATTGATTATTATATTTGCTTATTTATATTTGTTTGTATTTCCACCAGCAAGGAATATATGCTCTCTTTTCTTAGAGTTTTGCTAGCATAAACTGTTTTTTTGTTTTTTTTTTTTTTGATTTTTTGTTTTGTTTTGTTTTTTAAGAAGGAATGGCAGGCCCATCGGCCCAAGAACCACATGTAGTAGGCTGGGGCCTCTTCTTTCAGTCACTAATTAAGATCTTATGGAGCCAGCCAGATTTTACGGAGACATTTTCTTAATTGAGCTTCTCTAACTTCCAACCATTTAGTTTGTGTTGAGTTGACATAAAAACCTCCAGCACACAGCATAATAATGACCTTGTAAAAGGAATTCAGAATTTACTTTCATTTTTGTTTTATTTTGAAGAATACTTTGAGGAGTATAGGCATTGATACTTTTTTGAAGGTCTGGTACAATTCTGCATTGTATATATACAATCAATCACAGTTAAATCAAGATCAAGTAGTAAATATGAACAGATCTATTCTCCATGCTAATTATAGCAATAGTTAAAAATCTAACCTCTTTAAGAGTAACATGTCTGCATTTTTCTCTTATTCTCTTAAGATATATTATACATATTTAAAGTTGCCTTATATCCAAAGTAATTCAAAATATACTGCTGATGAACAAACAAATAGCCTCCTCCTCCATATGCTCGCTTTCAATTCGTTTTGAAAGAAGAAACACCTAGGGGAATATGTCTCCCTCCAGTTTTAATATTCATGTTTGTACTGTCTTGATCTCAGGTAAATTTTTCCAAACTCTCACTTCAATACAAGCTCTGAAATGTCTGACCTACAGACTAGTCAGAGGTTATGCCCAAATCTATTCAGTGATCACATACAATATTTAATTAACATTGTGCTCAATATGCTTCCAAACAGTCTAATGAGGGCAGCCCTTAGCATTGACCAGAACAATTTCATCCAAAATATCCGACACAGGTGAGTAAACAAATGAGAACTTTAATTTGATACAGCACTGTATCTCTCCATATATTTTAGTATTTAAATTTCTACCTGGTCCATGACAGCAGTTTGGGCACAATAAGGTCTATCTATGGTTTCAGAGTGCTGGACTATAAGATACTAGGCTCCAGCAATCATGTCACTTATGACCTGTGAATGAAAGCACAATTGTCTGTTATCCAGAGTCATGTGCATTTCATTTAATGTCATTAAATAATTTCATTAATGCCAATGATATATTTGTACTGTTTCTTGTGTGATTGTGATAGGCAGCCTATTTTGGGTGAATGGGGCTTGCTCCGGCAACCCAGTAGAGAACTCTACAAGGGACAGAAATGTGGACCATGTTCCCAGAATCAGGTGCCTGAAACCACAGAGCCCCCAACTCCATAATTCTGTGACTACCAGTCACACAGACAATGTCCCAAGCTTCTGGCACTTTGGCTTGACTCCACCCCAACAGTTACCTGACTATAGCCAAGTATGCTCTTTCCCACAGTTACCTGATAGCCCAACCCACTATAAGAGGGGCTCCTTGGCCCCTCTTCACTCTCTTTAAATCCTCACCTTTCTTACTCTCTAGCCCTCCTTCTCTCCCTTCCTCCATCTCTCCATGTGGCCATGGCTGGCCTTTTTCTACCTTTTCTCTTTCCACCTGCCTTTCTACAATAAAGCTCTAAAACCATAAACTCTCTCTGATCATCAAGGCCTGCTGTTCTTGAATGATGGGATAGGCTTTCCCCTAATGAGCCAGGTCTAAGCTCCCACCAGAAGGCCTTTCTGTGCTCTAGCCATGGACTGAACCAAGGACTCTAGCCTGTGTGGGAACATCAAAAGCCTTCTCCCCCTGCCCTCTCCTCCCTTCACCCCAGGGGCTGGCTGACCTGACCCCGGGGCCCCCATTTTGTTCTCAGTTCTTCTTCGGTATCCAGCGTGGGATGCCCAAGGCTGAGAATCTGGTACCTAAGGATGCCCCTTCTCTACCCGCCCCAGGCTCCCCCCCCGCCCCCCGCCATAACCCTCACCCTGCCAAGCTGGGATTCTCTGGCTTCCCACAGTCAGACACCCATCTGGGGGCTCTTTGGAAAGCATGTGGCAGATCTCCCATATCTACCTGCCCAGAGCACAGGAACTCTGGTGGGATGTGGGTTCTCTCCCTTCTTTCCTCCACACCCAGGGCGCTGCAGTTTCTAATCTTCTCATATGTTATAAAGACGATGTCTTTGAAGAGCACATAAATGTTTTCAATATCTCTCTGACGCTACAAATTTTAATCAAAACACCTACATTCAGAATATTTACAGCTGTTTGTGTTACATGATCTAATGTTGTTAATTTATGAAACAATTTTAAAATTACTAATATCTATACCTTATTTGTTTGTAACTGAATATAAGGGGAAGGCAGAGAGCAATTTTCTCTCTGTACCAGATAAACACCACAATTTCAGAGGCATCCTGTTTCTTTATATAGATAATATCCACCAAGCCTAAGTTAATGCTGCTTCCAACATTGCTTCCTAGTGTTGGAGCTAATAAGGTTAGAGTTATTATAAAAGTCCATTTTAAAAAGAAATCTAATTCTAGTTCTGAACGCAGTAGCTAAGTCATGAGAAGAATGACATTTGTATACCCTGTAAAAATAAGTTAAGAATATAGGTATGTGGGGGAACAGTATGTCTGAAGGTACTAATTAGCAGAATTTATGGAATGTGGTTAAAGATATTAAGAAAATCTAATAAATAACTGCAAATAAAACTAAATACACAGGTATTTCATTGTGTGTTCATGGCAATGAAGACAGCATCTTCCTATCAGGTTTTCCTTTCTAGTATTGCCATTTTTACGCTCTACACTTAATACTAAATGCCCTCATACTTCCATTTTTATTCTCTATATATTTTAAACACATACCCCCACACACCAGCATACAAAACCAAATAACCATAATTCAAACCATCAGTAATAGAAAATTATCTAAAATTCATCAGAAATAGATGAATTGTTTGTGTTGTATTTTCTTTTTTTAATTTTTTAAATATTTATTATTACATCTTTTCCTCAATTACATTTCCAATGTTATCCCAAAAGTCCCCCATACCCTCCACCCCCACTTCCCTACCCACCCATTCCCAGTTTTTTGGCCCTGGCATTCCCCTGTACTGGGGCATATACAGTTTGCATGTCCAATGGGCCTCTCTTTCCAGTGATGGCCGACTAGGCCATCTTTTGATACATATACAGCTAGAGTCAAAAGCTCCGGGGTACTGGTTAGTTCATGATGTTGTTCCACCCATAGGGTTGCGAATCCCTTCAGCTCCTTGGGTACTTTCTCCAGCTCCTCCATTGGGGGCCCTGTGATCCATCCACTAGCTGACTGTGAGCATCCACTTCTGTGTTTACCAGGCACCTGCATAGTCTCACAAGAGACAACTATATCTGGGTCCTATCAGCAAAATCTTGCTAGTGTATGCAATGGTGTCAGCGTTTGGAAGCTGATTATGGAATGGATCCCTGGATACGACAGTCTCTAGATGGTCCATCCTTTTGTCACAGCTCCAAACTTTGTTTCTGTAACTCCTTCCATGGTGGTTCTGTTCCCAATTTTAAGGAGAGGCATAGTGTCCACTCTTCAGTCTTCATTCTTCTTGAGTTTCATGTGTTTAGCAAACTGTATCTTATATCTTGGATATCCTAAGTTTTGGGCTAATATCCACTTATCAGTGAGTACATATTGTGTGAGTTCCTTTGTGATTGTGTTACCTCACTCAGGATGATGCCCTCCAGGTCCATCCATTTGCCTAGGAATTTCATAAATTCATTTTTTTAATAGCTGAGTAGTACTCCATTGTGTAAATGTACCATATTTTCTGTATCCATTCCTCTGCTGAGGGGCATCTGGGTTCTTTCCAGCTTCTGGCTATTATAAATAAGGCTGCTATGAACATAGTGGAGCATGTGTCCTTTTTACCGGTTGGGACATCTTCTGGATATATGCCCAGGAGAGGTATTGCTGAATCCTCCAGTAGTACTATGTCCAATTTTCTAAGGAACCACCTGACTGATTTCCGGAGTGGTTGTACAAGCTTGCAATCCCACCAACAATGGAGGAGTGTTCCTCTTTCTCCACATCCTCGCCAGCATCTGCTGTCACCTGAATTTTTGATCCTAGCCATTCTGACTGGTGTGAGGTAGAATCTCAGGGTTGTTTTGATTTGCATTTCCCTGATGATTAAGGATGTTGAACATTTTTTCAGGTGCTTCTCTGCCATTTGGTATTCCTCAGGTGAGAATTCTTTGTTCAGTTCTGAGCCTCATTTTTTAATGGGGTTATTTGATTTTCTGGAGTCCACCTTCTTGACTTCTTTATATATATTGGATATTAGTCCCCTAACTGATTTAGGATAGGTAAAGATCCTTTCCCAATCTGTTGGTGGCCTTTTTGTTTTATTGACAGTGTCTTTTGCCTTGCAGAAGCTTTGCAGTTTCATGAGGTCCCATTTGTCAATTCTCGTTCTTACAGCACAAGCCATTGCTCTTCTATTCAGGAACTTTTCCCCTATACCCATATCTTCAAGGCTTTTCCCTACTTTCTCCTCTATAAGTTTCAGTGTCTCTGGTTTTATGTGAAGTTCCTTGATCCACTTAGTTTTGACCTTAGTACAAGGAGATAGGAATGGATCGATTCGCATTCTTCTACATGTTAACAACCAGTTGTGCAAGCACCGTTTGTTGAAAATGCTGTCTTTCTTCCACTGGATGGTTTTAGCTCCCTTGTCGAAGATCAAGTGACCATAGGTGTGTGGGTTCATTTCTGGGTCTTCAATTCTATTCCATTGGTCTACTTCTCTGTCACTATACCAGTACCATGCAGTTGTTATCACAATTGCTCTGTAGTAAAACTTTAGGTCAGGCATGGTGATTCCACCAGAGGTTCCTTTATCCTTGAGAAGAGTTTTTGCTATCCTAGGTTTTTTGTTATTCCAGATGAATTTGCAGATTGGTCTTTCTAATTCGATGAAGAATTAAGTTGGAATTGTGATGGGGATTGCATTGAATCTGTAGATGGCTTTTGGCAAGATAGCCATTTTTATAATATTGATCCTGCCAATCCATGAGCATGGGAGATCTTTCCATCTTCTGAGGTCTTCTTTAATTTCTTTCTTCAGAGACTTGAAGTTTTTATTATACAGATCTTTCACTTCCTTAGTTAGAGTCACGCCAAGATATTTTATATTATTTGTGACTATTGAGGAGGGTGTTGTTTCCCTAATTTCTTTCTCAGCCTGTTTATTCTTTGTGTAGAGAAAGGCCATTGACTTGTTTGAGTTAATTTTTTATCCAGCTACTTCACTGAAGCTGTTTATCAGGTTTAGGAGTTCTCTGGTGGAATTTTTAGGGTCACTTATATATACTATCATATCATCTGCAAAAAGTGATATTTTGACTTTATCTCTTCCAATTTGTATCCCCTTGCTCTCCTTTTGTTGTCGAATTGCTGTGGCTAGGACTTCTAGTACAATGTTGAATAGGTATGGGGAGAATGGACAGCCTTATCTAGTCCCTGATTTTAGTGGGATTGCTTCAAGCTTCTCACCATCTATTGATGTTGGCTACTGGTTTGCTGTAGATTGCTTTTATCATGTTTAGGTATGGGCCTTGAATTCCTGATCTTTCCAAGACTTTTATCATTAATGGGTGTTGGATCTTGTCGAATGCTTTTTCTGCATATAATGAGATGATCATGTGGATTTTGTCTTTGAGTTTTTTTATATAATGGATTACATTGATGGATTTCTGTATATTAAACCATCCCTGCATCCCTGGAATAAAACCTACTTTGTCAGGATGGATGATTGCTTTAATGTGTTCTTGGATTCGGTTAGCGAGAATTTTATTGAGTATTTTTGCATCAATATTCATAAGGGAAATTGGTCTCAAGTTCTCTATCTTTGTTGGATCTTTCTGTGGTTTAGGTATCAGAGTAATTGTGGCTTCATAGAATGAGGTGGGTAGAGTTCCTTCTTCTTCTTTTGTGGAATAGTTTGTGCAGAACCGGAATTAGATCTTCTTTGAAGGTCTAGTAGAACTCTGCACTAAACCCATCTGGTCCTGGGCTTTTTTTGACTATTAATGACTGCTTCTATTTCTTTAGTGGATGTGGGACTGTTTAGCTCGTTAACTTGATCCTGATTTAACTTTGGTACCTGGTATCTGTCCAGAAATTTGTCCATTTCGTCCACATTTTCCAGTTTTGTTGAGTATAGCCTTTTGTAGTAGGATATGATGGTGTTTTGGATTTCTTCAGGATCTGTTGTTATGTCTCCCTTTTCATTTCTGATTTTGTTAATTAGGATGTTGTAACTGTGCCCTCTAGTGAATCTAGCTAAGGGTTTATCTACCTTGTTGATTTTCTCAAAGAACCAACTCCTCATTTGGTTAATTCTTTGAATAGTTCTTCTTGTTTCCACTTGGTTGATTTCACCCCTGAGTTTGATTATTTCCTGCCTTCTACTCCTCTTGGGTGAATTTTCTTCCTTTTTTTCTAGAGCTTTTAGGTGTGTTGTCAAGCTGCTAGTGTGTGTTTCTCTAGTTTCTTTTTGGAGGCACTCAGAGCTATGAGTTTCCCTCTTAGAAATGCTTTCATTGTGTCCCATAGGTTTGGGTATGTTGTGGCTTCATTTTCATTAAACGGTAAAAAGTCTTTAATTTCTTTCTTTATTCCATCCTTGACCAAGGTATCATTGAGAAGAGTGTTATTCAGTTTCCACGTGAATGTTGGCTTTCCATTATTTATGTTGTTATTAAAGATCAGTCTTAGTCCATGGTGGTCTGATAGGATGCATGGGACAATTTCAATATTTTTGTATCTGTTGAGGCCTGTTTTGTGACCAATTATATGGTCAATTTTGGAGAAGGTCCCATGAGGTTCTGAGAGGAAGGTATATGCTTTTGTTTTAGGATAAAATGCTCTGTAGATATCTGTTAAGTCCATTTGTTTCATAACTTCTGTTAGTTTCACTGTGTCCCTGTTTAGTTTCTGTTTCCAAGATCTGTCCATTGATGAAAGTTGTGTGTTGAAGTCTCTCACAATTATTGTGTTAGGTGCAATGTGTGCTTTGAGCTTTACTAAGGTGTCTTTAATGAATGTGGCTGCCCTTGCATTTGGGGCATAGATATTTAGAATTGAGAGTTCCTCTTGGAGGATTTTACTTTGATGAGTATGAAGTGTCCCCCCTTGTCTTTTTTGATAACTTTGGGTTGCAAGTCGATTTTATTCGATATCAGAATGGCTACTCCAGCTTGTTTCTTCAGACCATTTGCTTGGAAAATTGTTTTCCAGCCTTTCACTCTGAGGTAGTGTCTGTCTTTTTCCCTGAGATGGGTTTCCTGTAAGCAGCAGAATGTTGGGTCCTGTTTGTGTAGCCAGTCTGTTAGTCTATGTCTTTTTATTGGGGAATTGAGTCCATTGATATTGAGAGATATTAAGGAAAAGTAATTGTTGCTTGCTTTTATTTTTCTTGATAGAGTTGGCATTCTGTTCTTGTGGCAGTCTTC
This sequence comes from Mus caroli, assembly GCF_978045245.1. NCBI lineage: Eukaryota > Metazoa > Chordata > Mammalia > Rodentia > Muridae > Mus > Mus caroli. Next base: position 127,376,928 of record NW_028227261.1, on the reverse strand, counting down.
TTTTAGGTTCGTAGAGGGATTAATTTCTTGCTTTTTCTAGGGCGTGATTTCCGTCCTTGTATTGTTTTTTTTTAATTTATTTTTTATTAGGTATATTCCTCGTTTACATTTTCAATGCTATTCCAAAAGTCCACCATACCATTCCTCCCAATCCCCTACCCACCCACTCCCCCTTTTTGGCCCTGGGGTTCCCCTGTACTGGGGCATATAAAGTTTGCTAGTCCAATGGGCCTCTCCTTCAAGTGATGGCCGACTAGGCCATATTTTGATATGTATGCAGCTAGAGACAAGAGCTCCGGGGTACTGGTTAGTTCATATTGTTGTTCCACCTATAGGGTTGCAGTTCCCTTTAGCTCCTTGGGTAATTTCTCTAGATCCTCCATTGGGAGCCAAGTGGTCCATCAAATAGCTGACTGTGAGCATCCACTTCTGTGTTTGCTAGGCCCCGGCATAGTCTCACAAGGGACATCTATATCTGGGTCCTTTCAGCAAAATCTTGCTAGTGTATGCCATGGTGTCAGTGTTTGGAAGCTGATTATGGGATGGATCCCTGCATATGGCAATCACTAGATGGTCGATCCTTTCATCACAGCTCCAAATTTTGTCTCTGTAACTCCTTCCATGGGTGTTTTGTTCCCATTTCTAAGAAGGGGCAAAGTATCCACACTTTGGTCTTCGTTCTTCTTGAATTTCATTTGTTTAGCAAATTGTATCTTATATTTTGGGTATCCTAAGTTTCTGGGCTAATATCTACTTATCAGTGAGTACATATTGTTCGAGTTCCTTTGTGATTGGGTTACCTCACTCAGGATGATGCCCTCCAGGTCCATCCATTTGCCTAGGAATTTCATAAATTCATTTTTTTAATAGCTGAGTAGTACTCCATTGTGTAAATGTACCACATTTTCTGTATCCATTCCTCTGTTGAGGGGCATCTAGGTTCTTTCCAGCTTCTGGCTATTATAAATAAGGCTGCTATGAACATAGTGGAGCATGTGTCCTTCTTACCGGTTGGGACATCTTCTGGATATATGCCCAGGAGAGGTATTACGGGATCCTCCGGTAGTACTATGTCCAGTTTTCTGAGGAACCACCAGACTGATTTCCAGAGTGGTTGTACAAGCTTGCAATCCCACCAACAATGGAGGAGTGTTCCTCTTTCTCCACATCCTCGCCAGCATCTGCTGTCACCTGAATTTTTGATCCTAGCCATTCTGACTGGTGTGAGGTAGAATCTCAGGGTTGTTTTGATTTGCATTTCCCTGATGATTAAGGATGTTGAACATTTTTTCAGGTGCTTCTCTGCCATTTGGTATTCCTCAGGTGAGAATTCTTTGTTCAGTTCTGAGCCTCATTTTTTTAATGGGGTTATTTGATTTTCTGGAGTCCACCTTCTTGACTTCTTTATATATATTGGATATTAGTCCCCTAACTGATTTAGGATAGGTAAAGATCCTTTCCCAATCTGTTGGTGGCCTTTTTGTCTTATTGATGGTGTCTTTTGCTTTGCAGAAGATTTGCAATTTTATGGGGTTCCATTTATTGATTCTCGATCTTACAGCACAAGCCATTGCTCTTCTATTCAGGAACTTTTCCCCTATACCCATATCTTCAAGGCTTTTCCCTACTTTCTCCTCTATAAGTTTCAGTGTCTCTGGTTTTATGTGAAGTTCCTTGATCCACTTAGATTTGACCTTAGTACAAGGAGATAGGAATGGATCAATTCGCATTTTTCTACATGATAACTGCCAGTTGTGCCAGCACCATTTTTTGAAAATGCTGTCTTTTTTCCACTTGATGGTTTTAGCTTTCTTGTCAAAGATCAAGTGACCATAAATGTGTGGGTTCATTTGCATGGTATTGGTATTTTTTTTTTCTGTTATTATGCTTTGAAGGGCTGGATTCGTGGAAAGATAATGTGTGAATTTGGTTTTGTCATAGAATACTTTGGTTTCTCCATCTATGGTAATTGAGAGTTTGGCCGGGTAGAGTAGCCTGGGCTGGCATTTGTGTTCTCTTAGTCTCTGTATAACATCTGTCCAGGCTCTTCTGGCTTTCATAGTCTCTGGTGAAAAGTCTGGTGTAATTCTGATAGGCCTGCCTTTATGTATTACTTGACCTTTCTCCCTTACTGCTTTTAATATTCTATCTTTATTTAGTGCATTTTTTGTTCTGATTATTATGTGTCTGGGGCAATTTCTTTTCTGGTCCAGTCCATTTGGAGTTCTGTAGGCTTCTTGTATGATCATGGGCTTCTCTTTCTTTAGGATTGGGAAGTTTTCTTCTATTATTTTGCTGAAGATATGTGCTGGCCCTTTAAGTTGAAAATCTTCTTTCTCATCAACTCCTATTATCCATAGGTTTGGTCTTCTCATTGTGTCCTGTATTTCCTGGATGTTTTGAGTTAGGATCCTTTTGTGTTTTGTATTTTCTTTGATTGTTGTGCCGATTTTCTCTATGGAATTTTCTGCACCTGAGATTCTCTCTTCCATCTCTTGTATTTTGTTGCTGATGCTTGCATCTATGGTTCCAGATTTCTTTCCTAGGGTTTCTATCTCCAGCGTTGCCTCACTTTGGGTTTTCTTTATTGTGTCTACTTCCCTTTTTAGGTCTAGTATGGTTTTGTTCATTTCTGTCACCTGTTTGGTTGTGTTTTCCTGTTTTTCTTTAAGGACCTGTAACTCTTTAGCAGTGCTCTCCTGTATTTCTTTAAGTGAGTTATGAAAGTCCTTCTTGATGTCCTCTACCATCATCATGAGATATGCTTTTAAATCTGTGTCTAGATTTTCGGTTGTGTGGGGTGCCTAGGACTAGGTGGGGTGGGAGTGCTGCATTCTGATGATGGTGAGTGGTCTTGATTTCTGTTAGTAGGATTCTTATGTTTGCCTTTCGCCATCTGGTAATCTCTGAAGCTAGCTGTTATAGTTGTCTCTGGTTAGAGCTTGTTCCTCAGGTGACTCTGTTAGCCTCTATCAGCAGACCTGGGAGGCTGGCTCTCTCCTTAGTTTCAGTGGTCAGAGTATTCTCTGAAGGCAAGCTCTCTTCATTCAGGGAAGGTGCCCAGATATCTGGTGTTCGTACCTGCCTCCTGGCAGAAGTTGTGTTCCATTCACCAGAATTCTTAGGATCCTGTGGGGAATCCTGTGTGGGTCCTTGTGGGTGTCCGGAGACTCAACTGGCAAGCCACCCAGGTGCTCAAGTGGACTGGAAGGGACTTGTGCCCCAGCTCAGGCTGGGTTGCCTGCTTCCCTAGTTAATGCAATCTTAGTTCCCGCACAATTGGATTGGAGCAGATGCTGTGTTCCACTCACCAGAGGTCTTAGGATCCCGTGGGGAATCCTGTGCGGGTCCTTGCGGGTGTCCGCAGACTCCTCTGGCAAGGTACCCCCGGTGCTTGGGTGGACCGGAAGGGACTTGTTGTATTTTCAAAGCAAAAAAACAATACAAATTAATAAAAAATTAATTGACAGAAATAGGTATCTGTATAATCATTGTACAGGCTAGTTTTGTGTCAACTTGATACAGCTAGAATTATCACAGAGAAAGGAACTTTAGTTGAGGAAATGCCTCCATGAGATACAACTGTAAGGCATTTTGTCAATTAGTGATCAAGGGGGAAAGGCCTCTTGTGGGTGGTGCCATCTCTGGGCTGGTAGTCTTGGGTTCTATAAGAGAGCAGGCTGAGAAAGCCAGCGGAAGCAAGCCAGTAAAGAACATCCCTCCATGGCCTTTTCATCAGCTCCTGCTTTCTGACCTGCTTGAGATCCAGTCCTGACTTCCTTTGGGGATGTACAGCAGTATGGAAGTGTAAGCCAAATAAACCCTTTCCCCCACAACTTACTTCTTGGTCATGATATTTGTGTGGGAATAGAAACCCTGACTAAGACAAATTGGTACTGGTATAGTGGGGTATTCCTGTGACAACCTGACCATGTTTTAGGGAGGACTGTGGAAGGACTTTGGAACTTTGGGCTTGAAGATCCATTCGTTGTTAACAGCTCTGTCAGATGTTGTGTAGGAGCTTGGAAAATAATGTTAAGAACAGTGCAGAAGATGGAGGTCTGGCTTGTGAAATTTCAGAGGGAAAAATAAGACTCTTTTCAGGACCATTGCTGTTTTGATTGTGAAGATTCTGCAGTTCTGGTTAGCTGGGGCTGAAGAATTAGCTGTGATTAACAAGATATACCAGAACTACTAAAGAAAAACTTTGCATTACTGGGACTATTGATTCTGGTTAGCTGGAGCTAAGAAACTAGTGGTGATTAAGAAGAGACCAGCATTGTTGAGGTGACATCTTCTGGGAAGTGTTTTCTGAAAGCACAAAGAGGCTGTGTTCCAGAGATAGCCAAGGTTGTACTTTGTGCTGTGGCTGGACTTGGTAATGTGTAAGAGGCACCCAGGTGGTATTGGTTTTGAAGGCATGAAGGGGTCACACAGAGCAGCTGAGGCTTGGCACTGTGAGAGGCCATGCATGGAAGGCCATTGGTGAAGTTGCAGCCTCAGTCGCAATTGACAGCCCAGGACTGAAGTGGTCATGCTGTGTTTTGGAGATGCAAGTACCATGAGATGACCACCAAGAGCAGCAGCAGTGGAGTACAGGCATCTGGAGCCTAGAGGACGGTGCTTGTGCTACAAAGGGCATGGCTGGAGAAGTGACCCAAGCCCTTGGAAGAGCCCAGAAGATCGTGAGTTGGATCCCAGACATTGGACGGTTGGAGATTGATTTTTGCTTTTGATTGTGACTGTGCCCTGATATTTTCCCTCTTGAAAGAATAAACTATTTTAGTGGAGCCCACAGTTAAGAGACTTTTAATTGTAAAAAGACTTTGGATTTATTTTATTTTAAAGAGATTGGAATTTTAAGAATATGTAAAGACTCTGGGACGTTTAAAGTTGTTTAGACCTTGGGGATGAATAAGAATGTATGGGTTGAATCTTACTAGTGATGTGTTTGTCTGTCAAGTTGACAAGGGATCAATTGTACTGGCTAGTTTTGTGTCAACTTGACACAGCTGGAGTTATCACAGAGAAAGGAGCTTCAGCTGAGGAAATGCCTCCATGAGATACAACTCTTAGGCATTTTCTCAATTAGTGATCAAGGGGGAAAGGCCCCTTGTGGGTGAGACCATCTCTGGGCTGGTAGTCTTGGGTTCTATAAGAGAGCAGGCTGAGCAAGCCAGGGGAGGCAAGCCAGTAAAGAACATTCCTCCATGGCCTCTTCATCAGCTCCTGCTTTCTGACCTGCTTGAGTTCCAGTCCTGACTTCCTTTGGTGATGAATGGCAGTATGGTTGTGTAAGCCTGATAAACCCTTTCCTCCCCAACTTGCTTCTTGGTCATAATGTTTGTGCAGGAATAGAAACCCTGACTAAGACAATCATCAGTATTAATGATAGACATTGGAAATGTACATATTTTATGATTTTGCTCCATCAAATAGTAAAGCAAGTCAAATCTATAGAAATGATAAAAGTGCTTTTATCTTCTGTAACATACAAGGTGGGAGTTTGTAATATGTAAATAAATGACAAAAAAATTAATCAAAGAAAAAGTAAATTAAATTTTACCACTATCTGTACTTGCATTTTCGTATTTTTATACTTTGTTAAAAATGAAGATGCAGCAAAGTATTAAATATCATTGAATACACTGGTTGAATAGATTTTCCTTTGAAATATTAATAGAAATTTGAATTAAAAATAACTTGTAATCTTTCTTACCCAAATTAATGTCATTTTCCTCCATCAAGCTAATATTTGTGCTATTTGGCTAAGGATCCCTCTGCTATCAAGAGTTATACTTTTAGAGAAATCCATCCCTCCTTATACAAGCTAAGAATTTTCAATGGATGCTTTACAAGTCATAGGATTTCATGTCGGACTTCTACTCCTTGATGTAATCTGAAATGGTTTAGATGTTTACATTTCTTTTGAATGCTGTCACAACCACAGTGACATCACGTGTGCAGATCCATGTATGTCCAGGAGACTGATTTCATCAGTAGTCTTCTACAACTTCTGGTTCTTAGATTCCTTTCTTCCCCTACTTCCACAGTGAACACATACCTTTTAGGGAAAGATGCAGATATATAAAAGGTGGGGACGTTTAATTATGGCGCTTCGGACTGACATGCATCCCACATAGGAGATAATGGACGTCGGCCATGAGGCTCGAAAGCTAGGGGTTTTTATGGGGCAAGGGGCTTAGTAGGGGTGTGGGACCAATGGGGTACAGTCGGAGGATTAATAGAGCTTGCAGCAGTGTCCAGAGAACTTGCTATGGCATTTCTCACCTGCTCCTGTGTTGTGTCTGTGCCACCTTGTGGCAGAAGCTTGGGACATTGTGTATGTGACTACTGGCCACATGCTTCTCTTGTGAGGGCTGTGGGGGAGGTAACTTCAACAGGAGCCAGGGGTCCAGGAGACATGAGGGAAAGCCTTCTGTCTCATGTAGGTGAAAATTATCAAAACTGGGTCCTACCGGGGTTCACAACCTCAACTCGACTGGAGACCAGACTGTCTGTGCATAGCCCATTGCCCCACACCACCTCACCTCTAACCTCCAAGGACAGGTAGGGTTAGGCCTTGAGTAGTCCAGAGCACAGGCAACAGTGTGTCTAGAAGTTTCTAGAATGATGAAAGATATCCAGTTGCAATGATCCTTTAAAATTTAACTAAAGAATGAAATTCGAATTAATGGTAATACTTTAACAATTACCTAGAAGTATCAGGGACACCTTTTGATGGTGCTGTATACAGACCATTAATCATATCCCAAGTGGTTCAAATTAAGTAACTATTTTGATGGAATTTGGCATCAACAGGCCTACAGATTTGGAAAATAACTTGTAGTATTAAATGAGATGACAAATGATAGAGACTCAGTTAAGATGACAGAATTTGGTATTTAATAACCTTAAAAGACACAGGTCTCAGTCAGAAGTGGGAATATATACTGAAATATCCCCCTGATGATTCAAGTAATTCCCTCCATCAGCCATTGTGAATGATCTTGTTTGTCACTAGGATAATACTGAACTGGGTAATCTGCAGCCACGTGGAACTAAGGGTTAGAGGTCAAAAACTCATTTAGTATAAAGAGAAAACTTATTTTTTTAAATTTTAGGTAATCTTAACTAATGTTAATGAAAGAAATAATGTGAGGTCCATGGTTACTATATCCAACATTGTCATTTCAAGGTATGGGGTTCAGATCCTTAGGTCAAAGTTCTTATTACAAGTGTTTAAGAAAAAGTACTTTGAAGAAAGGCACACCAAAAGGCAGGTAGTGTTTTCTGACATTAAGAATAAACAAATCAACAATTAAAGTAACCATCTTACAGAAAACCCTCCTTTAAAATAATGTTTATATTAAAGAAAAGTAAATCAGAGTAGAAAACAAACTCATTTTACATCTTAAATTGTAGATCAAATTGCAACATCTTTTATATCTATTTTATCACATACCAATCCATTAACAACATGATTTTTCTTGCATTATATCTTTCTTTTATAATTATTTTTATTTATATTTCAAACATTATCCCTTTTTCATCCCCCCTAAAAGCCCCCTATGCTATCCCCCTCCCTCTGCTTCATCTTTCTAATTATAGTAGAAAATAAAATGATTTTATTGGTCTTATATAGCATTTAGAAACTAGAGGATAACATAGTTGACACAATTTCATCATGTAGATACAAATCCAGTAATTATCAAATAAGCTTATTAATCTTTTTCATGAGGGTTAAACTTGATTATCTGATTGGATTTGGAATCAACTAAGAAACACACCTGTGTGTGACTCTGTAAGAACATTTTCTGAAAAGATGAATTTAATGGTGAAGACCCATATTAAAGGTAAGATTTTTGGGCAGCATTTCACTCATAAAATGGTCTTAAGGAAGGTATATTGCTAATTTTGCCTGCCTACATTTTGTCCTTGTTCATGAGTGTGTCTGTTGCAGCTGATAGTCTGATAGAGTTACAAGCTTTTTTTTTTTTTTTTTAACTTTAGGATTGGTTTTTCTGACCTTCCAATGCCTGTAGTATAAGAACACTATTCTATGAATCCATTCAGCATTCAGTGTTAGAATGAACTGCTTTTGTAATTCAGCTTTCTGGAATAAGTAAGTAATTACCAGGTTCTCAGTCTTTAAACTACACAGATAGACATTGCTGGGCTGTCCAGTCTAGATGACACTCTTAACAAATTCCCATTATATTATCCATTGTATTGGTACTAGTTATCTGGAGAACCCAAGTGAATAAACTTGTAAATTATATTTGCAGGTATAATTTATTTTACATAAATGATCCAGGGGAAACCATAAGTGAGGATGGACCTCATGTTCTCATTATTTATATTTAAATCATAGTTGAATGATTGTATAATCACCTTGCACATGCTGAATAATATCTTTTGTAATTTTGTCCCAACAAGTTTATTTTTTTAATTTATTCATTTTAACTGCTTCAGCGGCCATAAAATTATGTGAATTAGAAGACTACCAAGTAATTTATTGATATATCCATATATTGTGTAATGCTGAATAAAACTAAATATAATTTTATATCAAATATTTCCAAGTTTGCCAAGAAAACATAGCAAAGTAGTTTTCTTCTCTGTTTTGAAAATTTCCATACTTTATTTTTAATTTTCCAGACTTTATAGTTTTATTTTCTCTTATTTTTTATTTCCCTTTTTAAATTTTTATTTATTTATTTATTTACTTCACAACCCAATATCAGCTCTTCTTTCTTCCTAGAAACCCTGATGCAAGTTTTCAACCCAGTTCAATGTCCCTCTTCTCAAAAAACAAGTGGAAGCTCCCCTCTGGTATCACTCACCTCATTAACAACACTCCTTCCCTGCATATCAAGTAACTGCAGGACTAGGTGCATCTTCTCCTACTGAATCCTACAAAGGCCTAGAGATGCAGAGGTAGGCAGACAATAGTCTCAGGGACTGCTCCTGCTCTAGTTGTTAGACTGCATGAAGACCAGTCTACTACTGGAGGTAGCTCATGAGCAGGAAGCCTAGATCCAACCAACCCTTTTTCAGATTGACGATTCAGTCTTGGGGAGGTCCCAAGATTGTTACAGAAGGCTAATATTAACAATATAGAAAGTATCTATTCTTCTCACATGTAATACCCTTTAACCACAGCTTCCTCTCCATTCATTCCTCTATCCACCCCCACCTCCCCACTTCCTTAGATCCACTCTTCTGTTGCCCTTCAGAAAAAAGCTGGCCTCCCCTGGATATCACCTCTCATATTATACCAGACAACACATCAGTCTTATGATATGAGGCTCTCTTTCTTTAATGTAGATGTAGTTAAATCATTTTCTCCATAGCCTCACCCATTCTCTTCTCCTCCCAAGATCATGGCATCTTTTTCTTCAACTATTATTTAAGATTTATTCATATGAGAGAACAAACAGAAATACAGCATGCTGTGTCCATTCAATATTTCATACACATACAAATTGCTTTTTCTGTCTATCTATCTATCTATCTATCTATCTATCTATCTATCTACCTATCTATCTACCTATCTGTCATCTATCTGTCATCTATCATCTATATATCTATCTATCTATCTATCTATCTATCTATCTATCTATCTATCTACTTACCTACCTGTTCACTATACCTCCAATTTCAATGTCCTTCTTTCCTCTCCTCCCAGTCCTGCCCTCACAGCCTGTTGTCTCCATGCCCCCTCCCCCTATCTTCAAAGAAGGGAAGCAAGCCTACATGCATACCAATCTGCTTTAGCATATTCTCAGCAGGATTAAGCAGTTCCACTCCCACAGTGACAAGACAAAGAAGCTCACTCAGGGTAAAAGAGATCCAAAGCCAGGCAACAGAGACAGAAACAGTCCTGACCTCTGGTGCACTGTTACTTGATTCTGTAGGTCTTCTTGTGGTGTCCCTCATTCCTTCCCCCAACTCTTCTACAAGACTTTAGGACCTTAACCAAATGTTAGACTGAGGATTTTTGCACCTGTTTCCAGAAGCTGCTGGATGAAACCACCCAGAAAACAGTTATGCTAGGCTCCTGTCCTGCAACAGTGTCAGGGGTTGACTTTCTCCCATAGGATATGTCTCAGGTTGAGCCAGTCATTGATTGCCAATTCTTTCAGTATCTCCTACAACTTTATCTCTGCACATCTTGTAGGAAGAAAAAAAAATTGGGTAAAGGTATTCTGGGTGAGTTGGTGTCCCTTCCTCCAATAGAAATACCATTTGGCTAAAGGAGGAGGCCACTTCAGGCTCCATATCTTATGCTGCTAGTAATGTAAGCTAGGGTCACCTCCATAGGTTCCTGGGAGCCTATATCATCCTGAGTGAGGTAACTGAGACCCAGAAATATAGACATGGTATGCACTCACTTATAAGTGGATTAGAGACATAAAGTGCATGCTCCAATAAATAGACCTAAAAAGCTAAGAAGAAAAAGAAGGTACAAGGGAGGATTTGTGAATCTCCCTCAGGTGTGGAGGGGAACAGGGTTGGGAATCAGATGAGGGTAGGAGGAGAGAGGGATGGTAGAGAGAATGGAAGTCAATGTATAGAGCTTGCCTGGAATAAATCAGAGAACTGGGTCTAAGGAGGGTCATATATATTTCTAAGAAAAACAAGTTGTCATTTGATAAACAAAAAATGGAATTTATCTCTGGCAAGTATAATTTTCCTTTTCTTGATAGCTTGTTTGTAGGTCTCCATGATTGAAGGGACACTATGAGATTTCCCTATCTATTTTGGAGTATAAGCTAGTGTTGGAATTGTTCAGGTCATGCTTAGTCAGCCATATCAACACTACTTTCTGGGAGAACCTTTTCTGTATCAACATAAAAGACTCAATCATACCAAAGTCTTCCTAGTCCTGTGGTTCTTCTAAAGTTTCTATCACCATTTTTATATATGTCATATGAGCATTAGGAGAAAAAAGTACTACTATGGATATATAAGTTGGTGATAGGCACCACACAGTCTGGTTTGTTGCTGCTTTGCTTGATTTTCTGTAATAGTCTCCTGCTCTATGAAAAAACATGTTTCATCAGAAGTGAGGTCTTTAACTTTCTGTGTATTTAAGAATGAGTAATGATCAAGTGACCATAGGTGTATGGGTTCATCTCTGGGTCTTCAATTCTGTTCCATTGGCCTACTTGTCTGTCATTATGCCAATACCATGCAGTTTTTTATCACAATTGCTCTGTAGTACAGCTTTAGGTCCAGCATGGTGATTCCACCAGAGGTTCTTTTATCCATGAGAGGAGTTTTTGCTATCCTAGGGTTTTTGTTATTCCAGATGAATCTGCTGATTGCCCTTTCTAATTCGTTGAAGAATTGAGTTGGAATTTTGATGGGAATTGCATCACTTGATCTTTGACAAGGGAGATAAAACCATCCAGTGGAAAAAAGACAGCATTTTCAACAACTGGTGCTGGCACAACTGGTGGTTATCATGTAGAAAAATGCGAATTGATCCATTCCTATCTCCTTGTACTAAGGTCAAATCTAAGTGGATTAAGGAACTCCACATAAAACCAGAGATACTGAAACTTATAGAGGAGAAAGTAGGGAAAAGCCTCGAAGATATGGGTACAGGGGAAAATTCCTGAATAGAACAGCAATGGCTTGTGCTGTAAGATCGAGAATCGATAAATGGGACCTCATAAAATTGCAAAGCTTCTACAAAGCAAAAGACACCGTCAATAAGACAAAAAGGCCACCAACAGATTGGGAAAGGATCTTTACCTATCCCAAATCAGATAGGGGACTAATATCCAATATATATAAAGAAGTCAAGAAGGTGGACTCCAGAAAATCAAATAACCCCATTAAAAAATGGGGCTCAGAGCTGAACAAAGAATTCTCACCTGAGGAATACCGAATGGCTGAGAAGCACCTGAAAAAAATGTTCAACATCCTTTTTTTTTTTTTTTTTTAAGATTTATTTATTTATTATATGTAAGTACACTGTAGCTGTCTTCAGACACTCCAGAAGAGGGCGCCAGATCTCATTACGGATGGTTGTGAGTCACCATGTGGTTGCTGGGATTTGAACTCTGGACCTTCGGAAGAGCAGTCGGGTGCTCTTACGCACTGAGCCATCTCACCAGCCCTCAACATCCTTAATCATCAGGGAAATGCAAATCAAAACAACCCTGAGATTCCACTTCACTCCAGTCAGAATGGCTAAGATCAAAAATTCAGGTGACAGCAGATGCTGGCAGGATGTGGAGAAAGAGGAACACTCCTCCATTGTTGGTGGGATTGCAAGCTTGTACAACCACTCTGGAAATCAGTCTGGCGGTTCCTCAGAAAATTGGACATAGTTCTACCGGAGGATCCCGCAATACCACTCCTGGGCATATATCCAGAAGATGTCCCAACTGGTAAGAAGAACACATGCTCCACTATGTTCATAGCAGCCTTATTTATAATAGCCAGAAGCTGGAAAGAACCTAGATGCCCCTCAACAGAGGAATGGATACAGAAAATGTGGTACATTTACACAATGGAGTACTACTCAGCTATTAAAAAAATGAATTTATGAAATTCCTAGGCAAATGGATGGACCTGGAGGGCATCATCCTGAGTGAGGTAACCCAATCACAAAGGAACTCGCACAATATGTACTCACTGATAAGTGGATATTAGCCCAGAAACTTAGGATACCCAAGATATAAGATACAATTTGCTAAACGCATTAAATTCAAGAAGAACGAAGACCAAAGTGTGGACACTTTGCCCCTTCTTAGAAAGGGGAACAAAACACCCATGGAAGGAGTTACAGAGACAAAATTTGGAGCTGTGACCAAAGGATGGACCATCTAGTGATTGCCATATGCAGAGATCCATCCCCTAATCAGTTTCCAAACGCTGACACCATTGCATACACTAGCAAGATTTTGCTGAAAGGACCCAGATATAGCTGTCTCTTGTGAGACTATGCCGGGGCCTAAAACACAGAAGTGGATGATCATAGTCAGCTATTAGATGGATCACACGGCCCCCAATGGAGGAGCTAGAGAAATTACCCAAGGAGCTAAAGGGAATTGCAACCCTATAGGTGGAACAACAATATGAACTAACCAGTACCCTGGAGCTCTTGTCTCTAGCTGCATATGTATCAAAAGATGGCCTAGTCGGACATCACTGCAAAGAGAGGCCCATTGGACTTGCAAACTTTATATGCCCCAGTACAGGGGAACCCCAGGGCCAAAAAGGGGGAGTGGGTGGGTAGGGGATTGGGGGTGTGGATGTGGGGGACTTTTGGGATAGCATTGAATATGTAAATGAGGAAAATACCTAATAGAAAAGTAAATTAAAAAAAATGAGTAATGAGATTGCAGTTAGGAATCATTCTGTTATAGGAAATTGGCATTTAGTAGGTTCTCCTCTTAAATCCACAATCTCACATATCTACATCTCAAGAAAAGATCCCTTACCTTTTGATTGTTCCATGACTACAATTAGCAGCTGCTGGTTATCAGAAAGTGTAAGTGTCACTCTTGTACATTTAGGAATATTTTTCATGTTAGAAATTGTATTGGTTAATAGATAGCTATCTGTGTAGGGACAATGATTAATTTCCTCCATCAGCAGCTTACACATCAACTTCTAGTATTAGGAACACTGATCACTAGGAAGAAGACCTTGAGCCAGTTCAAATTTCAATTTCCTGAGCTTATACGTCTTTTCAAACTGTGAGTATCAATGATTTGTCTTTCCCCATTCATGTCCATATAACCCCAGGAAACAACATTCTAGACTCTTAACTGTAAGAACAACTTTATTTTTATTTTATGTAAGAGTGCAACCAAGCAGTTACTTTTCTTTATCTAGTTTACTTCAGTTTATAAAATAGTCTCTGTTCTATCTTTGTAAGTTTAAATGACAGAATTTCATAATTAGGAGGAATTGGCACTTGATAGTTGTTGAGCCAATGGTGTTGGTTTTCTTTAATAGGTTGAGATGTGGTATATCGATAGTACTTCATTGTTAGATAAGGATAAAAGACTATTTTAGAATACAAACATGACTCTATAGACTTAAATACAGAGATGAAAATAAAAGAGAACATATAATTTGGTAGGGAAGCAGATGTTGGCATATTTGGAGGAATGTACATATGAAGAAAATATATTGTATTTGACTATCAAATAATTGTCTATAACTATTACAATTCATCATTTAGGATTGAGTATTCTGAAGCCTCATTCTCTATACATTGACCTGTAGTGAGACACTTGAGTAATTGCCATCAACATCCAAAAGCTTCTATGATTAAAGTACTGAAAGACACACTCATCTATGGTGATGGATATAAGTCATTTACTGCTCCCTGTATTTCCTCCTATCCCCCAACTCATCTAATCAACTCTGTCCTATAATTTTATGTATGGTCATTATAGAGCCATTTTTTATAATCTCTTAATTTAAATATCATCGTCTTCCTTATATTCCCTTACTAACTCCCTAATAATTTGGGGTATTGCAAATGAAACACAAACACTTAAAACTTGGAAACATAATATTCACATGACTTTCTTAACTTACAATTAATTTCTCAAGCTGTATCTATTTACCTATCAACCATTTCATTTTACTTGACAGCTGAATAATATTCATACATACATATATATGCATATACATATATGTCTCTCTCTCTCTATATATATATATGTATATATGTATATATGTGTGTGTGTGTGTGTGTGTGTATTTGTGTGTAATATTTTCATTAACCATTCATCAGTTGATCTATAGTTATTCTCTTTCAATTTCCTGGTTATTGTTCGAGAAGAGTCAATAAACAGGGATGAGCAACTGTCTCTGTGGTGAGAAAATGAATCCTTTTTGTATATGTTCAAGAGAAATAAAGTTAGGTTACATAATATATGTATTTACAGATTTTTGAGGAGACTACACATTGACTTGCTGAATGTTTACATTAGTTTGATCTTTTACCAAGAGGGGATATTTGTTACCCATTTTTTTAAAAGGTCCTTTGCATTCCTTGTGTTGTTTTATTTTGGTTTTGATTTTGGACATTCTGCCTGGGGGTAAGATAAAACCTTAAAGTTGATTTAATTTGCTTTTTACTGAGGCTAAATTCATTGAAGATTTTTAAAAATGCTTCTCATTTATGTATGCTTCAACTTTTAGGAACTTTCTTTTTGGTCCACATCCCAATTTTAAAATTAGATTATTTGTTTTCTTGAATACTCTCAATGTTAACACTCCATCAGATATGTACCTGGCAAAGATCTTTCTTTCTTCAAATAGATGATGGCAGATTTGCTGTATATATACGTTTTAGTTTCATGAACTCTCTTTTAATTATTGGGTTTAATTCCCTCAATACTGGATACCTGTAAAAAATAGTCCCCCCCTTTTATTTCCTATGACATCAAGTCATTTTCTCCTTTTTACTTTCCTGGTACCAGGTATTATGTAGAAGTTCTTCAAGTATTTAATTTTTGGTGGGTGGTTCATTTGTTTGTTTGATTTTGTCTTTTTTTGTTTGTTTGTTTGTTTGTTTGTTTTTTAGACAGGGTTTCTCTGTATAGCCTTGGCTGTCCTGGAACTCACTCTGTAGACCAGGCTGGCCTCAAACTCAGAAATCTTCCTGCCTTTGCCTCCCAAGTGCTGGGATTAAAGATGTGTTCCATCACTGCCCAACTGATTTTGTCTGTTTAAAAATGAGAGCTAAAAATCCAGTTCTACTTTGTGCTTATGACTTTCCTAGAAATGAGTTATTAGCCTTATAATAGTTCTAAATGAGTGCTTACATTTTATGAGAGAGACAAATACATTCAGAAAATGGTTAATTATTCCCCTGATATTCATCTCATTACTATACCAGTTGGTGTGTCTTTCCTATCTAGTCATTTTTATAGTTCCAAGAGTTGATTTGGGCATGAATAATGATTACACTTCCAGTAGCTTGTGAGAAAAAGACCACATCTTCAACAAATGATGCTGCAATCTAAATAACTGCATATAAAAGGATGCAAATTTATCACCCTGAAAAAAAATTTGCAGGAATCTCCCAGAAGTCAATGGGGGTGACTATAGCTGAGAAACCTAACAGTGATGATGTGGAACCTGAAGAGACCACCTTCTACAGATGTAGCCAGGGAAGAGCCGCAATGTAGGGATAAGGACACCAACAAACCCTCACAACTTTTCAACCCAAAATTTGTCCTGTCTAAAAGAAATGCAGGGACAGAGATGGAGCAGAGACTGAAGGAATGGCCAGTTAATAACCATCCTAACTTGTGAACCATCCCACGGGCAAGTACAATCTCTGATATTATTAATGATGTTATGTTATGTTTGCACACAGAAATATAACATATCAGTCCTTTGAAAGGCTTTGTCTAGCAGCTGACTGTAACAGACTCAGATACCCACTGCCAAACATTGGACCAAGGTTGGGAACTGTTATGGAAATGTGGGAAAGACTGAAGGCCTGTAGAGAATGGGAACCCTACAGGAAGACCAACAATATTGTCACCTCCTAAACTCTGGTGGCTCACAGAAACTGAACCATTAACCAAAGAACACACATGGTTTGGAATGAAGCCCCTTGCACATATGCAGCAGATGTGCAGCTTATTCTCCATGTGAGCCTCCAACTATTGTAGCAGAGGCTCTCACTAAAGCTGTAGCCTAACTGTGGTTCCCCTACAAGGCTGCTGTTTCTGGCCTCAGTGGGAGAGGATGCAGCTAATATGGCAGTGATTTGATGTGCCTGGGTGAGGAGATAGTCAGGGGGCCCCATGCTCTGAAAGAAGAAAGGTATCAATAAGGGGGTACTGGGAGAGAGAATGGAGGCAAGTCAGTGAAGGGGTGAGCACCTGGAGGAAGGGCAGGGCTTGAAAGGTAAATTAATTAGTTTATTAATTAATTAATAAAAATTTAAAATCTGAACTATAAATGTATCAAAGACCTCAACAACAGCAGTAGCAGCAACAACCACAGCCAGCACAATAATGATGACAATCATATGTGCTGAACCTGAAAAAAGAGAGAAATGTCCTTGAGCTCATTACTTGGCATAGGAGCAGATATCATGAACTTAACACTGAAAATGCAGGCACCAATTTCAACAGTTAATAAATGAACACTCATGAAACTGAAAACTTCTATAAGGCAAAAACAAACAAACAAACAAAAAAAACAAAAACAAACAAAAAACCAAACCAAAACAAACCAAACCAACCAACCAAACAAGCAAACAAAAACCCAATAACAACAAAAAAACACCATTCAAAAAATTGCAGTCTACAGAATGGGGGAAGGTTGTAACAGACTCGACAACTGATAGAGGCCTTATATAACCCAAATTTAGGGAACTCAAAACTACATATCAAAAAATTAAAATAATCAAATTAAAAATGAGGTACATATCTAAACAGTGAGTCCTAAACAGAGGACACTCAAATGACTAAGAAACACTTAAAGAAATGTTCAACAACAGGGAAATAAAACTCAAAGCTATTTGACATTCTATCTTAAGATTATCAGAATGATTAGGATCAATAACACAAGTGACAACTCATGGTCGCAAAATGTGCAAGCACATTGGTAGAACTAGGGAAAAATCATCCTGAGTGAATTAATCCAGACCAAGAAATATAAAAATATAAAAAATATGATATACATTTACTTATATATAGATATTAACCATTAAATAAATGATAACCAATATACAATCCATAGAGAGAAGTTATATATATATATAAAGGAAAGGACTACTGGGTGGGAAGACATGAGCCTCTTGGTAAGGGAAATAGAATAGATGTTATGTGTGGGCTTGGGACATGAAGAGGACAGAAATAGAAAGATTGAGTTGGGATGAGGTGAGAAAATATCTTTGAGACAGAATGCAAAACAACAGGGCTCAAAGTGAAGGACACCTGAAAAATGATATGGGAATCTAGTACATAAAAATCTTTTTTATATTTTTCTTCAAAAATTAAATTTTAATGGTTCAGATAGAAAAAGCAGAATTCTTCATATAATTTAATTAAAATTTGTGGTATTACACATATATATTCTTTTGTCATTTCTGTTGTTAAGTACTATAGAGTTTTATTTTTTTCAATCTTTTATTACATATTTTCTTCATTTACATTTCAAATGCTATCCCGAAAGTCTCTTATATACTCCCCCCTCCCTGCTCCCCTACCCACTCACTCCCACTTCTTGGCCCTGACATACCCCTGTACTGGGGCATATAAAGTTTGCAAGACCAAGGGGCCACTCTTCCCAATGATGGACAACTAGGCCATCTTCTACTACATATGCAGCTAGAGACAAAAAAAATCTGCAGGTACTGGTTAGTTTATATTGTTGTTCCACCTATAGGGTTGCAGATCCCTTCATCTCCTTGGGAACTTTTTCTAGCTCCTCCATTGGGGGCCCTGTGTTCCATCCAATAGATGACTGTGAACATCCACTTCTGTATTTGCCAGATACTGTGTTTGGTGGCTGAAAAAGGGATGCATCCCCGGGTGGTATAGTCTCTGGATGGTCCATTCTTTTGTCTTAGCTCCAATTTTTGTCTCTGAAACTCCTTCCATGGGTATTTTATTCCCTATTCTAAGGAGGAATGAAGTATCCATGCTTTTGTCTTCCTCCTTCTTCACGTTCTTCTTTCTTGCAAATTATATCTTAGGTATTCTAAGTTTCTGGGCTAATATCTACTTATCAGTGAGTACATATCAAGTTACATCTTTTGTGATTGGGTTACCTCACTCAGAATGATATTCTCCAGATACATCCATTTGTCCAAGAATTTCATAAATTCATTGCTTTTAATAGCTGAGTAGTACTCCATTGTGTAAATGTACTACATTTTTCTGTATCCATTTCTCTGTTGAGGGACATCTGGGTTCTTGCCAGCTTCTGGCTATTATAAATAAGGCTTCTATGAACATAGTGGAACATGTGTCCTTATTACCAGTTGGAACATCTTCTGGGTATATGCCCAGGAGAGGTATTGCTGGATCTTCCAGCAGTACTATGTCCAATTTTCTGAGGAACTGCCAGACTGATTTCCAGAGTGGTAGTACAAGCTTGCATTCCTACCAGCAATGGAGGAGTGTTCCTCTTTCTCCACATCCTTGCCAGCATGTGCTGTTAACTGAATTTTTGATCTTAGCCATTCTGACTGGTGTGAGGTAGAATCTCAAGGTTGTTTTGATTTACGTTTCCCTGATGATTAAGAATGTTGAACAGTTTTTCAAGTGTTTCTCAGCCATTCAGTATTCGTCAGTTGAGAATTATTTGTTTAGCTCTGTACCACATTTTTAAATGGGGATATTTGAATTTCTGGAGTCCAGCTTCTTGAGCTCTTTGTGTATATTGGATATTAGTTGCCTATCAAATTTAGGATTCGTAAAAATCCTTTCCCAATCTTTTGGTCGCCTTTTTGTCTTTCTGACAGTATGTTTTGCCTTACAGAAGCTTTGCAATTTTATGAGGTCCCATTTGTTGATTCTTGATGCTACAGCACAAGCCATTGCTGTTCTGTTAAGGAATTTTTCCCCTGTGCCCATATCTTTGAGGCTTTTCCCCACTTTCTCCTCTATAAATTTCAGTGTCTGTGGTTTTATGTGGAGGTCGTTGATCCATTTAGACTTGAGCTTTGTACAAGGAGATAAGGATATATCAATTCACATTCTTCTACTTGATCACTGCTAGTTGTGCCAGCACCCTTTGTTGAAAATGCTCTTTTTTTCTACTGGATGGTTTTAGCTCCTTTGTCAAAGATCAAGTGACTATAGGTGTGTGGGTTCATTTCTGTTTCTACAATTCTATTCCATTTATCTACCTGTCTCTCGGCTGAACCAGTTCCATGAAGTTTTTATTCACAATTTCTCTGTAGTACAGCTTGAGGTAAGACATGGTGATTCTACCAGAGCTTCTTTAATTGCTGAGAAGAGTTTTTGCTATCTTAGGTTTTTTTGTTATTCCAGATTAATTTGCAAATCACCCTTTGTAACTCAGGAAAGAATTTTGTAGGAATTTTGATGGAGATTGCTTTGAATCTGTAGATTGCTATCAGCAGGAGGACCATTTTGACTATATTAATCCTGCCAATCCATGAGCATGGGAGATCTTTCCATCTTCTGAGATCTTTAATTTCTTTCTTCAGAGACTTGAAGTTCTTATTATACAGATCTTTCACTTCCTTAGTTAGAGTCACACAAATGTATTTTATATTGTTTGTGACTATTGTGAAGGGTGTTGTTTCCCTAATTTCTTTCTTATACTGTTTATACTTTGTGTAGAGAAAGGTCACTGATTTGTTCGATTTAATTTTATATCCAGCTACTGCACTGAAGCTGCTTATCAGGTTTAGGAGTTCTCTGGTCGAATTTTTAGGGTCACTTATATATACAATCATATCATCTGCAAATACTGATATTTTGAGTTCTTCTTTTCCAATTTGTATCCAATTGATCTTCTTTTGTTCTCAAATTGCTCTGCTAGTACTTCAAGTACTATATTGAATAAGTAGGGAGAAAGTTGGCAGCTTTGTCTAGTCCCTGATTTTAGTGGAATTCCTTTGAGTTTCTCTCCATTTCAGTTTGATGTTGGCTACTGGTTTGCTGTATATTGCTTTTATTATGTTTAGGTATCAGCCTTGAATTCTTGATCTTTCCATGACTTTTATCATGAATGGGTGTTGGATATTTTCAAATGCTTTCTCAGCATCTAATGAGATGATCATGTGTTTTGTGTCTTTGAGTTTGTTTCGATAGAGGATTATGTTGATGGATTTCCATATACTAAACCATCCCTGCATCCCTGGGATGAAGCCTACTTGGTCATGACAGATGATCATTTTGATAAGTTCTTGGATTTGGTTTGCAAGGATTTTATTGAGTATTTTTTCATCGATATTCATAAGGGAAATTGGTCTGAAGTTCTCTTTCTTTGTTGGATCTTTGTGTGGTTTGGGTCTTAGAGTAACTGTGGCTTCATAGAATGAATCGGGTAAAGTACCTTCTGTTTCTATTTTGTGGAATATTTTCAGGAGAGTTGGAATTAAGTCTTCTTTGAAGGTCTTATAAAACTCTGTACTAAACCCATTTGGTCCTGGCCCTTTTTTTTTTTTTTTTTTTTTTTTTTTGGTTAGAAGACTATTAATGACTGCTTCTATTTCTTTAAGAGGAATGGGACTGTTAAGAATGTTAATCTGATCCTAAATTAACTTTGGTACCTGGTATTTGTCTAGGAAGTTGTTCATTCCATCAAGGTTTTCCAGTTTTCTTGAGTATACCCTTTTGTATTAGGATCTGATGAGGCTTTGGATTTTCTCAGGTGCTGTTGTTATGTCTCCCTTTTCATTTCTGATTTTGTTAATTAGGATACTGTCCCTGTGCTCTCTAGTTAGTCTGGCTAAAGGTTTATCTATCTTGTTGATTTTTCTCAAAGAAGCAGATCCTGCTTTGGTTGATTCTTTGAATAGTTCTTTTTGTTTCCACTTGGTTGATTTCAGCCCTAAGTTTGATTATTTCCTGCTGTCTACTCCTCTTGCATGAATTTGCTTCCTTTAGTTCTAGAGCTTCTAGGTGTGCTGTCAGGCTGCTAGTGTATGCTCTCTCTACTTTCTTTTTGGAGGCACTCAGGGATATACATTTTCTTCTTAGGACTGCTTTCATTGTGTCCCATGAGTTTGGGAATGTTGTGGCTTCATTTTCAATAAACTCTAAAAAGGCTTTAATTTCTTTCTTTATTTCTTCCTTGACCAAGGTATCATTGAGTAGAGTGATGTTCAGTTTACATGTGAATGTTGGCTTTCTATTATTTATGCTGTTATTGAAGACCACCCTTAGTCGGTGGTTATATGATAGGATGCATGGAATAATTTCAATATTTTTGTATCATTTGAATCTATTTTGTGACCAATTATATGGTCAGTTTTGGCGGAAGTACCATGAGGTGCTGAGAAGAAGATATATCCTTTTGTTTTAGGATAAAATGTTCTGTAGATATCTGTTAAATCCATTTGTTTCATAACTTCTGTTAGTGTCCATGTGTCTCTGTTTAGTTTCTGTTTCCAGGATATGTCTATTGGTGAGAGTGGGGTGTTGAAGTCTCCCACTATTATTGTGTGAGGTGCAATAAGTGCTTTGAGCTTTACTAAAGTTTCTTTAATGAATGTGGCTGCCTTTGCATTTGGAGCATAGATATTTAGAATTGAGAGTTCACATTGCTAGATTTTACCTTGATGAGTATGAAGTGCCCCTCTTTGTCTTTTTTGATAACTTTGGGTTTGAAGTCAATTTTATTCGATATTAGAATGGCTAATCCAGCTTGTTTCTTCAGACCATTTGCTTGGAAAATTGTTTTGCAGCTTTTTATTCTGAGGTTGTGTCTGTCTTTTTCCCTGAGTTGTTTTTCTGCAAGCAGCAAAATGTTGGGTCCTACTTGTATAGCCAGTCTATTAGTCTATGTCTTTTTATTGGAGAATTGAGTTCATTGATGTTAAGAGAAATTAAAGAAAAGTAATGGTTGCTTCCTGTTAATTTTGTTGTTAAAGTTGGGATTCTTTTCTTGTAGCTGTCTTCTTTTAGGGTTGTTGAAGGATTACATTCTTGCTTTTTCTAGGGTACAGTTTCCATCTTTGTGTTGGTGTTTTCCCTTTATTATCCTTTGAAGGGCTGGATTCATGGAAAGATATTGTGTGATTTTTTTTGTCATGGAATACTTTGGTTTCTCCATCTATGATTTTTTAGATTTTTGCTGAGTATAGTACCATGGACTGGCATTTGTGTTATCTTAGTGTCTGTATAACATCTTTCCAGGATCTTCTGGCTTTCATAGTCTCTGGTGAGAAGTCTGGAGGAATTCTAATAGGCCTGTCATTATATATTACTTGACCTTTTTCCCTTACTGATTTTAATATTCTGTCTTTACTTAGTGCATTTGTTGTTCTGATTATTATGTGTCTGGAGGGATTTCTTTTCTGGTCTAGTCTATTTGGAGTTCTGTAGGTTTCTTGTTTGTTCATGGGTATCTCTTTCTTTAGGTATGGAAAGTTTTCTCCTATAATTTTGTTAAAGATATTTGCTGGCCCTTTAAGTTGAAAATCTTCATTCTCATGCACTCCTATTATCCGTAGGTTTGGTCTTCTCATTGTGTCCTAGATTTCCTGGATGTTTTGAGTTAGGATCTTTTTGAATTTTGCATTTTCTTTGATTGTTATGTCCATGTTCCCTATGGAATCTTCTGCTCCTGAGATTCTCTCTTCGATCTCTTGCATTTTGTTGCTGATGCTCACATCTATGTTTCCTGATTTCTTTCCTAGGGTTTCTATCTCCAGAGTTATCTCCCTTTGGGTTTTCTTCATTGTTTCTACTTCCATTTTTAGATCTTGGATGGTTTTGTTCAAATCCATCACCTGTTTGGTTGTGTTTTCCTGTAATTCTTTAAGGGACTTTTGTGTCTCTTCTTTAAGGACTTCTATCTGTTTATCAGTGTTTGCCTGTAGTTCTTTAATGACAGGACTTCTACTGGTTTAGCAGTGTTCTCCTGTAATTTCTTGAGGGATATTTTGTTTCCTCTTTAAGGACTTCTACCTGTATAGCACTGTTCCCCTGTATTTCTTTAAGTGAGTTAATAATGCCCTTCTTAAAATCTTCGACCACCATCATGAGATATGATTTTAAATACTAGTCTTGCTTTTTGGGTGTGTTGGGGTATCCAGGACTTGCTTTGGTGGGCGTACTGGGTTCTGATGATGCCCAGTGTTCTTGGTTTCTGTTAGTAAGATTCTTACATTTGCCTTCTGCCATCTGGTAATCTCTGGTGTTAATGTTCAAGTTGACTGTTGCTGGAGCTTGATCCTCCTTTGATTCTGTTAGCCTCTGTCAGCACTCCTGGTAGTCTAACTCTCACCTGACTCCCAGTGGTCAGAGCACTCTCTACAGTCATGCTCTCTTCTTGCAGGGCAGTAGTCCAGAAGACTGAAGCTCTGATCTACCTCCTGAGTCCTGAGGTCAGAGCCCTCCCTGTAGGCTGAATCTCTTCTGGCAAGGAAGGTGCCCAGGCATCTGGGTCTTAGCTCTGCCTCCTGGCTGAGGATGAAGGCCCAACAGGACCCTGTCCAAGAAGCTCTGTTACTTCTGTCGCCAGTGTGCTTTCCAGTGATCATAAGGTCTTGGGTGTGCTAGGGTTCCTGAGGCGTGGAAAATCCTCTGGTACCCTCGATGCCCTTGGCTGGGTTCACACAGAAGATGGCGGGGCTGGCCTCGACTGGAATGGTTCCCAGCCTCTGGTTGAGTGGAGTTCCTTTGTCCCTGTTCCTGCTGGCACAAGACCCTCCTTGATTCTTTGGAGCTGATGTTGCCTCCACTCACCTGTGATCCAGAGGTCCGTGGTATGCTAGGGGTCCTGTGACATGGAGAGTCCTCTGTGGCTCTTGGTGCACTCTGCTGTTTTCAAGTGAAAGATGGTGGGGCTGGCCTGGACTGGAAAGGAACCCAGCCTCTGGTTGGGTGGGGTTCCTTTGTCCCTGTTCCTGCTGGCACAAGACTCTCTGCAATTCTTTGGAACTGATGTTGCGTTCCACTCACCCATGATCCTGTGGTGATCCCCAGGTCCTGTGGTGTGGAGAGTATTCTAGGGCCCTTGGCAGGCTCTGGTGGATTCAGGGGGAAGATGGTGGGGCTGCCAGAATTATCTTCTTAAAACATATAAAGGTGAACCTAGTGAGTTATCCCAATAATGAGTGAGACAGTCTCAACTGGCCATCTCTTGTCACCAAATAAGGATTTCAGTAGCTGAACTAGTCTGCATACAACTATGTAGTTGGCCAACAGAGTCCCATGGAAATCTTCAAGCAACCAAAGGCAATGGATTGCTCCATGAAAACAAACACTGGGGACCCATTGCTGAAGACAACACCCAGACAACTCAATGTGAAGACTTGGAGATGGTATCTACACAAAGCCTTCACCCCTACATTTTAGTATCTTCTGTGTGTGAATTTATTCTATAAACTACTAATAGAGAAACCTGAACATCAACCCAGCCACAGTCCTTTGACATAGAATCTGTCCTGTCTGAAATATAAGTTAAAGCAATTGTTATACAGAATTTCTAGGAATAGCTAAAAATGTCTGATTTGACTTAAGCCATACCTGCCATTAAGAACCAGAGACTAGGAGGTAAAAAGAATGCAAGAGTTAGAGGGGATGAAGGTTATCAGGAGAATAAAGCACCTGAATCAACTGAAAAAGGACCTAGATAGAGCCCACAACGACTGTTACTTCAAGCATGGGGATAACATATTCTACACCAGGTCCTCTACATTACAGCTTTCAACCTAGTGCTTTTATTGGACTCCTGAATGCATGAAGTTTTGGATTTCTGAATCTTCGACCTGCTCTTGAGGATCTTTTCTTTCTATTGGGTTGCTGGTCCAACGTCAGTGTGATGGGTTTTGTTTTATCTTACTATACTTAACTTTGTTATGTTTACTTATTATACCTTAGAAGTCTGTTCTTTTCTAATGAGAGACAAAAAAGGAGTATATCTGAAGGGTTGTAGAGGTGGGGAGGAATTGAATATAGTAGGGGAATCTATAATCAAATAATATTGTACAAGAAAAGAATGTACTTTCAGTAAAAAGTCTGTTGATAATAGATGTTCAGTTTGTCATAACTCCAGACTTATTTTATCAGCATTGTTTGTATCATTGTGTGTGTGTGTGTGTGTGTGTGTGTGTTTGAACTTCCATATAGATTTTAAAATTATAGTGTCTTTCAATTTCTGTGAAGAGTTGCTTTGTGATTTTGATGGAGATTGTCCTGAGACAATATACCACTAGGACATCACGTGTTACTCTAATGAGTTTTCCTTTATATGTAATTTGATCTCTCAGATTATTCATTCTGCCACCCATTACTTCTGTCATTATTGTCTCTATCCCCTGGAAACTGTGAGCCAAATTAAGCTTTTTACTGGTTTTTCTGTAAGTTCCCTTGATTGTGGTGATTTACCAAAGAAATAGAAAACTGACTAATATATTTGTCTTCAATACCTGATATTCTTTTAGCCATATGCTCTAACACAATGATAAGGATTTCCTCTGAATATTTTGACTTCCTGTCTTTTTCATTTCTAGTTTTACTTCACTTTTTCTTCTCCTGAGCTATTCCCTCTCTTTCCAAAATTTGAAATTCATATCTTGAGTAATTTTCATTATTTTACTCGACTCATATTGTATTGATTTTTTTGTGGTTGTCATTCAGGCATTCATTTGCATCCTCTTTGAAGTCTTGAGCACATTTATAATTGTTTTTATGAAGTGATTTCTCATATAGGAGTGTTGTTGTTTACTCAGTAAATATCATTATATGGTGCTGCTGTCATGAACAGTCATATTTTCTTGGTTTTTCCTATTGGCTGTGATTTTGTGATGTGATATAGGCTTCTAGAGGTTTACATATAGCCATGTTACAGGTGGTGTGGGTGATAGTTGAACAGATGCATCTACTATTTCTTAGTTCCTACCTGAAATTTTAGTCAGACTCCATCCATTCATGGAGCTGAGTGGTGGGAGATGGCTGATGGGGGCTAGTATAAATTGTCATTAGCTCTGTAGCCTTC
Organism: Mus caroli; assembly: GCF_978045245.1. Classification (NCBI taxonomy): domain Eukaryota; kingdom Metazoa; phylum Chordata; class Mammalia; order Rodentia; family Muridae; genus Mus; species Mus caroli. The sequence goes on along the minus strand of NW_028227261.1, from coordinate 127,350,276 downwards.
AAACTGTGGTTCTATGTTTTATTGCAGATGGTCCTGGTAGACCCTGATATATATATATATATATATATATATATATATATATATATATATATATATATATATATATATATATATTGGTTTATAGGCAGACAAGTGTGGTAGATACCTGTGGTTGCTCTTACCTGGTCATTATTTTCAATGTATTATTTTCAATTTCAATTTCAGTATAAGTTATGTGTTATATTAACATGGTCTAATATTGCCTACTTCTATTTTATTCAGATCCCAAACATTGTGTTTCTTATTTTAGTCTTATGCACTGGACTCCATAGTATTTACAGGATAATCAATGGTGAGTAATAAATTTCTGTTTTATAAAACAAATGTGCATGTTCTTCACATTGATACATCCAACATTTTTTAATCATAATGCCTTTAACAAACAAGAAAGAAACAAGTGAAACAATAAGTCACATTTAGAAAGCTATTATCATTTATGAAACAAGAAGTTAGTCTAAATTTAGTCTGCATTTATTTCTCTTACTTTACACTAGGTTACAGCAGGTCACTGGACAAAGAGAATATACACAATATTGAAATAAAACGTGAGCTCACATTTTTGTAAACTTATTATATTAATAATGGACACTTGTGAAGTTAATATGGAAGGCAGATGAGGAGATACTCAAATGTTAGCTGGAGTAATGTGGCACTCCAACATATGTGATTTGTAACAGTTTAATAACCCTAGAAAAGATACATATATTAACCAAATGCTTACTTCCAAATATTGCATATCAAAGGACTTCGTTTTTGCTTGTCAAAGTAAAACTACTTCTAACATAGTCTAGAAATTGCTTTACAGACTTTCCTTAAACCAAAGAGACATGAGAACAGAGATTCTGACCATGTGGCTTCCTCCAGCTATAGCCCTTTGTCTGCCATAGATGATTTATCAGGTTCTACATAGAAAGAGTTAAGACGTTATTTTAGTGTGTGTTTAGCAAGAGCAGTTTGGAACAGTTTAAATGAGAGATATCTTTATTTTCTGAATCCTTATCTCACTGTATTTTCTGTTCTTTTCAGCTGGCTAGTGTCTCTGCTTTGTTCCAAATCAAGTGCATGTCTCCACTAAAGCCAAATTTTCAAGAATAAGATGAAGAAAACATTTCTATTTCACATATTGCATGTCACATTTCTATTAAAGACAAAGCAATTTCAGTTAAAAGTGCATGTGCAAATTAGCCAGCATTTGTATGTGTGGAGGGGGAGGGTAAAGGAATAGAGATGTTGCTGTTAATCATATAGCAGATGTGTCATATTGTTCTTAAATCACACATGGTTTCCTTTAATAGAGAAGTCTTTCTTATTATGCACGAGAATTTACCCATTGTTATTCACATACACTTACTGTTCAAGAGCCCAAAGAAGTGTGAGTCTTTGACAGCACAGTATATACATACCCTTATAAAATGACACATTCTTTAGCAATAATAGTCCAAAACTGTTTCACATTTTTCTCCATTAAAAGAATTTCATATATAATGAAAGGTAATTACAGCATTTCTGGTATGTTTTTTGTTTGTTTTTTCCAGCACAATATTTTTATTGATTATTTGGAATTGTCACAAAATGTACCCTGATCACACTTGCTTCCCAGGCCTCCTAGTTATATCTTCCCACCCTTGTTCTCCCCACAGGGGAGACAGTAAACACCAAGTCCAATTTGTGTTGCCCATACACTTATTGAGCATGATCAATCTCCCAGTACCCAACCACTTAAAGATAATTAAGACCCTCTCCACCCCCTCAGTCTCCTGGGGGAAGTCATCAAATGTGAAGAGCTACACTTCAGCCTCCCTATCTCAATTTTCAAATTCTCTCAATGGCTTCCTATGTAGACTGTTTTCTCTTCTCTTCTCTTCTCTTCTCTTCTCTTCTCTTCTCTTCTCTTCTCTTCTCTTCTCTTCTCTTCTCTTCTCTTTTCCTTTCTTTTCTTTTCTTTTTCTTGGAGGCGGTAGTCACAAAATCCTTCCATGTCTCTCATTCTCAGCTATGAGTCTGCAGGTCCATGAAGCCATAGGAGGGCATGTTGACATGGATGTTCTGTTCTGCTATATGAAGCAATGTGGATGCCTGTGGTTCTTGCTGCCTTACTTCATGCAGAAGACCATGATTTGTTCTGCTGGCAGCTGTTATGGGTAAGAATCGTCTTTTGCAGGAGTATAAAGGTATTTTTAAATTATTATAATCATTATTATTATTATTATTATTATTATTATTATTATTTGATACTAGTTTAAGGATATTTTACTTAAGTCCTTCACATTGTATAAAAGGTTTTTGTTTGTTTTTGTTTTTTGTTTTTTGTTTTATGTTTTGTTTTCTGAGACAGGGTTTCTCTGTGTAGCCCTGTCTGTCCTGGAACTCACTCTGTAGACCAGGCTGGCCTCAAACTTAGAAATCCACCTGCCTCTGCCTCCCAAGTACTGGGATTAAGGGCATGTGCCACCACTGCCCGGCAAAAGTTTTATTTTATTTTATTTTTTATTATTAATCATTTTATTAATTTACATATTAAATGATATCCCCCTTCCTGGTTTACTCTCCACAACCTTCCATCCCCTTCCCTTCTCTCCCCTGCACTTTGCCTCTATGAGGTGCTTCTCCACCCACTCACCCACTACCACCTCACTGCTCTAGCATCATGTACACTGGGGCATCAAGCCTCCCTCCCCACCCTGTGGATGCCATCCTCTACTATATATGTATCTAGAATCATGGCTTTGTCCATGTATACATTTTGGTTGTTTTTTTTTTTTTTTTTTTCCCCTGGGAGCTCTGGATGGTCCAGTTCATTAATATTGTTCTTCCTATGGGGCTTCAATTCCCTTCAGTTCCTTCTGTCCTTCCCCTAATTCTTCCATTGGAATGCCTGGACTCAGTCTGATGGATGGCTGTGTATATCTACATCTATATTGGTCAGGTGCTGGTAGATCCTCTCATGGAACAGATATCAGGCTCCTGTCAGCAAGCACTTCTTGGCATCAGCAATAGTGTAGTATTTTGGTGTCTGCAGATGGAATGAAACCCTAGGTGGGGGTCATCTCTGGATGGTCTTTCTTTCTTTCTTTCTTTCTTTCTTTCTTTCTTTCTTTCTTTCTTTCTTTCTTTCTTTCTTTTCTCTGTCTTTCCTTTGGACAGGTACATTACTAGGTTAAAAATTTTGGGCTGCATGTATGGCCCCATCCTTCAACTGGGGCCATGCCTATCTACTGAATGTAGTCTCTGTAGGTTGTATTTCCCCTTTGTTGGGTATTTCAGCTAAAGTTGTCACTGATGGGTCCTTGAAGACTATTGCATCCCTGGAGTATGGGACTTTCTAGTAACTACTTCCACTTCTTCATCCCCCCACTGCTACATGTTTCTATTCAATTTTCTGACCCTCTCTACTTCTCTCATGACCCTTCTAATACCTGTTCTTGGCCCCCTTTTCCCTCTCTATCCTCTCTCCCTCCCTTGTTCCTCCTAACCTCTAGATCCTTAATTATTTTCTTCCCCATTCTATGTAAGATTGAAGAATCTACATTTTTGTTTTCCTTCTTCTTAAGCTCTATATGGTTAGTAGGTTGTATCATGGATATTCTGAGCTTTGGGGGTAATATCCTCCTAACTTCTCAACAAAGAATCTAAGAGCCAAAGATCTTGGAAAGATGTCATACAGACACTAAGAGAACAAAAATGCTAGCCTGGACTACTATACCCAAGAAAACTCTCAATTACCATAGATGGAGAAACCAAGATATTCCATGACAAAACCAAATTTAAACAATAGCTTTTCACTAATCCAGCCCTACATAGGATAATAGGACAACACCAACACAAGTTGAGAAATTACACCCAAGAAAAAGCAAGAAATTAATCTTCTCACAACAAACCCAGAAGAAGAGAACCACACAAACATAGTTCTATCTCTAACAACAAATATAACAGGAAGCAACAATCATTGGTCCTTAATATCTCTCAATGTCAATAGACTCAATTTCCCAATAAAAAGGCATAACAGACTGAGTATATAATTAGGACCCAGTGTTTTGCTATATACAAAAGTTTTTAGAATCAAACTGCTGTGTTTTCTAAGCATTACTTTTTAAATAATCATATATTTTAAAATATTGTTTCATCTGCAAAAAGTGATATTTTTTCCAATTTGTATCCCTTTGATCTCCTTTTCTTGTCGAATTGCTCTGGCTAGGACTTCAAGTATAATGTTGATTAGGTATGGGGAGAGTGGACAGCCTTGTCTAGTCCCTGATTTTAGTGGGATTGCTTCAAGCTTCTCACCATTTACTTTGATGTTGGCTACTGGTTTGCTGTAGATTGATTTTATCATGTTTAGGTATGGGCCTTGAATTCCTGATCTTTCCAAGACTTTTATCATGAATGGGTGTTGGATCTTGTCAAATGCTTTTTCCTCATCTAACGAGATGACCATGTGGTTTTTGTCTTTGAGTTTGTTTATATACTGGATTACGTTGATGGATTTCCATATATTGAACCATCTCTGCATCCCTGGGATGAAACTTACTTGGTCAGGATGGATGATTGTTTTGATGTGTTCTTGGATTCGGTTAGCAAGAACTTTATTGAGGATTTTTGCATCAATATTCATAAGGGATATTGGTCTGAAGTTTTCTATCTTTGTTGGGTCTTTTTGTGGTTTAGGTATCAGAGTAATTGTGGCTTCATAGAATGAGTTGGGTAGAGTACCTTCTGTTTCTATTTTGTGGAATAGTTTGTGAAGAACTGGGATTATATCTTCTTTGAAAGTCTGATAGAACTCTGCTCTAAACCCATCTGGTCCTGGGCTTTTTTTGGTTGGGAAACTATTAATAACTGCTTCTATTTCTTTGGGGGATATAGGGCTGTTTAGATCATTAACCTGATCTTGATTCAACTTTGGTACCTGGTATCTGTCTAGAAACTTGTCCATTTCATCCAGGTTCTCCAGTTTTGTTGAGTATAGCCTTTGGTAGAAGGATCTGATGGTGTTTTGGAAGTCTTCAGGATCTGTTGTTATGTCTCCTTTTTCATTTCTGATTTTGTTAATTAGAATGCTTTCCCTGTGCCCTCTAGTGAGTCTGGCTAAGGGTTTATCTATCTTGATTTTCTCAAAGAACCAGCTCCTTGATTAGTTTATTCTTTGAATAGTTCTTCTTGTTTCCACTTGGTTGATTTTGCCCCTGATTTTGATTATTTCCTGCCTTCTACTCTTCTTCTGTGAATTTGCTTCTTTTTGTTCTAGAGCTTTTAGGTGTGTTGTCAAGCTGCTAATGTGTGCTCTCTCTAGTTTCTTTTTGGAGGCACTCAGAGCTATGAGTTTTCCTCTTAGAAATGCTTTCTGATTTCCAGAGTGGTTGTACAAGCTTGCAATCCCACCAACAATGGAGGAGTGTTCCTCTTTCTCCACATCCCCGCCAGCATCTGCTGTCACCTGAATTTTTGATCTTAGCCATTCTGACTGGTGTGAGGTGGAATCTCAGGGTTGTTTTGATTTGCATTTCCCTGATGATTAAGGATGTTGAACATTTTTTCAGGTGCTTCTCTGCCATTTGGTATTCTTCAGGTGAGAATTCTTTGTTCAATTCTGAGCCCCATTTTTTAATGGGGTTATTTGACTTTCTGGAGTCCACCTTCTTGAGTTCCTTATATATATTGGATATTAGACCCTTATCTGATTTAGGATAGGTAAAGATCCTTTCCCAATCTGTTGGTATTCTTTTTGTCTTATTGATGGTGTCTTTTGCCTTGCAGAAGCTTTGCAGTTTCATGAGGTCCCACTTGTCAATTCTCGATCTTACAGCACAAGCCATTGCTGTTCTATTCAAGAATTTTTCCCCTGTGCCCATATCTTCAAGGCTTTTTCCCACTTTCTCCTCTATAAGTTTCAGTGTCTCTGGTTTTATGTGAAGTTCCTTGATCCACTTAGACTTGACTTTAGTACAAGGAGATAGGAATGGATCGATTCGCATTCTTCTACATGATAACAACCAGTTGTGCCAGCACCATTTGTTGAAAATGCTGTCTTTCTTCCACTGGATGTTTTTAGCTCCCTTGTCGAAGATCAAGTGACCGTAGGTGTGTGGGTTCATTTCTGGGTCTTCAATTCTATTCCATTGGTCTATTTGTCTGTCACTATACCAGTACCACACAGTTTTTTTTCTTCTGATTATTATGTGTTGGGAGGTATTACTTTTTTGGTCCAGTCTATTTGGAGTTCTGTAGGCTTCTTGTATGTTCATGGGCATCTCTTTCTTTAGATTTGGGAAGTTTTCTTCTACAATTTTGTTGAAGATATTTGCTGGTCCTTTAAGTTGAAAATCTTCATTCTCATGCACTCCTATTATCCGTAGGTTTGGTCTTCTCATTGTGTCCTGGATTTCCTGGATGTTTTGAGTTAGGATCTTTTTGCATTTTCCATTTTCGTTGATTGTTGTGCCGATGTTCTCTATGGAATCTTCTGCACCTGAGATTCTCTCTTCCTTCTCTTGTATTCTGTTGCTGATGCTCGAATCTATGGTTCCAGATTTCTTTTCTAGGGTTTCTATCTCCAGTGTTGCCTCATTTGGGGTTTTCTTTATTGTGTCTACTTCCCTTTTTAGGTCTAGTATGGTTTTGTTCATTTCCATCACCTGTTTGGTTGTCTTTTCCTCTTTTTCTTTAAGGACTTCTACCTGTTTGATTGTGTTATCCTGTTTTTCTTTAAGGACTTGTAACTCTTTAGCAATGTTCACCTGTAATTCTTTTAGTGAGTTATTAAAGTCATTCTTGATGTCCTCTACCATCATCATGAGATATGCTTTTAAATCCATGTCTAGCTTTTCGGGTGTGTTGGGGTGCCCTGGACTGGGTGGGGTGGGAGTGCTGGGTTCTGATGATGGTGAGTGGTCTTGGTTTTTGTTAGTAAGATTCTTATGTTTACCTTTCGCCAATCTGGTAATCTCTGGGGTTAGTTGTTATACTTGTCTCTGTTTAGAGGTTGTTCTTCTGGTGATTCTGATTACCGTCTATCAGCAGACCTGGGAGACAGGCTCTCTCCTCTGAGTTTCAGTGGTTAGAGCACTCTCTGCTGGCAAGCTCTCTTCTTACAGGGAATGTGCACAGATATCTGGTGTTTGGACCTCCTCCTGGCTGAAGAAGAAGGCCCAAAACAGGACCTTTCCCAGATGCTGTGTTGCTTTGGCAGGTCACAGAAGCTGTCAGCTTCTGTGGTGCACTCTCTCACCTCTGCAGACTAAGTTCCTAAGTTCAGAGGAGTCCCGGAACCAAGATGGCGCTCCCTGCTGCTGAGGCAGAGGGCTGCCTTGCCGGGTGGACTCCTGTCCTCCCCGGCTGGGAGGGTGGCCGGATGTCTGCAGCCCGAAAAGGGTGCTGCCTCAGCGGCTCTGTGGCTCCTGTATGTCCCAGGAGCTGTCTGCTTCTGTGGTGCACACTCTCACCTGTGCAGACTAAGTTCCTAAGTTCGGCGGTTCCTCAGAAAATTGGACATAGTACTACCAGAGGATCCCGCAATACCTCTCCTGGGCTTCTTGAATATATCCAGAAGACATCTTCTCCTATACTTCTTGAGTTTCATGCATTTAGCAAATTGTATCTTATATCTTGGGTATCCTAAGTTTTGGGCTAATATCCACTTATCAGTGAATACATATTGTGTGAGATATAAGATATAAGATACAATTTGCTAAACGCATGAAACTCAAGAAGTATATCCAGAAGATGTCCCAACCGGTAAGAAGGACACATGCTCCACTATGTTCATAGCTGCCTTATTTATAATATCCAGAAGCTGGAAAGAACCCAGATGCCCCTCAATAGAGGAATGGATACAGAAAATATGGTACATTTACACAATGGAGTGCTACTCAGCTATTAAAAAGAATGAATTTATGAAATTCCTAGCCAAATGGATGGACCTGGAGGGCATCATCTTGAGTGAGGTTACACAATCACAAAGGAACTCACACAATATGTATTCACTGATAAGTGGATATTAGCCCAAAACTTAGGATACCCAAGATATAAGATACAATTTGCTAAACGCATGAAACTCAAGAAGAATGAAGACCAAAGTGTAGACACTGTGCCCATTCTTACAAGTGGGAACAAAACACCCATGGAAGGAGTTACAGAGACAAAGTTTGGAGCTGTGATGAAAGGATGGACCATCTAGAGACTGCCATATCCAGAGATCCATCCCATAATCATCTTCCAAACGCTGACACCATTGCATACACTAGCAAGATTTTGCTGAAAGGACCCAGATGTAGCTCTCTCTTGTGAAACTATGCCGGGGCCAAACAAACACAGAAGTGGATGCTCACTGTCAGCTATTGGATGTATCACAGGGCTCCCAATGGAGAAGCTAGAGAAAGTAACCAAGGAGCTAAAGGGATCTGCAACCCTATAGTTGGAACAACATGATGAACTAACCAGTACCCCGGAGCTCTTGTCTCTAGCTGCATATGTATCGAAAGATGGTCTAGTCGGCCATCACTGGAAAGAGAGGCCCATTGGACTTGCAAACTTTATATGCCCCAATACAGGGGAATGCCAGCGCCAAAAGAATGGGTATGGGTGGGTAGGGAAGTGGGGGGGGGTATGGGGGACTTTTGGGATAGCATTGGAAATGTAATTGAGGAAAATACGTAATAAAAAAATAATAATAAATATTGTTTCATTTCATTTACTTTATGTAAAATGGACAGAAGAAAATAGGTAACTTATTGTATTGAGGATGATTAAATAAATCTATCTTCATCACTTCTATTCTCCTTAGTAAACTCAAATTACGAGCACATTCAAGGTTGCTCTATAATTATAGATCAAGGCCTTCAAATAATAGTTTCACTTATAGACACATAATGACTCATAGCTAATAGTTTTAGTAAAGCAATGGACAAGCAATATTTGTGACCATTCACAGTAACTATTCAATACAGTATTTAGTAAGTGTTATATAATGTTGCAATCATTTGGGTTAATCCTCATGATCAGCTGTACATAAAAAATCTCAAAGATAATGCTGATATAACAAAGGCTATGAATGGCAATACAGAATTGCAAGCCTTTTCAGCTCATCAGAATTTTCAGTGATAGAATACATGAGGATGCTTTTCCAACAAGATCTATTCATTTCTCTCCAGGTTTTTGAAGGACAGACATAGTTTTTGAGTCAAGAACTCCTGAGATTCTATAAGCAAAGATTAAAAGCAAAATAGATGGCTCAAATATTTACTCGGTATTAGCAAGCTAATATTTTAAATATAATAGGTTAATGCGTATAAGTCATAGAAGAGTATTTTGAAGTTCTCTCCTTGAGGCTAGGAATATAGGATATAGCACTCACTTCCCCATGCATGGTCAGAGAAGGAGAATGTAGTTATATAGTCTGATGCAGTTTTAACTGGAATCACTAAAAGCAATGTCTAGTAACTTTCCTATACTAAGCAGTTCTGTTGCTTTAACAAAAGATATTACATACAGCGACACATATTCATTGGTATACATGTCAAATTCACTCGTAATTACCATCTGAACTACCAAACAAATATCCAACAAGTTTAATTTTTGTAAGTATTGAAAATTTTAGCTGATGTTAGGAAACTTACTCAGAGATATCTTAAAATATGATTTGTAGTATTAAGTGTTATAAAAGGTGTGGATTATAAGTTTAAAATTTTCATGCTATACTATGAAAAACCCAAATATACAAAAAAGTGAGATTATTTGGAATATGGTTACTGATTTACTTCCCATATAAAATTGTAAATTACACAGTGGCTTACAATAAATATCAATATAATTACTTTTTGTTTATTATTTTATTATTTTCATATTATAACATTATCATGCTTAAGGAAAGATTGGGTGAAGGAATGAAAATGGGGTGGGGTAACCAACACTAAAAGATTTTTATAAAGCAACATAAAAACCTACTACTGTAGAAGGATTTAAAAAAAATGTATACTAAATTAAAGGTATTTCAATAAAGTCATCATGTAATAAAATGTTTTACTGCAACTGGCATCATAGTTATGCTTTCAAAATAAAGTCCCCTGAATGAATAGATTATAATATTTTGAGTTATTACCAAAAGGCATGTAACAGATCTTCTCCCCTCAAACTTTGGAGGATATTGCTAATGTTGTTATTTATGCTTGACAAGCTGTTGGTAATAGCCTGTTACTAAAGAAACCACACATCTGTGTCAGAGACCATGGAGAAATTGAGCAGATAATCACTTAGAATCTTCTTTCCTACCTTCTAGCATGCATGTTGCTTGAAGGTACTGTACACTCTACCAAAGGAGAAAAGTAATTATCAGTCTCACTCAGCTAAGAATTGTGCAAGCCACAATAAGGACCTATGCCCTTATTCCATGCTTCCTTTGGAAAATGCACATAGTAAGAAAATGACACCTAAAGACATATTTAAATAGACATAAATCAGTGGAATCTCTCTCAACCATCATTAGAGAAGCTTTCCTCACAGAAGATGGTCACCAACACAGAGACTCAAAGAGAAAACATAGGTTGACAGTGAGAGACGTTGGAGGACTTATATTTGTAAATTGGATGTCTTTATTATACCTCTCTCTAGAGACACAAAGATCTATAAGGAATAGGAAGCAGAAAGAGTATAACAGAACAAAAGATTTCTTGACAAAATGGGGCTGAAAAACAAATGAACTCCATTAGACCCTGACAACATGAACAAGACCTAACCTACCCTAGCCTATCCCAGTCTTCAGAAGATGGTGTATATAGATAGTGTCTACTCTAGCTAAGAAGCTCTAAGCAACGGATAGCTTTTAAAAGAGGGAAAATCAAATTTCTTCAATAGAGGAACACTGAAAATATTAGGCATTCTTCAAGGCAGGCCCAGTGCTTAGAAGTATTTTTTTTCTTTCTTTTTTTTTTTTTTCAATTTTTTATTAGATAGCTTCTTCATTTACATTTCAAATGCTATCACGAATGTCCCCTATAACCAAAGTGTGGATACTTCGTCCCTCCTTAGAATGGGGAACAAAATACCCATGGAAGGAATTACAAAGACAAAGTTTGGAGCTGAGATGAAAGGATGGACCATCTAGAGACTGCCCCACCCAGGGATCCATCCCATAATTAGCCACTAAACGCAGACATTATTGCATATGCCAGCAAAATTTTGCTGACATGACCCTGATATAGCTGTCACTTGTGAGGCTATGCCAGTGCCTGGCAAATACAGAAGGGGATGCTCACAGAAATCTATTGGATTGAACACAGAGCCCCCAATGGAGGAGCTAGAGAATGTATCAAAGGAGCTGAGGGGTCTGCAACTCTATAGGTAGAAGTATTTTTCAATATTTCTTGAATTGTCTTTATGCTTGCATGTGTGCACATGCTTGTCTTCGACCACCTTTCTTATATTAATTAATTAATAATTAATTAAATTGTTAATAATTAATTAATTAATTTCTTTATTTTAAACTCCAGATTTGATTCTCCTCCCTGTCCACCATCCAACTGTTCCACATACCACATTTCCTCCCCGAACCCCTGTCTCCACTAGGATGTACCCACCACCACCAGCAACCCCAACCCCACCCTCACCCCACCGGACCTCTAAACTTCCTGGTGCCTCCAGTCTCTTGAGGGTTAGGTGCATCTTCTCTGACTAAACCCAGACCTGGCAGTCCTCTACTGTATATGAGTTGGGAGCCTCATATCAGCTGGCACATGCTGCCTGTTTAGTGGTCCAATGTTTGAGAGATCGCAGGGATCCAGATTAATTGATACTGCTGTGCCTCCTAATGGGTCACACACTTCCTCCTCTTCTTCCAGCTTTCCCCTAATTCAACCACTGGGGTCAGCAGTTTCTGTCCACTGGTTGGGTACAAATATCTGCATCTGACTCTTTCAGCTGCTTGTTGAGTATTTCAGAGGGCATGATAGCTGCCTTTTTGTGTGTGCTCCTTAGCCTCAGTAATAGTGTCAGGTCTTGGGACCTCCCTTTAATCTGGATCCAACTTTGGACCTGTTGCTGGATCTTCTTTTCTTCAGGTTCCTCTCCATTTCCATCCTTGCAGTTCTTTCGAACAGGAACAATTATGGGTCAGACTTTTGACTATGGGAAGGCAACCCCACTCCTCACTCTTTCTGCTGAAGATTTACAAGGTCCCTCTCCCAATGTAGGGCATTTTATCTAAGGTCCTTTTCTTTGAATCCTGAAAGTCTCTCACGTCCCAGGTCTTTGATATATTCTGGAGGTTCCCTCTAACCTCCTACCTCCTGAGGTTGCATATTTCCATTCTTTCTGCAGGCCCTCAGGGATTTCAGTCCTTTTCTCCCACCCAATACTAGATCATGTTCCCCTCTCTGCCACTATCCTCTTTCTCTCCCATGTCCCTTCCTTCCCCCCTTCGGGTTGATTTTTTTCTCCCTCCCAAGTGAGACTGAGGCATCCTCACTTGGACCCTTTAGCTTGTTGACCTCTCTGTATTTTGTGGGCTGTATCTTGGATATTTGGTACTTTTTTTAAGGCTAATATACACTTATTAGTGAATACATGCCATGGGTGTCCTTTTGTGTCCAAGTTACTTCACTTAGGTTAATATTTTCTAGTTCCATCCATTTGCCTGCAAAACTCAGGATGTCCTCATTCTTCATAGCTGAGTAGTAGTCAACTGTGTAAATGAGCCACATTTTCTGTATCCATTCTTCTGTTGTTGGATATGTGGGTTGTTTCCAGCTTCGGCTATCACAAATAGGCTGCCTATGAACATAGTGGAACACATGCTCCTATGGCATGGTGGGGCATCCTTTGGGTATATTCCCAAGAGTGTGATTTCTGGATCTTCAGGTAGATCTATTTCCAATTTCTGAGGAACCTCCAGATTGATTTCCAGAGTGATTATACAAGTTTACAGTCCCACCAGCAATGGAGGAGTGCTCCTCTTTCTTCACATCCTTACCAACATGTGTTGTCAGCTGAGATTTTGATTCACTATGATCATGTAGGCTTCATTCCAGGGATGCAATGTTGGTTCAATATATGAAAATCCATTAACATAATTCACTATATAAACAAATACAAAGGAAAAAATAACATGATCAACTCCTTAGATGCCCCCCAATTGACAAAATACAACACCCCTTCATATTAAAAGTATTGGAGATCAGGAATTCATAATAAAAGCAATATACAGTAAACCAACAGCCAATATCAAATTAAATGGAGAGATACTTGAAGCAATCCCACTAAAATTGAGGACAAGACAAGGATGCCCACTTTCCCCATATCTATTCCGTATAGTACTCAAAGTACTAACTAGAACAATAAGAAAACAAAAGGAGATCAAGGGGATACAAATTGTCAAAGGAGAAATACAAATATCAATATTTAGAGATGGTGTGATAGTATACATAAGCTACCCCAAAACTACTAGAGAACTTCTCCAGCTGATAAGCAATGTCAGCAAAGTAACTGGATATAAAATTAACTCAAATAAACCAGTAGCCTTCTGTTATAGAAATGATAAACAGTCTGAGAAAGAAATTAGGGAAACAACTACCTTCACAACAGCCACAAATAGTATAAAATTTCTTGGGGCAACTCTAATGAAACAAGTAAATGATCTGTATGTCAACAATTTCAAGTCTCTCAAGAAAGAATCTGAAGATCTCAGAAAATAGAGAGATCTCCCAGGCTCATAGATTGGCAGATTATCATAGCAAAAATGGCCATCCTACCAAAGTCAGTCTACAGATTCAATGCAATTCCTATCAAAATCCCAATACAATTCTTCAAAGACCCCAAAAGAGGAATTCTCAAATTCATCTGGAAAGGTAAAAACAAACAAACAAACAAAAAACAAAGCAAAATAATCAAAAGAAACTAACTAACCAAAAATCAAGAATAGTGAAAACAATACTTAACAATAAAAGAATGGGCGGGGGAATCACCTTTCTTATTTTTTTAATTTTTTTTTAATTTACTATATATTTTACCCTATTCCCCCTCCCTCAACACTTCCCAGATACTCCTTATGCATTCAACTTCATTCTCTTTGTGTCTCTCTATCTCTATTTCTCTCTCTCTCCCTCTATCCCTCTCACTGTCCCTCTGCCCTTCCCCCTGTCTGTCTGTCTGTCTGTCTGTCTGTCTGTCTGTCTGTCTGTCTCTCTCTCTGTCTCTGTCTTTGTCTCTGTCTCTGTCTCTGTCTCTGTCTCTGTCTCTCTGTCTCTCTGTCTCTGTCTTTGTCTTTGTCTTTGTCTCTGTCTGTGTGTGTGTGTGTGTGTGTATGTGTGTTTGTGTGTGTGTGTGTGTGTCCATGTGTGTGTTTGTAAAAACATGGAATAAGGAAACTAAAAACAACCAACCATCAATGAGTCAAAAACTGCTAAAACAAAGCATTGGAGAAAACTAATTTTTCCTTTACTAACAGGTATTAATTACAAATAGCTTTTTGGTTAGGGGTGGGGGGAAAAGAAGAAGCTAAACTTGTAGGCAAGCCAGACTACTCAACCTTCCCTAAGTAGAAGGTGAAGAGGTTTGTGTCCCCTAGATAAGGTCACCAAGGGGGAAGCTCTGTTTGTAAAGGGAGTCCTCCATTGTGTACCTAGCACAGAGAGGCTATCTGGTCATGGTAGATTTAGATCTTAGTTCACAGGGTTTTCCCACCATACATGACAGCTTGTTTAAATTTTCACTGCATATGGCCTTTGCTCAACTTGGTTTACCATAATAACACCAGCAGATTTTTTAAAATTTCTTAGTGAAATTAAAATTCTTTTATACAATACAACCTAACCCCAATTTCCCTTTTTCCCTTCTCAACAGTCCTCCCAGCACTTTTCCCCTCCCCTTTCCACTGGATCCACTCTCTGTCCATTTCTTTTTTCTTTTCTTTTTTTTTCTTTTTTTCAGAAAAGTGCAGGCTTCCAAAAGACTGTAGAAAAAAACAGGACAAAATAAGATACACTAAGACAATGCTTATAAGACTCATTTCCTCCTGTTGTGTTGTCTTATCCAGCCTCAATAGATAGAGCTTTTGTTCACTATGTTTTAAAGTAACATGGTAGTCCAGATAATTACTACCAAATGTGTCCATCTTCCGTTCGCTAATTGGACTCGTTATTTTTTTCCTATCTAAACCAACATAAGGAAGCATCCTTGTGATAGCTTACAAACAAAACACAAGTCAAACCCTGAAATCCTTACAAATTTAAATGGAGCAGACACCATTATTCAATGTGGTACATTAAACACATGATTATGTGCAACAGTTATACCATGATTTTAATAGCACATTGTTTTAATTAGTTTAACTAAATTCTCTTCATTGAAAAATATAGTAGCAGATTGTCTGGTGACAGCTCATTTTTCCTGATTATACTTTTAATATTCTTCTGTTGATTCCATAGAAAACAATCTCATCTCTGTAGAAAAACATCTCTCCTTCTATAATATCTCATCTCTAGTAAGAAATCTCACCTAAATGTACTGGAATCATTGTTACCTCTGATAGGTGTCTTAGAGCTCCCCAGTTTTTTTTTTTAATGTATTTTGAACTTTCCCAATGCAAATAAATAGTTGATAAGTTCAGGAAAACACAGGCTTCCTGTAAATATGAATAGTCACACATTTTCCATTTTCATCACAACTATAACCGTCTGAGTTTATCATACATATATGTGGGCACCTTTATAATACAATAAGCATGACGACCCCAAAAGCTTCTTCTTAATTATATTCAGTTCTCTTAGATATGAATACATTTCTTCTTTTCATACTAGATCTTTTCTCAAGAAACTGGTTCTATTTTGTCAGGATGACTGTCTTTGAAAATTTTAAATCTGAACAATAAAAAGGATGAAAATTATCTTTTGCATTGTTTGTTTTTATTTTGTTAGTAATTATTAAATATATTTATAATTTAGCTGTTGTTCCCCTTCCTGGTCCCTTCTCCATGAACCCCCATCCCATCACCCCACCCCTTTGCCTCTAATAGCTTGCTTAGCACCCCACCTACCTACTCCCATCTCACCACTAGATCATTCCCTTTCTGTGGGGCACCAAGCCTCCACAGGACCAAGTGCATCCTTTTCTGCTGAAGCCAGATAAGGCAGTTCTCTGCTACATGCACAATTTGGATCCAGGGATTCAGTCTAGTGGTTGGTTGTGTGTACATCTATCTTAGGTGCTGGCAGAGTTTCTCAGAGGACTGCCATACCAGGCTACTGTCTGGAAGCACATACTTTTTTTTTCCTGTTGTTCTCTAGTATTTTTTTGTTAATACTTGATCCCTGTCCTACTTAGTACTGTCCTCAAAGTTTAGCTATTTTTTATTAGATATATTCATTTTCATTTCAAATGTTATCCCCTTTCCTATCCTCTCCAAAAGCCACCTATACCCTCCCCTTGCCCTGTGCCCCAACCCACCCACTCCTGCTTCCTGGCATTCCCCTGTACTGGGGCATAGAATCTTCTCAAGACAAAGGGCCTCTCCTCCCATTGATAGCCAAGTAGGCCATCCTCTGCTACATATGCAACTAGACACACAAGCTCTGGGGGTACTGATTAGTTCATATTTTTGCTCCTCCTATAGGGTTGCAGATTCCTTTAGCTCTTGGGTACCTTCTCTAGCTCCTTCATTAGGGGCCCTGTGTTCCATCCAATAGATGACTGTGAGCATCCACTTCTGTATTTGTCAGGCACTGGCATAGCCTCACAAGATACAGCTATATCAGGGTCCTGTCAGCAACATCTTGCTGGCATATGCAATAATGTCTGGGTTTAGTGGTTGTTTATGGGATGGATCCCAGGGTAGGGCTGTCTCTGGATGGTCCTTTCTTCAGATTCAGCTCTGAACTTTGTCTCTGTAACTCCTTCCATGGGTATTTTGTTCTACATTCTATGCTGGAACAAAGTATCCACACTTTGGTGTTCCTTCTTCTTGAGTTTTATGTGTTTTGCAAATTGCATTTTGAGTATTCTAATTTTCTGGGCTAATATCAAGTGATCACTTAGTGCATATCATGTGTGTTCTTTTGTGATTGGATTGCCTCACTCAGGATATTATCCTCCAGATCTATCCATTTGCCTAAGAATTTCATAAATTCATTGTTTTTAATAGCTGAGTGGTGCTCTACTGTGTAAATGTACCACATGTTCTGTATCCATTACTCTGTTGAGGGACATCTGGGTTCTTTCCAGATTCTGGTTATTTTAAATAAGGCTGCTATGAAAATAGTGGTGCATGTGTCTTTATTACAAGTTGGAACATTTTCTGAGTATATTCTCAGGAGAAGTATTGGTGGATTTTCTAGTATTACTATGTCCAATTTTCTGAGGAACCTCCAAACTGATTTCCAGAGTAGTTGTACCAGCATGCAGTCTCACCAGCAATGGAGGAGTGTTCCTCTTTCTACATATCCTCACCAGTATCTGCTGTCACCTGAATTTTTGATCTTAGCCATTCTGACTGGTGTGTGGTAGAATCTCAGGGTTGTTTTGATTTACATTTCCCTGATGACTAAGAATGTTGAACATTTTTTCAGGTGCTTCTCAGCCCTTTGGTATTCCTCAGTTGAGAATTCTTTGTTTAGCTCTGTACCCCATTTTTAAATAGGGTCACTTGATTTTCTGGTGCCCACCTTCTTGAGTTATTTGTATATATTGGATATTAGCCTCCTATCGCATTTAGGATTGGTAAAGATCCTTTCCCAATCTGTTGGTGGCCCTTTTGTCTTAGTGACAGTGTCCTTTGACTTACAGAAGCTTTGCAATTTTATGAGATTCCATTTGTCAATTCTTGATCTTACAGCACAAACCACAGCTTTTCTGTTCAGGAATTTTCCCTCTGTGCCCATTTCTTCGAGGCTTTTACCCACTTTTTTCTCTATAAGTTTCAGTGTCTCTGGTTTTATGTTGAGTTCCTTGATCAGCGTAGACTTGAGCTTTGTACAAGGAGATAAGAATGGATCAATTTGCATTCTTCTGCATGGTAACTGCTAGTTGAGCCCACATCATTTGTTGAAAAGGCTGTCTTTTTTCCACTGGATGGTTTTAGCTCCCTTGTCAAAGATCAAGTGAACATGTGTGTGTGGGTTCATTTCTAGGTCTTCAATTCTATTCTATTGATCTACCTGTTGTTGCTGTACCAGTACCATGCAGTGTTTGTCACAATTGCTCTGTAGTACAGCTTAAGGTCAGACATGGTGATTCTACCAAAGGTTCTTTTAATGTTGAAATTAGTTTTTGCTGTCCTAGATTTTTTGTTATTCCAGATGAATTTGCAAATTGTACTTTCTAACTCTGTGAAGAATTGAGTTGGAATTTTGATGGGGATTGCATTGAATCTGTAGATTGCTTTTGGCAGGATAGTCTCCCCCTCCATCTACCTCCAATGACTATTTTGTTCCTGCTATTAATTAGGATTGAAGCATCCACACTTTGACCTTCCTTATTGTTAAATTTCATATGGTCTCTAAGTTGTATCATGGATATTCTGAGCTTTTTGGCTAATATCAGTGAGTACATATCATGTATGTCCTTTTAGGTCTGGGTTACCTTGTTGAGAATGATATTTTCTAGTTCCATCCATTTGCCTGGAAAATTCATGTCCTCATTCTTAATAGGTGAATAGTGTTCCATTATATAAATGTTCCATATTTTCAGTATCCATTCTTCTGCTGAGCTGTTTCTAGCTTCTAGTTATTATAAATAAGGCTGCTATGAACATAGTAAGGCATGAGTCCTTACAGTATGATAGTTGAACATTTCTTTAAATGCTTCTCAACAATCGAAAATTCCTCAGTTGAGAATTCTTTGTTTAGCTCTGTACTCCATTTTTTTAATTGCGTTACTAGGTTCTTTGGAGTCTAACTTCTTGAGGTGTTTCTATATTTTGGATATTAGCACTCTTTCAGATGTAGGGTTGTTGAAGATTTTTTTTCCCCAAACTGTAGACTGTCATTCTGTCCTATTGACAGTGTCCTTTGCCTTACAGATACTTTTCAGTTTCACGAGGCTCCATTTATCCATTGTCTTAGAGGCTGAGTCAATGGAGTTTCCTTCAGAAATATTTCCCCTATGCTAATTTGTTCTAGGTTATTCCTCCACATTCTCTTCTATTAGACTCAGGTTATCTGATTCTATGTGTATGTCTTTGATCCACTTGGACTTGTGCTTTGTACATGGATATACATATGGATCAATCTGCATTCTTCTACATACAGATCTCCAGTTAGATGAGCACCATTTGTTCACTCTACGGTTTTGTCTTCTTTGTCAAAGATCAGGTATCCATAGGTGTGTGGGTTTATTTCAGACTTTTTGATTCTATTCCACTGATTAACCTTTCTGTCTCTGTACCAATACCATGTGATTTTTATCACTATTGCTCTATAGTACAGCTTGAGATCAGAGTCACTGATTCTCCCAGAAGTCCTTTTATTTTTGAGGTTTTTATTTTTTTTTTATTCCAAATGAAGTTATGAGATGCTCTTTCTATATCTGTGAAGAACTGAGTTGGAATTTTGATGGGTGTTAAATTGCATCTGTGGATTGTTTTAGGTAAGATGGCCATTTTTACTATGTTAAACCTGCCAATCCATGATCATGGAAGGTCTTTTTATCTTCTGAGATCTCTGATTTCTTCTTCACGGATTTGAGTTACACAAAGATATTTTGTATTATTTGTGACTATTGTGAAGGACATTGCTTTTCTAATTTCTTTCTCAGTCCTGTGTGTGTGTGTGTGTGTGTGTGTGTGTGTGTGTGTGTGTGTGTGTTTGTGTGTGTGTGTGTAGAGGAAGGTTACTGATTCATTTGAATTCATTTTATATCTAGCCACTTTGCTGAAGTTGTTTATCAGCCATATGAGTTCTCTGGTACAAATTTGGTAACGTTTATGTGTATTATATCCTCACAAATAGTGACACCTTGACTTCTGTTTTTCCAATTTGCATCTCTTTGACCACCTTTTGTTGCTTAATTGATCTAACTAGAATTTTCAATACTATATTGAACGAACAGGAAGAAAGTGGGCAAACTTGTCCCTGATTTTAGTGGGATTGATTCAAGTTTCTCTATATTGAATTTAATATTGTTTGTTGGTTTGCTGTATATTGCTTTTATTGTGTTTAGGTATGAGCTTTGAATTATTGATCTCTCCGTTACTTTTAACATGAAATGGTGTTGCATTTCATCAAAAACTTTTTCTGCATCTAGTAAGATGATCATGTGGATTTTTCTTTGTGTTTCTTTATGTAGTAGATTATGTTGATGGATTTCCATAGGTTGAACTATCCTGGAATCCCTGGGATGAAGCCAACTTGATAATGATGAATTATCATTTTGAATTTTTCTTGGATTCAGTTTTTGTAAATTTTATTGAGTGTTTTTTCATCAATATTTATAGGAATGGTTGGTCTGAAGTTCATTTTCTTCATTGAGTCTTTTGTGTGGTTTAGGTATCAGTGTAACTGTGACTTCATAGAATGAAATAGGCAGTTTTCCTTTTGTTCATATTTTGTGAAATAGTTTAGACTATTGGTATTGCATCTTCTCTGATGGTCTGATAGAATTCTGCACTAGAACTATCTGCCATGGGATCTTTTTGGTTGGGAGATCTTTAATGGCTGGTTCTATTTCCTTGGGATTATGGGGATGTTTAGATGGTTTACTTGATGCTGATCTAAATTTGGTATCTTGTATCATTCTAGAAAATCATCCATTTCATCTAAATCTCCCAGTTTTGTGGACTATAAGCTTTTGTTTTAGGATCTAATGTTTTATTAATTTCCTCAGTTTCTGTTGTTATGTGTCTCTTTCCATTTTTGATTTTTTTTTAAAATATGGATGCTACCTCTGTGCTCTTTAGATAGTTTGATTAAGGGTTTATCTATTTTGTTGATTTTCCTCAAATAACCAGCTTTTGGGTTTGTTGGTTCTCTGTATTTTTGTCTTTGTTTTGAATTGCTTTATTTCATCAATGAGTTTGATTATTTCCTGCAGTATACTCCTCTTGGTGTTTACTTCTTTTTGGTCTAGAGCTTTCAGTGATGCTGTTAGTTGCTAGTGTAGGATTTCTACAATTTCTTTAAGGAAGGCACTTAATGCTATGAATTTTCCTCTTAGCACTGTTTTTACTGTATTCTTTAAGTTTGTGTATACTGTATCTTCATTTCCATTGCGTTCTAGAAAGTCTTTAATTTCATTCTTTATTTCTTCCCTGACAAAGTTACATTGTGTAGAGTGTTGTCCAATTTCCATGAGTATATGGACTTTCTTTTGTTTTTGTTGTTATTGAAGACAAGCCTTATTCCCTGGTGATCTGATAGGATGCAAGTGATTATTTCAAACTTCTTGTAGCTGTTAAGACTTGTTTTGTGTCTAATTATATGGTCAATTTTGAGAAGGTATATTCTTTGTTTCAGAGTGAAATGTTCTGTAGATATTAGTTAAATCCCTTTGGTTCACAGCTTCTGTTGATTTCATTGTGGAGCTGTTTAGTTTCTGTTTCCATGATCTTTCCATTGGTTTAGGGGGTTGTTAAATTCTCCCACTATTATTATATGAGATTCAATGTGTACTCTGAGATTTAATAAACTTTCTTTTACAAATATGAGTGCCCTTACATTTGGGGCATAGATGTTCAGAATTGTGAGTTCATATTGGTGGATTTTTCTTCTGATGAATATAAAGTGTCCTTTCCCATATCTTTTGATAACTTTTGTTTGAAAATCTATTTTGTTGGATATTAGAATGGCTACTCCAACATTTTTCTTGGGAATAGTTGCTTGGGAAACTTTTTTCTAGCCTTTTACTCTGATGTTGTTTCTGTGTTTATCCTTGAGATGTGTTTATGTTTTGTTATATATCCAGTCTGTTAGTCTTTTTATTGGGGGATTGAGTCTGTTGATGTTGAAAGATATTGAAGACAAATGATTATTGTTTACTGTTATTTTTGTTGTTAGAGGTGGTATTATATTTGTGTGGTTCACCTCGTTTTGGCTTGTTGTGAGATGATTACTTTCTTTGTTTTTCTTGGGTGTAGTTTACCTTTAGCCATGGAATTTTCCTTTCAGTATCCTCTGAAAGGTTGGATTAGATGAAAGATGTTTAAATGGAATATCTTAGTTTCTTCCAGCTATGATAATTGAGCTGACTTTTTTTTACAGATGATAGAACCTTTATGTTTCTCATTGATATTTGATCTCTCTCTCTCTCTCTCTCTCTCTCTCTCTCTCTCTCTCTCTCTCTCTCTCTCATTTCTCTTACTTTTGATGTTTTTTTCTGTCATTTTGTTTTTCATATATTTCAAATATCTCTTGATCTTACTGTTTTAAAATGTACAACCAATTCTGTGGTAGAGATAGTAATCATTTTATATATATATGGCAGCGAGACTACAATAATGTATAATATTTATAAATTCCATATTTAAACAAAATTTTTCCACATATTTTCTATTTAAACTGTATAAAACAATTATATATTTCATTTATTTATTACTTTGTTTATTTATCTATCTATGTACTTAATTTGTGAAATGATGAGTTTTAATGCTGATACTTACTGGCGCAGAAATGACCCTATCACCAAAGGTCACCCCAGCATGGGTGACAGCTCGCAAAACAGACAATCTGGAGATATTAAGGCCTTCTTTGCAGCTTAGCTTGACTGAAATTCTTCTTTGAACCTCAACTCTACTAATATGCAAATGACTCCCAGTTTTTTGTTTCCTCTGTCATGCACGGACCTCAGGAATCTAGTAAATTTCATGGGCTTTACTTTTTATTATTTAATTACTTTATTTATTTACATTCCCAATGTTTCCTTCTCCTGGTCCCACCTCAGAATTCTTCACCTCATTCTCTTCACTTCTCAGAAGTGCCCCTGACTCCTCTGTCCCCTTCTCCCCTGCAACCCCTTCCCCTCGGCCATCAATTCTCTAAAGGATTAATTAGGCCCATCCACCACTGAGGCCAGACAAGGCAGTCTTCTAATATATATGTGCCAGGGGTCTTTAATCAGCCTATGTTTGATCTTTGCTTGGTGGTTTAGTCTCTGGAAGCTCCCACTACTCTGGGTTAGTTAACACCTTTGGTCTTTCTACATTCCCTTTAGCTCCTGCAGTCATTTCCCTAACTCTTCCATATGGGTCCCAACCTCAGTCCACAGGTTTGCTCTAAGTATCTGTATTTGTCTACTCAGCTGCAGGTAGAGCCTCTCAGGGGACAGCCATGCTAGACTCCTGTCTGCAAGCACAATATAGCATTACTAATGAATAGTGTTTTAAATAACTTTGTTTAGAACCAACAATTGAGGTCATGGCCACATCATATGAAAGTATATATAATTTCAAATTATTTTCCCATTGTGTTTAAATTTTAAAAGTTTATTTATTTTTGTCTTACATGTCTGGATACTATATGTATATTCTGTCTTGTTGCAGCAGATGTCAGAAGAAAATGTGTTCTCCAACTGGAGTTTGAGGTGGAAGTTGAGTTGGGGTCCTTTCAAGAGAAAGTGCTCTTACTTACTAAGTCATCTCTTCCAAGCTTTCAAGTGAGTTTTGATGCATGAGAGTAAACTATATTCTTTCAATTTCTAGATAATTATATCACATAGGACAACCATCTCCACCTTACCCCCTGTCTTAGTCAGGGTTCCTATTCCTGCACAAACATCATGACCAAGAAGCAAGTTGGGGAGGAAAGGGTTTATTCGCCTTACACTTCCATACTGCTGTTCATCACCAAAGGAAGTCAGGACTGGAACTCAAGCAGGTCAGAAAGCAGGAGCTGATGCAGAAGCCATGGAGGGATGTTCTTCACTGGCTTGCCTCCCCTGGCTTGCTCAGCCTACTCTCTTATAGAACCCAAGACTACCAGCCCAGGGATGGTCCCACCCACAAGGGGCCTTTCCCCCTTGATCACTAATTGAGAAAATGCCTTACAGTTGGATCTCATGGAGGCATTTCTTCAACTGAAGCTCCTTTCTCTGTGATAACTCCAGCTGTGTCAAGTTGACACAAAAATAGCCAGTACACCCCCCTTCTCTTCCTATTTCTCCCTTTCTCTCAAGTGTGTTTGCTTGAACTCTCTTGCTTTGGTTATGAACACCAGAAGAACATGGCCGACTGAATAAACTATATTTCTATCTTAAAGAGAAATAAGGCTTTTTAAAAATCTTAGAAAAAAAACTTTTCTGTTTTTGTTTATTGATAAACCCATGACATTCCCCCAACTCTTCCATATAGGTCCCAGCCAAAATTTAGAAATTTATTACTAAATTTCTGTTCTTGGGCTCTTTGTTGTTGTTGTTGACTTCAGCTAGGATTTCGTTACCATCCTTTTCACAGATGTTTGCATGCTCAGAATTTTGTTAATCAAGGAACAAATTGACCTAATACAATCTCATTTTTAAATTCTGAGATTCACTAGTATTTAAAACCAGTGATAATGATCATCTCTCTAGATATTTTCTGATACCTATCTTGCTAGCAGAACAAAATCCTTCATTTTGTCCTCTCTCTTTAAGTTATTGCAGAATATTCAACCTTTGCTAGAACTCAGTCTCTGGGGTCCTCTTACTTTTATATACTCATATACTTAAAGATCTCTACAGACTCTGAGATTTTACATATCAATACTTCACCTACAATTTTATATTTAATATCTTCAACATTTATCCTATATAGATATCCTGTACCCTAACTCTTTGATGTCTAAAACCCATTTAAAATATAATAAAATTGGAATTGTATCTCAGAGGTAGAAGATTTGCTAAAGAGAATCTTGGTTTGATCTCTAGTGTTACAACAATAGATAACTGGAGTAGCTCTAAATAAATAATATTTAATGTGTTCAAGAGTACATTAATATCTGACCCCAATTTTTACATATTATTATTTGATGGTTACATTGCTTAGGTCTAATACTTGAAGATGTCATTATTTAACCTATTTTTCATACCTACAAATCCATCATTCTTTGGGTGGAAAGGGAATTTTGAATCTAGTACTAATTACTGCTACATGAACATTTAAATACAAAACTATAATATCTCATACAAACTTTTGCAAGCCTATGAAAGTACCCCTGGTCTCATCTTTAACTCTTTGATCACCCATGTACCCTGAGAGCTACTTCACATACAGGAGGTGAGACTGTCACCATTCTAGGTCATATGCTATAGGTACTTTCAATTTCTTCAAACTAAAAACTTAAATGGACCATCTTTATGTTGCATATTTTATGGCATGAAAATATTACTTCTTATGAAATTCTTCTGTTGCCAAATCACCTCATCTTTTTTTTTCCAATCAGACATCTTGGATATCTAAGCTTGAAACAGTTTCTTTCAGATAATTATTTAAAGTAGGCATTTGTTTATTTCATTTACCTAAATAATAAAGTTATTTCTGATGCATCTTGAAGAATAGATAAAAATAACTTGTAAATATTTAACTTTCATCAGCTTACTTTTCTAAAAAAGAATACTTTGAAAGAGCTGAAAATTTGCCTATACTTATCAAAGTTTAATAGAGCAGGTTTTCTATTGTTTCCATTAGATGAGCAAAAACAGAATAGTTAGCCCTTAGAATTCTCAAATATGGCAATATAAATATAAACTTAGAACATGATTTCTGTTATAGAATAACAAAATATTAATTTTCAGATTCCTACAATTTCATTGAATAGAATAGAATTTTTTCATAATGTTGTGCTATCGAGTAAACAAGGCAGAATGCAGAGCAATTTAATTTTATTCCCTCAAATCATGGGAATATAGAGTATTAGGAAGGAATCTGTTGAATGGCATATTATTTCCTGCTAGCATAATAGTTTGTTCACTTTCTCAGTGTTAGCAGATTTAATGAAAACTGGCAAATGCCTTAGTTACAGGAGTAACATATTTCTTAATTCAATGGTTAATATTACTATTATAAAACTTAAGAAAAATACAGTGGTATTATGCTATGAATATACTGATTAAAAAAATCAGGGCTTACAGAGAAGTACATTAGGGAGGAGAGAACGGAGGGTTATATTAGCCTCATTTAACAGTATTCCATCGAGCATGTTCACATCCCCTCCTGGCATAGTTATAAAGCTGTTTCCTGCTGAGTGTTTCACTACACATCATTCTTGTATCTATGGGGAAAGACAGTTAATGGTTTTACATACCCCTCGCTGTGTTCAGGATCATATGTCATCTCAATCAAGTGTTACAGATAATTGCTAATTCTAATAAAGAGTCAACATTGGCAATTTTAAAAGAATTGATGTATTTCCAATATTTTCAAAATTCCTATCTTTGAAACAAACTTTTCCTGCTAATTAAATAATGGACTTGGCCTTAGTGTCACATCATTTACAGATGTTGGAAAGTGATCCAGTTGCCAATGTCTGCTTCTTTTCTCTTTCCACTTAAACTCTAGATACTTAATAGAGCCTGAACTTTTGCTATTCAGTCTTCTCGTCTTCGAAACAGAAGTACTTCCTTAATATGACACTGACACCTCAATAGAAATAAAAAGTTACAAGAAAATACAAATATGAGTTTCTGAAAATGTTTTCTACATATTGAAGAATTAAATGACAACCATCTGCCTCACCTAGGGACCCACCCCATATACAGTTACCAAATCCATATACTATTGTGGATGCCAACAAGTGCTTGCTGAGGGGAGCCTGATGTAGGTGTCTCCTGAGAGGCTCTGCCAGTGACTGACAAATTCAGATGTGGATGCTCTCAGCCAACCATTGTACTGAGCACAGAGTCCCCAATGAGGGATCTAGAGAAAAGAACCTAGGAGCTGAAGGGGTTTTCAGCCTCAAAGGAGGAACAACAATATTAACCAACCATTACCCCTAGAGCTTCCAGGGACTAAACCACCCACCAAAGAGTACACATGGTGGGACCCATGGCTCCAGCCACAAATGTAGGGAAGGATGGCTTTGTTGGACATCAATGGGAGAAGAGGCCCTTGGTCTGTGAGGGCTCTATGCCCCAGTGTAGGGGAATGCCAGGACAAGGAAGCAGGAGAGGGTGGGTTGGTGAGCAAGGGAAGCAGGACTGGATAGGGAGTTTCCACAGGGGAAACAAGGAAAAAGGATAACATTGAAAATGTAAATAAAATATCTAATAAAAAATGACAACCATCTAATACCAAACTTTGTTTATTCATTTCTAATGCTGTGTACCCTAAGAACCATGTGGGAATGCAATTGTTTCTATGTTAGGTTGCTTTTAAAGAAAAAGTGATGTGAATATAAAAATCTTATGGGGCTTCTTAATGCTTCATCATATACCCTTATTTTTGATTAACACATCCTTTACAAATTCCTTTTTCTATACAAATGTGTGCCCATGCACACCTAAAACTTCCCCAGCAGCAACTGTCCATTATGTTTCAACCTTTCTACACCTTATATTCATGTTTGCTTTATTTTCACTTTTCTTCTCTTCTTCTGTTTTTCATATTCCTAGACTTTTTTTCATATACTCTGTTTTAAACAAAATGAAGTTCTAAATTTTGGCACATATATGAAGGAGAAATTTGCCTTTGGGTGACATATTCAGTATAATCTTTTACAGTTCCATGCATTTACTTAGAAGCCTTATAATTTAAGTTTTCTTTATTGCTGAGTAATAATTATAATTGTATATATATGTGTATATATATGTATATATATTTGTGTGTATATTGAATTTGTATGTATGTATGTATAGGTATACAACATTTATTGTCTTTAGTTGATTGATAGCTAGCTTTATTTAAGTTATTAGCTGTTATCAATGAAGCAGTAATGAACATAGATAGACAATTATCTCTATAAAGTAGAAAATTCATTGGGAAAACGATGAGAATTATAGCTGGGTCACAATATTATATTATATTTATATTATATTTAGGTTTATGGATTTGTTTAGTTTTTTTTTAAATAAAACATTCCTAAACTGATTTCCAGAGTGGCTTCATTAGTTTTCGCTATGAACCACATCATAGAAGTGTTTGTCATTTTTATATTCATAGCAATATTTGACATTTGTGATGTTCAATTTTTTTTCACACAGATGTGATAAGAAATGGAAAAATGCTTTTAATTTGTACTTTTCATAACCTCTCGTGTAGTTAAACAAATGTTATACTGTTCACTAGACATTGATATTTCTTCTTTTGACAATTTTTTTTCTTTTTTGGTTATTGTTTTGGTTTTTATATTTAGTTTTAATTCTGTGTGTGTGTGAGTGTGTGTGTGTGTGTGCGTGTGCATGAGAGAAAGAGAGGAGAGAGAGAGAGAGAGAGAGAGAGAGAGAGAGAGAGAGAGAGAGAGAGAGAGAGAGAATGTCTAAAAGGTTCTCACTGTACAGGTGTGTAGCTCTGGCTGGCCTAGAAATTGCTGCATATACCATGTTGACACCAAATGCATTGAGGTTGCCTGTCTTTGGCTCCCAAATTCTAAGATACCAATCAAGTGCCATCATGTGTGTCTATGTTTAGTTACTTGGCTCTTAATGCAGAGATCCATTCAAAGTGCTTAAAGTAACTAAACAGGAGTGGTTATCCATAGATGAGAAATCTGAATACATACATACATACATACATACATACATACACACATACACACACACAAACACACACACACACAAACACAAACACACACATATGTATGATCAGGAAACAACATGGCAGAAAAAAAAACAGAAAAACTTGCAAGAGTCAAAGGACTTGGAGGAGTGACATAAAATGCTGCCCGCAGTTATGACATAGCTGCTGCTGTACACATGAATTCCCATCAGTTGTGGCTACCTTCATGAAATTTTCATTAGATCAGTTCAAAAATGAAGCAAGGAAGGATTCCTGAGGTTCCACTACTAGCAGAGACATTATTTTAAACTGATGTGTTTAACTGATGTGGGAGGAGGAGTCATATTTTTTTTCTTATACATTGATGGATAGCCATTCCACAGTAAGTAAAACCACAGTATGCAGACAAAGGCAGCAATTTGCACCCAGTGGGTTAAAAAAAATAAGACATGATGTTGAAAAGGTTATATTATAGGAGGTATCTGAAGGACATTGGAAGGAAGATTGAGCAGAGGGTGGGGTAAATATATATTGCATACATGGATAAAATATTCCATTGGTCAAATATTAGTTAGTGTTATTATATTTCATACAAAGGAAAATATTTTGAACGTGTAATGAAAATATTTTTGATCATGTAAATTTCAGAAATATAAATAATCAATTACCTAACAATACAAATCAAAATAACACCATGTAGATTGGGAAGTTGACTTAATGGGTAAATGTACTTGCTCCCCAACCTGAAAACCAGAATACATTTCCTGGAACATACATAGATAAAGAAACTAACTTCTTCCCTCAAGTTGTTCTCAGACATCCGCTTGCACACAATGATGAATTTGTGTACACATGTATAAATATATATGTTTATACACAGACACACATGCACAATCAATCAACCAATCAACCAATCAATGAAAATACCACTAATTTGATGTTTGCATATAACAGTTAAGTGAATATATAGCTTTGTCTTTTTTCAATCCACATTTTCAGGAATATTTAATTAATCAATATAAACAAGTAACAAAATCTACAATACTTGTAGTTTCTCCTTGAAAGGATGAAATTTAGAAAATATGAGTAGTGCCATAATTTATTTTTAAAATTTTATTAAATATTATATTGCAATTCTTGTGTAAAATATCTTTTACTTATTTTGGATTATTGTGAGATTATACAAACATGTAAAAAGTTAGTAGTTCTCTTTAATATTTTTATTTATAGTTCATATGCTCAAAAAATTGCTTCAACTCTTTTTTATTTTGAGTTGAATTAGTCTTCCTATGATGTGCATTGTGGTAAAAGATAA
The DNA here is from genome assembly GCF_978045245.1 of Mus caroli. Taxonomy (NCBI): domain Eukaryota; kingdom Metazoa; phylum Chordata; class Mammalia; order Rodentia; family Muridae; genus Mus; species Mus caroli. The sequence goes on along the minus strand of NW_028227261.1, from coordinate 127,320,328 downwards.
GATTTAGGATTTATGTGCACTGATCCTATTTATTTCAGTTTACCAGTGTTTGCAAGACATCCAATCAAGGAAAGATTAGATGCTGTATTTTATGGATGCTTAAATGCAAAAAAGTATAGCAATTATATACAGTCTATACATATCTTCCCACATCTAGGTGTTTGGAGTAATAAATACAAAGTAGTTGTTATGTAAATGGTATCTGTCAGATATTGATAAAAAATTGGCACTGGGAAAGGCAATGAATGTTCAATAGAGATAAAATTTTTTTTGTCTTGTTTTTTAACTTTGGTTGGTTGCATCTGTGGTTATTAAACTGCCAATATGAAAGACTGATTCTATTCATCTTAAAAATTAAAAGCAATGGTCAGTGTATACCATACTGAGTTTGGCTATAAATTTATTATGTATTTTAGCTAGTTTTTTTTTTAATGATTCTGAAATAAAACAAGTGAAACACAAATGGATATTTGAGATGAGCTTGGCATAAAATATGGAAATTTCAGATTTCTTTGTAATTTTCTTTATCCCCCTTCATCGTTCTTGCTTACAAGTTAAATAGTATATTCTACTTTGAAGACTTTGAAAGCTAAATTCATGTTTCCTCATTTGTGCTCTTTTTTTTTCACTAATCACTTAGTGATTAGTGAAAAAATTTACAAATAGTATAATCTAATCCTAATAAAAGAAAATGAATCATAAGCAAACCAACATGTCTACCTTTCACTAAGAAAAACCTAGAGATTTTGCATGTGGGTGTGTAAATAAAATCAATAGCATGTAACACAGTATATCACAATCTGAACCAGATATCCCATTACAGCAAGCCTTGCATGTTTCAATGTAGCAGAAGCACAAGAAAAAGAACTTCAATCCAATGTTATGAAAATGCTTGATTCATCCTTTAAAGAAAAAAATACCAACATAGAGTTGAAAGAAATTACTAAACTGACAAAGTCCAGAACAAATAGAAAAAAAATAATAAAGAAAACCTAAACAGGGGAAGTTCTGGAAACAATATACCTAGTATAGAATACATGAGCTACAGATACAAGTACCAACAACAGAATAAAAAAGATGGAAAAGAAAATTTCAGTTATTGAAATTATGATAGAAGAAATAGCTATATCCATCAAATAAAATAAAAGGAAAATATTCTATACATAAACATCCAGGAAATCTGGGACATTTTGAAAAATCAAACTTAATAAAAATAGGAATGGATAAAGGAGACAAAGGCAAGCTATAAAGACTCAGAAAATATTTTCAACAACATTATGGAAGAAAAAGTCCTTAACCTAAGGAGGACAAGCCTATAAAGATAAAAGAAATTTAAGGAATACAAAACGGAATGGACCAGAAATATAATTTGCCTCATCACATAATAATCAAAACACTAAACAGTCAGAAGAAATAGTATCAAAATTTTTAAGAGAGGAAAAAACATGTAATATATAAAGGCTGATCAATTTGAAATACACCCAACTTCTCAATTTTAACCTTCAAAGCCAGAAGGGCAGAGATGCACATCCTGCAGATTCTAAGAGATCACAAGTTTCAGTCCAAAGTACTCTAGACAGGAAGATATTTAATCTTCACAGATGAAGAAAAGAAGATATTCCATAATAAAGTCAACTTTAAACCATATATACAAAGCCAGTCCTACAAAAGATATTCCATTCCCAAAAGGTTATCTACATTCATGACAGCATAATAAATAAATAATATTACACCAGCAAAGTCAAAAGAAAGAAAGCACACACCCACATACTACTACCATCGCCTCCACAAACAACAACAATAATAGCAAAATAGTAATAAACAAACATTGGTAGTGACTATTTCTCAATATCAGTGGACTAAATTCCCCAATGAAAAGACACAGAGTAACAGGGGTAATAGAATGGATGCAAAAACAGGATCTACTTTTCTCTTGCATAAAGAAACACATCTCATCATCAAAGACTGAAATGATAATGGCAGGACAGGATTCCACACCTCTGAGTTTACAGAGGCAGGAAGTTCTCCATATTTTTTTGCAATGTGAAAAGATATGGGATGCTGATTTATGGGATGGTCAAGAGGGAACCTGTAAAGGACAGAATTGATGTAAAAGAGTATGTTTTTGGAATGCATAAATTGAGCTAGCAGAGAGTAATAGCAGTTCACTTTAGAATTTTTCTTTTCTTTCTTTTTTTTTTTTTTTTTTTTTTTTTTTTTAGTGCTGATCTATCTGGAAATCTCTGGGGCACAAGCATAGCTCTTTTAGAATTTTTTTCTAGGAAATCTGACTTGGGCACGATTAATGATGCTATGGTGTGCTTTCAGACAGGAGCCTAGCAAGGCTGTTTCTTTAAAGGCACAACATGCAGTTGACTGAGACAAACACAGATACTTATATTCAACCATTGGACTAAAGCCAGTAACCATTGTACTCAAATTAGGTAAAGGCTAGAAGAAGGTGAGGAGGAGGGAATCCCCATAGGAAGACCAGCATTCTCAACTAATCTAGACCCCTGAGGTCTCTCAGACACCGAACCACCAAACAGGCAGCATAAACAAGCTGGTCTAAGGCCCCTGGTAGAGGACTGCCTTGTCTGACCTCAGTAAGAGATGACTTGACAAAACCTCAAGAGACTTAAAACCCCATTGAATAGGGAGGCATGGAAGTGGGGCATCTTTTTAGAGAAAGAGGGGAGGAATAATGGGATGAGGAACTGTGGAAGGGCAGACCAAGAGAAAGGCAATGACTGGACTGTAAATATATAAAAGTAAAAGTAGTAAAACACACACACACAAAGGGAAAGATAAAAGAAAAAAGAAAATCTATGAACTTTTTATAGCAGTTTTTATGACTTTGGCTGGAAAGTCTATGAGCTATCTAAAGAACTTTCAGATTTTTTTTTTTCTAGTAAGACAGAGTTGTCTCAAGCAAAGAGAGCTGGAGAGAGACAGAGGGATGGAGGGAGGGAGGGAAGGAGAGAGAGAGGAGAGAGAGAGAGAGAGAGAGAGAGAGAGAGAGAGAGAGAGAGAGAGAGAGAGAGAGAGAGAAAGAGAGTCTCAAGCAGAAAGCTCTCTTAAACAGACAACACAGCCAAGACTTTTCTACAGAGAGCTGTTTAGGGACCTCTCTTGAGCAAAACACAGGCTTCCATCTTGGGACCACAATTTCATTTCAAGTTGTTTAATTGACCACTCTAAGACACCCCTTCTCTTAGAAGCCCTCTCCAAGCCAAGGGTAGTTCACGGCATCCTTGGGCCAAGGTGCATGGCTAAGTGCTTATGTGGCATGTATGTATTCATGAAGACCTAGATTCAATCCCTAGCACACTACGTACAAACATGAATAAATAAATAGATTTCCTTTTCTGTTTAGCATTGGACAGTAGAAGAGTTGCTACTTGAACCCAGAATTTGGCTTTGTATTCTTTCAGTAACATATTGTGTCTTTATCATCAGTGGTACACAGTAAAAACATTCACATGCAGCCCTGACTCTCCTACAAATGAGACCACCTTAAAAATACCAGCTCACTTCTTTGGGCTAAGTATTGTCATCTGTAAAATAAAGGGGGGTTATGTAATTATCAAAAAAAAAATCAGAAACTGGTAAGAAGTACTTTAAAAATATTCAACATCCTTAGCCATTAGGGGGATGTAAACTCAAACTACTTTGTGTCCCATCCCTTACTTGCCAGGATGGCTAAGATTAAAAACAGCTGACATCTCATTCTGGTGAGGATGTGGAGCAAAGGAAACATTCCTCTATTGCTGATGAGAATGAAACCTTATATGACCACTATAAAAATCAATATGGCAGTTCTTCAGAAAACTGAGACTTAATATACCTCCAAAACAAGCTATGTCATTCTTGGACATAGACCCAAAGCATGCTCCAAACTTCCAGAAAGTCATTTAGCAAACTATTCTTGCAGTGGCTTCATTCATAATAACAAATCCTGGAGACAACCTATGTGTCCCTCACTTGACAAATGCATAAAGAAGATATGGTATATTTACACAATGGTGTATTACACTGCTTTTAAACAAAGTTGTATCATGAAATTTGCAGACAAATGGATGAACTAGTAAAAATTATCCTAAGTGGGATAACCCAGACCCAGAAATACAAACATGGTATGTACCCACTTATAAGTGAATATTAGGTGAAAAGTAAAATATTGTCATGCTATATAATCAACAAACCTAGGAATGCTATGTTAAAATAAAGATTCTAAATTGGAAGGATGTGACTGCTTAGGAAGGGGAAATATAATTGATTTGTGGGTGGGCTGGTATGCCAGTGGGGATGGAAAGAGGAAAGGTCAGGTGGGGTACTAATGGAGGGAAGGGGTACTAGGAGAGATAACTGGAACTAGAGAGCTTTAGTTGTAGAAAATTAGTCCAGTAAAAACTGTAAGGTTCTATGAGGGTCACCCTAAAGAGGATTGCTAATAAGGGAGGATTGGAAGTCTGAATCAGCTATACTCATTAACCAAGCAAAGCTTCCAGAGGTGGGACTGGAACTGCAAACCAGCCACAAAACCTTTGACATACAAGCTATCCCACCTGTAAAATACATTGGAGCAATGGAAGGACAGACCTTGGAGGAACAGACAATCAATTATTAGTCTAATCGGAGGCACACACCATGAGAAGGAGGACATTTCTAACTGCCTGGAAGAGCAAAGATTGGATATCCCAGAGACCTATGATAGAAAAATGAAAGATCGATATAATGTTTCCTCGTGGCATCCATGTATGCTCATAGATGAGTTCCTAGGCAAGTTGTCATCAAAGAGACTAGCAGCTGATGGAAGCAGATATATATATTAAAAAAAAAAACCACAGCCAAACACTGGGTAGAAAGTCCAAATTGTTCTCTGACTGGTCACACACACACCCCTTGGTACTAGGAGAACCCCGTGGAACAGAGATAGGGAGACACATAAGAGACAGAATACGGCCAACTTCAATTAAGTAGGTTCCATAGGGGCTCACAGAGAATGAAACTGCAGTCACAGAGTCAGAATAGTTTTTGTGCTAGGCCTACTACATATCTGTTATGACTGTTAGTTTGGTGTTCTGAGGAACTTTTCAACAGTGAGAGAGTGGTTGTATCTGTTTCTTTGGTCTGCTGTTGGAACCCTTTTTTTCCTCCTACTGTAGTCAATTGGGGAAAATGCATGAAGACCAAGCTACACATTTGCTACATATGTGCAGGAGCCTAGGACCAGCTCATATATGCTCTTTGGCTGGTGGTTTGGTTTCCAGGAGGCCCCAAGGGTCCAGATTAGTTGACTCTGTTGATCTTCTTGGGGAGTCTCTATCACCTCCAAGTCCTTCAATCCTTTCCCCAACACTTCTTGAAGACTCTCCCAGCTCCTTGTAATGATTTACTGTGGTTCTCTGAATCTGTTTTGGTGAGCTAGTGAGTGGAACCTCTCAGAGGAAAGTTATTTTAGGCTCCTTTTTGAAAGTATAATAGAATATCACCAATAATGTCAAGGATTGCTGCTTGTCTATGGGATGGGTTTCTAGTTCAGCTGGTTATTAGTTGGCCATTCCCTTGGTCTATCATCCATAGTTATTCTTGTACTTCTCCAAATAATTTTATTTGCTAAATATTGATCTTCAGCCATTTCTATACTTACAATTGCAAATACAGAAACTTAAACTTAAAAATTACCTTCATTTTCTGATGTTGATACTTCTACTGTTAGTGTGTAGAAATGATAATACATTAAATAGCAAATACTGTACATATGCATCAAGTTAGTAGGTTGATAAGTATTTTTAAAAACCCTATACAAAATAACAAATGACTTTTAACCAATGATCTAAGATTTCCTCCATTTCAAATAAAATATGTATTATGTATCAAACATTATAATCCAATTGTTTTTCCATTATAGTAACAACATCACATTAATGAATATCTTCTGTGATTTGAAAATATGCAAAGGAAAGAAAACTATTCTAAAACCATTTGTCATAAATCTTTATCATCTAGACATTTCTTTGTATGAGCATATATATTCAATAAGTATTCATGCATTTTTTATGTTTCTAAGGTACAAGAATTATTGTTTGATTTAAATGCAATCTGTCTGTATGGTAATTTTTGATAGAAAGGGTTAAAATTTAAGTAATTTACATATTTAGATAATGTTGATAAATTTGATATCAAATATGTTTTTATCTAAAATTTTGCATACTCTTCCTAAAATTATTCTGTAGATGCTGAGATTAGAAATTCTGTCTCTTTAATGGTCAAAGGGTTGTGAAATTTTGATATAGGAAGCCAGATTAATTTACCTTTGACCATATCAAATTTGACCATACATATGAGTATTTCCAAAGCTAGGAGTTATTGACATTGTAGTGACTTAGTGTACCACCTCCATATTGATGTGATAGCTATAATGGGTAATTCTAAACCACCCACTGAACTTGTATTTAGACTGATTGAACTTGAGATTATAGTTAAGGTTCATTGACATATTCTAAGTGTAATATTTTTTACAGTGACTTTCCTTTTAAAAGTAGAGTGAATACTAATATACATCTTAGAAAAGAATATTTCATATGCATTTTGTCTTTTCAGTTTTACCTGTTTACTGAGTTCTAATGAGGTGATACATGAGGCCACTGTACAGGGTGCATTCAGTACAAAAATAATGACCTAAGTTACTGGAGGATTGAGAGTTTATGTCATGTATAAGTTTACTCTCACGATTCTAAGTGAGGCTTAGAGACTGACTTCCTTTCAATGCAAAGAATGTAATTATTTGTATCTGGTAGACAAAACTAGAGAGAATCTAAATGAGAGAATCAAGTTTTTCTGGCTAGTCACACAAATTAGTATGATAGAGGAGTGATGAATTATGACTTCACAAGAGGAAAACATTGGAATTCTTTATTTAGAATCTAGCTATACTTTACTCAATGAATTAATCAATGTTACTGCCTGATTTTGTTTTTGTATGTTTGTTTCTGTAATAAAACGTAAATAGCATTTACACACACACACACAAGAGACAGACAGACAGATAGATAGATAGATAGATAGATAGATAGATAGATAGATAGATGATAGAAAAGACAGAGACAGAAAGAAAGAGACACACAAAGAGAGGGAAACAGAGGGAAAAATTAACACAAAAATTGAATGTAAATAAAGAAAATATCCAATAAAAATAAAGTAAAAAATAAATAAAGAAGAAGTTATATTGAAACCATTTGTAAAAGTCTTTATGCATATTTGTGGAATTAATAGCTTGATGTTTTTAAATATTTTAAAAAGTCCTATACAAACTAATCAACCAATCTATCATCTATTTATCTCTTTGTATCTAGTATACAATGTATATTGACATTTACTATATAAAAAATTTATACACACACACACATATATATATATATCAATGATTATATATACATATATGTGTGTATATGTATATATATGTGTGTGTGTGTGTGTATGGGTGTATCTATCTATCTAATATATGTATATATAGATATATAGATATAGAGAGAGGAGAGAAATGCACTCAGCATGTAATGTGACATCAATGCTCATAGTACACACTACACATGACAAATTTAAAAATTCAGTGCCAAGAATAGCTTTCCTCCATGGGAGTGGTTGATGAAGGAGATTTCATAGAACTCCACAATTTTAATGAAATGGTACTCTATAGAGCTCTGCAGTAAGATACTATGATTGAAGAATGTATAGCCTGGAGTAGTAGACTATAATGAAGTTGAGCTTATAATTGTCTCCTTAGTTTCACAGTGTTGAAAAATTCTATTTTAACTACTGGAGCTCTTTATGTATACTATCATATGATCCATAAATAGTTTTTTGAGTGTTTGTTTGTTTTGTTTTTTGTTTTTTTTCAAGACAGGGTTTCTCTGTGTAGTCCTGGAGGTCATGGAACTCACTTTGTAGACCAGGCTGGCCTTGATCTCAGAAATCCGCCTGCCTCTGCCTCCCGAGTGCTGGGATTAAAGGTGTGCACCACCACGCCCAGCATGATCCATAAATAGTAATATCTTGACTTCCTCCTTTCCAAATTGTATCCCTTTGATCTTTTATTGCCTAATTGCTATAGCTAAAACTTTGAGTACTATATTGAATAGATAGTGGGAGAATAGGCAACCTTATCTAGTTCCTGATGTTAGTGGGATTGCTTCAAGTTTACTCCAGTTAGTTTGATGTTGGTTATTGGTTTGTGAAAACTTTGTTAAGAATTTTGCATCAATATTCTTAAGGGAAATTGTTCTGAATTTCTCTTTCTTTGATAGTTCTTTGTGTGCTTTAGATTTCAGTGTAACTGTGGCTTCAAGAGTACATATTGGGTAGTGTTCCTTCTGTTTCAATTTTGTAAAATACTTTGATATGTATGAAGATCTAATAGAATTCTGCTCTTAAACCATCTAATCCTGTGCTGCTGCTGCTGCTGCTGTTGTTGTTGTCGTTGTGAGACTTAAAGATTGCTTTTATTTCTATAATGATTGTGGGACTGTTAAGAAGATTTATATGAATGTGATTTAACTTTGGTACCTTGTATCTTTCTAGGAAATCATCCATTTCATCTAGATTTTCTAGTTTTGTTGAGTACAGGCTTTTGCAGTAGGATCTGATGAGTTGTTTTTTTTTTTTTTTTCTTCAGTTTTTATTGATATGTCTCCCATTTCTTTTCTGATTTTGTTAATCTGGATACAGTCTCCATGCTATCTGGATAGCTTAGCTAAGGGTTTCTATACTACTTTGTTGATTCTCAAAGAAACAGCTATGCAAAAAAATCCACCAGAGAACTCCAACACCTAATTATCAACTTCAGTAAAGTGGCTGGATTTAAAATTAACTCAAACAAATCAGTACCGTTCCTCTACTCAAAGTATAAACACCCTGAGAAAGAAATCATTAAAATTACACCCTTCAAAATAGTAACAAAAATATAAAACATCTTGGTATTCTTTAATCAAGGAAGTGAAAGATCTGTATAATAAGAACTTCAGGTTTCTATAGAAAGAAATCAACAGAAGATGGAAAGGTTTCCCATGATCATAGATTGGCAGGATTAACATAGCAAAAATAGCCATCTTACAAAAAGCAATCTACACATTCAATGCAATCCTGTTCCGAATTCCAACTCAATTTTTCACAGAGATGGAAAGAGCAATTCTTAAATTTATCTGGAATAACAAAAAACCCAGGATATTGAAAACCATTCTCAACAATAAAAGAACTTCTTTAGGAATCACCAATCCTGACCTCAAGCTGTATGTACTAAAGAGAAAAAATGATAAAAACTGCATGGTATTACTACAGAGACAGGCAGGTAGATAAATAGAATAGAATTGAAGAGCCAGAAAAAAATTCACACATTTATGGTCACTTGGTATTTAACAAAGAAATCAAAACATCCAGTGGAAAAAGGACAGCATTTTCAACTAGTGGTTCTAGTTTAACTGGTGTTCAGCATATAAAGGAATGCAAACAGATTTATTCTTATCTCCTTGTAAATAGCTGAAGAACAAGCTGGTCAAGGAGCACCACATAAAACCAGATATGATGAGTGTAATAGAACAGAAAGTGGGAAAGAATCTTGAATACATTGGCACAAGGGAAATTTTCCTGATCAAAACACCAATGGCTCATGCTCTAAGATCATTAATTGACAAATGGGACCTCATAAAATTGAAGAGCTTCTGTAATGTAAAGAATACAGGGGAATGCCAGGACCCAGAAGTGGGAGTGGGTGGATAGGGGAGTGTGGGGGGAGGGTATGGGGGACTTTTGGGATAGCATTGGAAATGTAAATGAAGAAAATACCTAAGGAAGAAAGAAAGAAAGAAAGAAAGAAAGAAAGAAAGAAAGAAAGAAAGAAAGAAAGAAAGAAAGAAAGAAAGAAAGAAAAAAGAAAGAAAGAAACAAAGAAACAAAGAAAGAAAAAAGAAAGAAAGAAATTCTGAAATAAGATTTAAAAAAAAATAAAAGAATACTGTCAATAGTACAAAATGGCAACTCACAGGTTGGGAAAAGATCTTTACCAACTCAATAAGTTAGACTCCAGAGAACCAAATAATACTATTAAAAATGGTGTACAGAGCTAAACAAAGAATTCTCAACTGAGGAATCTCAAATGGCTGAGAAGCATTTAAAGAAATGTTCAACTTCCTTAGTCATCAGGGAAATGCAAATCAAAAGGGCCCTGAGATTCTACCTCAAACCAATTAGAATGGCTAAGATGAGAAACTACTAAGATGTAGGCAGTGATGCTGGCAAGGATTTGGAGAAATAGGAACACTTCTCCATTGCTGATGGGATTCCAAGCGAGTACAATCACTCTGGAAATCAATCTGGAGGTTCTTCAGAAAACTGGAAATACTTCTATCTGAAGACCCAGCGATACCACTCCTGTGCATATACTCCAACAGGTAACAAGGAAACATGTTCCACTCTAGTTATTGTAGTCTTATATAATAGCCAGAGGCTGGAAACTACCCAGGTGTCTGTCAACACAAAAATTGATACAGAAAATGTGGTACATTTACACAATGGGGAACAATTCAGCTATTAAAAACAATGATTTCCTGAAATTAGCAAGCAAATGGAAGGAACCAGAAAATATCATCCTGAGTGAGGTAACCCAGACAAAAAAACAGACAAATAAAACCAACCAACCAAACAAACAAAAACCCAAAACATACATGATATGTACTCTCTGATTAGTGGATTTTAGCATAAAAGCTCAGACTACCCATAACACAACCCGCAAACCATATGATGCTTTGTAAGAAAGAAACAATGTGTACTTGTCTCAATCCTACATAGAATGGGGAGCAAAATAATCACAGGAGCTAGAGGAAGGGAGGAAAATGGGAGGGAGAGAAGCGGGGGAGGGAGAAGGGGGGCAGGAAGAGATTTTGGAAGGTACAGGAAACAATACGGAGTGTCAAGAAATTGAACAGAAACAAGTAGCAGTGGAACATGGGGAACTGGGTGTAGCCACTAGAAAGAGGCTCCCAGGAGCAAAGGTTGATGGCTTTATTCGAAATACTCAAAAAGGGGATGTGCAACCTGTAGAGACCACCCTTAGTACATAGGCACAGACCTCAGTTGAGGAATGGAGCCACTCAAACATCTTAAATTTTTAAACCCAGAAGTGTTCCTGTCCAAAGGAAAGACAGGGACAAAAAAATGGAACAAAGACTGAAGGATAGTCTAGGGATCCATCCCACCTGCAAATACCAACCCCCTACACCATTGCTAACGCCAAGAAGTACTTTGCTGTCAAGAGCATGATAGTGTTGTTCTCTGAGAGGTTCTACCAACACCTGACCAATACAGATGCAGTTCCTCACAGTCAACCATCAGACTGAGCTTGGGGATACCAATAGAAGAGCTAGGGGAAGGACTGAAGGATCAAAAGGAGGTCGCAACCCTGAAAGAAGAACCATATCAACTAATTGGACTACCCAGAGCTCCCAGTGACTAAATCATCAACCAAAGATTATACATGGATGGAGCCAGAACTTCAGATACATATGTAGCAAAGGATGGCCATATCTGACATCAATGGAAGGGTAGGGAGGCTTGGTGCCCCAGAAGTAGGGGATGCTTAAAAGGTGAGGCAGGAGTGAGTGAATGGATGGAAAAGCACTTTCACGAGGCAAATGGGAAGGAGGAGGTCGTAATGGGATGACGGGTTGGTAGAGAGGTAACTGGAGAGATATTTGTAATGTAAATTAATAAAATGACATATATATATATATATATATATATATATATATATATATATATATATATATATGTGTGTGTGTGTGTGTGTGTGTGTGTGTGTGTGTGTGTGTGTGTGTGTGTGTGCCTGAGGAGTAATTACCACTCTTACTCAACTCTGAAACTGTAGATACAATAGTAATTGTTTGTGCAAGTATGTCTATTGGCACAATAATAGCATAAGTTTCATTATTGTAACCCATCACTTACTGGTTTTAATTAAGGGCCATTCTACAAGATGAAACCTATACCTGTCACTGTTATCAGGGTCAAGCATCTATCTTTAGGTCATTTGACCTTATATGCCATAGAGGAGAACCTACCACTGTTATCCTGCTTAACTGGATATTGGTTTTAATTGACTCCTAACAAATTATTACTAGATCTAAAATTAGTAAACTCACAACTGCAGAAAAGAAAGTTTTTACACAGTAGATGAAATGAACAGAGAAATAGACAATTAGTCAAGTGTAGAGACTAGACTGCAGAAAGTGCATTCCTAAATGAGGCATCTATATGATACAACATCCAAATTCCAGGGATCATTCAGAACAAAAAAAATGTAGTAGAACATTATTAGTTATAAATTGTAGATAACTTCAAAGCATCAGTATTTTCAGACACAACAGAGCATTTTGACATATTAACACATTGAGATTTATGCACTGCTCTAAGCCAGAAAAAAATTCTCACCATGAAGCAGAAATCAGACATGATGTCTTACTGCTATCTCTGGAGCTACAGGCAACTGATAGCTTCTCATACATGGAAAGTTGGTTTCATTTAAGGGTGTTTCTCCTGGGAGTTCACATGTTCATGTGGATGGCTACATACACACCCAAAAGTAACCAGGTAGTACAAATTGGACTCAATGGTTAATAGAGTTGGATGGGTGTGGGCACTTCTGTGAAGAGCTAGTAGGGTGGAGAATATAATGAAAATACATTGTCTATAATTCTCAAAGAATTAACAGCAATATACACATGTTCCTTGGTGGGGCAAATCTTACAACTTAATTAAATATATGGGACATTATTTTTTGTTGGTGGTGGTTTTTCGAGACAGAGTTTCTCTGTATAGCCCTGGCTGTCCTGGAACTCACTTTGTAGACCAGGCTGTCCTCGAACTCAGAAATTCTGCCTGCCTCTGCCTCCTGAGTGCTGTGATTAAAGGCGTGTGCCACCATGCCCAGATATTATGTCCTTAAGCAAGTGGTGTTTGAATTATGAATTGTACCAGTCTGATCTTCAACTCACTATAAATATATATTTTAATTTAAATGTTTCAGTAGAAAATAGACACAATATTTCCATAGCCATAAGAATGAAGTAGACAATTATAAATATTAATATGGTTTGATATTTAAAGTATGTTACTTTTTGTTTTATCATATTTGAATATGATAAAGTCCTTTAAGCTGTATTTGAAATTGCTCTATGTATACATGTATATGCATAGTTTTCAAGACTATGTCACTCTGTACAGATTAATCTAACAAAATATTGCAGAGTATGATTTATAATTAATAAATGTTAAATAATATTCTTCATTCTGTTCATTTCATAATGACCCTGTGTACCTTAATTTTGCAATATGCCCTTTGGCTTCCACAGCACAGAGTAAATTCCGTTCTGTTTTTTTATGAAATTTGCCTTCTCTTCAGTACCCTTGATAAACATTTCTCATGTATAAATAATTCTACACATGAATTCAGGTACATGTAGATATTAGAAGAGAAAGACTGATAATAAATGAAAGGGTTGCTACCTTAAAATGCACAAATTACCTGAAAATTTCAGTTCAGAGATACAAATATAGAAATTTCACAAAATATGAATGTAATAATAAAATAAAACTCTAAATTAAAATTAATAGTGAAAATAATAAAATAGCAAATAGAAATATGCTATTAATATACTTCAGATATGCTGTATAATTAACATAGAATAACATTCATCTTTTATTAAAACCTCTGTTCAGTAAATAACATGGTATCTAATGAAATTATTTCACTGGTCTGAATTATTGTATATTTATTTGGAAGATTAATTTTATTGAATTATATTTATTTTATTTTTTGAAAAATTGCTCTTGTTTAGAATTGGTGTACTATGTGTCAGTGATGTGGCTTATTTTGATAATAAATTTTGCTCTTGTTATGCTGATGTTTGAATTTTCCACAAAATATAGCAAAATCTATTGACAGTGTACTCAAGGAAAATTATAGTAAAATATTAATATTTAAAATGTGATTTAGTGAATATAAAACTTTTTTTCAGTTAATTTCTGTATGATTTTTAGAATAAAACAGAGATAACAGTAACATTTTGACCACAAATAGCTTTGCAACCGTGATATTTCAGTAATGAAAGCTCTGGAAATTGTGCAGTTCGGGTTAAATTTCATACAGAGAGCATATGCCAGAGGGTTTTAGACAAAGCATCTACTACTCAAGGTCTCTAGATAACAAGCTTCTATAGCTGTGGTTTTCATATCATAGAAGCTAGGTACATATCTATTCATCTACTGAATTACTGAGCACTTTTTATATAAGTGATGCTGAATATTCATTGTTTACTATAAATATATTATAAATATTTATTTATTGTGTCTCCATTATCGTAACTTGCATTTTTATATTTGGCATCTTTCTGATATTTCATGTATAATCTTTACATTATTGTACCTTTTGGTGAAAGCTATGTTATTATTTCTCAATCTGAACAACTTTTGTTCATTAGGCAAAATAAATAATGAATATCTTTTTCCCAAGGTGATGGGCATGTAAAGAAGTCAGCATCTATTGATGTGATTATATTTCCCCTCAGAACAAACCCTTACTTTCTACAATTGCATGAATGTTGAACATAAGAAAACTGGAGCATATCCTTTTATTCCTTGTCATACACTAAGTACTTGACACATACTACTTTCACTAGTCTTCTTTGCTTTGGGAAAAAAATCATCTCACATTTCAATTCTGGCATTTACGAGTTGTCATGTAAACTTATTACTCTGCTTATCTTGTTTAGGTCTCTGTCATTCATAAACACAATGACAGATTTGAGTTGCACTTGAGGTCACTGTTGAGCTGTTACATTTCCATATACCTGAATGTTCGTTGGGAACAAGATACATCTAAACTTTCAGACATGAATTAGGAAAGCACCACCCTGGAAGATCAGGGGGAAGAATGAAGCTGACTACTTACAAGTTACTTCAAGCTGTGCATGAAGTGCTCCAGATAACTTGGGTAGAGGTTGTTAGCTAGTGTGAATAAAAGCCCTTCAGAATTACCCATATCAATTTACTTTTAAATAGTTCCTTCTTTCTTGCCGACTATGAACCATCAACTACAGTATTTTTAAAACATATTCTTCCCTTGAATGGCTACTCTGACAGACTCCTCTAGGAAAAACGTAATGCATTTAAAAGTTTCAGGTAATTACAACCTTAGGTCCAGTAGTACTGAAAAGAGATTTACAGTGAGAAACTAGTTGTTTGCACAGTAAAGTCTCTGGCTTACTGCTTGTCTGATACTTCAATCATTTGGCAGTAATCACAGAGTAAAGCAGATATTGATTTCCTAGGTATTCAAACTGTCCCTAGCTGCACTTTCCAGTAGATGATGCATATTTTGGTGTAATAGTTTTATACTTAAGAAAGTGTATATGTTCACATACTTTTAAAGTGATGTTTAAAATTCCATCACATGAATAATTTTTAAGCATATTTAGAATTTCCCTTATAAAAGGAATTTTTTCTATTGGTATACAAGGAAAAGGCACTTTTCAATTAGAAGATTGGCCAATTTATGAGAAGAAATAGTTATTGTTCTTTTCTTATGCTATAAGAACTCCACAAATATATATTTTACTTCTGTGACTTATAAAAAGTATGTGATGATATAATAGTTAAGATTACGGAAAATATCAAAATACAGGCTCCTGCCACTAAAAGTTGTTATCATTTCCTTTCTAAATAAATTATGAAGATATCCTGGGAAGTTACGTAATGTCTTATTTGAAAATGATCAAACGCATGTGTTAGGCTTTAAAACTAATGTTTGAAAATTACTTTTAATAATTGTTTTATAGAATACCTGTCTGTCTTGTCGTTAGAAATTAGGGACATAAAATTTCTTTTCACTATAGGAACCATACCACATTCCTATCTTTCAAACATGACACACAACCATAATATTCACAAAGTCCAAAAACAGGAAATTCCCATTTGAAAAAGCAAATGAAGGCTAAGGTAGTTGGCTGGGTTAGAGCACATATGCTACACCAAAGGGTAATGTAATATAGACACTTCAAATGCTCAACACCAATCCATGTAATTTTTTCTTTATTGTTCCTGATTTTATCAATGGGCCAATGTTCTTCTCAGTGAAGAGCCTTGGCTATACTTGGGTTCATATCTTGTTCAGAACTGAGTTTCTAGTGTTTGGTCCAATCTTGAAGAGAACAAACACTATGAAAATTCTGTCATTGTTAATTAAATGTCTCATTATCTTCAATGATCACATTGATAAATAGGTAGAGTAAACTCCTGTTATGAAGTCTCAGCCCCTGTTTCCATTAGGTTCCAATTGAGTCCATTAAACTATATTGTTAAGAGCCGCCACAATTTTCATTCTGACATCTAATGTATTTACAATAGTGAAACAATATTTAAATCAAGATTATTTTTTCTATTTCTGACTTTCTTAAAATATATCAAATAATAATTGTCCTGTCTAGTTTTACAAGAACTTAATATAAACTAGAGATGCAATGAGAGAATCTCAAGAAAAACAAAACAAAACAAAACAAAACAAAACAAAACAAAAAACACCTCCACAAGATTAACCTGTGGAAAACTTGTAGTGAGTTGACTTTTTTTTTAATATTTAAGTTTTTTTAGAAAATAATTGCATAATTTCTTCCATTTTGCTTCACTCCATATCCTCTCATATATCCCTACTTGATCTCTTTCAAATTCGTGTCCTCTTTTTCCATTAATTGCTGTACATACATACATGTACATGTGTGTAAAAATCCAAGTCTATATAATGTTGCTTGTATTCTATTCCAGGTTGACAATTTGGTATTAGATAACCAAATTGTCTGCTGTTCCACATGGAAGACATTCTCCAACTCTCACCATCCCTCAGTGGCCTATAGTGCTTTGAGTAGAAAGGAGAATTCATGGTATTTCCCCATCCACTTTGGAATGTTAATTGTCGTCCACATTCCATTCTTGTTCAAGCAATCTTATTGGTGATATTATAAGGGTGAAGTTTTTGGAATCCCTACAAAGACACTTTCTCTCAGCAAATTTCTGTATCCCCTGTCCTTTACATTGTTTCCACCCTCACTTGGGCAGTCTTCCCTGACACTTTGGGAAGGGTATTGATTTGTACTTGTATCGATTGGGACTGTACTCACAACTCTGCATTTTGATTGGTTTTAATTTTCTTTATTTTTCTCTGTCAGTTGTAAAGAGAAGTGTACTTGATGAGGAACAAGGACTACAATTGTGTACAGATAAAAAGACAAATATTTGGCATTTAGATCAGAAATATGCTTTTTTGGTAGAGTGCAAGTTGTAGGTTCTCCTCTGTGATACATGACTTTATTAGCTTGATTAGTTTCCATTATGATATTATGGCCAGATTGTGAGGTCCTCACAGAGGACTAGTGACCTCCAGGAGTCAATCCATATATAAAAGCAAAGAGTCTTTATTCAAGTTGGACCTTGGACCCTCCAGCTTCTCCAACACATTGGAAGGTGAGAAAGGTCCTAAGCTGGTACAAGCATTCCCTATTGGTCATGAAAGCAGGTTAAGGGGCTTTCCAATATAGCAGATACATGACTGGTTGATATTTGCTTGGTGTGCTTCTATTGACTAGTAATGATTTTACCTTGGTATGAACAATGGTTTTTAGCTTATTCACTCCACTTTGGTTATTAGGTAATTTCCCTCTAAGAAGTAATTGGCTGTTGTTAGGAGTGGGATGACTATTTGCCCAGTGGAAATGTGATTGTTACCATGGTGACATGGGAACAAGTTGTGGTTTTACCAGAAGCTGAGTTCATTTAGAGGGCAAGTTAATCATAAAATGGAGTCTGAAAGCAAAATGCAATTTATTTATTTATTTTTTTATTTATTAATTTATTTTTTTATTAGGTATTTTCCTCGTTTACATTTTCAATGCTATCCCAAAAGTCCCCCATACCCACCCCCCCAATCCCCTACCCACCCACTCCCCCTTTTTGGCCCTGGGGTTCCTCTGTGCTGGGGCACATAAAGTTTGCAACTCCAATGGGCCTCTCTTTGCAGTGATGGCCAACTAGGCCATCTTTTGATCCATATGCAGCTAGAGACAAGAGCTCCGGGGTACTGGTTAGTTCATCAATATGCAATTTATAATGTTAATTTAGATTCTTCAAACTAGGCCCTTCATCAGTTATGATTTCTATCATATTAAGTGGGTTTTAAGTTCAAGTATAGAATTGTTGGTTACTGCCAAAGTATGTGGCCACTATTGTACCCTTAGGTTTTCATGCCATGCTGGTGGTTCATTGGTGTCAAACCTAAGTAGGACCTTTGTGTCTGAAATATATTGTCTCCTCAGCAAAAATGGACTTGCCTTCCACATCTGAGAGGCAAGAAAGGACAATAGAAATAGTCTGTAAAGTTTTAGGAGTCTCATGAACAACCCCAACCAACAACTCAAAAGAAGCCCTCATATATCTCATAATGGTGATTTCCTTAGATGGCCTTAAGTTCTTTGAGTGAAAAATTTCAGCCTAGATTTGAAAGTATATTTAAAATATGTTTGTCTTACATATAGCTATGTGTAGTATTCATTTATTTATTCATTCATTCATTTTTGGCAGATGGTTAATTTCATATCTTTTTTTTTTCTTTAGATTTCTTACTGTTATTTTACCTTCTTTGTTTATCTATGTTTATTTTTCATCTCTTTTTAAAAACCAACCTTCATTTTTCACATTTTCCACATTAGGGCACTTTTACTGTCTTGAATTCTTGCTCACCTACTACATAGGATGTAATAACTCCTTTTCAATTGCCTAAATTTTTCAGTTACAAAAGAATATATATTCACATGCTAAGATTTGGAGCTTAGAAATTTCAATGAAAGAAAATATGAGATTTTTAAATTTCTGAGTCTGGGTTATCTCATTGAATATGTTCTTTTCTAGTTCTATCTATTTAGATTCAAAGTTCTGGATTCACCCTCCCCTTTTTTGATTGAAAATAATTTTCCCCCATAAAATACATTCTACTTGTTGTCTTCAAACCCAACAAAAATCCTCAATAAAATCTCTACTAGCCTCCCATCCAGATCCACACTCTCTTTCCTTAGGAAGGAAGCCCCCCGTATCTAAAGAATAAAAATAAGCTACAATACCAGTGAAAACATTCTGCTTAACCAGAAGACACTCCAGCTGCCAGAATTCCAGGTAGGCCTCTGGCTTGTAGACCACCCCAACACTCTCATGGCCCACCTGGCCTACCTTCTACCCCTGCATCCTTCTTCATCACCCTATCCCAGCCTACAATTTCTGGAGAAATCCTATGCTCCACCAGAGACCACAAAGACTACAAAAACTCCATTTAAAACACCCATCTGCCCATGGACTACCTCTATACTCTTTCAGTGTCTGCTCACATACCTACAAATGTCCCTCCATTTTTTCATTGTATCTCATCACCCAGTTTAGAATAAGACCCTTTGTTTCAGCAGAGGCTACAACAGACAACCTAAATTCAAGAAAGGCCACTTACATGCAGACTCTTCCCACTTTCTCATGGTATTCCTCACTTTGTTCAATTGCCCCTTGCTTTGTCCTTGCCTTTTCCAAGAATGAAACTCAGACAGAGACACACTATTCATCTAGAGTCCAGGCTGATAATCAGAATTTCAGTCCCCAAATCTGATGGAGAATATCTGGTCAGCCACAGGCCAGTATGGTCAGAGACGAGAGAGGAAACAGAAACCAAGAGACAAATCACCCATCCAAAAATCACAAACTCAGAAATAGGCACTGACACCTTTAATGAGAACCTAGAAGCCTATTCTCTAGTGTAAGAACACAGTCAACAACAGCTAGAACACAGTTAGAACCTACTACAGCAACTGTTGAACATTCCAACAGAGCTAAAAATGGGGGAAAATGGTTGAAATAAATAAATCCATAAAATAAAACGATGGGTAAAAATGAATAAACAGTTGAAGAAAAGACATAAAACTATTCAAGACCAAAATGGAAATACATACAACAAAGAAAACAAAGAGAATTCTTGAAATAAAATATATAGCTAAGAGATGAGAAACTAGGGATATAAGCATCACCAGCAAATAGAAGACATAGAAAATCCCAGGCACTGAAGACATAATAGAAGAAAGAGATCTATCTATTCTTATGTTGAGGTCTTTGATCTATTTGGAAGTGAGTTTCATGTGAGATGACATGGCTTTGTTCACACTTTCCTACATGCAGCTGTCTAGTTAACGAGAACCATGTGTTGAAATGGTGTTCTTGACTGCTCTCTTTCCCATTTATATCCCCATGACCACCTCCAGGAGTCTTCTCTAGCTGAGATTTAAAGTTCTATATTGAATAGGAGAGGTATATGGAAATGGAGCAAATGGAAACGTTTCTCATTCCTGAAGTTAACAGAAATTCATTGAGTTTCAATCCATTCAGTTTGATGTTTGTTGTAGGTTTGCTGAAAATAATTTCTAGTATTATGAGGTATTTTCACTTTATCCTTAGTCTTCCACAATTTTTATCATGAAGGGATGCTGGATTTTGGCAATTGCTCTTTCACCATATATTGCAATGATCACATGATTTTTGTCTTTCACTCTGTGTATGTGGTAGGTTATTGTAATGGCTATTCCTGGTTGTCAACATAACTACATCTGGTATGAAATACAGTTCAGAATTGGGGGCTTCACCTGTGATCCATATCAGACTGGAAGACACAAGTTTCTGACCTGGATGTTGGCATTGAGATCTTGAGGCATAGTGGCTATGAAAAGAATAGGCCCAGGCAAGACAGTACATCCCAGGAAAATAAGGCAAAGAGATCTTGCAGTTCAAGGTCAACCTAGGACAGAACAAGTCCCAGATCCAGGCATGGTAGTACGCACCTTTAACTGAGCCACACTTTCTTCTAGAGACCTACATAAGGTCATTGAAAGAATGAATATTTTTTTCTTCTTTGCCTGTTTGAATTTACTTGTCAGCACATCTGTTGAAATCTATTTCTACAGAAGACCAGCTAAAACAACTATCCTCATGAGACTGAGCATCTACTAGATTCTTAGACTTCCTATTTACAGCTGACCATTGTTGGGGAGTTGGACTACAGTCTGTAAGTTATCATAATAAATTCCCTCAATATAGAGACACATTCCATAAGTGCTGTAACTCTAGAGAACCCTAACTAATATAGAAGTTGGTATCAGGAGTGAGGAACTCAGTTTATAAACTCAGAAGTTTCATATATAATTGCTTTATTTTTAAGCCACATTCTATTCTTTCTTACAAATGTTCTTCATTTGGAAATAAACATATGAAAATGAAATTTAAATAATATGAATTCAAACTGGTAAATGTGAATCCTATATATGTGATTGAAATTCATTAAAAAAAAATAAGGACACAGGTACATTTGCTGCATACCTAGAAAACAAATACAATAATCTTTGAGTGAAGAAAAACTAGGATTAGAATTATCACATAGGAGTTAGGAAGAAATATGCAAGTTGATACTCAAAATAGTTATTTTATAAACCTTGTTTCGACCAAGTAGTTATTTTTAAATCTGATTTCCAGGGCTATTACACATGTGCACACTGGAAGTTCTATTGTTTTAAGCTACTACAATTTTCATATTTGCTATAGAAATTTTAGAAAAGTAAAAATTGGAACTATAACATTAAAGTAAATTATTTCACACCTATAAGGTTAATAGATGTGGTATACATTGTACCACCTGTATCTCAACACAAATGTTGATCCTAGTGATGGACATTGATTTCATTGGGCTTATTATGTCATTTACAGATCAATTTCAAGATATTCTATCATCACTATTTTTGAAACACATAGCTATGGAAATGTAATTTTATACTTCCATTGAGAGAAGGCTAATAAGCATTTCTATACTCTTATAAATGGAATATATATGTAAGCGTTTCCAAAACCTGAGTGTTTTAAACAGTAAGCATTAGTATCAACTTTTTGTGGCTTCATTTAAATTAAAAGCCATTAAGGATTGCAATTTATTTCCTATAATCTACTAGGATGTAACTTAGTAAAGAAAGTAGGAACAGTAATCTTTTTATTTTGAGTATTTGATAAACACAATTTATTTAAGAAACTTTCTCTTGATTACCACAAATGAGTACTGATAACATCACTATATTGAAGAAATAATTTTGGAAAGCCAAATCTCTACCTGGAAATTGTTTTGCTAAGATTTCTGTATTCTAGTTAAGTATTCACTGTTAATCTGTATGTCAATATTTGTTGAGCTCTTCATGCACTGCTTTGCAATTGCCAGCACACAGCTATTACTTACTTCAATGTGTCAAATTAACAAACATATTTGGTAAGTAAGAAATTGAAAGATTTATGAGAAGAATGAGTCTTAAGGTGACTTGAAATTGATAACATTGCAAAAATATTCTTCAAGCTTATACATATGTAAAAGAAGTTTATGGAGTTATGAAATAAGGAGAGAATGGTGTATCTAAACACCTGGTGCTAGCAAATAAAAGCCTCATGACAAGCATTGTACATTTTGAATTATTGACAAATGGCTGGAAAGGGTAGTCTTATGAAAGGGTAGTTTTGCTAAAGCAGGCACACGGGAGGGATGTTTTGCGAGGCGGACACATTGTGTATTTCTAGAAGCTTCCTGGAAAAAGGGTATGTGATATTTTCCTAAAGTAGACACCTTAAGGAATATGTGATGTTTAGAAGGTGTATAAGTATAACCCAACAGACAGTGGATGATGCTGTGTGACATTGGTTCCCCTTGCCACTTTTTGCCGATTCTTTGTTGTGACTTCCTTGAGTGAAATGCACCAAACAACTTCTGATGGTGTTCCAGCAGCTTCTTGCCTCTTCCAGGGACTCAAGCTGATGGGAAGAACCTCACAGTTTCTTCTGTGAGTGTATCAAGTTGATTCAATTAAACTTAACTGCAGACGTCCTGACAGTAAAGGTTGGATTTGCCCCCAAAGAACTATTTCTAAACTGATCCACATTCCTCTTTTCCTTATTAAACTTTCTTTATACTACCTCTGGCAGGTGATGGTCTAGAAGGGAGGGTAAACATTTAAGTAGACTTGTTCACGTAGGTTTTAAAAATCATAAGCCTACAGGATTCAGAATATCTCACAAGTATTACAGACTACTACCAATATTCTTGAATACTTTCCACAGCTTGCTATCTATTGAGAAAGACAAAACATAAAAGTATCAGAACACTGTGAAATTAAACTTTAAACCACAGTAATAAGTAGCCTGATATTTTATGTTAACTGGTGTAATAGTGGTATCAACATGATAGTAGGTAGCCACTTTCTTGATTGAGATCAAAGTCTCATTCCATGAGATAGAAGCCATGCTTGACATTGTTAAAGGGGACAAAATTTGGTGGGTAGATAGGTTATTATTGGTTTTAGTGTCAGGTCCATTAACACAATTTTGATAAATGAGCATATTAATGAAATGTCTCCTAATGACTTATTGGTTATTCACATATATCAAATATCTGTCAACCCTCATTAGAGAAGCTTTCCTTTATTTTAAGTGGAAATTAACACACAATTATCAAATGGTTAAGATGTAAAACATAAGGGTGATGAAGTGTTCATTCCTATATGGGTCATATATACCACAATCTTACTTTCAGTGTCTAGGGATTCTCATACAAAAGGGAAAAAAGGGATGTTAAGAACCAGAGAGGGTAGATGAAAATAAAGAAACAATTTTTTGGATATATGAAGGATATTGCACATATGAAATAATAATAATAATAATAATAATAATAATAATAATAATAATAGCATGCATAAGAACTGGGAAAGCTCAAACCAGACTAAATATTAGTATTGAAAGGTGAAGGTCTGAGTGAATTTCCAGCAATAACTTAGGAGTTATAGGTATCTGAGACAGGTTAGTTTTGGTTTTGTTTTTTTGTTTTTTTTGTTTGTTTGTTTGTTTTTTTTGTTTTTGTCTGTCTATCTGTCTGTATATATATATATATATATATATATATATATATATATATATATATATACTTTCAGCTCAACTGCATGCAAGGGCAAGACCTATTCCAAAGATTAGTATCTTGTTGTATAGTTGATATAGGAGAAGGGGGAAGAGGAGGAGGAGGAGGAGGAGGAGGAGGAGGAGGAAAGACAAGAAGAGGAGGGGGAAGCAGAAGTTGCTTCTGCTGAGTCTTCAACTTTAATGGAAATGTGAACTTTAATGGAAGAGTGAAGTGGGTGGTGATGGTAAGAATCAGGAAAAAAATAAATGTATTCAAGTTATATTACATTAAAATTTCCAAGAACTAATGAAATATATACTAATGGAAATTTCAAATTAAAAATGAGGTTTGGGGATGTAAATTATGGTACTTTGTTTGCTGATGGCTAGACAGAGGAAGACTATTTCATTTATAACATGACTACAGCAACACATTATGAGTTGTTAGAATTCACTGATGCTGAGGCATTTCACTTTAGCTCTAAAGAACACCTGAGCAAAATGCTGTTCAATAGCACCTGATGTAGGAGAATACATACCATGTAGAACAGTAGAGTGTCTAAGAAAGTTTAAAATCCAAACAGGCATTCTATTAATGTTGGCAATTTATCTAAGTTAAATGATAATTCTTGTAAATATGCCTAAAGATACACCTCTATCTCTGTAAATAGGACATAAATACATTTCCCATTGGATTCATGGATTGTAGAATTATTATATGTCCATTTTGCTATTCTGAAAGGCAAATTGTTTAATTATTCATTACTTGCTTTTTAAAATGTAATAAAACTATTCAGATTTATAAAGAGAAATTTCTTTTATATATGTCTGTAGTAATGACTATTTAATATTAGAGAATCACTTAATATTATCTTGCAAGGGAAATTCTGAACAGGTCACACTTATGTATTTACTGTGTATTATATATATATATATAATGAAAGAGAAGTAAATGAGTATATTAGAGGATTTGGAGATAAAAAGGAGCAATGAAATAATTCAATTTTAAAAAGTAAAATAATTTTAGAAAAGAAAAGAGTAGATAAAATTATAAGATTTGTGCTATATCTCACCTCAGAAAACTGTCGAAATAATGAAAAAATTTAAAACTAGCTCTACACTAATAATTGAGGAGATTTTGGTAATATGGGTCTACATAATTAATGGCCCTGACTTATACAGTAGAATTATCCAAAACTTACACTATTCTGCTTCATAAAATAGTGAAAATCAAAATCAATTACATAGAAGGTAAACAAGTATAATATTCAAACTGTGTTCTATTGCTCACTTATACTTTATAAGTAAAGATAGTAATATTGTAAGTTTAAAGAAATTCTTGGTTCTCAGCACCCTGCTATCCCAGAGGAGCCTCTATTCTCATACTGTCTCTCTCCTCACCTTCATCATATCTGAGACTCCTGAACTATACAGATTGTCTTCCCTTCCCTTTCCCCACCCATCTTCACTGCTTGCTGAGCCCTCTGGGCCAATCCAGCTAGATTAATCAAAAGTGACAGGAAGGTCACTTCTTGTGCATGAAAGAAAAAACTCTACCAAGATGATATCTCAATTCTGAACATTTATGCACCAAACACAAGGGCAACAACATTTGTAAAAGAAAGATTGCTAAAGCTTATATGAACGTTGAATTACACCATTAATAGTTGGATACTTTAATACTGAACTCTCACCAATTGACAGGTAATCCAGATTAAAACTAAACAGAGAAATAATGAAACTAACAGATATTATGTATAAAATGGACCTAACAGACATCTATAGAATATTTCACCCAAACACACAAAAAAATATACTTCTTAGCATGTCATGGATCTTTCTATAAAAGGGACCATATAGTCTATATAGTTGGTCACAAAGCAAGCCTCAACAGATACAAGAAAATGGAAATAATGCCTTGTATTGTATTAGACCACCATGAATTAAAGTTGGATTTCAACAGTAAAAGAACACTGGAAAGCCTATACACTCATGGAAATTGTGCAACTCTCTACTCAATGACCTCTATGTCAGGAAAGAAATAAAGAAAGAAATTAATTACTTTCTAGAATTCAATGAAAATGAAGAAAAAACATACCCAAATTTGTGAGACAGAATGAAACTAGTACTAAAAGGAAAGTTAATAGCACTAAGTGCCTTCATAAAGAAATTAAAAAGTCCTCATATCAACAATTTAAAAGTACACCTGAAAACTCTAAAAACAAAAATAAATAGATAGATAGAGAGAGAGATAAAGAGATAGAGAGATAGAGAGATAAGAAAGAAGCAAGCATACCAAAGAGATATAGAAGGTAGGAAATAATCAAAATCTCATTTGAAATCAGTTAGAAACAAAGAAAGCAATACAAAGAATAAATGAAACCAATATTCCTCAAATGATTCCACAAAATATAAACAAAAGTAACATGAACAAAGGCTACAGTCCCATGATCCCTAAACCACATAAAGTCTCAGAGAACTTCACAAAGAAACCACACAAAGAAAGAAAACTTCAGACTTACTTCTCTTCTGAATGTTGATACAAAAATACTCAGTAAAATACTCAGAAACCAAAATCAAGAAGACACCAAAGACCTCACTGATAAACATCAACAGGCTTCATCCCTAGGATGCAGTGATGGTTCAATATACAAAAATCAATCAATGTAATCAACCATATAAACAAACTGAAAGGAAAAACATCACACTCAACTAGACACTCAAAAAACCTTTGATAAAATCCAACACCCCTTAATGTGAAAGGTCTCAGAGAAATCAGCGATACAGGTCACATAGTTAAACATAATCAAATCAAAATAAAACAATGTAATACTCAACATAAAACTGAATTTAGAGAAATATAAAGCATTTCCACTAAAATAAGGGACAAGGTTGCCCACTCTCTCTCTCATCTATTAAATATAATACAAGAAGTTCTAGCCAGAGCAGTAAGACAACTAGGGGAGATCAAAGGGATACAAATTTGAAAGAAAGAAATTCAGGTATCACTATTTGCAGAAGATATAAAAGTATTCAGTAAAGTGACTGAATACAAAATTAACTGAAACAAATCTTTAGCCCTCTTTCAAACAAATGATAAATGGGGTAAGAAAAAAAATAGGAAAACAACACCTTTCACAATAGTTATGAATAATATAAAATATCTTGAAACTCTGATCAAACAACTAAAAGACTGGTACGACAAGAACCTTGAGTCCCTAAAGAAAAGAACTGAAGATGATATATGAAAAAAATATCACAGAAACATGGACAGGTAGGATTCACATAATGGAATGGCCATCTTTGATGGTTTGTATATGCTTTGCCCAGCAAGTGGCACTATTAGAAGGTATAGCCCTGTTTAAGTAGGTATGGCTTTGTTGAAGTACATGTGTCACTGTGGGTATTTGGGGTGTGTTGTAAGCCGGTGTGGCCACAGGCCCTGTGAAACCCACTTGTTTACTGCCTGACCCGAGCATGCACAGTGTGACTGCCTGCCAGGCTGGACTGTTCCTCGTGATCTGGACCTGTCAGCCTATCGCTCATGCCTGGAGTGTGTGTGAATTCTGATTGGATGAGGTGGGGTGGAGCAAGATGAGGTCAGCACTTCGAGTATAGGAAGTTTAGCCCTTGCCCTAGTAGAAGCTAGTTGTAGTAAGAGAAGCTGTTGTAAAGGGAGTTTAGTTTAGCCCTTGCTGCGAGAAGGATGGAGGTAGTAGATGAAGCTGCTGGGGAAGAGAGCTGTAAAGGAAAAAGCCATAAGTAAAGAAGTCGTTGTGTGAACCCGACTTGGTGTCTGTGTTGTTCCTGTCTCCAAGGGTGATGAGGACCTCAGAGACCAGGACAGATATGGACTTTAAGATCCTCATCCTACCTGGCTGGGAGTCAATATTCTGCTAGCAGCCTTCAGATGAAAATGTAGCACCATGCCTGCTTAGGTGCTACCATGCTCCTACCTTGATGATAGTGGATTGAACCTCTGAACATGTAAGCCACCTCCAATGAAATGTCCTTTAGAAGACTTCTTGGTTATGGTGTCTTTTCACAGTAGTAAAACCCTAACTAAGACACCATTTTACCAAAAGCAACCCACAGATTCAATGCAATCCCTATAAAAATTCAAACAGTATTTTTATATAGCTTGAAAGAACAATTCTCAATCTCATATGGACAACCAAAATGTCAAGATAGATAAAAAACAATCCTGAACAATAAAAGTACTCCAGGAGGAATCACCATACTGGACCTCAATTTTTACTACAGAGCAGTAGTGATAAAAAATAAAAAGACTACATGGTTTTGTTACAGAAACAGACAGATGATCAATGGAATTGAACTGAAGACTCAGAAATAAACTCACACAACCATGGATTCTTGATTTTTAATAAAGAAACCAAAATCATTCAATGAAAAACTGAATGTACCTTTAGCAAATGATACTGTACTAACTGGACATCTACAGAAGAATGAAAATAGATCCATATTTATTACCCTGCACATAAAACTGGATACACTAAATCTCATAGACTAGAAAATGGGAAATGCTCTTGAACAGAAGACTGAACAGAACACCAATGACCCAGGCTCTAAGGTAAATGGATAAATGGAAACTCAGGAAATTGCAAAGATTCTCTAAGACAAAAGACACTGTAATAGGACAAATCAGCAGCCCATAGATTGGGAAAGGATCTTCACCAACCCTAAATTTCACAGAATACTAATATCCAAAATTTACACTGAACTCAAGAAGCTAACAACCCAGATAACCCAATCAATAATGTGGTACACCACTAAACAGAGATTGCTCAACAAGGGAATTTCAATGGCTGAGATGAACTTAAAGAAATGTTTAAAGTTCTTAGTTATCAGGGAAATGCAAATCAAAACTACTCTGAGGTTCCAAAATGACTATGATAAAAAAAAATAATAATAAAATAACTCAAAAGACAGTACATCCTGGCAAAGATGTGAACCAAGAAGAAAACTTCTTCATTTCTGGTAGGAGCACAAACACGTGGTATGTTCTCACTTGTAAGTGTATATTACTCATAAAACACAGATAACATGCTACACTCCAAAAGAAGATAAACAGAAAGGAAGTCCTAAACAAGGCAGCTTGAATCTCATTTACAAGAGGGGATAAAATAGTCATAAGTGGTGGATGGGAAGAGGGGATTGGGAGGGCAGGTGTACTGGCTAGTTTTGTGTCAACATGACACAGCTGGGGTTATCACAGAAAAAGGAGCTTCAGTTGAGGAAATGCCTCCATGAGATCCAACTGTAAGGCATTTTCTCAATTAGTGATCAAGGGGGCAAGGCCCCTTGTGGGTGGGACCATCTCTGGGCTGGTAGTCTTGGTTCTATAAGAGAGCAGGCTGAACAAGCCAGAGGAAGCAAGCCAGTAAGGAACATTCCTCCATGGCCTCTGTATCAGTTCCTGCTTCCTGACCTGCTTAAGTTCCAGTCCTGACTTCCTTGGTGATGAAAGGTGATGAAAGGATGAAAGGAAATGTAAGCCGAATAAACCCTTTCCTCCCCAACTTGCTTCTTGGTCATGATGATTGTGCAGGAATAGAAACCCTGACTAAGACAGAAGGGGATAGGGAAGGAAATGTGGGGCTCAGGATCAGGTGTAGGGAACTATGGGAGAGATGTCTAAATGGCCATGAAAATAAATGGAAATATGTAACGGATGGGGTGTGGAGGTAGGGGGCATATTCAAGACAAGACAGAGACCTGGTAGGGAGGCATCCAAGAATCAGTGGAGTGACATTAGCTATGACTCACTCCATTGGGAATATGGAACCTAAAGAGGCCTCTTCCTGTTGTCAGAAAAGAACCCCGTAGAGGGATAGATACACCAAACCACTCTCAAAACTTACAACCCCAAATTTATCCTGTCTACAGAAAATGCAGGCATGGGGAATGCATGAGAGACTGAGGGAACAGGAAACCAATAACTGACCCAAACTGAGACCCATCCCATGGATAGCCAACAATCCCTAACACTATTAATGATACTTTGTTATACCTGTAGACAGGAGCATGTTGTCCTCTGAGATGTTTCACTCAGTTACAGATACTCATAGACAAACAATGGATGAAGCTTGAGAACTCGTTTTTATTGGATACTTTATTAATTTACATTTCAAATGTTATACCCTTTCCCAGTGTTCCTCTCTCCTGAAAACATCCTATCACATCTTCCCTCCCCCTGCTTCTATGAGGGTCTATCTCCACCCACCCACCCACTCCCACCTCCCCACCCTCAATTCTTCTACACTGGGGCATCTATTGAGCTTTCTTAAGACCAAGGAACTCTCCTCCCAATTATGCATGACAATGCCATCCTCTGCTACATTTGCAGCTGTAGACATATGTACTCCTTTGTTGATGGCTTAGTTCCTGGGATTTCTGGAGTGTCTGGTTGGTTGATACTCTTGTTCTTTCTTTGGGATTGCAAATCTCTTCAACTCTTTCAGTCCATTCTCTAACTCCTCTATTGGAGACACCGTGCTCAGTCCAATGGTTGACTATGAACATCTGCCTCTGTATTTGTAAAGTTCTGGCAGGACCCTTCAGGAGACAGCCATATCAGATTGCTTTTAGTATCCACAATAGTGTCTGAGTTGGTAAAAGGCCTCGAAGGAGATGGAATGCTGCCAGGGCAACAGATCAGCAGCTTCTCTGCACCTGCCAAGAGCCCCCAGTTGGAAGACCCCACAGGTGGTCTGACATAGTCAGGGCTGCAAGCATACCAGGAGACCTGAAGCAACCCAGGAACAAAAGAGGCACACTCCATACAGTCTCACAGATCAACAAACACCAGGTATATACAGATGACCAAAGGCAAGCACAAGACCATAAGCAACAGAAGCCAAAATATGTGGGCATCATCTGAACCCAGTTCTCCAACCACAGCAAGCCCTGAATATACCAACACACCTGAAAATCAGGAAGCTGTCCTAAAATCCTATATCATGAAGATAGTAGAGTCCTTAAAGGAGGATATCAATAACTCACTGAAAGAAATACAGGAACACACAGGCAAACAGGTGAAGGAATTGAATAAAGTGATCCAAGACCTAAAAGTGGAAGTAGAAACAATAAAGAAAACACAAATGGAGGCAAACCTGGAAATGGAAAATCTAGGGAAAAGGTCAGTAATTACAGATGTAAGCATCATCAGCAGAATACAAGAGAAAGAAGAAAGAATCCAAGTGTAATAGAGATTGACACTCCTGTCAAAGAAAATTCAAAACATAAAAAACTCCTACCCCAAGCATCCAGGAAATTCAGAACACAATGAAAAGACCAAATCTAAGAATAATAAAAATAGAGGAGAATGAAGACTCCCAGCTCAAAGGATCTGAAAATGTCTTCAACAAAATCATAGAAGAAAACTTTTCTAACCTAAAGAAAGAGATTGATATAAAGGTACAAGAAGCCTAGAGAACACTAAATAAATGGGACCAGAAAAGAAAATTATCTCATCACAAAATCATCAAAACACTAAATGCACAGAACAAAGAAGGAATATTAAAAGCTGCAGGGGAAAAGAGCCAAGTAACATACAAAGGTAGATCTATCAGAATTACACTAGGCTTCTCAACAGACACTATGAATGTCAGAAGAGCCTGGTCAAAGGTCATGCAGACTCTAAGAGAACACCCAGGCTACTAGCCAGCCCAGGCTACTATACTCAGCAAAACTCTCAGTCAAAATAGATGGAGAAACCAAATTATTCTAGGAAAAAAGAAATTCAAACAGGATCTATCTACCAATCCAGCCCTACACAGGATCCTGGAAGGAAAACTCCATCACAAGGGAGATACCAGCAATAAATTAAGGACAAGATATTAAACATCTCAAAACAAAGTAAAAAGCAGAGAGCCATAAGCACATACAGTCACTTACAAAAACAAATATATCAGGAATCAACAGTCATCTCTCTTTAATAGCTCTCAATATTAATGGACTCAACTCACCTATAAAAAGACCCAAGATATAAGATACAATTTGTTAAACGCATGAAACTCAAGAAGAATGAAGACCAAAGTGTGGACACTGTGCCCCTTCTTAGAATTGGGAACAAAACACCCATGGAAAGAGTTACAGAGATAAAGTTTGGAGCTGTGACGAAAGGTTGGACCATCTAAAGACTGCCATATCTAGGGATCCATCCCATAATCAGCTTCCAAACGCTGACACCATTGCATACACTAGCAAGATTTTGCTGAAAGGACCCAGATATAGCTGTCTCTTGTGAGACAACACAGAAGTGGATGCTCACAGTCAGCTATTGGATGGATCACAGGGCCCCCAATGGAGGAGCTAGAGAAAGTACCCAAGGAGCTAAAGGGATCTGCAACCCTATAGGTGGAACAACATTATGAACTAACCAGTACCCCAGAGCTCTTGACTCTAGCTGCATATGTATCAAAAGATGGCCTAGTTGGCCATCACTGGAAAGAGAGGCCCATTGGACTTGCAAACTTTATATGCCCCAGTACAGGGGAACGCCAGGGCCAAAAAGTGGGAGTGGGTGGGTAGGGGAGTGGGGGGGGGAGTGTATTGGGGACTTTTTGAATAGTATTGGAAATTTAAATGAGGAAAATACCTAATAAAAGAAATGAAAAAAAAAAAAAAGAATCATGTAAGTTCTAGGCCATCCTGGTCTAAAAAAAAAGGCATAAGGTAACAGACTGGATATGCACAAAAAAAAAATCCAACATTTTGCTGCATTCAAGAAATACACCTCAAAAACAAGACAGGCACAATCTCAGAGTAAAAGGATGAAAAAAAAAATCTAACAAGTAAATGGTTTCATGAAGCAAGCAGGAGTTGCCATCCTAATATCCAATAAAATAGACTTTCAACCAAAAGTTATCAGCGATGATGAAGAAGGATACTTCATATTCACCAAAGGAAAAATCCACCAACAGAAAATCTCAACTCTAAACATCCATGCCTCAAATGCAAATTCATAGAAGAAATTTTACTAAAAGTCAAAACACACATGGAACCCCACACAATAATAGTGTGAGATTTCAACACCTCACTCTCACCAATGGACATGCCATTGAAACAGAAACTAAACAGAGGCACAGTGAAACTAAGAAAAGTTATGAACTAAAAGGATTTAACAGACATCTCCAAAACATATTACCCTAAAACAAAAGAATACAACTTCTTCTCATCACCTCATGCTACCTTCTTCAAAATTGACCATATAATTGATCACAAAACAAGCCGCAACAGATACAAGAAGATTGAGATAATCTCATGATTCCTAGCAGATCACCATGGCCTAAGAATTGTCTTCAATAACAGCAAAAACTACAGAAAGCCCACATATACATTGAAACTGAACAACTATTTACTCAATGATAGCTTTGTCATGGAAGAAATAAAGAAAGAAATTAAAGACTTCCAGGAATTTAATGAAAATGTTGAGACATCATACCCAAACTTATGGGTCACAATGAAAGCAATGCTAAGAGGACACTTCATTGCACTAAGTAAAGAAACTGGAGAGATCTTACACTAACAACTTAACAGCACCCCTGAGAGCTGTAGAACAAAAAGAAGCAAACTCCCATAAGAGGAGTAAGCAGGAAGTAGTCAAACTCAGGGCCCAAATCAACCAAATAGAAACAAGGAAAACAATACAAAGAATCAGCAAGACTAAAAGTTGGTTCTTTGAAAGAATCAACAAGATAGTTAAAAACCCTACCCAAACAAACTAAAGGTCCCAGAGGCAGTATCCAAATTAATAAAATCAGAAATGAAAAGGGATGCATAACAACAGAAACGGAGGAAATTAAAAAAAAAAATTATCAGATGCTACTATAAAAGCCTATACTAGACAAAACTGGAAAATCTAGCTGAAATGGGTGATTTCCTAGATAAATGCCACCTACCAAAGTTAAATCAAGAGCAGGTAAACTATTTAAATAGGCCCATATCACACAAGGAAATAGAAGAAATCATTATAAACCTCCCAACAACAACAAAAAGCACAGGGTCCTATGGATTTAATACAGAATTCTTACCAGTACTTCAAAGAAGACCTGAAACTAATTATCTTCAAACTATTCCATAAAATAGAAACAAAAGGAACACTACCTAACTCGTTCTATGAAGCCACAATTACTCTGATACCTAAACCACACAAGGACCCAACCAAAACAGAGAAATTCAAACTAATTTTCCTTATAAATATCAATGCAAAAATACTCAATAAAATTCCTGCAAACTGAGTCAAGAGCACATAAAAACCATCATTCACAATGATTAAGTAGTCTTCATCCCAGGAATGTTGTTTTAATATATGAAAATCCATTAACATAATCCACTATATAAATAAACTCAGAAGAAAAAAATCACATGATCATCTCCTTAGATGAAGAAAAATCATTTGACAAAAGACCACACCCTTCATGTTAAAAGTATTGGAGATATCAGGAATCCAAGGCCCATACCTAAACATAATAAAAGCAATTTACTGCAAACCAACAGCCAATATGAAACTAAATGGAGATATACTTGAAGCAATAGCAATGAAATGGGAACAAGACAAGGATTCCCACTCTTCCCATATCTCTTCAATATAGTTCTTGAAATGGTAGGTAGAGCAATAAGACAACAAAAAGAGATCAAGGAGATACAAATTGGTAAGGAAGAAATAAAGCTACCAGTATTTGCAGATGATATGAGAGCAAACATAAGGAACCAAAAAAAATTCTTCCAGAGAACTTCTCCAGCTGATAACTTCAACAAGGTGGCCCGATATAAAATTAAATTAAATAAATCAGTATCTTTCCTTTATACAAAAGATAAATAGGCTGAGAAAGAAATTAGGGAAACAATTCCCATCACAATAGCCACAAATAGTATAAAATATCTTGGGGTAACTCTAACCAAACAAGTGAAAGATCTGTATGACAATAACTTACCTCTCTCAAAAAAGAAATTGAAAAACATCTCAGAAAATGGAGAGATGTCCCAGGCTTATGGATTGGCAGAATTAACATAGTAAAAATGACCATCCTAGCAAAGGCAATCTACAGATTCAGTGCAATCCTCATCAAAA
Organism: Mus caroli; assembly: GCF_978045245.1. NCBI lineage: Eukaryota > Metazoa > Chordata > Mammalia > Rodentia > Muridae > Mus > Mus caroli. Next base: position 127,285,134 of record NW_028227261.1, on the reverse strand, counting down.
TCCCAACACAATTTTTCAAAGACCTGGAAAGAGCAATTCTCAAATTCAAATTTGTCTAGAAAGGGAAAAAACCCAGAATAGAGAAAAGAATTCTTAGCAATAAAAGAACAGCTGGGGGAATCACCATCCCTGACCTCAATCAAGCTTTACTACAGAGTAGTAGTGATAAAAATGCCGTGCTATTGATACAGAGACAGACAGGTAGATCAACAGAATAGAATTGAAGACCCAGAAATAAATTCTCACACTTCTGGTCACTTGATTTTTGACAAAGATGCCAAAAATATACAATGGAAAAAAGAAAGCACCTTCAATATATGTTGTTGGTCTAACTAGCTGTCTGTATGTAGATGAATGAAAATAGACCCATATTTGTCACCTTGTAAAAAGCTCAAGTCCAAATGGATTAAGGAACTCAACATAAAACCATATACACTGAATCTAACAGAAGAGAAAGTGGGAAAGAGCCTTGAACTCATTGGCACGGGGAAATTTCCTAAACAGAACTCCAATTGGTTATGTTCTAAGATCAACAACTGATAAATGGGACCTCATGAAACTGGGCGGGAGGGGAGACAGGTGTCCCATTACATTCATAGTGACCTTATTTGTGATAGCCAAAAGCTGGAAACAACCTAGATGTCCCATGACAGAAGAATGGATAGAGTAAATGTGGTTCATTTACACAATGGAATACTACTCAGCTATTAAGAATGAGGATATCCTGAGTTTTTCAGGCAAATGTATGAAACTAGAAAATATCATCCTGAGTGAGGTAACTTAGACCCAAAAGGGCATGCATGGTATGTACTCACTACTAAATGGATTTTAGACAAAAAAAAAAAAAAAAAAAAAAAAAAAAAAGCACAAACAAACAAAAACACAAACAAAAACAAACAAACAAACAATAAACCCAGAATACCTAAGGTACATTCCACAGAACTGTAAAACGTCAACAAGCTGATGTGCCCAAGTGAGGATGCCTCAGTCTCACTTGGGAGAGAAAAGAAAGCAATCAAAACTGGGGAGGAAGGAAAGGACCTGGGAGAGAAAGTGGATGGGGTAGGAGGTTCAGTGTGTGTGTGTGTGTGTGTGTGTGTGTGTGTGTGTGTGTGAGAGAGAGAGAGAGAGAGAGAGAGAGAGAGAGAGAGAGAAACCTGATCTTGTATTGGGTAAGAGAAAAGGACTGAAGCCCTAAGGGCCAGCAGAAAGAATGGAAACCGGCAACCTCAGGAAATAAGAGGTTGGGGGACCCCCCGAATGCACCTGAGACCTGGGAGGTCAGAGATTCCCAGGACTCAAATGGAGGGACCTTAGATGAAATGCCAGACAGTAGGGAGAGGAAACTTATAGAGCCCACCTCCAGCAGGAAGGCAGGACATCAATTGAGTGATAGGGTTGCCATCCCACAGTCACATCTCTGACCCATAATTGTTCCTGTCTGAAAGAATTACAGGGATGGAAATGGAGAGGAGCCTGGGGAAAAGAAGATCCAGCTACAGGCCCAAAGAGGGATCAAGGTCAATGGGAGGTCCCAAGGCCTGACACTATTACTGAGGCTATGGAGAGTTCTCAATAATGGATCTATCATGACTGCACTCTGAAAGATCCAACAAGCAGTTCAAAAAGTCAGATGCAGATATTTGCACCCAACCAATGGACAGAAGCAGCTGACCCCTGTTGTTGAATTAGGGAAAGGTTGAAAGAAGCTGAGAAAGGTGATCCTGTAAGAGGCCCAGCAGTCTCATTTAACCTGGACCCCAGAGATCACTCAAATACTGGAACACCAAACAGGCAGCATACAATACCTGCTATGAGGCTCCCAACACAAACACAGTAGACAACTGCCATGTCTGTGTTCATTCAGAGATGATGAACCTAACCCTGAGACTGGAGGCCCCAGGGGGTTTATAGGTAAGGTAGGATGGGGGCATCCATGTTTAGACTGGCTGGGGTGGGGAGGAGGTGTGGGATGTGGAGCAGATGGAGTGTGAAAGCGGGGCGCAGAATAAAATATGGAGTGTAAAAAATAAATTTAAAATAAAATTAAATTTAAAAAGAAAATTGACAAATTATGATTGCTTGTCAGGAATAGCCAACTGCAATAAAATTGATAAAAATGGAATAAACTGTTAAAAAAATAATCACCCTCACTTTTACAGCACACTTTCAAAGAGAATAATCATAATTGAAATAATACTAGTATGTGGAATCATTAACTTCATTTTAATTCTTCCCTTCCCTTTAAAAAAATAGCAGCCATTTTTGTTGTTAACTTCCATACATGCCATATTGCTTGTACGTGTCCAGTGGCATTTTTTTTATTACTTTCTTTGTTTTAGTGACTGTGAGAGCATCCTTATACTACTCAGGTGTTCTAGGAGACATCTCCAACCTGGTATATTTCTGCAAATGTTCTCAATTACTACTACCTCTCACCTGTATATTGTGAGAGACATTATGCTTTAGCTATGCAATGAAGCCTATATGTGCTTATCTAACATAAGAAACTATGTCAAAAAGCCAGGTGTGGTGGCACACTCCCTTAATCCCAGCACTCAGGAGGCAGAGGCAGGTTGATTTTTGAGTTTGAGGCCAGCCTGCTCTACAGAATGAGTTCCAGGACAGCCAGGGCTATACAGAGAAACCAAAAAAAAAAAAAAAAGAAGAAGAAGAAACTATGTCAAGTTCATTAATTATATGAACACTGCCGTGATATAATACTAGTACTTTATTATTAATGAAAACAGTGAAAGAACATGCACTGATTTCTTAAAACCATAATTTTTAATTTCAGAATGTTTTGTGCCCCAAGTTTTGTTGCTATTAATTAGATTCAGAAAAGCACACATTCAGTTTAAACTTTAAATATGTTTTGTACATGATATAAAAATGATCACAAGACAGTACTGTCCTGGAAAATGACCACCTATAACATAAAGTCTGAACATAAGGTATGTTGTCTAAATATACTGACATCAATAATCTAAGACAAACCAGGCTGTACATTCCAAGAAAGCACTGTCTAATAAAACAAGAGAACAGAAAACTTCTGAGAAAACATCAAAGCAGATCATCAAATTGAGGTCAAGTGAATTTGCTCTGACAGAACAATGGAGTAAACACTCAGAGTGCTGACTATACAATGGAGTCAGTTCACATCGAAAAGCAATATATATGATAGCTTGCTACTTCATAAAATGTTAAACAAAACAAAATCATCTCTTAAATTTTAAACTTTTATATTTAAGAAAACACTGTGCTAAAACAGTAAACAAAACCCCACCATACTTTTTAACATGCTATCACTATGGATTTTTTGAGGGAGGAAGAAGGGACAAAGCATGAAGTTGGATAGGAAGGGACGTGGTGCATCTGTTAGGAGCTGAGAGTGGCAAAATAATGATCAAAGTATATTGTATGGACAAATTATCATGCCTTCAAAAAGAAAACCCCTGAATATTTCACTTGAAAACCTTTTTTTACCCCCATTGTTCTTTATTAACTTCACATCCAAATATCTGTGCTGTTCTCCTCCCACTATCAACTCATGCAAATCTTCCCAACTGTCCCCTCTGAGAAGAGGGACATCCCCTGAAGCCTACCCAGGTCAAGTTACTGTGGACAATTAGGGGAATCCTCTCCCACTGACACCAGACACGATGGCCCTGTAAGAGGAACAAGATCCACAGGCAGGCAACAGATTCAGGAACAAACTCCTCTCCAGTTGTTGTGGGACCTGTATGAAGATCAAGCTGCACATCTGCTACATATGAGCAGGGGACCTAAGTCCACCCCATGTTTGATTTTGTTTTTTATGATATTACTTTATCGACATTTCAAATGTTGTCCCCTTTCCTACAAAAATCCCTTATCCACTCCCTAATCCCCCTGCTCACTAAGCTACCCACTCCCCCTTCCTGACCCTGGTATTCCCCTACAGTGGGGAATAGAGCCTTCATAGGACCAAGGGCCTCTTCTCCCATTGATAACCGACTAGGACATCCTCTGCTACATATGCAGCTGGAGCCATGAGTTCTACCATGTGTTTTCTTTGGTTGATGATTTAGTTCCAGAGAGCTCTGAGGGTACTGGTTAGTTCATATTGTTGTTCCTCCTATGGGGTTGCAAATTCTGTCAGCTCCTTGAGTCCTTTCTCTAGGTTCTTCACTGGGGACCCAGTACTCCGTCCAATGGTAGACTGAAAGTATCCACCTCTGTATTTGTCAGGCACTGGTAAAACATCTCTGGAGACAGCTATAACAGGTTTCTGTCAGTAAGCACTTGTCGGCATCCACAAAAGTGTCTGGGTTTGGTGGTTGTATATGGGATGGATCCCCAGGTGGGGCAGTCTCTAGATGGTCATTCCTTCAGTCTCTGCTCCATACGTTGTCTCTGTAACTCCTTCCATGGGTATTTTATTCCCCCTTTTAAGAAGGACTGAAGTTTCCACACTTTGGTCTTCCTTCTTTTTTTTTATTAGATATTTTCTTCACTTACATTTCAAATGCTATCCCCTTTCCTAGATTCCTCTCTGAAAGTCCCCTATACACTCCCCTGCCTGCTCCCCAACCAACCCACTCACGATTCCTAGCCCTGGCATACCCTATACTGGGGCATAGAATCTTTGCAAGACCAAGGGCCTCTCCTCCCATTGATGACCAACTAGGCCATCCTCTGCTACATATACAGCTAGAGACACAAGCACTGGGAGTACTGGTTATTTCATATTGTTGTTCCTCCTATAGGCTTGCAGACCCCTTCAGCTCCTTGGGTACTTTCTCTATTTCCTTCATTGGGTACCCTATGTTCCAATTGATAACTGTGAACACTGTCTTCTGTATTTTCTAGGCAAGACACAGCTATATCAGGGCCCTTTCAACAAAATCTTCTTGGCAAATGCAATAGTGTCTAGGTTTGGTATTTGTTTATGGAATGGATCACCGGGTGGGGCAGTCTCTGGATGGTCCTTCCTTCAGACTCAGCTCCAAACTTTGTCTCTGTAACTTCTTCCATGGGTATTTTGTTCCCCAATCTAAGAAGGAACAAAGTATACGCACTTTGGTCTTCCTTATTCTTGAGTTTCATGTGGTTTGTGAATTTTATCTTGTACATTCAGTGCATATCATGTGTGTTCTTTTGTGATTGGTTACCTCACTCAGGATGATATCCTCCAGATCCATCCATTTGCCTAAGAATTTCATATATTCATTGTTTTTAATTGCTGATTAGTACTCCATTGTGTAGATGTACCACATGTTCTGTATCTATTCCTCTTTTGAGGGATATCTGGCTTCTTTCCAGCTCCTGACTATTATATATAAGGCTGAAATGAACATAGTGGAGCTTGTGTTCTTGTTACATGTTGAAGCATCTTCTCGGTATATGTCCAGGAGTGGTATTAGTGGGTCCTCAGGTAGTACTATATCCAATTTTCTGAGGAACCACCAAACTGATTTCCAGAGGGGTTTTTTGCTCTTTGGTTGATGATTCATTCTCTTGGAGCCCCCAAGGGTACACGTTAGTTGACAATGTTGGTTTTCCTGAGAAGTCTCTATCCCTTTCGACCCCTTAATCTTTCTCCCAAGTCTTCTATAAGATTCCACCTAATATGTGGGTGTGAATCTCTGTATCTCTTTCCATTGACTGCTGGTTGAAGCCTCTCAGAGAACAGATATGTTAAGTTCTTGTCTGCAAGCACAAAGGCATGTCATTAATAGTGTCAGGGATTGGTTCTTGCCCATCAGATGGGTCTCAGTTGGGGACAGTCTTTGGTGGGTCATCCCCCCAGTCTCTATTCTATAATTTTCCCTGCACATATTGTAGACATTTCACATTTTGGTCAAAGTCTTTGTAGATGGGTTGCTGTCATTGCCCTTCCATTGGGAGTCCTTTCTGGCTACAAAAACTGGCCATATCAGGATCCATATCCCCTACTGCTGGGAGTTTAGCTAGAGTTGTCCCATAGCACTTTGGGGCTTCCCCCTAGCCCCAGGTCTCTGGAACACCTAGAGATGTCTGGCCATGCCCACTGCTTATTTCTGTTCATTGGCCTTCCTACATAGGATACCGTTCACACCATACCACACCCTTGCTCCTCTCCCCTTCCCTTCTCCCACCCTGAACCCTCCCTCCTTCTACCATTGATGTCTATGAGATATATTTTGTTTCTCTTTTGGGTAAAGATTTAAACATCCTCCTGTAACTCCTTGAATTTGACTTATTTGGGTTTATAGCAGATTTTCTTTCTACTTTGAATTTTTTCCCAAAATATTTAGTTCCCTTTGATATATTTAATGAATTATATTTAGAGCATGCTATCTAGGCAATGCGGATTGTAGTATAAATTACTTTTCTCTCCAATTAATTTTAAATCCTGAGACAACAAATTCATCCATCATGAAGATGGACTGCTGTCTCAGGCTTACACAGGCATATAATACTATCATTATAAAAATTTGAATCATTTCCATTGGTACAAATCATTGGTTTCCTAGATTTTAAAAAAGAGTTGGAGACTATATATATATATATATATGTATGTATGTATATATATATATATATATATATATATATATATATATATATATGTGTGTGTGTCTGTGTGTCTGTGTGTCTGTGTGTCTGTGTGTCTGTGTGTGTGTTTTATATATATATTTTTAGATATTTTATTGGGTATTTATTTCATTTACATTTTCAATGCTATCCCAAAAGTCCCCACATGCTCTCCCACCCATTCCCCACCCACCCACTCCCACTTCTTGGCCCTGGTGTTCCCCTGTACTGAGGCATATAAAGTTTGCACAACCAATGGGGCTCTCTTTCCACTGATGGCTGACTAGGCCATCTTCTGATTCATATGCAACTAGAGACATGAGCTCTGGGGGTAGGGGGTGGAGGGGGTACTGGTTAGTTTATATTGTTGTTCCACCTATAGGATTGCAGATCCCTTTAACTCCTTGGGTACTTTCTCTAGATACATACATACACATATAGATGTATATATATATATATATGCATTCCTATATGTATGTGTGTATATATATTATATATTAGACAAATATATATATATTAGAAAGTATGTCCTTATTGTTGCTCTGCACAATTCTGATCAGATATTCTTATCTCTTAGTATTACTGGTTAGATTATTTATCTAGATAATTATGATTATGGATGGACATCAGCAACTTTGTTATCACACTTAGGAATATATGCCTTTTGACAGGATTTCATGGAGGGAAATACCAAATATTATTATTTTGATCTTTTTTATTTTATTTTTAAATACCTCTATGACTTTTTAAAATTTCCATTCCAAAAGTTGCCCTATTCCTGGTTTACATTCTATAAAATGCAGCTCTAAAGTTGATGTGATCTTTGAATATTTACTATACACAAAGGTCATAGAAAGTTACTTTAAGTTTGGAGCTGAGACAAAAGGATGGACTATCTAGAGACTGCCATATCCAGGGATCCATCCCATAATTAGCCTCCAAACGATGACACCATTGCATACACTAGCAAGATTTTGCTGAAAGGACCCTGATATAGCTGTCTCTTGTGAGACTAGGCCAGGGCCTAGCAAACACAGAAGTGGATGCTCACAGTCAGTAATTGGATAGATCACAGGACCCCCAATGGAGGAGGTAGAGAAAGTATCCAAGGAGCTATAGAGATCTGCAACCCTGTAGGTGCAACAACATTATGAACTAACCAGTACCCCGGAGCTCTTGACTCTAGCTGCATATGTATCAAAAGATGGCCTAGTAGGCCATCACTGGAAAGAGAGGCCCATTGGACATGCAAACTTTATATGCCCCAGTACAGGGGAACGCCAGGGCCAAAAAGTGGGAATGGGTGGGTAGGGGAGTGGGGGGGGAGGGTATGGGGGACTTTTGGGATAGCATTGGAAATGTAGTTGAGGAAAATACGTAATAAAAAAAATTCAAAAAAATGTAAATAAAGAAAATGAAAAGAAAAAAAAAAGTTACTTTAGACAACCAAGGAGCTTACAACGAAACTATCATGAAGACTAATAATGTTATATTTCATACTAATATTTTACAATGAGACCGTTTATGGAAGAATATAATAATTTTAAGTAGGTAGACATATATACTAAACTGTATTAATATGATTCTCCTGAATGAAACCTGTCCTCCACTCAAATCTGCTCCATAGTTAGAAATATTAATAGTAAAAGAATTTGCACCATATCAGAAATGCAGCAGAATAATTTCTGAAGTCAGATTATGTTTCTGTAACAACGTTTCATTGAAGTATATAGGCTACAAAGTGCAGAATTTTCTCACTGTTCTGGAGACCTGAAATTTACTATCACAGGGCCAGGTAGGTGTTATATTAAAGATTGTCTAGACTTCAGAGGGCTGATACTTCTGTAGACCTTCATGTGCTGCAGAAGACACAAGTACAGTACTAAATTGTGTTTATATAATCCATCTACATATTTTGCAATACAGTTTGAAGAAATTAAAATACCTAATTAATACATGCTTGCGTGCTTGTGAGTTTGACATAGTGATACATTGTGAGATAGCTACATAGAAAAATGTGGTCAGTTTTGTATACGCACACAAACAAACACATGCACAGACACAGAACACTTAATTCAAAGCAAACAAAAATGATTATCTCATGATTATTTTTGTATCTGTTTGATTGTTCTTCTTTGCTAATAATCCACACATCACTAACTGTTGTGATGTCTTCTAGCCTAATCCCTTTCCATTTACTACCTTGATCCCGAATAAAACTTTTATTCTCATTTCTCTCTTTCTCTAAGTCTTTCTCTGTTACTCTCTCTACATGTATGTATGCTTGCACACATATTTTCTATATCATGAATACAAGTGATAATATTTTCTTTTGAATCAGGTTTATTTTGCTGTATATGATGATCTACATGTCTACCTACTTTCTTGTAAATGTATAATTATGCTTTTAATACTGAATAAAAGTGCATTGTGTATATATAACTGAATTTGTTTCTATTATAGTTCCTGGTAGTTTTGTTTTTAATATTACCTTTCATTTTGAGATTATAATATATTTACATAATTTTAACCTTAACTTTCCTCCCTCCAAACCCCTTATAATCTTTAACCAACTACTTCAAATAAATTGTCAATTTTCTAATTAATTGTTGTTATATACATATATGTATATGCATATATATTTATAAATATAACCTGTCTCATCTACATGATGTTATTCATATGTAAATTTCAGAATTTACACATTTGGAATTGGATAACCAATTTGTATGGTCTTCCATATACATATATATATATATATATACACACACACACACACACACACACACACAAAATAACTCAGATCTAAAGCTAAGTCAACATTGGAGATATGGAGCAGAAAGATTGTCCAGGCCAGGGGATCCTACATAGAAGTTTCTGTGATATCTTGCCTCTCAGAAAGTCAGAAGCTACATCCATGTGTTCTCATCAAACTGACTTTCTAAACATTAGGTGAATAAGAATAACATCAATAAACTTCTTAAAGTCAGTGGGGAGAAAAGCCCAGGAAGCTTCAACCTTAGACAAAGAATCATAGTCAACTGAATCCCTCTTTTGAGATTCTATTCCTATGACCTTTCTTTCATTTACACATTTTAAGTTGATTTTTATTCTTACCTCATTATGACATATATTTGGTGTAGTTGTGTGCTCTTTCTAAAAGTAATATAAGAGATGAGATCAGATGACACCTTTAAGAGTTGGTCTTCCCCTTCAATTTTGTATCTGCTTGTGTTTATGACTCAGGTCTTGACACTTTGTTGCAAATGCCTTTACTCCCTGAATTAATATATGGTTCATGTCACATATACTTCCATATTTACTGACTGGAAAAATGACTTAGTGCTAAAAAGCATCTATTCTTCTTGAAGAGGAATTGAGCTCACATTGGGCAACTCAAAAGTCTGAGCCTTCTCTCTAGACTTTAGATTTTGTCTTGTATCTGAGCACTAGTTTCTATTTACTTTGAGGACTTAAATTCATAGCCATAGATGCCGTTTTTCTCAGATAATTATTTATAAGGGAATTCTGCAGTAAACTTTTCACTATTAATATGCTTAGAGCAATATAAGAAATACTATATTAGCTCAGAATACAGGAAGATAGTAGCAAAAGAGTCAAAATCTTATAGAAAACAACAAAAATAGATGAATAATACAAGTTTATACATTTGTAATTATCATGGAAATTAATTATAATTGTAAATTTATGATACATGTGGATTATTGTGCAATTCCCCATGAGAAGAAACCCATGTGCACAGACATGAAAACATCTCATAATGTTATGAGAGTAATTCACAAGGGCTTTCAGTTGAATATTAAGCAGTATTAATGAAGACTTTGATCCATAGTACTTCTAAGTTAAGGCCCAAAATTAAAGAGGAGAAAGTGTAATGTCAGGCAGGGCCCACACTTCTCAAAGTATAAGGCAATCAAGACTTATCTGTTTTTTTCTTATGTCTAGAAATAAATAAATCACCAAAGATTTATATTATTTTTGTCTATTCAGTTGGCAAAACAGAATTCAATTAAATAAACCAACTAAATAAAGCACTGTTTTCTAGGTATTAGGTTAGACAATGTAGAAACCATCATAATACTAGTCTTCCTAATTGTCAGCAAGTTAAAGAATCTTTTATTAGTCTAAAAAAATAATATTACTCTTAGTTTTTTATGCTCCTAATAAATAATTGTGATGTAATGCCAACTTTGAATCCTGTGCTACACATTGAAACTTCAGACAAAGTGCTATTCAGTGAGAAGGAGACACCTCCATGATTTGTAGAGCTTTGGAAAGTATACTGTTCTACTCTCGTGGTTAAGAAGAATATAATACAATACCTTTGCATTTCAGAACAGAATATTTTCAGGTTTGAAAAAATATATGTACAATTTCCCTTTGGTAAAATAAATCATGAAAGAATCATGATTTGATTTGTGTAATGGCTACTATTTGCTTGTCAACTTGATGACATACGGTAATAACTAGATTCCAAATCTGGAGGATATCAGTGAGGGATTTTTCCTTAATTTGAAATGAGAAGACACACATCTTTAATTTGAATCTTCAGAGCTGAAGACCCCTTTATAAACTTGAACATGCTTTCTGCTTGTTTCCTATAGAAAACGTGCCTAGCCTTTGGGATACTTGAGGCCCCAGGGAGTGGGGAAACCTGGAGGACATCCTCATGGAATCAAGGGGAAGGCAGAATGGGATGAGGAACTGTGGGAGAGTGGACCAAGAAGTGGCAGCGACTGGATTGTAAAAATCAAAAGTAATAATAAAAAATAATGATAATAATAATAATAAAACCTACAGTTATAAAAGAAATAAAAATATTTTCTAGTTCCAACCATTTGCCTGAAAAACTTAGGATGTCCTCATTCTTAATAGTTGAGTAGTATTCCATTGTGTAAATGAGCCACATTTTCTGTATCCATTCTTCTGTTGTGGGACATCTGGCTTGTTTCCAGCATCTAGCTATCACAAATAGGGTCACTATGAAAGTACTGGAACATGTGCCCCTGTGACATGGTGGGTCATCTTTTGGGTATTTTCCCAAGAGTGGTATTGCTGGGTGTTCAGGTAGGTTTATTTCCAATTTGCTATTTCTGGAGGAACCTCCAGATTAATTTCCAGAGCGATTGTACCAGATTGCAATCCCACTACTCAGCTATTAAGAACGAGGACATCCTGAGTTTTGCAGGCAAATGGATGGAACTAGAAAATATCATCCTGTGTGATATAGCACAGACCCAAAAGGGCATGCATGGTACGAAATTACTAATAAGTGAATATTAACCTCCCCACAAAAAAAAAAAAAAAAGTGCTGTGCTGAATATGCAAGATATAGTCCACAGAACTCAAAAAGGTCAACAAACTGAAGGTCCCTAGTGGGGATGCCTCAGTCCAAGTTAAAAGGGAGAAGAAAGCAACCACAGGGTGGGAAGGAGAAACCTAAGAGGGAAAAGAGAAGGGGTTAGGCAGAGAGGGAAACAAGATCCAGTATTGTTTGGGGGAAAAGGACTGAAATCCCTGCGGGCCAGCAGAAATAATGGAAACATGGAGGTAGGAGGTTGAGGGTACCCTCCAGAATGTACCAGAGACATGGGAGTTGAGAGAGCAGAAAGATGGGGCATCAAATGAGCAATGGGATTGCCATCCCACAGTCAAAACTTTGACCCATAATTGTTCCTGTCTGAAAGAACTGCAGGGACCGAAATGGAGAGGAGCCTGAGGAAAAGAAGGTCCAACAGCAAGCCCAAAGTGGGATCCAACGCAAAGGGGGGTCCTAAGACATGGCACTATTATTGGGGTTATGGAGTTCTCACATAAAAGGGACCTAACATAACTGCCCTCTGGAAGACACAACTAGCAGATGAAAGGGTCTGATGCAGATATTTGCCCCCAACCAATGGACAGAAGCTATTGACCTCTTCAGTTGAAGTAGGGGAAAGCTGGAAGAAACTGAGGAGGAGAGTGAACTTGTATGAGGACCGGCAGTCTCAACTAACCTGGACCCCAGAGATCTCTCAGATACTGGAAAACCAGCATACAGCAGCTGATATGAGGCCCCCAATACATATACAACAGAGAACTTCTGAGTCTATTTTTATTTGGAGAAGATGCACCTTAACCCTCCAGATACTGGAGGCCCCAGGGAATTTAGGGGTCTGGTAGGGTGAGACACAGGGACAGCCTCGTAGAGATAGGGAGGCATAGAGTAGGTATGGGATGTGGAACAGTCAGAGGGTGGACCAGGAGGGAAATAAAATCTGGAGTTTAAAATAATAAATAATAATAATAATAAAAAGAAAGAAACACTAAAAAAAAATTACAAACTGTCCTGAATGTGTAGTAAACAAAAAATTTCCCTAGCTCCTAGAAATGTCACAAGTAGGGCTTTAAAACTGATAGTGTAATGTGTATCAGAATTAAATATTTTCTTCATTGAAAAAGAAAACGAAATAAAGAACACAGTCAAAGAAATGTTTTGCTTTTTGCCTGCTTATTTGCATGCTATCAAGTCTATTCACTTACTTTCATTAGTGCCTACTTCTGTGGCATTCTATCATTTACTGAAGACCAGCTGAGATATCCAGCCTCATGGACTGAGCTTCTTCTGGGTTCGTGGGTTGTACACTCATAGCTAGCCATTGTTGAATTAGTTGAACAACAGCCTGTAAGTTATTCTAATAAATTCCCTTTACATGTATGTATTAACCTATAATAAGTTATGTGTGTATGTGTGTGTGTGTGAGTGTGTGTGTGTGTGTGTGTGTGTGTGTTCAACCTCTAAGTTTTGTTACTCTAAAGAACCCTGACAAAATCATGTTTAGGTACCACAAGTGGTTTTAGAGTTAAAAATAAAATGTATTAAGGATAGATCTTTTAAGTATCTAGATTGGCCTTCTAATTTGCCAATGAATATAGTTAAATATAGCTAAAGACACTGAAGCTTCTACTAGGAGCTCAGATAGTATCAAATGACTACAGTGTGATTTAATTTACAAACTTAAGAAACATATGTGATTATCCTGACTTACCAATTGTTGGTGACAATGGAATTTTTCGGCTGTCAATGTAACATTTTTGATGGTTTGTGATAAAATGAGGAAAATGATGATTCTGGTATGCTGTTCTTAATATCTGTAGATAAATTCTGAAGGATAGGAATGGCCTCTGTAATAAGATTCACCAACTACTAGTATCTGAGAATTGGTGAAATACAACTCTGAATATAGTGTTAAGTCTGACAGGCTCCAAATGCGTATAAATACTCTAGAGATATCCCAGTGTTCCCTGGAAGAGAATCTTCCTTCCAGTACCCACTGAACTCAAACTGTGGAAAGTCAAAGTAAAGTGCTCATTATTAGTTCTGCTGAATGACCGCAAAAATTTATGTCCTAGCCTCCTCAGAGGTTGTTCGCTGTTAATATAAGGTCAATAATTGTTCAAGAATGGGGTCCTGTTACTTGGAATAAGTATGTGTGTGAGGACCCCATTGAAGGTGAGAACTTTGAAGACTCAGATTCTCAAGAGTTTATTTTACCTGAAGAACTAATAATTCTACACTTAGCCCCACCCCTTGATATATTGTATTTTTCTTCTTTGACTAAGAAAAATTAATCCTTTGTTGTCTGTTAAACTAGCAGAGACATTTTATGAAGGAAATGCCAGAAAATTCAATGCTGACACCAATAGTGTCTCTAGATGTCTAGTCAGACTTAAGGCAAAACAGGTTTCTAGAGGGGAAATATAAAATATAATCCATGAAAAGTTATGCTATAAAACTCAAGAGTTTAATGAGTTTGCTAATTCATTCAAGCAGAAGTTTGAGGAATCTGTGTAAGAATGGTTTTTAAAGGTGTGGGATAATAGTGTAATGAACATACAACTGGATCAATGTGAGAGTTTGGAGAATCTAGGTTTAATATAGAAGCTTGTGCAGTTTAAAAAAAATGAGTCAAAAGTTTTAATGGTTGACAGAATCATTTTTCCAAGGATGGCCTATTAAAAAAGGATTTGTCAATACCTGATATCCCTTGGCTTAGTGTTCAAGAAGGGATTTTATGGCTCAAGGAAATTGTAATGACAGAGTGAGTTTGCTGTATAAAGTCTAATCCTCCACAATGGGAAGGCCTCAAAAATCATGCCCTTCACTTATCCTGTAAGACACAAAAAGGTAGAAAGGGCACCAGCATATCTGAAAAAGTTGTGTTGTTCTTCTTTTTTAGCAAGCCGGTTCTTGATATCAATACTCTTTTTCTTGTGCCAGATATTAGATTTTGAGACATTGCTACTACTCATTTGGATGAATTGAATGTGTTGGATTTAATTGGGTCTTTCCCTATCAGGGGTAAGCTGACAGCACTGAATCACCAGAGGGATGGTGATCATAGTTACCACAACAGGCATTGCAGACAATAATACTTACAATGGTCTCACCCATAATGGTCAGAAGAAGCAAAGTGAAATTTATAGTATCATGATTTATATGGACTTGTGATGCTGGCTAATCAATCATGGTGGTTTATGCATGAAATAGATAAGAAGCCTCCTGGATTTTTTTTTTTTTTTTGGTTTTTCGAGACAGGGTTTCTCTGTATAGTCCTGGCTGTCCTGGAACTCACTCTGTAGACCAGGCTGGCCTCGAACTCAGAAATCCACCTGCCTCTGCCTCCCAAGTGCTGGGATTAAAGGCGTGCGCCACCACGCCCGGTTCCTCCTGGATTTTTGTTTGATCTTTATGAGGTGGAAACATTTTCAAATGAATGAAAGGATAGGCTACACTGGATTGTGGAAAAAGAGAATCTTAGCCCATGAATTGTTTCCCAAATGTGAGAAAGTTTGCAAACCCAGCACCTTTTGACCTAAGGGAAGGCTAGGTTCTCTTGAGGAAAGACCTTAATAAAATACCTAAAAAGATTTTTAAGACTTACTTATTAACAAGGACATTAGAATAGATCAATGTGCATTCTTCTACATGCTGATGGCCAGTTGAACCAGCACCATTTGTTGAAAATGCTGTCTCTCTTCCACTGGATGGTTTTGACTCCTTTGTCAAAGATCAAGTGACCAAAGGTGTGGGCTCATTTCTGGGTCCTCAATTCTATTTCATTGATTTATGTACCTGTTTCTGTTCCAATATCATGCGGTTATCATCATTATTGCTCTGTACTACAGCTTGAGGTCAGGGATGATGATTTTTTTCCAGATGTCCTTTTATTGTTGAGAATGGTTTCTGATATCCTAGGGGTTTTTTTGTTTGTTTATTTTGTTTGTTTGTTTTGTTTGTTTGTTTGTTTTTTGTTTGTTTCTTTGGTTTATTTTGAGACAGAGTTTCTCTGTGTAGCCCTGGCTGTCCTGGCACTCACTTTGTATACCAGGCTGACCTCGAACTCAGAAATCTACCTGTCTCCGACTCCCAAGTGCTGGGATTAAAGGCGTGCGCCACCACGCCCGGAGAACTCCTCTTTCTATCTCTGTGAAGAATTGAGTTGGAATTTTGATGGGGATTGCATTGAATCTGTAGGATGCTTTCAAGTAAGGTTGGCATTTTTACTGTTAATTATGATAAGGGTTCTGCCTGTGTGTATGCCTAAATGCCCAAAGAGGACACAATATCACATACTAGATGGTTATGATCCACCATGTGTGTGCTGCAAGTTGAACTCAGGGAGTCTGGAAGAGCAACTAGTATTCTTATGCTCTGATCTACCTCTCCAGCCCCCACCTAAAAAGTTTTGCTGTTAGCTTTCCTCCCTTCCTTTCCTAGTGAGATGTACAGCCAGTTACAAGGAAAACTGTACAGTGAGGGAAATAAACCAACCAGACATTTCATGTTCTATTGGATAGTGTTTTTTAAATGAAGCTGATTCAGGGAGAAGCTAGAAATATTGTCCTTCATTTAAAGTAGAGGCAATATAGAGGTCAGATTATTAATGGTGTTTTGGCTGAAGTCTGACTCATAGTAGGTTGAATGGCTCCACAAACACTTTGGACATTTTTCCAGTCCCCTAATGTATAATTGAATATATATATATATATATATTCAATTATACATTCTAAAGATATATATATATATATATCTTTAGAAGTTTGAAGAATTATTATGTTGGTCCCGGACCTGTGAAGTGAAGGCTATTATGATTAGAAAGGGTAAATGAAAGTTTCCTTGGCCATGGAAAATAGTGAATCAAAACCAAGATAACATTCCTGGAGGAATAGTGGAAAGTAGTGCCATTAGCAAGGATTTGAAAGATGCAGTGTTTTTAATTCCTAACACATTCCTCTCAAAGTCTGTTATCTGGTCAGTAAAGAAGACAAATGAATGATGGAAAATGGCAGTTTACTTTTGAAAACTTAATTAGTAATGCCTCTGATTTCAGCTGCCATCCCAAAGTGATCGCCTTACTTGAGCATATTAACATTTCTCCAGGTACATTTTAAGCAACTATTGATATAGCAAATGTCCTTTTCTCAGTACCTGTTCTTAAAGACCAGCAGAAGCAATTCTCTTTCAACTGGCAAAGGAAACAGTACACTTTTATAGTTTTACCACAAAGATTTATTAACTCTTTGGCCCTGTGTCAAAACAAAGTTAGATGGGATCCCAATCCTCTATGTCTCTTTCACAAAATATCACATGTACATGCTATATTCATAGCATTATTATGATTGGACCAAGTAATAAGGATGCCACAACTACTTTGAACTCATTGGCAATACATATGCACATCAAAGGATGGGAAATAAGTCAAAACAAAATTCAAGGCAGAAGTAAAATACAATAGTGTGGGACATGCAGAGATATTCCTTCTAAAGTTGAGGATATGTTATTCCACCTGGATTCCTCCCTTCACCAAGAATGAAACAGAACCTATTTGAATTCTAAGGACACACCTCACTTGGGTGTGTCACTCCAGCCCATAAAAACAAGTGAATTGTAATGCTGATAGCTTTGAGTGAGTTCTTCGGACAGGAGAAGGCTCTTCAATAGACCCACACTGCTGTGGAGGCTGTTCTACTAAAAGATCCAGCAAACTCCACATTACTTGAGATGGTACTGGCAGATAGCAATGCTTTTTAAAGCCTTTTGCAGGCCTCTATTGGTGAATCACAGACAACAGCTTTGGGATTTTGGAGGAAGGCTTTATTATCATCTGCATACAACTCTTCTCCCTTGCAAAAATAGCTCTTGTCCTGTTCTTGGATCTTAGTGGAAACTGAATGACTGACAATGAGCCACCCAGTAACCAGACCCACCGAGTAACCATGCATTGTGAGCTGCCCATAATGAGTTGAGTGTTATCTGACCCTCCAAGTCATGTTACCATAGGAGGAATTTATTTTCAAATGGAATTAATATATACACAATTGGGCCCAAGAAAGTCACAAAGGCACACACAACTTAAATGAAGAACTTATTCAAGATACCAAGCAAACAACTATAGCCTCATGGTATATACCTTATGGAGCCTGCTTTAATATTGGTTCTACATGTGACACAGGAAAAACTCAGAAGTGGACAACTGAAGCATTACAATCTCTTTAAAGGATGCTGGAGAAGGAAAATCTCTATAGTTGACAGAGTTTTAGGTGGTACATGTGGCCATATATTTTGCTTGGTAGGATAAAATGCCAGATGTGTAGTTGTCCACTGAGTGATGGGTTGTAGACAATAATTTTGCTGGATGATCAGAAATTTGGAAAGCATATGATTGGAAAATTGGTGAGAAGGACAGATGGGGAAGAAGTATGTCAGTAGATCTTTCCAAATGGGCAAAGGATGTGAAGATACTCATGTCCTTTGTAAATGCTCATAAAAAGGTGGCTTCAGATGATGAGGAGTTTAATAATCAAGTTGATAATGCCATCCATTTTGAGTACAGTAAGCTTCTTTACTCGACCATTCAGGTCATTGCCCAATAGACCTAGAAATAAAGTGGTCATGGTGGCAGAAATGGCGATTATGCATAGGCTCTAAAACATGGACTTCTACTTACCATGGCTGACAAAACTACATCTGCTGGTGATTGCTAGATCTGCCAACAACAGAGACTGAGGCCCAGATATGGCTTCATTCCCTGGGATAACTATCCAGTCACATAGTGGCAAGGTAACAACATCTATTGAACAACTTCCTCCATAAAAAGACAATACTTTGTCCTTATTGGAGAAGTTGCTTAGTCTGGATGTGAATTTGCCTTTCCGACATCTAATGCTTCTGCCGAAAGAACGATCTGTGGACTTACAGAATAACTTATCCATCATCACATTATTCCACTTAGTGTTGCTTCTGACAAAGAATCTTATTTCACATGCAGAGAAGTGTGGTAGTAGGCCCAAGATCAGAGAATCTACTTGTAATACCATATTCCCCATCATACTGAAGCATCTGGCCTGATAGAAAGATGGAATGGCCATTTGAAGACATAGCAACAATGCTTATTAGGTGGTAGTTGCCTGGAGGGCATTGGCATGGTTATCCAGAAGGCAATATATGTTTCTAATATATTGTACAGTTCTGATAGACAGGATCTTCATGTTAGAATTAAGAGATAAAAATGGAAATAGTTCCACTACTGTTACCCAGAGTGTCCCACTAGAAAAAATTTGCATCTCCTTGCATGACGTTTAGTTCTTCTGGCCAATAAGTTTTGGTTCTAGAGTTGGGAACACTCTTGCCAGGAGCCACAACAGAGATTGCATTGACTAGAACCTTAGACTTCCTACTGACCACTTAGGCTTCTGATTCCATTAAACCAACAGGTTACAAAAGAAATAATGGATCCTGATTACCATGGTGAATTTGTATTGCCTCTACACAATGGAATGAAGAAAGATTGTGTCTAGAGCACAGGATGCTTTAGGCATTTCTTAGTTCTACCCTGTTCTGAGATTAAACTCAATAGGAGACTACAACGCCATAAGGATGACAGTAGGATGATAAAGGGAACAGACCAATTATGAATGAAGGTATGAATCACCCCTTCATGGTCTTCACTGCCACTCCTTTAGAATTTGATCCTAAAGATCAGATGAGATATCCATCATGATGAAATAAGCAACTTTTGAATTCTTGAACTTTCATTCCAAGCCCAGGCATTGTGGATTATATGAAATACAGCCTTTATGTGATTCTAATATGTACTAAAATAAAAAATGCAAGTTGAAATATTTTCCATTAATGTTTTTATGTAATTGATATCTTAAGCTTTTAAAAATTGTATAAGATTTTCAGGTAGCACATGATTAACAAAACAGAATATTAAATGTTGTTAATGGATTCAAAGGGTAAAAGCAAGTTATAGCTGGTGTGGATGATAAAATGAAAAATGGAGACAGGGTCTCTAGTTGGTGAAGGAGAGGGAGGTCAGTATAGAAGTAGAGGGGATGGGTAAATACCATCAATAGTGCTTGGCAAAACTCCAAGAAATGCTTATTTTTTCACATAAAATTATGCACAATATTCTCTCTCTATATTATATTATTATTTATTCCAGTAATTGCATTTGGAGATAATCCACCTGATTCACAAAACAATATCTCCAGAGTTGCAAAGGGAGCATTCATGACATAGTGTTAAATGACAACTATCTAAGTGCACTTAAAGCACACTCCACAGAAAAGAACTCATGCCACATAAGAGAATCCTGTACAAGAGGAGCTAGAACAGGGGAATTCCTAACTACATTCTAAAACTTATCCTTATATCCTCAGATAAGTGTACTCCAATTTATTATCAGAAAATATTCTCTAACAGCAAATAAAGACCACAAAATATTCAAATCTTCTCTAAATGTATAAACACACACACACACACACACAAACACATACATACATAACAGTAAAGCAAAAAGATGTTATCAGTTTGAAAAGTGAGAGAGAAACTTGGAAGAAATTGTAGGGAGGAAATTGGAAAGGATGAATATATGTATTTGTGTTTATATACTTTTAAAATAGCCTTTAGCAACTCAGTGTTATAAAATAGAAGACAGTTTTCTGAAATTACAATACAGTTAAATCTTTTCTCCCTTCTGATTCCTCACTCTAAGCCAACTATGTAGCCTGTATCCTTCCATCCTTCCTTGTTATCTTTTAAATTCATTATATATGTGTGTGTGTGTGTGTGTGTGTGTGTGTGTTCAAGTGGTGGAGAATTTTCTAAGACTTTATTCCCTGATATTTTGATCATAATTCAGTAGAAGAGCATACAACCAAGAATATTGGTACAACACAATTTGTTCTAGAAGGATTTAAATTTAAAAGCCCACAATTTTGGGTGTGTGGGGCAGGTAGGTCTGGAAAACACTGTGATACAGGGATGAGTATGAACAGAATATATTTTTAAAACTCAAAACTCTGAAACACTAAAATTGTGTAAGAAAGAGTAAAGGGAGTCATAGAGTTGGCTTGGCCCAGGTGCCTTGAGAGAAGTGCATCATAGGTTTTTCACATTAGAGTCTAGGACTCATTGGCTACTATGTGCCTTTCAGTTCTATATTTCTAGCAGTAATTAGTTGCATATCCTTGTAATCCTTAAAAATGAATTTCGTATATAAAACTACAATGTATGCTCCCAGAAAATTTATTATTTTAATAATTTGTTTCTTAAAATGTATACAAAATCAAAGTAGAATAAAATTCTTTCTGTTTATGTATTTGTTGTGATTAATACAGGTTATAACTTATAAGGACATAAAAAGTTATACAAAATAAATAAAATGAGATACATATAAAAAGTCATTAAGTAGTCTGGAAGGACCTATACATAATGTTACTGTGATCTATGACTGATATAATATGTTTTATCTGTGAATTATATTTGCACAGATAGAAAAATACGTGATGCCAACATTGGCTAGATAAGAAGCAATGTAATATCAGTTTAAGATCCATAGATACCTGCCAGCCAAAGGAGAATATTCACTACAGAATTTATGAGCTATAACTGACAACAGATGCTACAGAGCATAGATACACATGAGGGTGGGGTGACTTTCAGTATTCCAGGGAGCACATGGGCATGTCTTTTTAAATTATTCTGTGGACTAAGAATTTCACGTTGGTGGATATAAAGAATTCCCTTTCTGTCCCTTGGAATATGCAATTAATTTGAAGGAGGACAGGGAGGCCTTAAAATTTTAAGCCAGGCATGGTGGTGCACGCCTTTATTTCCAGCACTCAGGAGGCAGAGGCAGACAGATTTCTGAGTTCGAGGCCAGACTGGTCTACAAAGTGAGTTCCAGGACAGACACGGCTATGCAGAGTAACCCTGTCTAGTAAAACAAACAAACAAACAAAAAACAAAACAAAACAAAATTTGTGCTTAAAATACCTGTGAATCTTACTGTTTCACCACCGGAAATGGCAGAAAATATTAGACTGAAATTTTAGGTACAATTTTAGATATTCAATAGGTTATAAACAGCCTAGCAATTACCACAGTGAACTTGGTTCTAGCCAAGAATCTATTGCAGACCTCTGTAGACAAAATCATCTGTAAGGTGTAAGAGTAGTTAGGCATAGTTGCACACATCTGTAATCACAGGATTTAGGATGAAAATGCAGTAGGTTCAAGGTAATTTGTGGATACAGAGAAGGTAAACAAACCTGGGATACATGAGTCTGTTTTAAAAAATCCTGGAAAACTAGGACAAAGTAGTGAACGTTAATCTATGATTAGATGGAGAAAGGACACTTTGTTGGACACAAAGTTGAGCTCTATATGCCTGGTAGACATTTGATAGATCCATTTTACACCAATTAATTTTGAGTGCACTTTTAATTTTTAAAATAATAGAATAACATTACCCATTTAAGAAATTTATATTTAAATCAAACTAAATGACAAAGTTATGCTTTAGAAGTCATCCCTGCCCGCTAAAAAGTGGTCATACTGCTTTAGAAAGAATAACTATAGTAAAATCATCATTTGTTCAGTGGTTCCTTCTGTTGCTAGAAAATTAACAAGGCTTTCTTGTAAGTTCCCATCAATCAAATTAGCATTTTAAATAGATTATTTAAATGAGAACCATCATTCTTGTTGTTTTAATAAGATGATTTAGATGTATTTCTAGTGATTTGGGGTTAGTTTGAACCTCTTTGTTCTTTCTCTTTCCAAAAACATATGCTAATACGTTCCCAGAAATATTATAAAGATAAAACATAAAGCACTTTGCATAAAAGAAATGGTATATAAATGCAAATTAATAGAGCTAATGTATGTTATAATTATATATAGAACACTCTAATGTTAAGCACTGTCTTAAGTTAGGAATTATCCTGTAGGGGAAGATAAGAATGAAGGAGTTCACAAAAGGACACATAAATGTTTAAAGTAAAATGAAACGTGTGCCTGTAAAAGGGGGAAAAAGGAGGCCGAGATTATTTAGCCTGCAAATATGAAGAGATAGGGAAAATATAATTGAGTTATTTGAGATTTTGAAGAGTATTATAAAGAATGATAAGATCTTTTTGTATGTGCTATTCCATAACAGAAGTCGGAACAATCACTTGAAACTAATGGAAGGTTAATTTAAAAGGAATAGAAGGAAATGCTTATACTTAGCACTGTGTAAAGGCAAACCACGTAATTCAATACTTTGGGAGATTATAGATTAAAATCCATAAATTGTATTATATAAAGTATTCTATAAAGGGAAAAACTGGCAGTTTTATACCAAAGTAATTTTTCATATAAGACAGAAAAAATTCATAATCAACTTCTAATGCCAGAATCTGATCACCATTATTAGTGCTGCATGATTATAGCTATCCCATACCACAGAGAATTAGTAAATTACCATGCAGATGGCTGAATTCATAATAGTTTTGAGTCATTTATTTTATTATCAAGAAAGAAATCAGTGAAGGTATAATTGTGTCCAATCTTCACTATGGCCACACTGCATCTCTTTCTCCCATGAATATCATGTATTTTTAAAAACTGACACTATCATATATCTATAAATGATGGGTCCAATAAAGTATTAGAAAAAGTAATTTGCAAGAAAACATTAAATATCAAAATTTGAGATGTGAAGGTGAATTTAGATAGCAAAAATTTGATATCAGTGCTGCTTTAATTGTAAGCATTAACATTTTAACAACTTCACTCTGAATATTTGAAAAAGGACATATTTCAAAAATTCATACAATTTTGCAAAATGCTTTTTATAAGATATAAATGGTTCCCTCTTAGAACTTGAAGGATATTAAAAGATAAGACTAAAGAAAATATGCAAATGATAAATAAAATATTCATATTTATGGTAAGTTTAATATTTTCTTAGTTTCATATTTTAGCTTTTATTTTATTCAGTAAAATTCATATGAGCATTATAAATTAAAACCATTCAAAACTCCAATATTTTACTGTGAAAATATGGTGATATAGACAAAATGATCAAAATAAAATACATATTTTAAAAGTCCTTGGATGTATAAATGCTTTTCCTGTAACTCTTTCATAATCTCCATAAAGAAAATTGCTACTGATAAGCTCAAAAAAGTACCTCTTTTTTCTCCTCCCAATGAACACATAATTTTAATAACTATAACAAAAGATCTTCTTGAGACAGTAAGGGACCAGGAAGGTATCTGAGAGAGTTCAGGTGCTGACAAACAACCTACATGATGGGGAAAAACCCAAATCCTTCAGACCGTCCTGTAAACTCCACATATACACAGTAGAATAGGTCTGGGTACAGCTATGCCCATACTTGCACCCTCCCCGACCATCACCATAGTAAATGCATAACCTGGAAGAAAAAAGCTGAGATATTCCACTATCTACTTAAATCAATAATCCTAATTAAAAGATGAAATGGTAGTTTTTCATGATTTGCTTTTGCTTCTGTCCCTACATGATAAGAATGGACTTATTCAACATTATGACATTCCAGATATTCAGATTGCTTTTTCTTTTCTGTCATTGGAATATGTTGATTGTTTTTCTTGTACATTTTTTGTGAATATAAATGTATTTGGCCATATATGTCCCATCTTTCTTGATTTTTCAATGGTACCTTTACTGTAATTCATCCTCATTCTTCTGGATATGCTCATTTTACTTTAGGCTCACATATAGATGTAATTTTATATATCAATATGCAAGTTTGGAGTCAAAAGTATTGTCATTTTGAGTCAGATATGTTTTGTTTGCTGTGCTTTCCACTTGCAACCATTTTCCTGAATATATACCATTTTGTTTTATTATTTCTTTTGAAATCTTAAATTTATTTATATATGCAGAATTTAATAAATGCATATAATGAAATACAACGCTATTCACCAATTATTGTCCCTCTACTTCCATGATGCCTGGAAACTTGTCTTTTTCTGAACTTCATGTCTTCCTTTTGTCAATAACCTCCTAAGTCAAATTGTTATTTATCAACGAGTAAAAGTCTCTCAAATATAATATTGCATTTTCTTTATAGAGTAGTACACTAGAGCCGTAATGTAGTTTAACTTTAATTTTCAGAGGAAACCCCATACAGATTCACAAAGTTTAACTTACATAAGAAGTGTACAAATGCTTCTTTTTTCCCCTCCATTCTGATGAAAATTTGTTTTATTTTTAGATAATACTTATAATTGAAACAAGATTGTATCATTCCCCTTACTCTTGCCATTATCTTCTGTTCTGCTATTCTCCCCCTTTATTTATTTTAAAATTTGACAGTTTTCTCCTTTCATTTAATTGTTACATATATATATATATATATATATATATATATATATATATGCACAATACACACACATATAAACATGAATGTGTATGTATGTATGTATAAGTGTTTCTGTTCAGGGTTCTATTATATAATTCCAGGTTTACCACTTAGTATTAGATGACCAATTTATAGTTTCATTCTCAGGGAATATTATTCTATCCTCATAATCCTTTGTTGCTTCTATTTCTTCTTCTAAGGGTGGGACTATGTGAGTTTCTCTGTCTCAACTTTAGCATATCCATTGGTATTGTGCACATTCAGGTCTTTTTTAGGCAGTTATACCATTGAGGTATCATGATAAAGCTTCCGTGTCATTTTAGGACAATCTTGCCTTCTTTTCTTTTTTTTTTTTTAAAGATTTATTTATTTATTATATGTAAGTACACTGTAGCTGTCTTCAGACACTCCAGAAGAGGGCGCCAAATCTCGCTGCGGATGGTTGTGAGCCACCATCTGGTTGCTGGGATTTGAACTCTGGACCTTCGGAAGAGCAGTCGGGTGCTCTTACCCACTGAGCCATCTCACCAGCCCCTTGCCTTCTTTTCAAGGTGTTTGCTGAACATTAGGTGTCAGAATATATTTAAATTTAAACTATTTTCTTTTTCTCATATTCTTATTTTATTAGATATTTTCTTTATATACATTTCAAATGCTATCCCGAAATTTCCCTATACTGTCCCTCCGCCCTGCTCCCCTACCCATCCACTCCCTCTTCTTTACACTGGCATTCCCTTGTTATTGGCATAAAAATTTTGCAATACCACGGGGTCTCTCTTCCCAGTGATGGCCGACTAGGCCATCTTCTGCTACATATGCACCTAGAGACATGAGCTCTGGGGGTACTGGTTAGTTCATATTGTTGTTCCACCTATAGGGTTGCAGAACCCTTCATCTCCTTGGGTGCTTTCTCTATCTTCTTCATTGAAGGCCCTGTGTTGATCCTATGGATGACTGTGAGCATCAACTTCTGTATTTCCTTGGCACTGGCATAGCCTCATACGAGACAGCTATAACAGGGTCCCTTCAGAAAAATCTTTCTGACATATGCAATAGTATCTGGGTTTGGTGGCTGATTATGGAATGGATCCCCGGGTGGGGTAGTCTCTGGATAGTACATCTTTTCGTTTTTGCTCCAAACTTTGTCTCTGTAACTCCTTCCATGGTTATTTTGTTCCCTATTCTAAGGAGGAATGAAGTATCCACCCATTGGTCTTCTCTCTTCTTGATTTTCTTGTGTTTTGCAAATTGTATCTTCAGTGTTCTATGTTTCTTGGCTAATATCCACTTAGCAGTGAGTGCATATCTAATGACTTCTTTTGTGATTGGGTTACCTCACTCAGGATGAGTGAGATATATCCATTTGCCCAAGAATTTCATAAATTTGTTGTTTTTTAATAGCTGAGTAGTACTCCATTGTGTAAATGTAACACATTTTCTGTATCCATTCTTCTGTTGATGGACAACTGGGTTCTTTCCAGCTTCTGGCTATTATAAATAAGGCTGCTATGAACATAGTGGAGTATGTGTTATTATTACCAGGTGGAAATTCTTCTGGGTATATGCCCAGGAGAGGTATTGCTGGATCTCCCGGCAGTATTATGTCCAATTTTCTGAGGAACCTCCAGACTGACTTCCAGAGTGGTTGTACAAGCTTGCAATTCCACCAGCAGTGGAGGAGTGTTCCTCTTTCTCCACATCCTCACCAGCATCTGCTGTCACCTGAATGGTGCTGTCACAACATTCTGACTGATGTGAGGTGGAATCTCAAGGTTGTTTTGACTTGCATTTCCCTGATGATTGAGGATGTTGAACATTTTTTCAGGTGCTTTTCAGCCATTCGGTATTCCTCAGTTGAGAATTCTTTGTTTAGCTCTGAACCCCATTTTTAATGGGGTTATTTGAATTTCTGGAGTCCAGCTTCTTGAGCTCTTTGTATATATTGGATATTAGTCCCCTATCAGATTTAGGATTGGTAAAAATCCTTTCCCAATCTGTTGGTAGCCTTTTTGTCCTATTGACAATGTCTTTTGCCTTACAGAAGCTAGCAATTTTATGAGGTCCCATTTGTCAATTTTTGATCTTAGCCATTACTGTTCTGTTTAGGAATTTTCCCCCGTGCCCATATCTTTGAGGCTTTTCCCTACTTTCTCCTCTATTAATTTCAGTGTCTCTGGTCTTATGTGGAGGTCTTTGATCCACTTAGACTTGAGCTTAGTGCAAGGAGATAAAAATGGATCAATTCACATTTTTCTACACGATAATTGCCAGTTGTGCCAGCACCATTTTGTGTCTAGAAAAAAGTCAGAGAACTTAATTGCTAATATTAAATTAGAGCATATAAACTATCTGTATTTATCATAGAATGAAACAAATTTGTCATTTATAAATCACCAATCGATTCTTACATGCAGATTTTATATTTTAAAAAAATTAGTGAATGTCAAGTCCATTTGGCAAATGCTTTAAGTCACTATATCTAGAACACCTCTCCAGAATGGCAAAAATGAGAGAGGAATGATGATAATCTACTTTCTCAAAAACTTGCCATAAATATCATTATGTATGTTTCTTTATATGCATGCAGAATAAATACCATTGAATTTTGAAAAAATAAAAAGAGGTCATGGATAAAATGTGTATCTCTTCTAGATCATGGAGATAAGTAAAATTGGTGCAGAAATGTGAAATGGTGCTTATAACTAACGAATCACAAGTAAGTATATATTAAACAAAACAACAACAAAGTAGTTGGATATCACATTTTAGATATTGCAAATTCAAAGTTTTTAATTAGTAAGTTTTAATTGGTAATGTTATTCCTATAATAATTTCAACAAAACAGTTATTACTTACATTAAAAATATACTAGATGTCTCACGGCAGAAGAATGGATACTGAAAATGAAGTTCATTTACAGAATGGAATACTACTGAGCTCTTAAGAAAGAGGACATCCTGAGTTTTGCAGGCAAATAGATGGAAGTAGAAAATGTCATAATGAGTGAGGTAACTCAGACCTAAAAATATGTGGACAGTACTCACTAATAAGTGGAAATTAGTTAAAATAACAAAGTACAGAATATCCAAGATACAGTCCAGAGAAGACAAAAAGGTCAACAAGCTGAAGTGCCCAAGTCCCACTTGGGAGGGACAAGAAAGCAATCACAATTAGGGAGGGAGGGAGAAACCTGGGAGGGAAAGTGGACATGGGTGGGGTGGGGGAAGTGGAGGGGAGAGAGGAACCAAATCTGGTATTGGGCAAGGAAAAGGACAAAAACCCTTAGGGTCAACAGAAAGAATAGAAACAGGCAACCTTAGGAAATAGGAGGTTAGGGGGACCCTCCAGAATGCACCAGAGACCTGAGAGGTGAGAGACTCTCAGGACTCAAAGGGAGGAACCTCAGATGAAATGCCTGACAGTAGGGAGAGGAAACTTATAGAGCCCACCTCAGGCAGGAAGACAGGGCATTAAGTGAGGGATGGGATTGCCATCCCACAGTCAATTATGGGTCCAACTCTGACCCATAATTGTTCCTGTCTGAAACAACTACAGGAATGGAAATGGAGAGAAACCTGAGGAAAACAAAGTCCAGCAATAGGCCTAAAGTGGAATCCAGCTCAAGGGGAGGTCCCAAGGCCTGACACTGTTACTGAGGCTATGGAGAGCTCACAAAAAGGGACCTATCATGACTGCCCATTGAAAGACCCAACAAGCAACTGAAAGAGTCAGATACAGATATTTGCACCTAACCAATGGACAGAAGCTGCTGGCCCCTGTTGTTTAATGAGGAAATGTTGAAAGAAACTGAGGAGGAGGGCTATTTTGTAGGAGGCCTAGAAGTCTCAATTAATCTGAACTCCAGATATCTCTCAAACATTGGACCACCAACTAGACAACATACACCAGCTGAAATGAGGCCTGCAATACACATACAAGAGATGACTTCTGGGTCTGTGTTCACTCAGAGATGATACACATAACCCTTAAGAGACTGGAAGCCCCATAGAGATTAGAGGTCAAGTGGGGTGGGGAGTGTTGGCATCCACGTGGACAAGGGAGGAGGAGGAGGTGGTTGGGGAGGAGGTGTAGGATGTGGAGCAGTCAGAAGGTGGATGGGGGGTGGGGAATGGAATATAGACTGTAAAAAGTATATTAAAATATATATTCTAAGAAGAATTAAATAAAAAAAAACATAAGAAAACTTAAGTGCTATAAAAGTGCTGAAGACATTTGAGGAATATTAAAGCATGATAAGCCACCTGAGTTTAAAAATGTTACAATTGAAAATGGGGTCCCACCAGGCCTTTTTTTTTTTTTTTTACAATCACCCATGGAAGGAGTTACAGAGACAAAGTTTGGAGCTGAGACAAAAGGATGGACCATCTAGAGACTGCCATATCCAGGGATCCACCCCATAATTAGCCTCCAAACGATGACACCATTGCATACACTAGCAAGCCTTTGCTGAAAGGACCCTGATATAGCTGTCTCTTGTGAGACTAGGCCGGGGCCTAGCAAACACAGAAGTGGATGCTCACAGTCAGCTATTGGATGGATCACAGGGCCCCCAATGGAGGAGTTAGAGAAAGTATCCAAGGAGCTAAAGAGATCTGCAACCCTGTAGGTGCAACAACATTATGAACTAACCAGTACCCCGGAGCTCTTGACTCTAGCTGCATATGTATCAAAAGATGGCCTAGTAGGCCATCACTGGAAAGAGAGGCCCATTGGACACGCAAACTTTATATGCCCCAGTACAGGGGAATGCCAGGGCCAAAAAGTGGTAATGGATGGGTAGGGAAATCTGTGGGAGGGTATGGGGGATAGCATTGGAAATGTAATTGAGGAAAATACATAATAAAAAAAAGAAAATGGGGTCCTAGCCACTGCAGAAGCCCCAGAAGAGCACACATATCAAGGTTATCTCAAAGTCCTGAAAAATAATTTTTATATTAGTAGCCTGAGACAAAAATTACATATCTAATACATAAATAATAAATTTAAAACTTTAAGCTTTGTAAAGATTTTACAGAGTAAAATTTGTAAGTGTAGCTTAGAATCCTGAATCCTGTAGTCAAGAACAAACTGAGGGAAGGATATGTACAGATTATCTTTGTTAAACGTAAGTTAGTGTTAGTTTATTATATTCAGGTAAGTCAATGAGTATTAATATATACTTATCAAAAAAGGTAGCTATTATAATCATCATACATGATATAATCATTGACTCAGTGGTGAGTTTAGAATATTCAAACGCACTCTCTTGATGGTTTATAGAATGAGTATACTGGGAATTTACTTCACTAAATTCAAGATGAACTCAGAAAGTCTGGTGAAGAAAGAAACATTAGAAAAGCAATTTTAGAACTGAAAAATATATTCCTCTGAAGGATAAACCTTATAGGAATATGGAAGATTGACTTATCTTCAGGTAGCATTTATAAATATTGCAGAATACATTGATTTCATTAGACATCTTTTCTAAAATTTTCAGTTTAAGAATGTAGCCCATTCAAGCCAAATAATTTGTAATGAGTAACTGTGGAAAGTATTGATATGGGTATCTATGTGTTTGTATATAAATGAAATAACTTAATAATTAATTACAGTAGAGATTTAAAATTTTATATAGTAATTCTGGTGTTACATATATATATATATATATATATATATATATATATATATATATATATATATATATGTGTGTGTGTGTGTGTGTGTGTGTGTTTATATTATATTACTTTTAGAAAATGTATTGCAAATGCTTTGTTGGTTAAAAAATACTTTGCATGTCTAATCTATGAAAGCATTATTTCTTAATAGTTTAAATAGCAGCAAAACAATGAAGTAAATACAACCCTTTTCTCTAAGCTGTTCATAAAATATTACATTGACATCATTTATGTCCCTAAGGATAATGCCAACAAACTCTGTGTGCATAAGTTATAGTTTGCTCTGATGACAGCTCTGTAATTGCTATAACTAATGCTACCAGAAACCTCATGAGCAGAAATTGGGTGATGACTCAATCATATTTATGTCTATAACTTTCTCTTTACAACACTCTGAAGTTTGGTATGACATGTTGAAATAGGATTTTTAGTGACAGATAAGGCCAACTCGACAAGTAGCAATTGAGAAGCACTGCCTTTGGCATTGAATAATGTTGTCAGGATACCCAGCAATATTCAATGTATGCAAATATAATACCATGCCAGTACTTTCACTGTCAAACATTATTTAACTGAGGGTTGATTAGATAGAACTCACAGAGACAAGAACTCACATTATCCTATAGCATTGGATGAGTATAAATATTTCAGCCAAGTTCAATGTGGGAAAATAGTCATTTAGGTAGAATTTATTAAATAAGAAAAGCCTTTTTGTGTGGAAATGCTTTTAAACTTTTTTTATGTCTTCATCAGTAAAACTTTAGTAAAGCTAAACAATCAATAAGGGACACATTAAAGGTTTAAAACATGACCGAGGATAAAACTTTCCAATGCAAATAAATGCCTCATAGATGGAGGTATATTTTCCATAGTCTTAATTTTTGTTGTAGGTGGAGGTGGTATTGGTAGTGATTTTTCAAGATATGGTCTCTCTGTGTAGCCCTGGCTCTCCTGGCACTAACACTGTAGACCAGGCTGGCCGTGAACTCAAGAGACCCATCGTCATTGGATTCTCTAGTGCTAGGGATAGAAGCATGTGCTACCACTATCTAGGAGAACTTTAATTTTTGATGGAGAAAAAAACATCACAAAATGTTACAGGACACCAACTATCCAGTTTTGGTTTTGTTCTGTTTTGCTTTGTTGTGCTTTTGTTTAATCAGGAATAAAAGTGGAAGTGGGAAGAACATCTTCTAGACAAGGAGACTAGATTGAGCAGCAAGAACAAGCCTTGACTCAGGCAACTGGTCTTACAAAGGCTGAGTGACCAGTAACAGTCACTTTGCTGGAGGAGATAAAGCTTTAGGAAAAGCCCCAGTTGCCTACAAATAATTCTATTAAAGTTAGGTAAACTAGATGGAGTTGACATTAAGGGAAATGATATCTTGCAAGTACAAGGGAAAAATGAGGGACCTCGGGAGACTATGCCCAGGCCTTTGGAGACTGGCTTTGTTGCTGTACTGTTTTATCTCCTATAAAAAAGAAATTGTGAGAAACACAAATATTTAGGAGTCAGACAGATAGGCAGAAAGACACACACATGCACACGCGCGCGCACACGCACACACACACACACAAACACACGAGAAAGAGTGGGAGAGGAGACAGAAATGGAAATGGAGACAGAGAGACACAGAGAAGCATAGAGAGAGTGACAGAGTCAGAGAGAGAATCTTAATGAAGCAGGACCAGCTAGTTTTTGCAGTTTACTCAGTTGCTTTGTGAATATAAATTATTATACAAAAATGTTTGAAACATTTATGATAAAATTAAACACCCTTAAAGTGTAAAAGCTGACATACATGGTTACTAAATGAAATAAAATGAATATATAAACTTAAATAACAGAATTCAACCATGCCATGAGTCTTATTTATAAGAAATTCGCAGTGTAAATTAGTGTCCCATAAACTAATTTACTTTTTACTTTCTCTTTACTTTATTTTGGAGAAGTGCTTTGAAAAAAATATTTCAGAGTAATTTTCTAAAACTGAACAAGTAACTGTTTTATTTGTACCAGTAATTAAAGCTAAATATCTTTTCCAATATCTATAAAAAATGTAATATCAGCATAAAATTATAAGTAATTTGCACCAATAGTTATTGATTACTGAGTCATGCAATATGACTATTACTTATTGTTTTAAATTAAAATAGATTAAACAGCTGACCATAAGATTAACTAACAATTTTAATCATTTCAAAATACATTAACATTGTATTTATTATTTATGCTTTTTACATTTTTCTATGTAGCCATATCTTGTTTAACTATATATGAAATATGAAACCTTTGCAATGATATCAAAAGGGAAGAAAGCATAATCTATATTAAGATATTGTACATCTGGTCATTTTAAGTAGGTACAAGTCCTTTTATAGAATGATTTGAAGTATAACTAGACATACTTGAACTTTAGTTTCATTATCAGGTTTTAAAAATATTAAATTAGTTTTGTGTTCCTCAAGAATAAATCAGTTCACAGATGTTTTTATAGTTTGTAATAATAACTATATTACTATAAGATTAAAGTACATCTTGATAAATGAAAGGAAGGTGCTAACATTTGGCATTTGTGACTGTTAGTGTTCCTTGCCAGTGCCTGGCAAATACAGAAGTGGATGCTCACAGTAATCGATAAGATGGAACACAGGGACCTCAATGGAGAAGCTAGAGAAAGCACTCAAGGAGCTGAAGGGGTCTGCAACCCTATAGGTGGAACAACAATATGAACTAACCAGTACCCCCAGAGATCGCATCTCTAGGTGCATATGTAGCAGAAGATGGCCTATTCGGCCATCACTGGGAAGAGAGGTCCCTTGGTATTACAAACTTTATATACCCCAGTACAGGGCAATGCCAGGTCCAAGAAGCGGGAGTGGGTGGATAGGGGAGTAGGGTGGAGGGAGGGTATGGGAACTTTTGGGATAGCATTTGAAATGTATATAAAGAAAATGTCTAATAACACACACACACACACACACACACACACACACACACACACACACACACACATACATACCTCTAACGAACTCCTGAATGTAGAGAGATCCTAATCTAACCTCACAGAATGGCTTCACATGTAACATATTTGTGATTTGTGTGGACATGGGTATGACAGCAATATGCCAAGGGTTCTGAAATTTTCAGTTCTGCAATGATAAATATATATCTGGGCTTAGAGAGATGTCTTGGTGATTAAGAGCCCTTGGCTGCAGAACTAGGATGAGTTTCCAGTACACACATGACAGCTCAAAGCAGTCTGTAACTCCATTTCCAGAGGTTATGATGTCCTCTTCTGTCATCCATGGGCAAAGCATGTTCCTAGCACTCACACATATGTAAAAATATACACTCATATGCACAAATATAAATAGTTTTATAATGTCTACTGAGTCATTTGCTTTTACTATTTTGCCTACTGGATTTTACCACTATTTTCTTTTTTTTGTTTTGTTTTGTTTTGTTTTTCCTTTTTAAAATTAGGTATTTTCTTCATTTACATTTCCAATGCTATCCCAAATGTCCCCCATGCCTTCCCTCCCCCACACTCTCCTCCCCCCTCCCACTTCTTGGCTCTGGTGTTCCCCTGTACTTAGGCATATAAAGTTTACAAGACCAATGAGCCTTTCTTTCCATTGATGGCCGACTAAGCCATGTTCTGATATATATGCAGCTAGAAGCACAAGGTCCAGGTGGGTACTGGTTAGTTCATATTGTTGTTCTACCTATAGGGTTGCAGATCCCTTTAGCTCCTTGAGTACTTTATTTAGCTCCTCCATTGGGGGCCCTGTGTTCCATCCAATAGCTGACTGTGAGCATCCAATTCTGTGTTTGCTAGGCCCAAGAATAGCCTCACAAGAGACAACTATATCAGGGTCCTTTCAGCAAAATCTTGCTAGTGTGTGCAATGGTGTCAGAGTTTGGAGGCTGATTATGGGATGGATTCCCAGGTATGGCAGTCTCTAGATGGTCCATCCTTTTGCCTCAGCTCCAAACTTTGTCTCTGTAACTCCTTCCATGGGTGTTTTGTTCCCAGTTCTAAGAAGGGGCAAAGTGTCTACACTTTGGTCTTCATTCTTCTTGAGTTTCATGTGTTTTACAAATTGTATCTTATATCTTGGGTATTTTCTAAAATATACATTGCCAATTTTTATCAAATATATAAGAATAATGTTTGTTAAAAATTCTGAATACAAAGGTGATTTGTACTAACCATTCTTTATTTGTTCATAAAAATTAGCTCTCTGTATATCTTTTACAGCTGCATTAGAAGAGAATGGCTTTCTTTTGCAGTTGACTCTATAGCTAACTTTTTCTTGAACAGCTGAGCACAGCCTTTAGTCCTGCTGCCCTGTGGATGCTCTACCCTAGAAGATGTATTTATTTGAAGTCTGCAAATAAATGAAGATCTCAAGACAGTGACTTTTCTCAGTTCAAAGGATTATGGAGGTAGGTGTCCCTGTTTCTGAGAATTCTCTGTAAATAATGGTCCTTAGCCTTGCCATTTCCTTTACTTTTATCTGTCTTTTCTTCTATATCCACTTACTATTTTAGGTGGAGAGATTGTATGTCAAACGAAGTACTTCTTATTTTGAAATCTTTTTTGCTCTGCTGAAAGCTTTGCTCAGCATGTCTTTTCATTTCTTTGGTCATCATAACCGTAAAAGAATCCTTGTCTTATTTAGGGTTTCTAATGCTGTGAGGAGAAACCATGACCATGGTAACTCTTATAAAGAAAAACACTTGAGGGTGGCTTAGGCTTCTTAGGTTTAGTCCATTATTTTCATGGCAGGAGTCAGGCTACACACAGGAAGATATGGTGCTAGAGACATAGATAAGAGTTCTGTGTCAGGATAGGCAGGCAGTAGGAAAAGAGAGTGACACTGGGCCTAGCTTGAGGACCTGAAACATTAAAACACACCCACAGTAACAAATTTCCTTCAACAAGTCTACACCTCCATTAGTCAGTCCCCATATCCTAGCAGTGTCACTCTCTAAATGGCACTGGAAGCATTTTTTAAAACCACCATAGTCAATAACATATCATCTCTTTTAGTTAGTTAAGTCAGTAAGGCATCAATCCTCTTAAAGAAAAAAAAATTAGGTCTTAACTCCTCTGACATCCATAAAGTGCTGGGTAGTTAGAACTCACTAACAGAACAAAAGATCTTGTTGTAGCATAGTTTTTATTTTTATTTTTATTTTTTAATTAATTTATTTTTCAATTCCATATTTTCTTCCCCCCATGCACCCTTTGACTGTTCCACATCCCATACCTCTACCCAACTCCCCTTTCTCCACAAGGTTGCTCCCACCCCCCACAACACCTGACTGCTAAATTCCATGGGGCTTTCAGTCTTGAAGGTTAGGTACATCATCTCTGAATAAACACAACCCGGAAGTCATCTAATGTATGTGTGTTGGAAGCCTCATATCAGCTCATGTATGCTACCTGTTTGGTGATATACTGCTTGAGAAATATTGGGGTCCAGATTAATTGAGACTGCTGGTCCTCCTACAGAATCACCCTTCTCCTTAGCTTCTTTCAGCCTTCCCTAATTTCATTTAATTCAATTTAACAACAGAGGTAGGCTGCTTCTGTCCATTGGTGGGGTGCAAATATCTGCATCTGACACTTTCAGCTTCTTGTTGGGTCTTTCAGAGGGCAGTCATGATTGGTCCCTTTTGTGTGGGTACTCCATAGCTTTAATAATAGTATCAGGCCTTGGGACCTCCTCTTGAGCTGGATCTCACTTTGGGCCTGTCCCTGGACCTTCTTTTCCTCGGGCTCTTCTCCATATCCATCCCTGTGATTCTTTCAGACAGCAACAATTGTGGGTTAGAGTTTTGACTGTGGGATGTCAACCCCAACCCTCACTTGAGGTCCTTTCTTCCAGCTGGAGGTGGGCTCTATAAGTTCCCCTCCCTACTGTCAGGCATTTCATCTAAGGTCCCTCATTGAATCCTGAGAATTTCTCACATAGCAGATATCTAGTGCATTCTGGAAGCCCCCCCCCCAACTTGCTTGTTTCCATTCTTTCTGTTGGCCTCAGGTTTCAGTCCTTTCCCTCACCCAATACCAGATCAGGTTCCCCTCTTACCCCACTTCCCCCACCCCACCCATGTCCATTTTCCCTCCCAGGTCCCTCCCTCCCTCCCCAATTTTGATTGCTTTCTTCTCTTTCCCAAGTGGGACTGAGCTATCTTCAATTGGGCACTTCAGCTTGTTGACTTTTTTGAGTTCTGTGGACTGTATCTTGCCTTTTCTGTCTTTTTTTTTTTCTAATATCCACTTATTAGTGAATATGTACCATGCTTGTCCTTTTGAGTCTGAGTTACCTCACTCAGGATGGTATTTTCTAGTTCTATCCATTTGCATGCAAAACTCAGGATGTCCCTGTTCTTAATAGATGAGTAGTATTGCATTGTGCAAATGAACCATATTTTCTGTAACCATTCTTTTGTCATGGGACATCTAGGTTGTTTCTAGCTTCTGGCTATCACAAATAACGCTGTTATGAACATAGTAGGACACATGCACCTGTGGCATGGTGGGACATTTTTCAGCAAAGTGGCCAGATATAAAATTAGCTCAAATAAATCAGTATCCTTCCTTTACACAAATGATAAACAGGGTGAGAAAGAAATTAGTGAAACAATTACCTTCACAATAGCCACAAATAATACAGAATACTTGGGGTAACTCTAACCAAACAAGTGAAAGACATTTATGACAATAACTTCAAGTCACTCAAGAAAAATCAAAGATCTCATAATATGGAGATATCTTCCATGCTCATAGATTGGCAGAATTAATATAGTAAAAATGGCTATTCTACCAAAGGCAATCAACAGATTCAATGCAATCCTTATCAAAATCCCAACAGAATTCTTCAAAGACATGGAAAGAAGAATTCTTAAATTCATCTGGAAAGTCAAAAAATACTGAAAACAATTATTACCAATAAAAGAACATATGGGGGAATGACTATCCCTGAACTTAAGATTTATTAAAGAGGAGTGTGATTAAAAAAAAAAATGTATGGTATTGGTACTGATACAGACACACTAATCAATGGAATAGAATTGAAGACCTAGAGATAAAACCACAAATTTATGGACACTTGATCTTTGACAAAGAAGTCAAAAATATACAATGGAAAAACAAAAGCATCTACAATATATGTTGCTGGTCTAAGTGGCTGTCTGTATGTAGAAAAATGAAAATATTTGTCTCCTTGCACAAAGCTCAAGTCCAAGTGGAACAAGACCTCAACATCAAAGCTGATACACTGAATCTAATAGAAAGAGCCTTGAACTAATTGACACAGAGAGAAATTTGCTAAACAGAACTCCAGTGGTTCATACTCTAAGATCAAGAATTGTTAACTGGGACCTCATGAAACTGGAAAGCTTCTGTAAGGCAAAGGACATATTCAGTAAAACAAATCAGCAACAGGGAAAAAAAAAGCTTCACTGATCCCACATCTGATAGAGGGCTAATATCCAAAATATATAATGATCTCAAGTAGTTAATCACCAAAAAAAAATCAAACAACCCAATTAAAAAAAAAAAAAGGGTAGAGGACTAAATTAAGAAGTAGCAACTGATGAATAATGAATGGCTAAGAAGCACCTAAAAAAATGTTTAAAGTCCTTAGTGATCAGAGAAAGACAAGTCAAAACACCCTGAGAGTCCACCTTACACCAATCAGAGTGCCTAAGATCAAAACCTTAGGTGACAACACATGTTGGAGAGGTTGTAGAGAAAGAGAAACACTCCTCCATTGCTGGTGGGATTGCAAACTGGTAAAACCACTCTAGTAATCAATCTAGAGTTTCCTCAGAAAATTGGAAATAGATTTACCTGAAGACCAAGTTGTACCACTCTTGGGAATATACCTAAAAGGTGCAGCATTTTACTTCATGAAAAATGTATATCTTAAAAAATCAGCTGAGCCACGCAGTGGTGGTGCATGCCTTTAATCCTAGCACTTGGGAGGCAGAAGCAGGCAGATTTCTGAGTTTGAGGCTAGCCTGGTCTACAGAGTGAGTACCAGGACAGCCGGGGCTAAACAGAAACCCTGTCTTAAAAAACTAAAAACGAACAAACAAACAAATCAACTGAATTAGTATAGTCATATAGTGTTCAATATTTCATACATACTGACTTTTCTTTGTAACAGTGGGAAGAAATGAAACATATTAACATATTTACTGTTATTTATCAGATTTTTCAGCATATACACTAGGGCTGGAGTGACATGTGTTTGTCATAGTATTCAAGCTGAATGATTGCATAATTTAAGAAAAATAAAGATGTGGCTCATCTAAATTAGTAAGAGATATTTAGTGTTTATTTTTACTTAAAAGAAATAGTGTAACTTTTAAAAACATACTGACAAAGGTTTATATTTCAAGAAATATGTACTTTTTAATTTTTAATTTTTTTATTACGTATTTTCCTCAATTACATTTCCAATGCTATCCCAAAAGTCCCCCATACCCCCCCCCCTTCCCTACCCACCCATTCCCATTTTTTTGGCCCTGGCGTTCCCCTGTACTGGGGCATATAAAGTTTGTGTGTCCAATGGGCCTCTCTTTCCAGTGATGGCCGACTAGGCCATCTTTTGATACATATGCAGCTAGAGTCAAGAGCTCCGGGGTACTGGTTAGTTCATATTGTTTTTCCACCTATAGGGCTGCAGATCCCTTAAGCTCCTTGGGTACTTTCTCTAGCTCCTCCATTGGGAGCCCTGTGATCCATCCACTAGGTGACTGTGAGCATTCACTTCTGTGTTTGCTAGGCCCCGGCATAGTCTCACAAGAGACAGCTATATGGGTCCTTAATTAAATATTTACTGTATTATGAAAATCTAATTGTTTTAGAAATTGAGCAAAAGTGATTTTAAATTTAAATCTGAAAATTTTCATCTTATGAGATACACATTTTTATATAAGTTAGGC
Organism: Mus caroli; assembly: GCF_978045245.1. Lineage (NCBI taxonomy): Eukaryota > Metazoa > Chordata > Mammalia > Rodentia > Muridae > Mus > Mus caroli. Next base: position 127,245,190 of record NW_028227261.1, on the reverse strand, counting down.
TTAGAAAAGTGAGATAAAAGTAATTTTAAAAATTCTGTTAATCCAATTTCTTATGATTTTTAGTAGTAATGTTATTCATCATTTGATTCATATAATTAAGTTGTCGTACAAATATACTCCACAATTAATGAATTTCTTCTATTTAATTGAAATTTTCTTGATTTTTTGGTATTACAATATAATTTTTTATTCCTATCTTAAATGTCTTCCATATATACCTTCTTGTTCTGTTTCAATTTAATTTCATTTTCTCTAATTGCAAAAGCAATTAAAAGGTGTATGTGTGTGTTTAGTGTGTATGTTTGTGTGTATAAGAGAGAGAGAAAGAGAGAGAGAGAGAAAGAGAGAGAGAGAGAGAGAGAGAGAGAGAAAGAGAGAAAGAGAGCAAGGGGGTTACATCCCTGACAGAGGAAAATTTAAATTATGGCATAACATCAATTTTCCTAAAATAGATGATCTCTCAAAATTTCATCTAAATTTTTTTCTTAAATCCATTCAAGTTATCCCTATAAAATAAACAAATGTGAAATTGTTATTGAACTGAACAAGAATTCTACATTAAGTGTAATATTTCTCCATTACATAGCCTTTTATATTACTAAATATAATTTGAATCTACAGCCTATCTCAGTGTAGATTATACTATAGAATACTATAGAATACTATAAATACTATAGAATGCAAATTATACTTTGTGAAAAATACATTTGAGTGAGAGTTGTGAAAGTTTTTAAACAAAATCATTTCAAACTCTATTGGTTCATTAATTACAATGAAGGAACTCAAAACAGTTGGAAGTTACACACCTTTTAAGTATAAGTTCTTAAGCAAAAAAAAAATCGTTTCATTTTAACTTGCTTCAATGTCAGGCTTTAGTTGAGACAGAAATTGAAGCAGCATATTAGACACCAGTCAAGTATTTGCTAGTCAATAATCAAATTTACATACTGATGAGAGATGTAGGAATAAGAAAAGGGTTTATTTACTTATTTACTTACCTTTTGTTTTGTTTTGTCTTGTTTTGATTTGGTTTGGTTTTTTGAGACAGGGTTTCTCTGTGTAGCCCTGGCTGTCCTGGAACTCACTCTGTAGACCAGGCTGGCCTTGAACTCAGAAATCTGCCTGCCTGTGCCTCTGCCTCCCAAGTTCTGGGATTAAAGGCATGCACTACCACTGCCCGGCATTTACTTACTTTCAAGCTTACAGAATATACCTATTTGTTCTTAAGGATTTCAGTACTATTAAACTAAATCTTTAGTTTCAGATCGATATTCACATTGTACCCTCACTTTACAGTGTAATAAATTTAAATACATACTATGTGACCTGAGGTAGTTTGCTCTCTACTTACTACCCTATTTAATGTTAATGATAATGCTTGCTAAGATTTTGTGTATCAAGTACCAGCTACATTCGTTATATATTTGAATAACTCTAAAACCCAGCACAGTCAAGACACTGAGTCTCTGAGAATCAAAATTTATAGAGTATTGTGAGGTTGTATTTTATTAACATTTGCTACAATTATGAATTACAATCAGCTTCAATAACATTGAGTGAAATGGTCTTTAAAATTATTTTTCCTTACATTGCATTTTCTCTTGAAGTTACCGTTAGAATGGCGTTTCTCATTCATTTGCTACAGGTTTCAATGTCTTTAGATATTTCTTGTCAAACATACATCCAATAACTAGCATTATTCTGATGGTCTTTGTGTATACTTCAGTTTTTTAATCATATTGTTAATGTTACATTAAACTGAATATCATCCTTTAAATATTGCAAGTTCTATAGGCAAAAACCACCTTAAAATCAATGAGGTAGAATCGTGACTGTCATTCAGGGACTCTGGAATATTTCTATTATTTGGTGGTCACTTAATTGGGTCTCTGTTTTTCACAGGAGAGCTGTAAAACAGATTGTCCCCAAGGCTTGTCAGGGCTGACAAGAATTCTGGCAGTCAGCAAGGGCAGATGGTGTAGACCAGTCACTGGCAGAGGCAGATCCCATGACAGTTGGATTCAAGGAAGTAGAAATGGACCAGACATAAGTCAAGCACTGAATGGCTAGATAAACATATCAAAGTTAACACACACAAGAGGGGAACAAAGGCTAATTCTATCTGAGCTGCTTTGTTCAATCTCATATTAATTTAACTCAAAACAAGACCAACTTACTGCATACAATCTTTGGAGAAAGGAGGATTTCATGTTTGTGTGAAGTCAAATTCAGTTCTTGAGAGAAGCCAAGTTTATCTGTACAAAGAAAAATATCCACTTTTTTTCTTGCTCAATTAATATATCTCTGGCCAAGAGCAGATTAGAGATAGCAATAATATTTGACGTCATGGGATTGAGTGCATATGAAAAAATGTCAACTGAAACTCTCCAAACAATTCTTTTTTTTTTAATCCAGTTGGCCTATAAATAAAAGTCAAAGACTTTATCTATTGCTTAACAATGGAATAATGACCTACTTAAAACTATAAGGAGTACAGTTGGGCTTATTATGATGTATTCAATAAAGAAACAGCATACCTTAATAAAGTATTTGCAAAAGGTAAAGAAAAATGACATATCATCATAAGACTGAGACCTGTGAAGTAAACAAAACATTCTCAGAGAAAGTTCCCAAGAGGTGAGTTTGCTCTTTAGACATAAGCAGAATTGAGAGGCAATTCATAGCTTAATTGGTTGGCCTTGGAAAATAGCAAATTCTAAATTATAAATGATGACGTTTTCTACTAGCTGATATAGGCAGGAGAAATCTGCCAAGGTTCTGCAATCTTCTCTGAGGGACTGGTCAATTTTATTACAGTAAGAAAACTTTTAAAAGGAAAATATAATCTTTATTTGTTGTCTTGCTTTTTTCCCATTATGATAATACTATCCAGAAATTCCTGCTATAAGAGAGTACAGAAATATAATCTAAAGCAGAATTTAAACCACTTTATTCTGAAATATTGCTTAAAATATTGCATGTATAGAACAATTAACAATCACATTAAGCTATTTACTAAGAGGGCAAATAATACTATCTACTAAACAAACATACAACTGAGAACACTAAAATTCTTTCTGAATAGTTTTGTTAGAAAAGAAAATGAAAAAGATTATACTTTCCAGATATACCTTTGTTACAATGCAGTTATCTTAGAGATGAAATGTTTTTTTGCTATATTATCTTTATAAAAAAAAATACATCTTAGTTTGCATGATCATACTAAAAAACCTGTATGATGATGAATACAGTTACACTCATATAAATATAAATACCAAAGCTTTTTATCATTAGTGAATGTTATTTATAATTTCCTATAAAATGGCAACATTCAAATACTCTCTAAAATGATTTTCAATTTATCACACCCCAAACAGTAAAATTTTATTTTATAATGTTATCAATAAGTCACAAATTGTAATTGACCAGAACTTTAAACTCATTGTTTCTCTTAACTTTGGTCATTTTAAAACAAGAACAAATTTATTATATGACAGATTTTGGTAAATTTGGAATAGAACTAGCCAGATGTAAATAAATTGGATAAATAACACAAATTTCCAGGTAAAAATCTAATGTCCCCTCCATTTCTCACATCTGCATTTGCTATTGACTTCCTCATTTTAGATGAGACATTTTAGAAATAAAATATGTTTACAAAATGTAAGCAAACAAAAAGCATAGTTCTGACTGACAACTCAATTTTTCCCTTGCCTTTCATTTGATACGTGCTTACCTGAAGCATCAGAACCTGTCATCACTGAAATAGTCACATGTGCCAGCATCCCACTGCTAGCGTTCAATTTGCAAGCAGTATGTGAAAGTTTGTCAGATTGGTGTGTTTTCAGCATGATACTCTGTCACTGTCTTGCAGGTTACAAAGCCACCACATCTTTTGCTGCAGTTTTCCCAGCAGAAAACAGGTGTGTATTGATTACATCGTCAGCAGGGAAACAAGAGTTTTCAGTTCTACTTACCATGTTATTATAACCTAAAGAAGCAGCTAAAATACTGCAACAAGCTGGTCTGTAGTGATCCGGAGGTAAAGTTTCCAGGTGTTTGGGAAGTTCCTGATGTGAACTGGCAGGGTGATTTGGTTTATTTCGTGTAATGATAGCATTTGCTTATTGCTTCTTTTAGGGCACCCTACAGGGATTTCTTACAAATATAACCCCATATGAATGACAGCTAAATGAGAGTCAGTTAGATGGGTAGGGACTGCCTGATTGAATCCTATCTCTCTTTACATCATTGTTTTTATTTTCATTTCCTCACTCAGATCTTCACTTGTAATATTCAAGATACATTAAGGGTATTTTTAACATGTATACTGAAGGTGCATATTAAAAATAAGAGGATACATCTAGAGAGATGGCTCAGTGCTTAAGATTACTGTCTGTTCTTCCAGAGTCAGATTTTTCAGTACCCTTCCCTGGCAGCAAAGAACTATTTGTACTCTGGGGAATCTGCCTCCAGCTTGAGCACCCTCATCATTTAACACACAAAACTGCTATACACACACACACACACACACACACACACACACACACACACACACATATGAAAAAGGATATGGAAATAAAATAAAAATAAATATATTTTAAAAGATAAAGGTGTTATCTAGGCTAAATAAAATAGCATCTCAAGTTATTTTTTTTCTCTTTTCATCCCAGTTAATATATTTTAATTATTATGAACTGAAATATACCTGACTGAAATATACAACACTCTTTGAAGTGTTAGAGGTATTTTAGATCACACATTCGTCCAGTATTCACATAATAAAATTTTTGAAAAGAAAAAATTTGGAGACAAATTTAATAATATTTCACATTATTCAGTATTTTTCTCTCCTTATTCCAGTTAACATATTTTAATAATAATCACCTAAAATACACTTTATTGAGGTGTAAGCAGGATTTATGTCATATATTCCTCATGTTAACATGCTTTATATGTCAGGACTTACAGTAAATACTCAAAAGGAGATTTCTTTGTAAAAAAATCATTTCTTATTATAAAGTGTGTATATGATGCTTGTGTGCATTTATGGGTGGTAACATGTGTCTTGAGGTCAGAGAGCAGTTGTATGGAGTCTGTTCTATCTTTCCAACCTTACAAAGGTTCTAGTAAAGGAACTCAAGATGTCAGACTTGAACAGCAAGTGGTTTACCTACAGTGTGATCTCAATGAATATAAAATAAACTTTCAACAAATATTTTAATTACCATTTAGTACATTAAAACTATCACATGATGGAATGTGGAGGCCTGCATGTTGGTGTGCACACAGGCATAGTTGTGCATGTGCACATGCAATCCCATGGCTGCAGAAGCTACAAGAGGATTGAGTTGGCTGGAGCTTAGTTACAAGCAGTGGCAGGTCAAAATGGATGATGGGAAATGAATGCTTGTCCTCTGAGGAAGCTGCAAGTGATTTTATTTATTTATTTATTTATTTATTTATTAGATATTTTCTTTATTTACATTTCAAATGTTATCCCCTCTCCTGGTTTCCCTCCAGAATTCCCCTATCCCATCCCCCTTCCCACTGCTTCTATGAGGGTGTTCCCCCACCTACCACCCACTCCTGCCTTTCTGCCCTGGCATTTCCCTACACTGGGGCATCAAGCCTTCATAGAACCAAGGGCCTCTCTGTAAACCATTTTCAATCCCTGGTAATATTTCAACCAATTAATAAAACAAAACAAAACAAAAAACAGTAACTAAGTGTTCTCAATGTGCAGTGACATACTGAGACATGGCCTGTCTATGATCTGTAAAAATATTATGATCATTTATTTTTTTAATAAAAGAGACAGGATTTTTCCACATCGCTCATGCTGGAGGGCAGAGGCTATTCATCACCAGAAGAGTTTTTACTTGCTTCATTTCTGACCTGGTCCTGTTAATCACTTGTTAGGCCACCTGGCAGTCTCCCACTCCTGGGCGGTCTCTGCATTGATACCAAAGTTAGTGAAGATAACAGATCAGCATAACACATTACAGCCCACAAATTTTGATCTTGTGACTATTCTCTTTCAGTCTTCCCAGTAGCTGAGACTAAAGGCATGCACTACTATTTATAAAACAGTCATCTAACTGAAAAGAAAAAAAATCTTGCAATAGATTCTTAATTATTAATTAATTTAACGCTTAATTAGTACTTAAATACTAACATGTTAAATTCTTATTTTACTCAGATTATCTTAAAATTTTAAGAATAATTTTGAATAGTTTTACACTACTAATAATGTTTCCCTATAACCCTTTCACACATGTAGAACATATATTTTGAACTAGTCACCCTCACTTACCCTGGTTGGTCACCCTCTCCCTCCTGCTGATCACTTTTCTCAATTTTATACTTTCTATTTACTTACACACACACACACACACACACACACACACACACACACACACACACACACAAACACAAACACAAACACAGAGAGAGAGAGAGAGAGAGAGAGAGAGAGAGAGATTGCTGATTCAAGGATTTTCATTACAATTTATTCTAATTTACTATCTATTGCTATGGAAAGGCAATAAATTGAGAAGGAAAGAGTTTAGTCCATCATTACATTTTATACTCCATCAGATAGAGAAATCAAGGCAGGAATTCAAAGCAGGAGCCAGGATACAAGAACAGAAACAGACACCCAGATACCACAAAGAACCTCTGTTTACTGGGTTTGTCCCTGTGGCATCTCAACATGTTCTCTTATACCACCCAGAAGCACTGCACTAGAGGTTTACAGCCCACTTGTATGCCCTACATACTTGTTCAGAAGGAATCTAATGAAGACAATTTTTCAGTTGACTTACAGTCATATAATATTCTTCAGCACTTAGTTGTCATCACCTGGGCAGATGCCATTTTGAATATTTATGTGCACTCTGTAGCAGGATTTTACCTGTCCAATCTATTTCAATATTAGTGAAACAGGAAGCCTGTGGTTGTACAAGGAAAGGGAAGGCAGAGCTAAGAGTTGGGGAGGCAGAGAGGACAGAAGAGAAGAGGAGAAGCCGAGGTGTAGGGGAATGGACAGGAAGAAGATTCTGATCCTGCAAGATTTTAAATAGTCACAGGTAGTTGTGACTGTCATATAGGAATAGAATAATTGGGGTAGCTTGTCTGATCCAGGTGGGCAGCTTGTATCATTATCAATTGGCTCTGAAATTATTATGTGGGAATATTGTGAATTGAGAATGTATTGATACATAAAACTGACTTGTTAGTTATAAGCTTCTAGAGTTTTATTATACTGGATTACTGGAAGGTTGGACCACCGACCACAGTGGGTCTATGTTTGAGAAGGAACTAGTGGTTGCAGAGACAAGTGAACCAGAGCTGGGCATACAGTGACAGGTCACTGCGTGGGGGCTAGGTAGAGAAAACCTGCAGGACTGAATCCGGGTAAAGAGTGGCTGGCAGTACTGTGGGAAGCCTGCCATTCCTTTTTAATATTTCCTGCAACACACTCTCCTGCTATATGACTTTCATAGATAGTTTGATACTAATATCTTTCACATCCAAATTATATGTTTTCAATATTTTTAAGTTTTTTTTTTTTAAAAATATACCCGTGTGTGTGTGTGTGTGTGTGTGTGTCTGTGTGTCTGTGTGTAATCACCATATTGTGTTGAAGCTACTGTTTATTTCATCTTATAATGATCTAGGGCTTAATAATATTTCTTTTACATAGTGAGTGATAGATAAAAGAAAAAATAGAATTATAAACTATAGTTTTTCTCTATGAATTTTTCAAATTTCCTTTATGGCAACATTGCCATTTGTTGCAGAGGCATAGAACTAATATTTTTTCTCATTCATGACTTCCCTGCAGAAGTCTTTGTCTTCTCTTTTGAAGGATGGTGTTGTAAGATATGAAATTTTAATTTGAGGAACTTCACTGTTTGAAGCTGCTGCACTGTGGCAGGGCAAATTATATTTATTGTAAAACGCAGTGAAATTTTGGTTTCTGCTCTTCTATATAGAAGAGGTTTTATTTGTCCTATTGAATTGTTTTAGGTTTTTCAACAACTAGTTATCCAATACCAAATGTTCAGCCTGAAAACACATAAAAGCAATATTATACTGACTGAATGGGGTTTATTCATGTATTTAGTTACACACACACACACACAATGCAATATATATATATATATATTATATATATACATATGTGTATATATATACATATATATATATGTATATGTATATATTTCATGAACTTTTTCATTTGTCATTCAATGTTAATAGTTTTTCTCTCTAGTGTTGTGTGCTGGTGTGGGTAGTGTTGAATCATAGATTCAAAGGAGTTCACATTTCTGACAGTGCTCAACTCTAGACTGCATTTTTTATCAACCTGTCAGTTCTGCCTCAAGGAAGAAACATCGAAATGAGGGAAGAAAGAATGCAAGAGCCTGAAAATATAAATGTGCTTTCACCTGCAAATAGCATGATTGCATAATCAACTCATAGCAGCCGTGTTGGCCAAACAAGACCTGCACAAGATCAAGCCAGTTAAAAATCGCTCATAGATGAGAGAGAGGAGAGGGAGAGGGGGAGGACAGGGGGAGGGGGAGTGGGGAGACACAGAGACATGGAGACACAGAGAAGGAGATACAGAGAAGGAGACACGGAGATGGAGACGGAGACAGAGACTAGAGATGGCCAGCGCTTGAAAGGTGGTATAGAGTTAAAGGCTTCTAGGTAAAGTATGGCAAATTTACATTTTGAGTGACGACTGATAAGTTGCCCATTTCCCAGTGGACGACCCGACGATATCTGTGTACATATTACCATCACTAATTAGATTCCAAGAGTTCAACAGCAGCAACAACAACAACAACATAAAACAAATACAGAAACACTAAAATAATACGAATTTAAACTTGACAAGAGGAAATGAAATAGGCAAGCCCACTCTCTGGTTGCAGTCTCCCCAAACTCACTCCTACATCAGAGGAGACCAACACTCAGCAGGGGTACGCCTCAGTCTACCCTCCGGTAAGAAATAAGGCCTCTTAATGGAGACATCTCCAGGACTGGAATGAATGCTGATTTTTTTTTTCCTTCTGGTAGAATAAGAGATACTTATTCCTCAGAGCTTCACGTTGAGGAAGAGAGGCTGTTAGAGCCAACACTCACAGATGAGCTCACTTCTGTCCAGTAGCTTCACCAATACACTTTCCTGTTTCTCTGAGTCTGATGAAACAGAGAGTCAACTGTAAGAAGTCACATGAAGTGGATTTATTACTGACGTAGAAGCAGCAAGGGTAACTATAATGCCAAGTTTGGCTGTAAGCTGGTCTGCCAAGGCTTGGAAAGCTGCCCAGGGCAGATGGTGCTTGGGATGCATGGACTCCATCGCACCAGACAGGAGGGCCCTCAAAAGGCAGATCCTTCCAGCTCTGTAGCTGAGGATCGTCAGACGAAGTGAGGTGAAGAATTAAAGGGGATAGGCTGAAACTGAAATTGGACTGTTGTAATCACTTCCCCGCTGATTTGAACGCATTACATTCTCAGCATTTTAGGACAGAAATATGGATCAGTTGAAGGCTCTGGAGAGTCTGGTATGAAGTGCTTGTAAGACTGTTTTAGGGGATTTTCCATTTCCTGCTGTTTCACTTTCCCACTATGCCAGTCTTTAAAATATCTATTTTCCGTCTCTCTCCAGGCATTGTTATGAGGGTACCTTCCAGAGCTGATGTTGATGGTTTGCCTATTGCATTGAAGAAGAGTCCAAGAAGCATTATGTATTTTCTCTCTGCCTATACACTATCTATAAGGGAACAGCAGTGAGCTGCCTTGTCACAGAAGTTGGGAAACTTACCACATTGCCCACACCTCCCAGTCCTCCTGGCACTGGAACTGTTTCCCCTATTAGGAGTTATGACAGGTTTTTTAATTAGGTATGAATGTGCTCATTCGTTTTCTTTTACAATGCTTTTTTAGGGGCTCACTTAATAAATGCTCTTAATCCTATTTATACAATATTCTTAACACATTTTATAAAAATCAAACATTTTGATTTTTAGCTTTAATTTGTTCACTTTCAGTTTAATTTTGTTTCAATGCAAGAACACTTGTGAAATCTCAGCCTGTGGATATTTTCTTCTTATTTTTTCCTATAATTTCTTTCTTTCTTTGTGAAATTTTAATCCAATTCATGTGCAGTTCACCTTCATATTAAGTGAAATGCTAGCTTTTTGAGGGGTTGAGATTCTTCTTCCTTACTCAGTTTGATCCTTTTTGTAAATCCTTCCTTTTTCTGTTACTCATTCTTTGTGTGCTCACAAAAATATTGTGTTTTTGGAATTCACATATGGCAATATTCAGACATCATTTTCTCACATATTTTTGACCTTCCTTGAAGAATTTAAATGCAGGTATACTAAAATATCCAAAATTATTCCACTGTGAACTGATCTTATTTTTATTCAGATTATCTTTGTATACTAAAGAGATTGTAGATGTATGAATATTTTCTCCTAGTGTCTATTTTTTTCTAATATAATATGTTTGCTCGATCCCATACATTCTAATCCCACAGTATTTTTTTTTCTTTTTGAGATCTTATAAAATATACTTTTAATGCTTAAACTTTATTGTTTGTACTTTAACATTTGCCACAGTTTAGATTAGTTTTTTCTGATATATATTTTCCTGGCACACACTTGGAAATTTTCCATGATATAATTTGTACTAAAATCCAGACTTTCTGATTTTATGCATCAGCTGGTAATACCTGAATTGTGTATTTTTTTCAGGGCTGTTCTCCCATTATAAAAATAACAACGTGGAGTCCCTTTTCCTATTCCCACTAGGCCCTTCAGGCTCATTGGTATTAAACCTTGACTTCATCTGCAATTAAATACTCCATGAACTAAGTTATGGACCTTCTGTGTAGTAAACACATGATCCTCTTAGCTTTAGGGAATTCTAGTACTTATAGTAATATATTATGTACATATGAAGCTGCATTATTTCCAATTTTAGAGGTTGTTATACTTTAGCTTTAAATAATTTCTATTTCAATAGGGTCCCCACAAAAAGTCTGATTTTTTTTTTTTGTCTTCCTTGAGGCACAATCTTCTGCTCTGTCTTTTTGTTTCTTGGATTTGAAACTGTGGAGTTGAGTTGCATATTAATTCTAGTAATCTTTATTTATTCTTCTAATATATCTTCTCTTACTTTGTATGTCCATGACTCTAGTGAAAAATATAATTCAATAAAATTATTCTTAATCATTTTTAGATAATGATTCAGATTATATCCATAAGGGTGATGGCTTTCACAATTTTTCCTCTCTGATTTTCAGGTTTAGGAATACTGATGCACCTGTCCACCTACAAACTCGTGAATCCATCCCTCAGATACATTCCTTTTTGTCCCTAGGAAGCAAAGGAGTTCTTCAAATTCATTTGTATTTGCTTTTGTTTTAACTTGATAATTTAGTAGTCATGTTTATTTTAGCGTTTCCATATTACAGTTTCAGCAGCTGAATCACGAGTGTCATATATTTAAAATACTTATGAATCAGTGTTTCAGTTACAACTGACATGAAATGTTACACAAATACTTCAATATATCATAAACCATTTGATTATAAACTATAACTGTCCAACAGGACTCCAACAATATAATAACATTCATTTTGATGACTAATACTCACTTGGCTGCAGCATTATATAAAATGTGTGCATTACAGCTGAGTAAATAAGTGTTAAATTTGATTTAATTTTGGTTAAATTAAATATTCACAATGGCTGACTGTTTTGTATTAAACAGCTTAATTCTAGAATTTATCAAATCTAATTTTACAAATTTAGGTAATAAAAAATTCATTGAAACACATTACTCCATCCTCTTTGGTATGCAATAAGTTGCTCTTGTAACTTGCAGGCAAAGATATCATATAGCTGACACAAATAGGACATTTTGCATCCCAAACTCTAGTTTGATATCACCAGATTTGGCAAAAACAAAACAAAACAAAAAAATTAGCAAAAATATTATTTTAATTAATAGAAATGAATTGCCACATCAGTATGAACAGTCTCCTACTTTAGATAACATATAGCCTCCTGAAATATGGCTCCAGGCAATTACAGTGTTGGTGCTTATTTTCCATATAATGAACTATGTACAAACTTCAGAATGCAGCTTGACATAAAAGGAAAGATCTATTTTATGCTCTGCACTCAATTTTGACATATTTGTTAATAATATAATGGTCAGTAGACATCAAATGAAGATTAAGTGTGGACATTTCAGCATATTGTGGACCTATCTCTAGTGATAATTATCATGGTGTTATTTTTTCTTTTTGCATTCATTAAGGAGAAAGCTATATGCCATGCAGTTTCTGAGACCGAAAGAAACTGAATATATTTCAGCAATTCTTGTTAAATGTTTCTTTAAATGAGTCTCAGAATTCTGACCTTACAAGTAAGTATAAATATTGATCATGCTCAACGTTTGTTTTTAATTTGTATATAACTTGTATTCCACATAAAATAATTTACACTTAATTTAATTATGAAGTCTCGTATGTGCATGTCAATGCATACCAAAAATAGGTGACCAAAATACATGTAGCTAGCATCCCTTATTAATCATTTATGGGCAGAAAGGGTAGAGTGTGTGAAGGATGTGAGATATAACTCACATGTCCATGAGCTGAATCACTAATCAATTGGCAGATTTGCCCCATTCACTCCCTGCTGTGTCCCAGCATTATTTCAACGCGATGAGATGGTGAACAAACTACTGGTAATTTAGCCAGCTGATAATAGATGCATAGCATTTTAGCACTACAGCAGGGAGCCTCTATATTGCCTCTCAGTTCATAGTATTGTTGCACAATGTAACACCAATTAACACTTAAATGATAGAGCTTTGGTTTCTAGGTAAAAACTGGGAATTCTTCTCAGATGGCTCTGTACTAGATCCTATGTCGTTACTATATTTAATCAGCTGAAAGCCCAGGGCATGCACTTGCCGTGCTGCCATTACTTATAATTGAATGTAGCACTGCTGCTATGCAAACCTTACTGGCATCATTTGTATGAGGTTTAATGGTTTCTGGTATTACTCCTAGCTTCTTGCCCATCAGGATATTTTGCTACACTGTGGGGCAGCATTTTTTAAAACATGATTATATTCAAAATAGAATTATACCACCTTTCTCTCTCCCTTTCCAACCATTCCTAGCTGCCATCTCTTGAACCCCTGCCATGCACACCTATTGTCAAACTGATAGTCCCTTGTCATTGAGTATTCTTCGTACACACATATGCACACATACACACACACTCATATATATATATATATATATATATATATATATATATATACACACACACACACAAACATACATACACACACACATATATATCGAGAGAGCATGCACATTTTCTCTCTCTCATCTCTCTCTCTCTCTCTCTCTCTCTATCTATCTATCTATCTATCTATCTATCTATCTATCTATCTCTCTCTCTCACACACACACACACACTCACACATATTTTGAAGCAGTGTTTGTGTGTGTGTCTTCATACTGGCATATAGGCATTTAAAAATTAACAGTAATTTGGCTCATCCCAGGAAAGGCTAAGTCTCTCTTTCTCCCAGAATTCAGTAATTCATTAAATGCCTGTAGCTTCTCATCTAAAGATGATTTTTTCCAGTCTTTTGTTTTGTTTTGTTTTTTGCTTTTGTTTTTAATAGCGGAGTAGTACTCCATTGTGTAAATGTACCACATTTTTTGTATCGATTCCTCTGTTGAGGAGCATCTGGGTTCTTTCCAGCTTCTGGCTATTATAAATAAGGCTGCTATGAACATAGTGGGGCATGTGTCCATCTTACCGGTTGGGACATCTTCTGGATATATGCCCAGGAGAGGTATTGCGGAATCTTTCGGTAGTACTATGTCCAATTTTCTGAGGAACTGCCAGACTGATTTCCAGAGTGGTTGTACAAGCTTGCAATCCCACCAACAATGGAGGAGTGTTCCTCTTTCTCCACATCTTTGCCAGGATCTGATGTCACCTGAAATTTTGATCTTAGCCATTCTGACTGGAGTGAAGTGGAATCTCAGGGTTGTTTTGATTTGCATTTCCCTGATGATTAAGGATGTTGAACATTTTTTCAGGTGCTTCTCAGCCATTCAGTATTCCTCAGGTGAGAATTCTTTGTTCAGCTCTGAGTCCCATTTTTAATGGCGTTATTTGATTTTCTGGAGTCTACCTTCTTGAGTTCTTTATATACATTGGATATTAGTCCCCTATCTGATTTGGATAGGTAAAGTTCCTTTCCCAATCTGTTGGTGGCCTTTTTGTCTTATTGACGGTGTCTTTTGCCTTGCAGAAACTTTGCAATTTTATGAGGTCCCATTTATTGATTCTCGATCTTACAGCACAAACCATTGCTGTTCTATTCAGGAATTTTCCCCCTGTATCCATATCTTCGAGGCTTTTCCCTACTTTCTCCTCTATAAGTTTCAGTGTCTCTGGTTTTATGTGGAGTTCCTGAATCCACTTAGATTTGACCTTAGTACAAGGAGATAGAAATGGATCAATTCGCGTTTTTCTACATGATATCCGCCAGTTTTGCCAGCACCATTTGTTGAAAATGCTGTCTTTTTTCCACTGGATGGTTTTAGCTCCCTTGTCAAAGATCAAGTGACCATAGGTGTGTGGGTTCATATCTGGGTCTTCAATTCTGTTCCATTGGTCTACTTGTCTGTCACTATACCAATACCATGCAGTTTTTATCACAATTGCTCTGTAGTACAGCTTTAGGTCCGGCATGGTGATTCCACCAGAGGTTCTTTTATCCTTGAGAAGAGTTTTTGCTATCCTAGGTTTTTTGTTATTCCAGATGAATTTGCTGATTGCCCGTTCTAATTCGTTGAAGAATTGAGTTGGAATTTTGATGGGGATTGCATTGAATCTGTAGTTTGCTTTTGGCAAGATAGCCATTTTTACAATGTTGATCCTGCCAATCCATGAGCATGGGAGAACTTTCTATCTTCTGAGATCTTCTTTAATTTCTTTCTTCAGAGACTTGAAGTTCTTATCATTCAGATCTTTCACTTCCTTAGTTAGAGTCACGCCAAGGTATTTTATTTTATTTGTGACTATTGAGAAGGGTGTTGTTTCCCTAATTTCTTTCTCAGCCTGTTTATCCTTTGTATAGAGAAAGGCCATCAACTTGTTTGAGTTAATTTTATATACAGCTACTTCATTGAAGCTGTTTATCAGGCTTAGGAGTTCTCTGGTGGAATTTTTAGGGTCACTTATATATACTATCATATCATCTGCAAAAAGTGATATTTTGACTTCTTCCTTTCCAATTTGTATCCCCTTGATCTCCTTTTGTTGTCTAATTGCTCTGGCTAGGACTTCAAGTACAATGTTGAATAGGTATGGTGAGAGTGGACAGCCTTTTCTAGTCCCTGATTTTAGTGGGATTGCTTCCAGCTTCTCACCATTTACTTTGATGTTAGCTACTGGTTTGCTGTAGATTGCTTTTATCATGTTTAGGTATGGGCCTTGAATTTCTGATCTTTCCAAGACTTTTATCATGAATGGGTGATGGATTTTGTCAAATGCTTTCTCAGCATCTAACGAGATGATCATGTTGTTTTTGTCTTTGAGTTTGTTTATATACTGGATTACCTTGATGGATGTCCGTATATTGAACCATCCTTGCATCTCTGGGATGAAACCTACTTGGTCAGGATGGATGATTGTTTTGATGTGTTCTTGGATTCTGTTAGCAAGAACTTTATTAAGGATTTTTGCATCGATATTCATAAGGGAAATTGGTCTGAAGTTCTCTATCTTTGTTGGGTCTTTTTGTGGTTTAGGTATCAGAGTAATTGCGGCTTCATAGAATGAGTTGGGTAGAGTACCTTCCATTTCTATTTTGTGGAATAGTTTGTGAAGAACTGGAATTAGGTCTTCTATGAAGGTCTGATAGAACTCTGCACTAAACCCATATGGTCCTGGGCTTTTTTTGGTTGGAAGATTATTAATGACTGCTTCTATTTCTTTAGGGGATATAGGACTGTTTATATCATTAACCTGATCTTGATTTAGCTTTGGTACCTGGTATCTGTCTAGAAACTTGTCCATTTCATCCAGGTTTTCCAGTTTTGTTGAGTATAGCCTTTTGTAGATAGATCTGATGGTGTTTTGGATTTCTTCAGGATCTGTTGTTATGTTTCCCTTTTCATTTCTGATTTTGTTAATTAGGATGCTTTCCCTGTGCCCTCTAGTGAGTCTGGCTAAGGGTTTATCTATCTTGTTGATTTTCTCAAAGGACCAGCTCCTTGATGGTTGATTCTTTGAATAGTTCTTCTTGTTTCCACTTGGTTGATTTCACCCCTGAGTTTGATTATTTCCTGCCTTCTAACCCTCTTGGGTGAATTTGCTTCCTTTTGACCTAGAGCTTTTAGGTGTGTTGTCAAGCTTCGAATGTGTGCACTCTCTAGTTTCTTTTTGATAGGATGCATGGGACATTTTCAATATTTTTGTATCTATTGAGGCCTGTTTTGTGACCAATTATGTGTTCAATTTTGGAGAAGGTACCATGGGGTGCTGAGAAGAAGGTATATCCTTTGTTTTAGGATAAAATGTTCTGTAGATATCTGTTAAGTCCATTTGTTTCATCACTTCTGTTAGTTTCACTGTGTCCCTGTTTAGTTTCTGTTTCCATGAACTGTCCATTGGTGAAAGTGGTGTGTTGAAGTCTCCCACTATTATTGTGTGAGGTGCAATGTGTGCTTTGAGCTTTACTAAAGTTTCTTTAATGAATGTGGCTGCCCTTGTATTTGGAGCATATATATTCAGAATTGAGAGTTCCTCTTGGAGGATTTTGCCTTTGATGAGTATGAAGTGCCCCTCCTTGTTCTTTTTGATTATTTTTGGTTGGAAGTCGATTTTTTTAGATATTAAAATGGCTACTCCAGCTTGTTTCTTCATACCATTTGCTTGGAAAATTTTTTTCCAGACTTTTATTCTGAGGTAGTGTCTATCTTTTTCTCTGAGATGAGTTTCCTGTAAGCAGCAAAATGTTGGGTTTTGTTTGTGTAGCCAGTTTCTTAGTCTATGTCTTTTTATTGGGGAGTTGAGTCCATTGATATTAAGAGATATTAAGGAAAAGTAATTGTTGCTTCCTGTTATTTTTGTTGTTAAATTTGGCATTCTGTTCTTGCGGCTGTCTTCTTTTAGGTTTGTTGAGGGATTATCTTCTTTTTTTTTCTAGGGTGTGGTTCCAGTCCTTGTATTGGTTTTTTTCTGTTATTATCCTTTGAAGGGCTGGATTCATGGAGAGATAATGGGTGAATTTGGTTTTGTTGTGGAATACTTTGGTTTCTCCATCTATGGTAATTGAGAGTTTGGCTGGGTATAGTAGCCTGGGCTGGAATTTGTGTTCTCTTAGTGTCTGTATAACATTTGTCCAGGCTCTTCTGGCTTTCATAGTCGCTGGTGAAAAATCTGGTGTAATTCTGATAGGCTTGCCTTTATATGTTACTTGACCTTTTTCCCTTACTGCTTTTAGTATTCTATCTTTATTTAGTGCATTTGTTGTTCTGATTATTATGTGTTGGGAGGAATTTCTTTTCTGGTCCAGTTTATTTGGAGTTCTGTAGGCTTCTTGTATGTACATGGGCATCTCTTTCTTTAGGTTTGGGAAGTTTTCTTCAATAATTTTGTTGAAGATGTTTGCTGGTCCTTTGAGTTGAAAATCTTCATTCTCATCCACTCCTATTATCCGTAGGTTTGGTCTTCTCATTGTGTCCTGGATTTCTTGGATGTTTTGAGTTAGGATCTTTTTGCATTTTCCATTTTCTTTGATTGTTGTGCCGATGTTCTCTATGGAATCTTCTGCACCTGAGATTCTCTCTTCCATCTCTTGTATTCTGTTGCTGATGCTCGCATCTATGGTTCCAGATTTCTTTCCTAGGGTTTCTATCTCCAGCGTTGCCTCACTTTGGGTTTTCTTTATTGTGTCTACTTCCCTTTTTATGTCTTGGATGGTTTTATTCGATTCTATCACCTGTTTGGTTGTGTTTTCCTGCAATTCTTTAAGGGATTTTTGTGTTTCCTCTTTAATGTCTTCTACTTGTTTAGCAGTGTTCTCCTGTATTTCTTTAAGTGAGTTATTTAAGTCCTTCTTGATGTCCTCTACTATCATCATGAGATACGCTTTTAAATCCAGGTCTAGCTTTTCAGGTGTGTTGGGGTGCCCTGGACTGGGTGAAGTGGGAGTGCTGGGTTCTGATGATGGTGAGTGGTCCTGGTTTCTGTTAGTAAGATTCTTACGTTTACCTTTCGCCATCTGGTAATCTCTGGAGTTAGTTGTTATAGTTGTCTCTGTTTAGAGATTGTTCCTCTGGTGATTTTGTTACCCTCTATGAGCAGACCTGGTAGACTAGCTCTCTCCTCTGAGTTTCAGTGGTCAGAGCAGTCTCTGCAGGCAAGGTCTCCTCTTTCAGGGAAGGTGCACAGTTATCTGGTGTTTGGACCTCCTCCTGGCTGAAGATGAAGGCCCAAAACAGGATCTTTCCCATAAGCTGTGTTGCTTTGGCCTGTGCAGGCTGCCCTCCACGGAGTCCCAGAACCAAGCTGGCTCCTGAGGAACCTGAGGCAGAAGCCTCTCAAGTTGGGAGGACACCTGTGCTTTGATCAGGAAGGTGGCAGGTTGTCTGGAGCCTAAAATGGCGCCGCCTCAGAGGCTCTGTGGCTCTTGCCTGTCCCAGAGACTGCTGGCCTCTGTATTCCACACTCTCACCTGTGCAAACTGCCCTCCTCGGAGTCCCAGAACCAAGCTGGCTCCTGTGGAACCTGAGGCAGAAGCCTCTTAGGCTGGGCGGACACCTGTGCTCTTACCAGGAAGGTGGCTGGTTGTCTGGAGCCCCTCAGTTTAGTTCTATACTCCACTTTTTGATTAGGTTGCTTGATTTTGTTGTTGTTAGTTTCTTAAGCTCTTTATACATTTTGTATATTAGCCCTTTATTGGATGTGGGGTTTGTGAAGATTTTTTTCCCCAATCCCTAGGTTGCCAATGTCTCTTATTGTATCCTTTGCCTTACAGAATCTTTACAATTTCATGGGGTTCTATTTATCTTTTTTTTTTTTTTAGACAGGGTTTTGCTGTGTAGCCCTGGCTGTCCTGGAACTAACTCTGTAGACCAGGCAGGCTGGCCTCGAACTCAGAAATTTGCCTGCCTCTGCATCTCAAGTGCAGGATTAAAGGTATGCACCACTATGTGCTGCCCATTTATCAATTCTTGATCTTAGAGCATGAGCCATTGGAGTTCTCTGTGCTTATGAGTTCAAAACTATTTCCACTTTCTCTTCTATTAGATTCAGTATATCTGGATTTATGTTGCGATCCTTGATCGACTTGGCATTGAGCTTTTTCTACATACAGACAGCCAGTTAGAACAGCATCATTTATTGAAGATGCTTTTTTTTTTTTTTCCATTTTACATTTCTGGCATCTTTGTCAAAGATCAAGTTTATGTAATTGTGTGGTTTTATTTCTGGGTCTTCAATTGTGTTCCATTGATCAATGTGTCTATCTCTGTACCAATTCCTTCAAGTCGCTATTTATTGCTATTTCTCTATAGTAAAGCATGAGGTCAGGGATGGTGATTCCCTCAGAAGTTCTTTTACTATTAAGAATGGGGGGGGGTTGTTATGTTTTGGTTTGGTTTTTGTTTGTTTTGTTTGTTTGTTTGCTATTTTTTTCCTGCCTTTCCAGATGCATTTGAGAATTGCTCTTTTCCTGTCTTTGAAGAATTGTGTTCAGATTTTGATGAGGATTGTATGAAATCTGTAGATTGCCTTTGGCCATTATTACTATGCAAATTTTGTCAATCCATGAGCATGGGAGATCTCTCCATATTCTGAGATCTTTGATTTCTTTCCTGAAAGACATGATGTTATTGTCATACAGATCTTTCATTGTTTGGTTAGGGTTACCCCATGCTATTTTGTTATTTGTAGCTATTGTGAAGGGAGTTGTTTCCCTTATTTCTTTCTTAGCCTGTTTTCCATTTCTATAAAGGAAGGGTATTGATTTATTGAATTTAATTTTACATCCAGCCACTTTGCTAAAGTTGTTTATCAACTGGAGAAGATCTCTGGTAGAGTTTTTGGGGTCGTTTATCATATTAAATGCAAATAGTGATACCTTTATTTCTTCTTTGCCAATTTGTCTCTTCTTCGCCCTTTATCTCTTTCTGTTATCTTATTGTTCTAAGTAGCACTTTGAATACTATATTGAATAGATATGGGGAGAGTATGCATCCTTGTCTTGTCCCTGATTTTAGTGGGATTGTTTCAAGTATGTCTCCATTTAATTTGACATTGGCTGTAGGTTTGCCTAAATTGATTTTATTATGTTGAGATATGAACCTTGAATTCCTGATCCCTCCCATACTTTGAAAATGAATGGGTGTTGTATTTTGTTAAATGTTTTTTCAGCATCTAAGGAGATGAACATGTGATTTTTTTCTTTGAGTTTGTTTATATAGTGGATTATGTTATTGGACTTTTCATATTTAACCAACCTTGCAACCCTGGGATGATGCCTACTTGATCATGGTGAATGATGGTTTTGATGTGTTCTTGCATTCAGTTCGCAAGATTTTTTTTTTTTTTTTTTTGATGTAAAAGCATGAGGTAGTTTAATGACTGACCTCCTGGCTGATACGTATCTCCTGCAGGAGACAGAGGTGTTGACCGCATTGTGGAGCCATAATGGCGGAGCTCTGGGTCAAAACATATCTCACGCAGGAGACAGTGGATTCAACCACAAGGCTTGGAAGCTAGGGGTTTTTATAGAAAAGGGGTGGGGCTGGGGGAGGAATTGGCGCGGTTTCACATGATTGGTTCATTTAAACATCAGCAGCCTGTTAACATTTAAGTTAGGTCAGAAGGGCGGGAGATAGGGAGGTGCCTGGCCAGTCTGGCATGTCATTATCTTTATGGCTAAGCAGCCTCAGGAATGTCTTAACAACGGCCCTTCCCCGGGAATGTCCTGGCCTGTTCTGCTATGTTCTCAGCCCCATGTTTCAAAGCTCACAAATAACTTTTTGGGCTATTTGACATAAATTACATGAATCACAGGTCTCAAGTTTTATTTCCTTTCATTCCCCTCTTCTTCTACTAAGTAATTCTAATCTTAGAATTTTAGAAGTCTATATTTCTATGTGGAGAATAGAAAACATAACATGGGCCAAAGGTTAAGAACAAAAACAGAATAAGAAGGGATAGTAAACAGAACTAGGCAGGGACCCTTCTAGTGAGGCTGAGGGTCTGGGCATGATGTAGGTGCACGTAGATCAGATCTCTGGCTGGAACTGGTGAGATGTCCTTGGGGTACCCGGCTCGTTCGCTGTAGCCAATTGTGACCAGCCTTCTATCTGTACCACCTGCAATCCTTTTAATTTAGCATACAGATTATTATTCCAATAACATGTAGGTTTAAACACATCATTTAAGACAGTGATGGGCAAGGGGAAGGAGCACCGAGTCTGCACCAGTCTCTTTTAGAATTCTATTCATCCTTTTTACCTGTCCTGAGCTTTGGAGCCTGTATGCACAATGTAACTTCTAATCAATCCCCAATATCTTGGCCAGTCCCTGATTTACCTGGGCAACAAAGGCAGGGCCATTACCTCGGGAAGATTTCTTTTAGGAACTTCTTGGCTATTACGAATTGGCTGTCTCAGTCCTGGTAGGAAAAGCTTCTATCCACCTTGAAAAGGTGTCTATAAACATTAATAAGTACTTGTTGCCATATCTAGCTGGCTTAATTTCTGTAAATTCTACCTTGTCATAGCACAGGCCTTGCAGCTTTTGACTATTTCTTCTGCCAAGTCAGAGAATCCTGTAACATAGTAGTCAAAGGACCTAACCACACCTTTTAATTTCTTGGCCCCCAGGTGGGTCAAATAATGTCCATAACTTGATAATGCTAAGGGGTGTATTTAAAGCTGGTCTCTCGGACATCATAATAATCTTTAGGCTCCTTGACTGCCAGGATCATTGCTCTAACGCCTATTTGGCAGTTAGATTTGCCATCTGATTTCCTTTAGCCACAGCATCTTAGGTCCTTCTTTGCAGATGTCAACAGCCCTCTTCGGGCCCCCATGCCACCCCACCTGGCTTCCTAGAGCAGCTGTGATGCCTGCTGGGGAGGGGCCAACTAGAATTGCCGCCTCTGCCACCTTCCCTCCCTGCCCTCCCCCCCCAGTTGGCACAGTGCAGCCAGCTGTGAGAGCTGCCTTCCCTTCCCTGCCCCACGTGTTTTCTCTTCTAGGGCAGCCTCACCCTAAGCTGCTAACCATCGAGGGAGACATCTGCCCACTTAAAAATTTTGTCCCAGGTAAGGAACACCTACTAGTCTAATCACCAGGCTCTGACAAATGGGTATAGAGGTCTAGAAAAAGGTAAGCTTAGACTGTAAGGAAGAGCAAAACTTCAGCAGACTCAGGAGAGATAGATAATAGTGAAAATAGAGATGAAAGAGATTAGAGAGGTCCAAGATGAGAGAGATACCCCAAATGAGAAATATTTAGAGTAGAACCAGTAAGTAAGAGGCAGAGAAGGCATATTATGAGAGGAGAGAGACATAGAGGCAGAGAGAGAGAGAGAGAGAGAGAGAGAGAGAGAGAGAGAGAGAGAGAGAGAGAGAGAGAGAGAGAGAGGCGAGAGGCAGAAGAAAGAGAAAACAGGGATCGTAGACAAGAAAGAAAATTGACTAGAAACTTGGCCACAGTGGTAGGAGAGAAAGAAAAGACAAGATTTAGACAGGAAATCTGGGCAACAGAAGACAGAGCCTCAGCTAAAAAGGCTCAGCTGTGTCATACTAAAGTTACTTATTTGAAATACACCCTTCGAGATGGGAAACAGTGGCTAAAGAAAGAAACAAAAAAGACTGTAACTACACCAAGGCAAGTAAGAGAATTCACGGGTACCACTGACTTCTACAGACTCTAGATACCTGGGTTGGTGACCTTAGCTGCCCGTTGTACCCCCTAGCCAAGGGAGGGGAAGTGTTTGTGTGGATCCCAGATCACCAGAAAGCCTTTAGAGAAATGAAAAAGGCTCTACTGATGGCCAGCCTTTGCCTGACCTAACCAAGCCTTTCACTCTTTAAGTGGAAGAGAGATCAGGGGTCGCCAGAGGAGTCCCTACTCAGAATTTGGGACTTTGAAAAAGGCCAGTGGCTTACCTATCCAAGAAGTTAGACGCTGTTGCCAGCGGGTGGTTTTCTTGCCTGTAAGCTATTGCTGCCATATCTCTGATTATCAAGGATGCTGATAAGCTCACTCTGGGACAGCAAATAACTGTAGTGACACCCCACACTCTTGAAAGCATTATCCAAAAGCCCCCTGACTGATGGATGATGACCAACACTCCTCTGACACATTATCAGAGCTTTTTTGTTGACTGAACAAGTGACCTTTGCTCCACGTGCTGTCCTCAATCTCGATACCCTACTGCCCAAGACTTCACCTACTCATCACTGCACTGATATTCTGGCAGAAGAAACTGGTACTGGAAAAAGTATAGGCTTTTGTAGTAGGATCTCATATTTTTTTGCATTTCCTCCATGTCTTTTGTTATGTCTGCCTTTCATTTCTGATTTTGATAATTTGGATACTGCTACTGGGCCCTTTAGTTAGTTTGGCTAGGGCTTTATCTATCTTGTTGATTCTGTCAGATAACCAGCTTTTTTTTTTTCTTTTTCTTTCTTTTTTTTTTTTTTTGTTTTTTGTTTTTTTGTTTTGTTTTGTTTTCTGTTTCTATTTGGTTGATTTTGGCCCTGAGACTGATTATTTCCTGCCTTCTATTCCTCTTGGGTGAATTTGCTTCTTTTCGTTCTAGAGCTCTCAGGGTGTGCTGAGAGTTGAGTTAAGCTGTGTAACATCTCTCCAGTTTTGTTTGTCTGTTTGTTTGTTTGTTTGTTTGTTTTTACCAGAGAACTTACCACCATGAATTTAACTCTTAGCACTGCTTTAATTGTGTCCCGTAAGTATGTGTATGATATGTTAACATTTCCATTAAATTGCACAAAATATTTAAGTTATTTATTTCTTCCCTGACCAAATGATCATTTAGCAGAGAGTTGTTCAATTTCCATGTGTATGTGGGTTTACTGTTGTTTTTGCTATTATTGAAGAAAATCCTTAGGCCATGGTCACATGATAGGATTTATGGGATTATTTCAATCTTCTTGTATTGTTTGAGGGTTGTTTTTTGACCAATTGTATGCGTCAATTTTGAGAAGACACCATAGGGTGCTAAAAAGAAAGTATATTCTTTTGTTTTAGAGTGAAATGTTCTGTAGATCTTTAAATCCATTTGGTTCATAATCTCTCTTAGTTTCTCTGTATAGTTTCTGTTTTAATGACCTGTCCATTGCTGAGAGTGGGGTGCTGAAATCTCCCACTATTATTTGGTGGGGTTCAATGTGTGTTTTGAGCTTTAATGAAGTTTCTTTTATGAATGTGGGTGCCCTTGCATTTGGAGTATAGATATTCAGATTGAGACTTTCTCTTGGTGGATTTTCCCTTTGATGAATATGAAATGTCCTTCTGTATTAAGGTAGTTAACATTTGGTTGAAAGTCTATTTTAATGGATATTAGGATGGCAACTGTAGCTTGATTCCTGGGACCATTTGCTTGGAAGTCCTTTTTCCACCCTTTTACTCTGAGATAGTGTCTAGGTTTGTTATTAAAGTGTATTTCTTGTATGAAGCAAAATGCTGGATCTCATTCTTTTTTGTTGTTGTTGTGTTGTTTTGGTTTTTTTGTTTGTTTGTTTGTTTGTTTTTATTTAATTTTATTTGTAATTCAAATTTTACACTCCATATTCCATTCCCCACCCCTCCCTATCCATCCACCGATTGGTCCACATCCCATACCTCCTCTCCACCCCACCCCATCTCCATGTGGATGTTCCCAACCCCAAGCCCACCTGACCTCTAAATTTCCTGGGACCTCCAGCCTCCTGAGGGTTAAGTACCTCAACTCTGAATGAACAGAGACCTGGAAGTCCTCTACTGTATGTGTGTTGGGACCTCATATCAGCTGGTGTATGCTCTCTGTTTGGTGGTCCAGTATTTGAAAGATCTCATGAGTCCAGGTTAATTAAGACCACTGTTCCTCTTACAGAATCACCCTTCTCCTCATTTTCCTTTAGCATTACCTAATTTGGGACAGCTGCTTCTGTCTATTGGTTGGGTGCAAATAACTGCATCTGATTCTTTCAGCTGCTTGTTGGATCTTTCAGAGGGCAGTGATGATAGATCCCTTTTTGTAGCATTCCATAACCTCAGTAATAGTGTCAGGCCTTGGGAACTCCCCATGGGCTGGATCACACTTTGGGCCTGTAGCTGAACCTTCTTTTCCTCAGGCTCCTTTCCATTTCCATCCCTGCAGTTCTTTCAGACAGGAACAATTATGGGCCAGATATGTGACTGTTGGATGGTAACTCCCTTTTTCACTTGATGCCTTATCTTTCTGCTTGAGATAGGGATCTTTTTCTTGTATCCAGTCTCTTAGCTTATGTCTTTTTATAGGTGTGTTGAGTCCATCAATATAGAGAGATATTAAAGACAGATGACTGTTGGTTTCTGATATGTTTGCTTGTAGTTCTCTCTTTTTAACTTTGTTGTGAGATGCTTAATATCTTGTCTTGTCTTTGCTGTAGGTACCTTCCTTGTGTTGGAATTTTCCTTCTAGGATCCTCTATAGGGCTCCATAGATACTGTTTAATTTGGTTTTGTCCTGTAATATTTTGTTTTTTCCACCTATGTTGATTGAGAGTTTTGTTGGGTATTGCCTAGGCTGGCATTTGTTTTCTCTTACAGTCTGCATGATCTCTGACCTGGCTTTCATTGCTACTGCTGAGAATGGTATAATTCTGGTATAATTCTGATAGGTCTACATTTGTATGTTACTGGGCCCTTTTCCCTTGCAGATTTTTAATATTTTTTATTTGTTATGTGCATTTAGTATTCTGATTATTATGCAACATGAGGATTTTCTTTGTGGTCCCATTTATTTGGTGTTCTATAGGCTTCTTGTACCTTTATGATCATCTCTTTCTTTAGTTTGGGGAAGATTTCTTCTATGATTTTGTTGAAGACATTTTCAGATACTTTGAGCTGGTAATTTTCATTCTCCTCTATTCTGATTATTCTTAGATTTGGTCTTTTCATTGTGTCCTAAATTTCCTGGATACTTTGAGTTAGGAGTTTTTTTTTGTTTTGTTTTGTTTTGTTTTGTTTTGTTTTTATGTTTTGAATTTTCTTTGACAGTTGTCTTCTATGGTGTCTTCTACACCTGGATTCTCTCTTCTTTCTCTTGTATTCTGTTGGTGATACTTACTTCTGTAATTCCTGACCTCTTTCCTAGGTTTCCCATTTCCAGATTTGCCTCCATTTGTGTTTTATTTATTGTTTCCACTTTTAGGTCTTGGACTGCTTTATTCAATTCCTTCACCTGTTTGATTGTGTTCTCCTGCATTTTTTAAGGGAATAAATTTTTCCTCTTTAAGGGCTTCTACCTGTTTACCTGTGTTTTCCTGTATTTAATTCAGTGAGTTATTTATATATGCCTTAAAAGACTTCATTATCATTATGACATATGATTTTAAGTCAGCTTCCTGATGTTTAGGTATGTTGGTATATTCAGGGCTTGCTGTGGTAGAAGTACTGGGTACTGATGATGGCCACCTATATTGGCTTCTGTTGCTTACGGTCTTGTGCTTGCCTCTCACTATGTGGTTATACCTGGTGTTTGTTCTTCTGTGTGACTCTGTCTGGACTGTGCCTCTTTTGTCCCTGTGCTGATTCAAGTCTCCCAGTAGGCCTGTGGCCCTGGCTATAGCAAACTACCTGAGGTTCCTTCCATCTGGGGGCTCTTCATAGGAGTATAGAAGCTTCTGGTCTGTTCCCCTGACTGAAGTAGATCTCCTAGGTGGCCTTCACACTATTGGGTCTTCAGAGGAGAAGTCAGTCTATTGTAAAGCTCTTCTCTAGGGGCCCTATGGACTGTGTTTTTTTTGTTTGTTTGTTTTTTTGTTTTTGTTTTTTTTTTCCCCTGGGTATAGCAGAACTCCCTGGATGCTTTCAGTCTGTTGGGTCACTTGCCCTGCATGTTACAGAGCACCCCATGTAAGGACTTCAGACTGCTATGTCTGTTGCCCAGTTGTCCTGTGTACAGAAGAGGTCCTGGGATGCCTTCAAGCTGGTGTCTTCAGGGGACCAGACAAGCTGGTGATCAGGTGTTGAGTTGCCCTGTGTGTAGCAAATCTCTTGGCCTTCCTCAGACTGTGGTGCCAGTTGCCTGACTACTCTGAGTGCAGCAGATCCTCTGGGATGGCTCAGGATATGGTGCCGACAGGGGAGCAGACTGGCTAGCAATCTGCCTTCGCAAAAAGGACTGGGCAGAAGGGGAGTAGTATTTGTAGGCGTGGGGATTTTGATGGGTGATGGATCCTGAGTTCACTGGGTTCCCAGTGGCAGCTTTGGGACCTTAAAGGGGGGAGGGGGTGGGTCATTCTTACCAACTCTTCTGAGTGCAGCAGATCCTCTAGGTTGGCTCAGGATATGGTGTTTTCAGGGGAGCAAATCAGCTAGCAGTCTGCCCCAGCAGAAAGGACTGGGCAGAAGGGAAGGACCCTTTTAAATGTTATATTATATGTCTTAGGAGTATGAGGTGATATAATTTTCTATTGGAACTTATATTCTAGAACTTTATATATAAAAGCTAGGAAAGAAATTATGTTTCAAAAAATTACTAGATGGGGATTTAAATGATTCAAATGTGCTACAATTAACAGATTTAATATTATATAATACTCAAGGGTTGAGAGTAGATGAACTAATAATGGAAGAATTAATTCACAATTTCAGGAAGAGGTTATCACAAAGTAGTTCTTACTCTGTTAAAGCACTAAGAATAATGTGATACAAATATTAGCTTTTTAATTTAAGTGATTAAACATATTTTACTTTGAATTTTTATAAAATTATACTTCATATTAGATGATGATAATTATAAGTAGTATTTTATCCTAACTTCCTCATGGATGGTAAATAAGAGCAAACTAACTAGATAGCTGAACCTTAAAAAGTTTTAACTTAATTTACATCCATTACACATGTTTGTCAAACATAGTTTACATTATCTATTTTTATTTGCCAATACTATTTGTCATTATTCACAGATAACTTAATTATAATTATTATTTATTTATTTAAATGATTAATTTTCATATTTATATCCTTCCAAATTGCCCCAATATATTGGTGAAGATTAAAGTACTTCCTTGGGTTTATATGAAATTACAATAAAATTTAATTAATTATGCCTTTCCAACATTTTTGATATTATCATATTTTAAATTAGTTGTTCCATTATAGAAATAGAGATGAGACTTAAATACTTGAAATAAGTATAACTTAAAGATAATAATACTTAATGGATCAACTCTGTCTTTTGACATTAGTTGTAAACTAGAGCAAAGAGTGACAGGATTTTGTTTCCCAAAGAATATTTCATAAAATATTGAAACATATTTGATCATTATTTATTTATTGGTTACTTCCAATACAAGCAATGTTTCAGACTCTCAAACAATACATAAGATAGTGTTGAGCTAAAGAATGGATTAAAGGATAGAATCAATTAACTTTGAGACACTAAGAAAATAAGGTTTGGGGTTGCCTACTATCACTCTAGGGATCTTAAAACAGGGGAAGGACAAATGGGATCTCATGAAACTGCAAAGCTTCTGTAAGGCAAAAGACACTGTCAATAAGACAAAAAGGCCACCAACAGATTGGGAAAGGATCTTTACCTATCCTAAATCAGATAGAGGAGTAATATCCAATATATATAAAGAACTCAAGAAGGTGGACTCCAGGAAATCAAATAACCCCATTAAAAAATGGGGCTCAGAGCTAAACAAAGAATTCTCACCTGAGGAATACCAAATGGCTGAGAAGCACCTGAAAAAATGTTCATCATCCTTAATCATCAGAGAAATGCAAATCAAACAACCCTGAGATTCCACCTCACACCAGTCAGAATGGTTTAAGATAAAAAACTCAGGTGACAGCAGATGCTGGCGAGGATGTGAAGAAAGAGGAACACTCCTCCACTGTTGGTGGGATTGCAAGCTTGTACAACCACTCTGGAAATCAGTCTGGTGGTTTCTCAGAAAATTGGACATGGTACTACTGGATGATCCCACAATAGCTCTCCTGGGCATATATCCAGAAGATGTTCCAACTAGTAAGAAAGAAACATGCTCCACTGTTTTCATAGCAGCCTTATTTATAATAGCCAGAAGCTGGAAAGAACCCAGATGCTCCTCAACAGAGGAATGGATACAAAAAATGTGGTACATTTACACAATAGAGTACTACTCCGCTATTAAAAAGAATGAATTTATGAAATTCCTAGGCAAATGGTTGGACCTGGAGGGCATTATCCTGAGTGAGGTAACCCAATCACAAAATAACTCAAATGATATGTACTCACTGATAACTGGATATTAGCCCAGAAACTTAGAATACCCAAGATATAAGTTCCAATTTGCAAAACACATGAAACTCAAGAAGAATGAAGACCAAAGTGCGGACACTTTGCCCCTTCTTAGAATTGGGAATAAAACACCCATGGAAGGAGTTACAGAGACAAAGTTTGGAGCTGAGACAAAAGGATGGACCATCTAGAGACTGCCATATCCAGGGATCCATCCCATAATCATCCTCCAAATGCTGACACCATTTCGTACACTAACAAGATTGTGCTGATAGGACCCTGATACAGCTGTCTCTAATGAGACTATGCCGGGGCCTAGCAAACACATAAGTGGATGCTCACAGTCAGCTATTGGATGGATCACAGGGCCCCCAATGGAGGAGCTAGAGAAAATACCCAAAGACCTAAAGGGATCTGCAACCCTATAGGTGGAACAACATTATGAACTAACCAGTACCCCGGAGCTCTCGACTCTAGCTGCATATGTATCTATCAAAAGATGGCCTAGTTGGCCATCACTGGAAAGAGAGGTCCATTGGACTTGCAAACTTTATATGCCCCAGTACAGGGGAATGCCAGGGCCAAAAAGTGGGAGTGGGTGGGTAGGGGGTTGGGGGAAGGGTATGGGGACTTTTGGGATAGCATTGGAAATGTAAATGAGGAAAATACCTAAAAAAAAAAAAAACAGGGGAAGGAAAAAAGAAATAATTACATACTTCTGTAAGCCTAGAATCTTAGTTACAAAGCCACTGAGAAGCACAGTCACATCCACAGGGAGATGCACTGAGTGTTAGATAAATCTAATAGTACAGAAAAAAAAAAAAGAGAGAGAGAAATGCTGGTCTCCTCCACACTTCACCCACTTCCTGTTATGTAAATGAAACTGAGGCTAGTTTGGACAGCTAGGGTCTATTGTAGTCTTGAACTGAGAATAATAAGCAGGAAAGTTACTGCTGAGCTTGAGCTGGAGAGGAGGCAAACAGGGGGAAAAATAGGTATTCGACTTCATTTTGAACTTTTAGCATGTTATATGAATAGGAAAAAAATAGAAGAAATGAGTTTGTATAATTTTAATTATTTTCTTATGTCCAAGAGAACTTTTTCAACTGTCAAATAATTTTAGAGGGAGTTATTTCAGAAATATTAATACATACACATACATATATATATGTACATATATATACTATTTTCTTCATTTTCAAAGAAAAAAATAATTTCAAAGAATATTACACAGTTTAAACATTAAATCTCTTAAAGCTCATTCACACTATTAGTAAACACATATTTGCCAACCGAAAGATTATCAGCTAATGGTCTGTGACAATTAAACCAGTGTGCAAACATAAATTTTGATGAGCTTGCAAAATGTTATTACCTTATATTCTAGTGACATTAGAAATCCTATTGCTTATAGAGTTGATTTCATTGTTCCTATTCTGCTTTTAAAACAGGACCCCTAACTGTGGATTAAATTAAAATAAGTCTTTTCATATGTGTCTCCCACTGGAATGCAAATTACAATTCTAAGATCTCAGATTCTCTTGGCTATCCTTTGCTATTTTTTTTTTCTATTAAAGATTCTAATTTCAGTACATACAATTAGTGTGAATGGACTCTATTGAAAAAAGCACTCCCAAATGAGAGCAGATTTAAATGCAGATCACCAAGCACAGGTCATTTCTACAGATTCCTTATTGATAATTATTTACCACCTTCAGTTTAACATTACACATTGGGAAGATATTTACTAAATGAAGACATCATAGGTTGATAATACATTCCACATTACTTACTTTGTTTACCAAACAATAGGTTTCAAAATATTTGCTGAGTTTTGCTTGTTTGTTTATTTGTTTGTTTTTGTTTTGTTTTGTTTGCTTTTTTGAAACAGGGTTTCTCTGCATAGCTCTGGCTGTCCTGACACTCACTTTGTAGACCAGGCTGGCCTCGAACTCAGAAATCAGCCTGCCTCTGCCTCCTGGGGGCTGGGATTAAAGGTGTGTGCCACCAAGCCCGGCTAGGACATTGATTTTTTGTTTGTTTGTTGTTTTGTAATTTTTGTTATTTGCTGAGTTTTAAAATGTTTAAGAGAGCTATACGCTTTATTTTAAGATTATCATTTTGGAAGTAGGGGGTCAATTATGAGGAAGAAAGAGTTCTTCCTTCTTAGTGTGAGGTAATAGTAAACTACTTGTCAGTACTGTGCAAAACATATCTTTCAGATATCATTTTAAAATGTAATTTTCCAGTCTGTCTCTTATACTTAACATTACCTGAAAAAGGGGTGGACTCCACCAAATGATGGATGGGATATAATGGATTAAGGACATGGACATATGCTATAATCAGGTTAGATTTTCTTGGAGAAAGGAACCATTTCAGAGGAAGGATGACTGTTCTGGTCCCATTCTTAGGTTCATCCAGCTGCCTTACCACAGAACCTGGGCTTTAGGTGAACCCTGTGAAATATATGAGAAAAAATCACCTAAAATGTGCACATGAAGTGACTAAGGAAAACATTCCATTATGGAGCTAGACCCTCACTGGTGAAACATTCCTTCGTATGAAAGTTGTAATCTGTACTGTAGACTACTACAGGCTTCAAGAGATGAGGAGAATGTATAATCGCCACAATGTACACATACAATATACTTAATAACACAAACTAGAAATGAGTGCTGATTCATTATGAGTGTGTGTACGCTTATCTCATATGTATATTTTCATATTTCTCTCTCTCTCTTTCTCTCTCTCTCTCTCTGTACTTTTCTAATATAAAGTCTGTCTGTCTGTCTGTCTACTGCTGGGAAAATGGCTTTATTACTTGTAGTTTTCAGGCACAGTGGTGTTTGAAATTTGACTCCCTTTTCCAGTATGTTCGCTCTCAAATATCCTGACACTGTACTAGGCTGGTTTATCAACCTTTATATTATTTATCTGTCTATACCACAACACAAAGTCTTCAAATCTTCAACTCTTTCGGATGATTCATAGCAGAGCAGTAGGCTAATTGAGAAAAATTACTTTATTAATAGCAGCCATCAAGCAAGTTATTTCAAGGATTAAGTGTGCTTAGACTCATCTTAAACAGAAATGTTATTTAATTTTATACATGGGCACTTTTGCTTTTTGGCACAAGCTCTGCTGTTCCTTACATCATTCTTCCCTTTGGTTTCTCCAATCACTTCTTATTTATTAGCCCAGTTAAGTGGTGTGAATTCATTCATATTCCAAGTATATCAAAAATTTCACTTTGTAGTTGACTATCAAAATCATTCTTGAAATGTAAAGAATGAATCTTCTGCTAACCATACTACCAGGCTTAAGCAACTCTTTAAGATTTTTTTTTTCTTTTTAATTAGAGACTCATTGAGTCAACAACTTTTTTCTCCAAAAAATAAATATTGTATGAAAGTAGAAATTTGATCATGGGCAGAGATAGGATATACTTTGGACACTAGAGGTCAAAAGAGGAGTAGTCACAGTCATTTGTCACTAAAGTGTAGTCCCAGCAGATCTTTAAACTCCAGAGGCAAAGGACAGACAAGATAAACCACATGAGCTAGCCTAAAACAACCATGTCCATCTCACTGAAAATCACATAAGTTATCATAGCAATAATTCTTCTCAGCCATCTGGTAAGGGAAACCCACCTGAAAATTTATGATGCACAACTTGTGAAAATGGATTAAACTGTTTATGTGAAGACAGGGACATTGCTAAAGGTAGGTGAGAAGCTTTAATTCAAATTGTCACGTTTCTCTTATAAGACCAGAGATAGAGTACAGGTAGGAATTGGGGTTTTGAACAATTTCTTAATATCAAAGTCATCAGCTGAAAGGTTCACAAAGCAAATCTCTCTTAAATATTTAAGAAACTGTTACCAGAAAGACCTAAAAGTACTGAAGAAGATAAAGCAGACAAACTATCTTTCTTTGGTAATCTCCTGAAATTCACATTTTATGTTACTTCAGATTCATAATTCATGCAATAATGAAAGTGAAAGTGACTGGTGCTTACAGTAACAATCTTAGGCTTGTCACCAGTTTCCTTACATTTGTTTGTTTTGGATAATGTGTGAATTCCCTGAGGGGAAAAAATGTGATTTGTGGAATTAAGTTCTTGGGAATGTATGGGTCATGTACACAGCAGGTAAGGGTACTAGGAGGTCAATATGAGAGACATATTCAGTCTCTTGAGGGCAATGGCTAAAGACATATTTGGATATGTAGCTGGGTAACAGGGGCAAAAACTTTCCCATGTGTCCCTTCCATAGGCTTAAGCTCTCTTTCCAACTGTTGAGGGACAAACTGCGTGGCTACTTTTTCCTGGTTCCAGTGTCTGTCCCCACCAGACCCTTATTTTCATCAATTTTAAACATGTTAATTTTCTGTCTAGAGTGTAACCTTTTCAAACATTTTTCTCTTTGCCTTTGCTTCCAGTTCTCAAGATAAGCTGAGCTGAAAGCAGACAGTGATATCCCAGTTACATTCTAAACGGTAGGCTGTTTTACACTGACTCTACTGCAACCATTAGCATAGCATGTCACTTTTAAATTAGCCTTTCTCAGTATCTAGGCAGAAGCAAAATGCAAATAATTTGTCAGAGTGAAGGACAAATTCTGTAGTCCAGTTCTCAGTGGGAAATGTCTTTTTTTCCTGAAACAGAAGCACAGTCTTCATTGCCCTAATTTGTCTGGGAATTCTGATATGCTGATCTCCCACAAAACTACCTTTTAAGCTTTCTTTCCAGAATTAATGGACAAAGGAAAACTGCATATTCTATGTCTCAAAGCTTTCCCACACCTGCTCTTAAGGTCAGAAATCACTTGGAAACCTTAGTCACAGGAATTACTTTGATTCTTTTATATGAAATTTTCTATATTGGGTGCTTTTCACTCTGACATTATGGCTAATCTAAACAAGGGAAGGTGGGGATATTTTTACTTTCTGGCTATGTGAAATTGCAGTTTATCATGTTAAAGAAATTAGTGGTGGGACAGAGACCAATGCTTTCTGGTACCTGGGAAACAGAGAGACAAAGAGCCTCTGAAGACATGTCCTTAATAAACTGATTCTCCACTTGGGCCACAACTCTTAATATTTCAGGTCCAAATCTCCTTTCTGAATCCAGACATAATTTTCTTTGTGTATATGAATATTAGTGAGAGTCTAGGTTATAAGTTTGATCTATTTTTAATATTCGGAGAAATAATTTCACTATTTTATATAAAAGCTCCATACCTTCTTCTAGAGGACGACATCTACTGGATGAGGCACTCTGAAATATATTTACAGATATTCTATGATAAAAGTTTCCAAATAATTATTTCATATTTGGTTTTGGATTGCTATGCTGCTTTAAATAGCTTATCCTACTATCAGAAATGCTCTATCTTATAGTATTTCACTATTACAACAATGTTTTCATTTTGAAAAATAATCATGTTTTATAATAATCTTTATATATTTTTTTCTTACACCATTGGTCTCAGGAATTCTTAAATATTTTTTTAAAAAAGCAAGTTTATCTTCAAATAGATATAAGTATGATGAAAGAGATCCTCATTTTCACATATCCTCTGTGCCTTCTGGGGAATGAATTTTGTCTGCAGAACTTCTGCTGGATTTAAGACTCTGGTATGATTGTACAGGAGTTAGGGGAAAGACAGTTCCTGAAGATTTGTTAATTCTGCTCACAGAGGCAAACCCCCCCCCCCTACATTTTATTCTGTTAAGATTTGAGAATGATGCTGGTATGGTTTCTCCCTTTGACAGCAGTAAAATTATCTTGTTCATTTTTCACTTATAAAGATATAAAACAATTTCTAATATAATTGTATTTTGGCATCAAGTTGAAGAAAGAGATTATAAAAAGATAGCTGTGTGAGAGGAAGAAAGATAGAGATATGAAGACTTGGTCATCAGTATTCAAAGAGAATTCCATCTCTATTCCAATGATGAGATTGCTACAGTTTCTCAAAGAAGAAAAATCATTGAAAAACTACTTTCCCCTTTCTACTCAATTTTTGTGAGTATAAACTAAGTGTATATATTACTTATGCTGTTTCCATATATATTGAAATGATTTTTCATACCATCACCTAATTACCCACACCATATATGTTTAAATTATAGATTTCTTAATTTAATTTTAACATATTTTTCTTTTAAGTCATAATATTTTTTCATCTTTTCTCTCTCATTTCTCCCAAAATGTCTTTTCATATAACCGACCCTTTTTCATATTTATGACTTTTTTCTTTAATTTCATATATATATATATATATATTTCTATAATAACCTCATTTTTAAATATTTAATGAAAAACCCTTTTGTCTTGAACTAATGATAACTATAAAAGGAAATATATTCAATTAAGATTCATGTCCAGTGGCAATGAAGTTTAAAATATATAATTGCTCAACATATTATAATATATATTCTTTTGTTTTCATTTTTAATATTTGTGCTTATATGTTTGTATCTGTGAAAGCCTGTAAAAATGGCATGAATGTGAGACTTGTGGGAACCAGTTCTCTGCTTCTACATTTGTGTGTTCATAGATGGGAATTCAGGTATGCTTTCAGAGTTTTATCTGATAATCTCTCATTTTATCCATATGTTTTATTTATAATATATATCTATATCTATATATAACATGTATACACATTCACTGTATATAGGCAATAAATTAAAATGATAGGAAGTTGTATCTAATAAGGTACATTGGTATCTTTTGAATTTGCTTTGGAAGTGTTTCTTAAATGAAAATGTGAATCAGGTTATTTTCCTACTATCAGAGAAATAAACCTCAAATTTTCCAAATACAAAAATAATAAATTATTTGAATATATGATATAGAAAGAGATGACTTTACATTGAATATGAAAGCCAATACATAATATAAAGGGGTTCAATTATTGGATAAGTGTGAGTGATTAGTAATATTTGGGGAGGAGGGATATTACACTTCACCTACTCTCAGTCTTGGTAACTTTATTCTGCCTTGAGATGTTATTTCCTTTAGATTTTTCTATTAATGTTGAATAATCCAAATATTGGCTGGTTTTACGAGTAGTAGAATGAGTCATGCTATTTTTAGGTAAAAATTTAGTCATAGATAACAGGGAAGGAAGGGATTGGTTTAGAATTCAGAGAATGATTAGCAGTATACAACTTTAAAGGCAACACTCAGAAGGAGACTGGTGGATCATTGTAAGGTCAGCCTGGTGTACAGAAAGAGTTCCAGGACAGCCATGGCCACACAATGAAAGCCTGACTCCAAAGAAATGAAACAAACTAACAACAACATCAAATATTGCAATGAATTAAAAACTGCAAAAAGAACATTTTAAAATTAATTAAATAAATGTAAGAAGTTATGTATTCCTGCTAACGGTGAGTTGGGGCATTAGACTGTAAGGATCACACTTTAATAGTCAAATGCATTCCTCTCTCTAGTTTCAAATCTCTTACCTCTGTAAGAGTCATCTGATCTTTCGCATGCTTTACTGTTTCACTGTTGGGTTTTATAATTTCTGTAATAGGATAATAACTGATCCAACATTCTAGAGTTATGTAGAAGTCATAAAATAAATATTGGTCAAGTTATCTTTATAATCCCTTTTATATTTATTACAA
Organism: Mus caroli; assembly: GCF_978045245.1. Taxonomy (NCBI): domain Eukaryota; kingdom Metazoa; phylum Chordata; class Mammalia; order Rodentia; family Muridae; genus Mus; species Mus caroli. The sequence continues at coordinate 127,207,950 of NW_028227261.1, read as the reverse complement.
TTAGTTGTTCTTATCATGACTGCATGGAGCATCTATATTTGGTATTTTATAAATAGTTTTAGAATTCAAATATATTAATCCATAACACTCATTTTTCCTATTAAAAAAATTTCAGCACCTAGACCAGCCAGGCAAGAAAAATCTGTTGTCAAGGCTTGCAAAGGTGGGGCTGAGACACTAGAGCAGCCTCAAAAACTTCAGTCAACAATTTTTCCTGCATGCAAGATGTGCTAGGTAATAGTTAGCACAGAACTTGCAAAAGTGGCCAATCAATGACTGGTCTAAGATGAGATCAAATCTGCAAGTTAGGAGCCAATCCTGTACACTACCTGTATAGGTCAAAGTCCTAGGATAGACCTAAACACAACTGAAAAAGAAGCAAAGAAAAAACTAAGTCTATGAAATGACTACTAATAATATTCTGCTACACTCATAGATTGGTGCCTAGTCAACCATTATCAGAAGGGCTTCATCCTCCAACTGATGGGAACCATACATATCAGTTGGAGCTTGGGGAACTCTGAGAAAGAGAGAGAATAAAAGATTGTAGGAACCAAAGGGTTCTAGGAAACTAGAAGAACATGGCTTACAAAAACAACTAAGCAAGGTACCGGGGGACTTGCAGATAGCAATCAACTAGTCTGAGTCTGCACTAGGTTGTGGGCATATATTAGCATTATGGTTGTTTAGATAGGATTTGTGTGTGTGTGTGTGTGTGTGTGTGTGTGTGTGTGTGTGTGTGTGTGACTCCTAACAGTGGGAGTAGTGTTATCTTTGACTCTTGCCTGCATTAAGGACCTTTTTCCTCTTACACAGTTGCCTACTCCAGCCTTGATATGTCCAGACTAGGTTTGTGCCTAGTCATATAGTCATATTGTATCTTGTTATGCTGAGGTCTGTTGCTATCCCTGGGAGGCTTACTCTTTTCTGACGTGGAAGAAGGCAAGGGAGAGTAGAGGATGAGGAGAATGCAATCAACCTGTAATTTGTAAGAGAATAATAATAATAATAATAATAATGATAGAAACAAAAAGAAAAATTCTGTCATTTGAATCTTCTTAGAAACTCTGTTCTATGCAGACCCAAAAAAATTCCCAAGAGGCTCTGAGTTATACAACAGAATCACATGTATTTTTCATTTTTATTTTATTCACATCATCTTCTTTTTAGTAGACTAAAAATTTGTGATGTGGATGACCTAATGCATAAATAGCACAACACTATTAAAGTTTGCAGTAGCCTATCACAAAGCACTCTATTCCCTACAATTTTACCACAAAATAGAGCTCCAAACCTCTCTTGAGAATCAACCTATCAGGTGCCTGTCAAGAGACAAAGTAAACACATTATGGCTCTTCAGATTGTCCATCCTTTTGCCATTATTTCCATAGTCTGTAAGTCAACAAAGATATTCTGAGTGTCTTGTAAGCTTTGGCACTTGGTACTTTTTACACATAGGCTTTGTTGCTATTCACACCCTAATATAATCCGAGAAAGTTGCTCCCTGATGTTCCCTTCAGCTTTGAACATTGTCCAATTCCAATCACTCTGTATTAAACCACTTACACTGAAAAAAGACAGTTTTCCTGAATGATGTATCCATTGAAAGAAAGTTTCTGCTCTTTTTTTGTAGGAATTTTACCATCATGCTTAAGCACTGTTTCTAATAAATGATAAAAATATCAAAAATGTATTTCCAATTGAAAATAGGCAAAGGCTTTAAAATAAACAAAATTAGTACCAATATCTTAGAGACATGTTTAGAAGTTTTATTTATTTATTCGTTTTAATTTACATTTTCTGTATTTTTCAAAATTGTCTTTAAAGTGTGTTACTCAGTAACAAAATATTAAAGTAGACATTCAAAATTACCCTTGATGAACAATCATCCTTCATGAGAAACATTATTATTATTTTATTCCATGCTTATTCAGTGAAAATTCAAATTATGTATTTCAAACTAAGTTGAATTTTAGAAACAATAACTGATATTTTCTGATTACACAAAACATCTTAGAGTACCTTCTAAACACAGTCCTTTAATTTCTTATATGTTTTATCATGACAATATTGTTACTGAAAGCTTTACTTTTGTTTTGCAATAAAGGAAAAGTTGAGATGCATTGCTTATCTAGAATAATGCCACAGATCTACAAGTGTATTCAGATACTGCACCTTAATAATTTATTTTATTACTGATATAATAAAATAATTGAATATTTTATTATTCTCCAAATTTTAATCATATAAAAATATCAATCCAAAAACATTCATAATGTCTTTTGTATCTCAGAATAAAATATAAAAATTCTAAGATCTTTATGAACAACAAAGTTAAATTTTTAATCTTTTGAGAATATTAATATTATAAACATTCCTGAGTTTATATTATCAAAGCACAGTAAAGAAAATATTAAATACAATGTGCTTACAAAGTGATTACATATAATACTTATATGAAACAATTGTAAAAATATATTAATCAATATTTGAGAAGTATAAATAAAATATACTGAAGCTGCATTTAGTCAGTCCTTCAAACAGCTCATTATAAAACCACAGATCAATAAGAAAAGACAGCCTAACATGCTTCAGATAAAATGTGTTACATTATTACTAAAATGTAGTGGAAAACAAACATGAAATACCAAAGCACATACCTTAAGGACTGTGTTCTCCACAATGAACAAAGAAGCATTTTGTGCACAATTTAAAAAATGAGCAGCTCTATCAATAGTCAAAAAATTAGAAAACTGCCAGCTATAAATCACTCTCACCTTTTCAACACTGAAGAATGAGGTAGACTTTATTTATGGAAAATGTCTCTTAAAATTAGTCACTCTTCTTTTGGTTCACCTTCAGAGAATGTCTATGTTGGAGCTGTCCTGGCAGTTGAGCTTGAGGTATCTAGTTATGGTGCATTCAACAGTCAAGATGCAGAGATAGACTGTCTGATGCTGTTGTTCTGACAGCTTCTCCATTTTTATGTAGCCCAGGGAATAATCCCAGAAAATGGTGCTATTCTCCTTTAGGGCATTACTTTATGCTCAATCAAGCAAAGGCTAACATAATTTTCAGGAGCCCTCACAGCTGAGCCTGTTGTCTTGTTTTCTAGGTGATTCCAGGTCCTCACAACTTAACAAAACTAACCACCACAGTCTTAGAGCACTAGGCCAGTGAAAAATAAATCTTTATTTCAGTCAGTTGGCTAACAATATTTCATCACATTAAATGCTAAAAGTTTCACATATGCTTGCAGACAGGAGATTGCACTGGAAGGTGTGGTGAATGGGCCCTGGACAACAGGTCATTTGGACAATAAATACAATGAAATTATTTCCCTCATCATGAAACAAGACTTCAATACATTGCAGGTACAGGATGTCTACAATATGCTTGATACAGCCAATCACAGAAACAGAAAGCAGGAGATGCAGAGAATCTTTGCTATGAGACATTCCCAATGCTGGGAAAGTAGCTCTGAGGGATCACTGAAGTACTGCAGAGAAGGAATCTGCTACCTTACCTCCCAGGCTTCATATCTATCTGTTGTATGTAATTTGAGAAATCCATTCTAGTTCAGGCTGAGTTCGCCAGTAGCCTTTAATGTTATGCTCTAAGAACAGCCACTGCCTTGTTGCTAGATGGTGTTTTCCTTTGACCGCTGCCCATGCTTGCTTCTTCTCAAGAGCTCTGCCCAAACTCTTGTCAATCTCTCCAATTCCACTAAGCCACCAACAACCGCCCTTGTCTCACTCAGTTCCTACACTAGCTTTCCTGGTCTCTGCTTGATGCATGCCTAGTGCTATAATGGCTGTCTCACCCATCTCCCTTTATCCTGTGGAAGGAAAACACTAGAGACTTTTTCTTTTAAAATTGACCAGATAACTCAAAGACTGGGCAAAGAACATCCTACTCCATCCTCCTTGGCCTCTGCAGTTGCTTGCAGAGGCTAAAAACTATGGGTGCCTGAAAGACATACATATTTTAGTTTCTCATCTGTTACTCCCATGATCAGACTTGCCCTTCTCTTCCTGTCCTGTCAGGAGCCCCCGTGTTATCTTTGCCCAACGATTGGCTTCTGCAGTCTCTATTTAGCCATTCAACGATTAGGGAAACTCCCCATACACCTGTTCCATAGCATACATTAGGGGCCATGAATGCTCACTTTATATCCTAATTGATCTCTTCTCATTCATTCTGTACCTCCATTATCATTTTACAAAAGTCAATGACCAAAGATGAAATGGAGAATAAAGAATCGTTACCATATAGTTTACTCAAGGACACTGAGCCTATTTTCAGACTAGAGGCTCCAGTCTCATCCCAAAGTGAAAAATGGGTTAAAAAAAATAAAAAAAAATTATGTGAACAAGACTGTATCTAGAATAACTGACAAGCACATGAATTCAATATCCCATTTATTTGCCTACTTTTAATCTCTTAAAAGGAGTTCCCCCCCCACATTTTTATTATTTTCTTCATTTATATTCCAAATGCTATCTCAAAAGTTCCCTATACCTTCCCCCCACCCCGCCCTGCTCCCCTACCCACTTACTCCTACTTCTTGGCCCTGGTGTTCCCCTGTACCAGGGCATATAAAGTTTGCTAGACCAAGGGGCCTCTCTTCCTAGTGATAGCCATCTAGGCCATCTTCTGTTACATATGCAGCTAGAGACACGAGCTCTGGGGGGTACTGGTTAGTTCATGTTGTTGTTCCACCTATAGGGTTGCAGACCCCTTCAGCTCCTTGGGTACTTTCTCTAGCTCCTTCACTGGGGGTCCTGTGTTCCATCCTATAGATGACTGTGAAGATCCACTTCTGTATTTGCCAGGCACTGGCAAAGCCTCACAGGAGACAGCTATGTCAGGATCCCTTCAGCAAAATCTTGCTGGTGTCTGCGTTTGGTGGCTGATTATGGGATGGATCCCTGGGTGGGGCAGTCTCTGGATAGCCCATACTTTCGTCTTAGCTCCAATCCTAAATCTGATAGGGGACTAATATCCAATATATACAAAGAGCTCAAGAAGCTGAACTCCAGAATTTCAAATAACCCCATTAAAAAACGGGGTACAGAGCTAAGCAAAGAATTCTCAACTGAGGAATACCAAAAGGCTGAGAAGCATTTGAAAAAATATTCAACATCCTTAATCATCAGGGAAATGCAAATCAAAGCAACCCCGAGATTCCACTTCACACCAGTCAGAATGGCTAGGATCAAAAATTCAGGTGACAGCAGATGCTGGCAAGGATGTGGAGAGAGAGGAACACTCCTCCATTGCTGGTGGGATTGGAAGCTGGTACAACCACTCTGGAAATCAGTCTGGCGGTTCCTCAGAAAACGGGACATATTACTACCGCTAGATCCAGCAATACCTCTCCTGGGCATATACCCAGAAGATGTTTCAACTGGTAATAAGGACACATGCTCCACTATAGTAACCCTATTTATAATAGCTAGAAGCTGGGAAGAACCCAGATGTCCCTCCATCGGAGGGATGGATACAGAAAATGTGATACATTTACACAATGGAGTACTACTCAGCCATTAAAAAACAATGAATTTATGAAATTCATGGGCAAATGGATGTATCTGTAGGATATCATCCTGAGTGAGGTAACCCAATCACAAAAGAAGTCACTTGATATGCACTCACTGATAAGTGGATATTAGCCCAGAAACCTTGAATACCCAAGATACAACTTCTAAAACACAAGAAAATCAAGAAGGAAGACCAACGAGTTGATACTTCATTCCTCCCTAGAATACAGAATAAAATATACATGGAAGGAGTTGCAAAAGTAGTTTTCTTAAGGACTATAAAATAAACAAAGAATTTAAATGAATTGCCCAGAAACTTTGAAAGCTAAAGAATTATTTTCTTCAATTAAATTCAAACACCAAGAACCGAACAAAAATTCTTCTTAGTTCTTCATTTCCTGTTTCATGTTTCTTAGACATATAAAACACTCTTTGTGCTTGCTATAACTGTGTAAATGTGTGTATTATTGCTTCTCTAAAGTGGTTTACTACACATGGAGTTCTTATTTGCAGGGCTGAACATGTGAGCCACTAAAGTGGATACTGTCAAACTTCACTCCAAGAGATTACAGAATGTAAACTTCATAGTAATCAATATTTCAGTTTCCATTTCACTCTCAATAACTCATTTATTTTATTTTCCAATTAGGTTTAAAAAAATGCCATATGTGTTTGTTTCTCTGTACATATATACCCTTAAGTTCTTAGAGTAAATTTTAATTATCTTTCATCTTATTTTTTGAAATATGGTTTTCAGTAGAAGCCATAAAATTGTTTGCCTTTCATTAATTTTTAGCCTGATTTATATTTAAATGTTAAATTTGCTTGAAATTTAGTTTTGCTCATAATGAACCAAATGATTACAAATATAAAAATTCAATTTGCTTAATAATATTTACTGATTAAGCTATTTTAAAGAATGGATTAACACTTTGAATATAAATCAGATTTATTCTATAATTTTGATTTTGCACAAATTAAGAAACTTTAAAAATATGTATGATATATAAGTACCTATGCTTAAGCTGGCACATGATATATATATATATATATATATATATATATATATATATATATATATAAAATCAGATTTATGTTGAATTATTTACATAATATTTTGAGTTTAATTATATTTAGGAATAATATATTAAATAATAGATTTCAAATGATAATGTTTTCAGGACTACACAAGCAAATATATATATTTATTAAATAAACATAGTAAGCTATAAGGTGGACAATTTTCATTTACGTGTTAGTAGGTAAATGTATATTTCTATTTGCTTGTACTGCACAAGCATAGAAGATAAATGTAGTGATGTGAATAAATGTTAACTAGTTAATGAAGTGTTACATTAGTCACCTAGAGAAGAAGATTATAGGATATTAGTTACTATACATTAAATACAAGTATGTTATAATTATTCTAGTATTCAAAACTGTAATAAATTTATTCACAAACTTGAGTTGGCTGAAAATGACATAACTCATCACAATTAGTACTTAATAGTTTTTAAAGACATTTTAAAACATCTTAAAAGCATATATATATATATATTATTTTTAAATTTTTCATATGATAATATTTTATAATTTTTATTATTTTCTCTCCATAAAGTTTTTAAAAATTCTCCCCATCTACCTAACACTAATATTATGTTCTTCCTCTCTCTTTCCCATCCAAAAAACAAAAGTAAAATAAAGATAATATTTGGCAGTGTGGCAGAATTTCATCAAATGGGAAAAGAGGAATCCTACAGAATGGGAGAGAATTTGTAACTATTTATCTGACAGAGGATGACTATCATTCATACACACACACACACACACACACACACACACACACACATATATATATATATATATATATATATATATATACATATATACACATATATATACATATATACATATATATAGTCTATATGATATATATATATATATATATATATATATATATATATATATATATATATATATATATATACACATATTTAAAATCCAAACCATAAACAAAACAGTGCACTGAGGTTTGGGTAAGAAAAGAGAGTTCCTAAAAGAAAAAAAAATTAAGATGATAATGTCTAACATATTTATCAGTAAATGTTTCTCATCTCTAGTAATCAGGGAAATAAAAATCAAGCCAACTTTGAGATTTCATCTTACCTCATTCTTAATGGCAAGGTTTAACAAAGCAACAAAAAAAAGATAGAGTGGAGGTGGGGAAAAGAAAACACTCACTTAATGTTGGGGGATTTCAAACTGGTTCAGGCATTCTGAAAATGAGTTTGGAGAACTTTCCAAAGGTTAAAAATAAGTTTGCTGTATAACACAGCTATACCACTCCTTGGCACATGCCCAAAGACCTTGACCTCCTACTCCACAGATATTTACTCAGCCATTAGCATTGCTACTTTATTCATGACAACAAAAAATAGAAACAGCCTAAATGTCTTACAATACATAAATGAGGATAATAAAAATGTGGTACATATGCACTACAGAATTTTATTCATCTGTAAAGAAAATCAAATCACAAACTGCAGTAAAAATTAATGAAACTAGATAACTAGACAAAATCGTATCAAAAAATGTCACGCAGACCCATAAAATCAAATATTACATGCCCTCTCATCTAAAACTCCTTACTCCAAATCTTCAGATGTGGGTATATGTCTGGAGTAACTGCTAATCCAGAAAGTTATAAAGAGACCATTGTCTTGTGGCAGGGGCATGGCACAGGAAAGAGATAAATAGCAGACTCCATGTGATATGTCTAGGAAAATTAGAAAAGGGTGAATCTCATTAAGTATAGAGGAAGAAAGATAACTACAAAAGGTAGAGGTGGGGTGGGACAATATGAATGATGTAAAAGAATATCTGAAGGATTTAATAAGCTACCTTATAAACTATAAAAATGCATATCAAAATACATAAATATAAGTATGTAAGTTAAATAAAAGTTTCTTTTCTTAGACTGGAAATGCTCCAAAAGCCCTCCAAAAGCCCTCCAAAAGCCCTCCAAAAGCCCCCCAAAAGCCCTATGCCATTTAACAAAAATTCTAGCAGGAGGCAAGAGACATCATCTTATGAGTTCCTGGTCATAGTTATCCATATGATTCCCATATTACAGGCTATTGTTATTGTCCTTGAATTTCTCCCAGAGGTGGAAATTGCTGAATAAAGTGTACACCTCAGATAAAGGGAAAAGGAGGCCATGAATTGAAACAGACCTTAAGTCTCCTCTTTAAGAACCTGTAGGTACCATGAGTGTGCTCTAGGTGGGGAGTCAACAACGATATTATCCAGTATGATGCTTATGAATCAACTCAATGACCACCATTTTATGAAAACCCTAAGAGTATATTAGTGGTATGGATCCCTTTTCAGTAGCTTAAAACTCTTCACTAGGACATAAAGTCAGCATAAAAGAAAAGAAATTATACTGAGTACTGAAATTCCAGAAAACCACCCATAGCTAGAAAAACCATGGATCCTGGATGATAGCCTACGCATGCCACTTTACTAAATCAGTATAATCAATAATTGCATTTTAAATAGTAAGCCATGTTCATATTGATAATAGTCTACACCTTTCACCAAGAACACTTCTTTTATAACAGACAAAGAATTCTACAGAAACCCCAAACCAAGAAAAAGTTTTACTGAGGTAAAGACTCAGTTCAAAGGATACATCCTCAAACAATTACTGAAACTAAGGCCCAGGGAACATTGTAGAAGAGTGGAGAGAAACATTGTAAGAGCCAGAGTTACAAAGCTTTCTATTCAGTAATAGATAAGCCATTGTTTCTTGTGGCCTTTGTATTGGCAGCCATTTAATGACAACTATAACAGCCGGTCAGTGAAAGTATAGTATTAGGACCATTCAAGGATGCAGAGATGTGATACTATTTGGCAGACTGCCTATACATTTGAGATAAAATAAGCCTAGCAACTGGATGCTTTAGCAGCTGGCCAGACAAAGGATGTTGTTCAGATATTTAACAGCTGATAATTGAACAATCTAGTAATAGTTGATGAAAGAAATGTAGTTAAATACCAAATGGGATAGCAAATATGGGAGACATCATTATTAAAGTTTGAGAGATAGATTTATATAGGAATAAACCAAAAATCTGAGATAGCCATCCCAAGCATTTGAAGAAGACTTTCAGTAAGATTAGATTAGACTCCATCATACAAAAATGCAGTGAGTCTAGACTCATTAGAATTTATTTCTTTGACTTTTATGGTGGGTGGGAAGAAGTCATGTTTTGTTCTACTTTAGACCTCTGAGCATTCCAGCTTCTGGTTCCTGGCCATGCAGACAACGTCAGGAATGGGCTTCCTCTCATCTCATGGGCCTCTTTAAAATAGTCACTATAATATGCTGCTATACTCATAAACCAAGTTGCCATCAGAAAGGCTTCTTCATGCTGCTGATCGGAGGAGATATTAAGTAAAGTTCAGTCAACCCCACCAAAGAGCAGGAGGTGAAGTGTAGAAGTCACTGAGTTCCGGGAACCCAGGAGATCATGGTCCACAGACTCAACTAAGTAGGGTTCATAGGGGCTAAAAGAGACTAAGGCAGTAATCATTGACCCTACATGTATCTCCATTACATTCTCTGTATATTACCATGCTTGCTGTCTTAGGATTTTTGGGAGATTGCTAACAGAGCATGTAGATCTATCTATGATTTATTTATCTTTTCTTGCAACACCTTTTTCCCTACTGGATTGCCTCACCCAGATTTTATAGGAGGATATCCCTAGCCTTATTATATTATATTTAGTTGATATCCCTGCGAGGCCTGGTCTTTTCTGAAGAAAAACAGAACAGTGGATCTTGGGAAGAGAGAAGTTGTGTGTGTGGCAGGGGGCAGGGGTACTGAAAGGAATTGGAATGAGTTGAAGATCCTATAGAGATGTATTGAATGAGAGAAGAATAAATAAAAACAAAAATGTAAGTAGTAATACATGAACTTCAACACCAAAGAGTCATGTTACTGTAGATTAATTCCTATGTCACCATTTAATCTATGTCTTCTTTGTGTTTGATTGCCTTTTTCCCTCTAATCATAATACCACATATATATTTTTTTTCAATGAAATCTCATATAGCAAGATTTTGCTTTTCAATTACTAATTTATTTAACTCAGAAATCTATTTATTCAAATTGATTGAAAGATTATTTAGTCATAGTAAAAAGGAAAATAACTTTTTTACTCACTTTATAGTAACAGGGTTATCATATTTTTATGAAAAGGAATACAATATAAACAGTATAATTTGGATAGGTGTCAAAACTTTAGCACTCAAACTGACTACATATTGACTACAATGTCTAAAAAATTTTAGTGTAAAGGAATATCTACTTATTTTAAAAGTTAAGATTATTTATATGGCTTTGAATGCAACTTATTTGGAATGTGCTTCCATTTCATGCATGTGTCTATAGTCTCAATCAGCAACACACAAATACCTAGTCAGTCAATAGCTCATAAACCCAAAGCTCATAAAAATAATTATATAAAATTTATACTCTAATGCATACACTTTTATCTGACTTATATAAATAATGCAAAATCAAGGATACTCTAATGAAAAATTTCTCCTTTCACTCTAGTTCATTAAAGTGAACTTTCAATAATTATAATTCTATATAATTTATAGAACTATATATCTTTTGGGGCATGCTCTGTAAAAATCATGTATTTCTTTAAAAACTGGCAAAATTTTTTACAGCCAATCTCATTGACTTCATTCAAATAGAGGTGTGATTAGTATCTAAATATAAAAATCAGAGAAAATACAGCTCAGCCTTCAGGGTGATGAAGGAAGAGCTCAGCATGGTGCACTTTAGCTGTTACATGTATACAGAAAACAGGAAATGCAAGCATCAGAGTAATTGTCTAACACTTGAAATGAGAACGTGGAGAAAACAAGCATTTTACACATCATTTACCAAAGAAAGAGAGTTCTAATCTATAGAAGAGTTATTTGAGTTCTTTAGAGTTTGATAAGGATGCTTTAGCTTTCCACAAGTAAAGCAGCATTTTGCTATAAATATAACCTGGCCAACAGGATGATGAAAAAATCGCATAGCTATTTTTAAATACTATTCATAATCTTTAACATATCTTTTTTTTACTGATATAATTTAACTTTAACTATTTTTTTCTTTTTCTTTTCTTTTTTATTTATTTTTTATTAAATATTTCCTTTATAGACGTTTCAAATGCTATCTTTAAAGTTCCCTATACCCTCCCTCTGCCCTGCTCCCCTACCCACCCACTCCTTCTTCTTGGACCTGGCATTCCCCTCTACTGGGGCATATAAAGTTTGCAATAACAAGGGGCCTCTCTTCCCAGTGATGACCTACTAGCCCATCTTCTGATACATATACAGCTAGAGATATGAGCTCTGGGGATACTGGTTAGTTCATATTGCTGTTCTACCTATAGAGTTGCAGACTCCTTCAGCTCCTTGGGTGCTTTCTCTAGCTTCTCCATTGGGGGCCCTGTGTTCCATCTTATAGATGACTGTCTGCATCCTCTTCTGTATTTGCCAGGCACTGGCATAGCCTCATATGAGACAGCTATAACAGGGTCCCTTCAGCAAAATCTTTTTGGCATATGCAATAGTGTCTGGGTTTGGTGGCTGATTACGGGATGGATCCCCGGGTGGGGTAGTCTCTGCATAGTCCATCCTTTCGTCTTAGCTCCAAACTTTGTCTCTGTAACTCCTTTCATGGGTATTTTGTTCCCTATTCTAAGGAGGAATGAAGTATCCACCCATTGTTCTTCCCTCTTCTTGATTTTCTTGTGTTTTGCAAATTGTATCTTGGGTGCTCTATGTTTCTGGGCTAATATCCACTTATCAGTGAGTGCATATCTAATGACTTCTTTTGTGATTGGGTTACCTCACTAAGGATGATATCCTCCAGATACATCCATTTGTCCAAGAATTTCATAAATTCATTGTTTTAATAGCTGAGTAATACTCCATTGTGTAAATGTAACACATTTTCTGTATCCATTCTTCTATTGAGAGATATCTGGGTTCTTTCCAGCTTCTGGCTATTATAAATAAGGCTGCTATGAACATGGTGGAATATGTGTTCTTATTACCAGTTGGAACTTCTTCTGGGTATATGCCCAGGAGTAGTATTGCTGGTTCTTCCAGTAGTATTATGTCCAAATTTCTGAGGAACCTCCAGACTGATTTCCAGAATGGTTGTACAAGCTTGCAATCCCACCAGCAGTGGAGGAGTGTTCCTCTTTCTCCACTTCCTTGCCAGCATCTCCTGTCACCTGAATTTTTTATCTTAGCCATTCTGACTGGTGTGAGGTGGAATCTCAGGGGTGTTTTGATATGCTTTTCCCTGCCAGGCTCCTAAACCTGATAAACAGCTTCAGTGCAATAGCTGAATATAAAATTAACTCAAATAAATCAATTGCCTTTCTTTACACAAAGGATAAACACACTGAGAAAGAAATTAGGGAGACAACACCCTTCACAATAGTCACAAATAATATAAAATACCCTGGTGTAATGCTAACTAAGGAAGTGAAAGATCTGTATGTCAAGAACTTCAAGTCTCTGAAGAAAGAAATTGAAGAAAATCTCAGAAGATGGAAAGATCTCCCATGTTCATGGATCAGCAGGATTAATATAGTTAATATGGCTATCCTGCCAAAAGCAGTCTACAGATTCAATGCAATCCCCATCAAAATTCCAACTCAATTCTTCACTGAGATAACAAGGGCAATTTGCAAATTCAGCTGGAAAAATAAAAAACCTAGGATAGCAAAAACTATTCTCAACAATAAAAGAACCTCTGGTGGAATCACCATGCCTGACATTAACTAATACTACAGAGCAATTGTGATAAAAACTGCACGGTACTAGTAAAGTGACAGACAGGTAGATCAATGGAATAGAATTGAAGACCCAGAAATGAGTCCACACAGTTATGGTCACTTAATCTTTGACAAGGGAGCTAAAACCATCCAGTGGAAAAAGGCAGCATTTTCAACAAATGGTGCTGGTGAAACCGGCAGTTATCATGTAGAAGAATGCAAATTGATCCATTCTTATCTTCTTGTACAAAGCTCTTTAACAAATCTTAATATTTGTGAAAATAAAAGTTCCCCAATGATAGTATTCAGATTTGATAGTCTTTATGAGATCTTTATATACTGTAAAATTTTTGAATTTTTATTAAATTTCACCTTTGGCAACTCTATACAGGTTTGAAGACATTTTGAATGCTCTTGGCATTGTACCCTCTTATACTGATAGCACCAAATCAACCATCCCCATCCCTTCTCTATTCTTTTCTATATTGTTTTTTGTTTGTTTATTTGTTTTATTTTCTTTTGTTTGTGGTTTTGTTCTGTAATGCAGTGAGTTTGACCATGGCCACTCTGTAACCATAAATTTGGAATTATTCATTGTAGCTTATTAAATGTCACAAATGAATACATAGTTAAAGGCAGTGACTACCCCTTTATCAGAGTCTAATAGTTCTGTTGAGAAGAATAGCATCACAGGAACCAATCCTTTTATTCATGCTTTAGTGGTAGGAGCTCCACTCCTGTGCAGGCACAGAATAGGAAACCACAGGTACCTTGAGGTCATGATGCAGTGCCCAGAATATACCATATTTCTAATTAGCCTTTCTATCTCTTCATCTGTAATGTTCATTGAGCCTCAAAGTAGTCAGGGTACAAATGTAGGAGTTTAGACCTACAATTCCTATATGAAAGAAAGTTCTATGCAATTTTCTTTTGTTGTAGTATTTAAGGTCTATTAATTTATCAGAATATTTCATTATATCTTGAATTTTAAAAGGTAAATAGAACTCGATTATGTGTACCACATTTTTATTACATACACATCAATTATCTAGGCTGAGATAATATTTGCTGGTTATTGTGCATAAAGCATCAAGGAACATACATGGACAAGGTGGGAAAGTATCTCTATAGTGGGATATTGATTCTTTTGAATATGTCCAGGAGCTTCCAAATTCTCTGCCCTGATGACAATATACTAAACCCTTGAAATTGTAAGAAAACCTCAATTAAATGCTTTCTTTTATAAGAATTGCCTTAGCCATTGTGTCTCTTCACAGCAATAGAACTCTGGCTAAGGCATATAGAAACATTCTAAATAAGGTTCTGACCTCTAAAAATAAAACTGACAAATTGATCTCATGTAACTAAACGTTTATGTAAAGAAAATAATATTGCTATCAAGTACATACCAAACATAGGAAATGTGAAAATCTTTGTGCTATAAGCATCCAACAGAGGATAAATATTTGAAATACATGAAGAACTAGAAAAAAAAAATCAAGCAACCAACCAACCAGATCAGAAAATGGATTGCTCTTGCTAATCTAATATTTTAAGGTAAACATTGGCAATATTCTCCATTTTATAAAAGATTTTAAATCGCCTAGGATAAATAGGCAGATCATGGATGTACATGAAACAACCATGTGGGATTATTTATATGAACTTACATTTGATCTGACTACTCCCCTACTACCAGACTGAGGGCTGCTGAGATAACTACCAATTATAAAATACACAGACATCATTTTCTTTGCAATGTATACTAAGTTAATTATTCAGTCGTTTAGAATATTTTTAAAAGCCTAAGGACCTGAGTTCAGAAATCTAGCTCCCACATAAATACTGCGCAAGATTTTGTAATTGTACCTTGTGTTTACTGTGAGATGTGAGTCTGAAAGCAAACTACAGGTAGTTCATGGGTCAGCTAATGATACAAACAGAACAGTGAACACCACCAGAGACATTGACTAAAATAAGGCGGGGAGCAGAGACTCCTACTGAATATTGCCATCTGACTTCCACATACACATTGTGAAATACGCAGGTACACACACACACACACACACACAAAGTACACAGGTACAAACTAAATACACATCATGCACAATCATATACAGATGAAAAATAAAGAAGGAGAAAGGAGAAAGAAAGGAAGAGTGTCCCGAGCTATCATTCTCACCGGCAAGAACACACTCGGACAACGGGATTCTTCTGTGGCAAGCTTTATTGCTTCTTAAGGAGAGAAGACCCAGAACCCGGAAAATGGTGCTGCTTATATAGCCCTCATCATGGCATGTCAGCACCTGATTTGGTGTGTCAGCACCTGATTTGTTGCTCACCCATCACCTCATTACTATGCCCCGAGATGAGCAGTGACTAGGCGTGAGTTCACTCTCGCACCTGCATACAAGGCTTGTTTACTAGTTAGGCACAGCAGAAGCCAGTGCCATCTTATAATGGCGATTGCTCGAGGCACCACTCTCCACAGAAGAGAGACTATCTGGAAATATTTGACTTTAGAGGGGAGTTTCATGCTGACGTTTACAGCATAAAACTATCATTCTTCCATGTGCTGGTGTAAACGTAACCTTTATTCTCTTGATATAGTTGTCATTTAGGAGGCTCACACCTGAATAAGCTCACACTTTCTAGTTCTTTCTGAACTCTAGATGGCTGTTTTATTCCACCTGTTCTGGCTCCAACTCCTCTTCAATCTAACTATTAAATCTGGCTATTCTCAGCTTCTTACTGCTTACCCTCAAACTAAATCTGGCAATTTGTTCTAATTGTCTGGCTCCTCTTGTGGCAGAAGCCATGTAGGAAAGGTTGTGGCAAACAAGTGAGCTTCTTGAAGTGAGCCCTCAGTTTTTGAGTGGCTGTGATGGTTGTGCCCTGGAGAGGCATGGACTCAATAGACTTCATTTAAGGATTACTTCTTACTGAAAATATTCATTTCTTGCTTTCCATTGCTGTATTCCTCATATATCTGACACATCAGGGAGAAATCCTCACTGCCTATGGTTTCCTGTGTAAGACACTGTGTTTGGCAGATATCCTGTAGAGTCAACATGAAGATGATCTTACATGAATTAATGATGATTAGATGTATTAATGATTTTATAGAATCCCTGATTTGATTCATATAATTTTAAGAAGTTAGAGTAATTGATAGAAAGTTTAAGGAAATGGTTTCAGTTGTTTTGCCAAAAGGACATAATGAAGTTAGAATCAAGAATAGAATGTGCCCCTCCCCATTGAATAGTAAGCAAAAGCTGAATGAGAATTAATACAGTGAGCTTTCATGCACTAATTGCATGCAATATTGTAATTGTGTTAGAAAGAGAAATTGTCTTGGGACAGATTTATGATCAAGGAAAAAGTTTCATTCTAAATCAGGTACAAGGATGAGACCACATGTTTATTCCATGATAAAGTAGGGCCATGACTATGTAAAAATACCTTTGAACTTATCATGAAATAGACATATAGATGGTTAATTGAACACGTTGAACTAAAATGTTCTGCAACTCCCTCTTGTATAACATTTTATCTGTGAAGTAATTTTTCTTCTTATGTAGAGACTATTGTCTGACAAGGTATAATGGCCTGATGGCAAAAATAAAAGTTGTTTGAGCTTGCAACATTCACCAAATTTGTATCTCTGTCTGTCTCTGTCTCTGTCGCTCTCTCTATATCTCTATGTGTGTGTATTCATGTATGTATGTAGTATGTATGTATATATGTATGCATATGCACATGTGGAGTTGATGAAACTTTTTGTTGGAGCGTCCTTTGTCTCACGCAGTATGTGTGCATATTTTTTTCTTATTCTTTCTTGCCAGCACCCTAAGAGTTAAAAGAGTTCACAGTTTCTTATTGGTCTCAAAAAGTATTAGCCCCTAGTAATGAAATTTCTTTTCCTAATCACCTGCTACTATCAGCTAATATCAGATTCCAGAAGCAATCATCTCTGGCCCCAGACAAGTAAAAGAGATTTCAGAATTTCAATTCAGTTACAAGCAGTGTTAATCTTGCCTCCTGAAATCCACCAGCTCTGACTCCCTCCCCTCCTTTCTCCCTTTTAATTGCCTCACATGGTCAACAGAGACCCAATTTGCCAGGAGCTACCAGCTTTTGACTTGCCACTGACTCCACAACTTGTTTCCTGACACAGTTTACCTGCTGTGTCAAAGCTGGCCTTGGACACTCTGGCTTTCACTGACTCTGTGAACTCACACTGATCTTCATGAACTTAACAAATTAACTGAACACTACTGTACTGTGCTCACTGTACTGACTACAAACTCATTGAACTAAACTCTCCTCCAATTGAACTGATTGAATTCCTTCACTCTGACTGTGCTGCTCTTAAATAGCGTTTCTTCTGTGATTTGCACCTATTGGGCATATCCTAATTCTGATGAATACTGTCAAAACTTTCTCTGATTCATCACTTTATCTACCCATCAATTAGACATTATTGTTTGGGATTAAAGGGGCGTACTAAATTATTTCAGCCAGAGGGATTACAGGTGTGAACTAAGGACATGGGCATGTCTTTATTCTAGCCACATCATATGACCCAGCCTGCAGGACAATCGAACAGGGTCAGAGGAGAGAATGGGAGAGAATGGGGGGGCAAGAAACACAAAGACTGGACAGCAATTCTGATTGATCAAGTTGACAAATTGTATTTTTCCCAGGCAGATTTTATACCCATAGAAGCAGGATATGGGGAGGGGGATAACACAGAATCACTTTGTTTCTGGGGGAATGCACCTGTTCCCCAAAGCAGGATATTGGCCAGGTAAAAAGTTCAGCAGGAGGAACAGAAGAGAGTGGGTTGCCAGGTACCTGTACACAAGATCTATAGCTATTTGTTCTTAACTGGGGATAGTACTTTCCTACAGAGGCCTGAACTATTACTACAGAAATCTTAACTAAGCCAGTACTTTTCCACTAAGACCAAAACTTTGTAAATAAACACTTATGGCTGACAAGGCAGTTAACATTCAAACAGGGTCGCTCCCAACAATCACAGACTTAGGTTTTGCTATGTGATCCCTTTTCAGAGCAGCCATGTTGCTGGATTAAAATTCCTCTACAGGATAAGATTCTGGACTAAATATGAAGAAGGGAGACAAATCAAGTGCTGTTTTACCTCTTGTTCTTTCTCTCTTATTCCTTACAGTGGGCATTAGGTGAGTGGCTCTTTATGCCATACCACCACTGCTTACACACTATGATGGAATGATCTCCAACTGTAAATCAAACTACATCCTTCCTGACTTCAGCTATTTCTTTCAAGTATTTTCCCACAATAAAGAGAAAATAACCAATACAACAATCCCTTGCATTGCTATATTCTCATTTCTTCAATTTTGGGGCTAGTATAATAGCTTATGGTGAACTTTTGTTATCACAAAAGTCTTCTATGTCTATCATTCCCAACTTTCCCAAGTCTGTAGTCATGGATAGCAGTGCCAAAGAAGCTACTTTGCCCTTTATACTCATAGGTGGTATGTATCACCCACAACCACATGGATTCTGGTGACATCAAGAAGCAGAGATATCCAAATGGTCCCCAGCATCAGCATGGATGAAGAGCCTCACTGTATTCTCCTGTGGCAGTAGTGATCATAGCCTCCAACATGCCTCTCAGCTATACCAAGGACCATAGACATCATTATGTACCATGATGTTTGTACAGGTCATGGACATCAACATGGCCTCTGGTGCCAGTAAAGACTAAGCACATCCACTTGGCCTTTGGTGATAACACTGACGAGGGCATCAAGATAGCCTCTATGAGTTGTTTTGTTTTGTTTTGTTTGGTTGTGACCTAAGAAATTCGATGTTTCTAGTTCTTGAGTATATTTATGATACAATGAAAGAGCAAATGGAACATTTAGTGAATTTGGCCAGAACATAGAAAACGGCTATGTTTCCTGAAATTTTGTTCCAATATACTTGGTCTCATTTTGTGGCAAAATAGAAAATATCTATCATATGATTTCCCCAGTATATCATATTAAAGCAAGGAATGTACATTGGTCATGCTTGCTATCTCATCAAGGGAAATATATGTTCAAGAATATCCTAAAATGCCATGCTCTTTCTGCTAATGTAGAGGAAATATAAATAGTAGCTTCAGGTTTTTCATTTTCTCTACTTAAAAATATTTTATGGTGTATTACCCAGCTGTCAAAAATGGCATCATTCAATTCAAGGGCAAATGCATGAAACTAGAAAAAATCATTCTGAGTGAGATAACCCAGAACCAGAAATGCTACGTGTTCAGTTACAAGTGGATATTAGCTTTAAGTTCATGATAATCATGCTAAAATCAAGAGACACAGAAAAGCTAAACAATAAGGAGGGCTCAAGAGGGGACATATCAATCTCCCTGGGAAAGGAAATGAATAGATTTTGAGGGGCAACAGGAGGCAGATGGGGATTGGAACTAGAGGGATCAGGTTGGAAGACCAATTCAGGGAGAGTAGTGAGAAGGATGACTGTTCTTTGTGGACATTTTGCAGGTCATGTGGAAACTTCCTGGAACCTATGAAGGAGCCCTTAGGGAATAAAGTCTCATTATGGTATGTAATGCAAGAATAAATAAATAAATAAATAAATAAAAAGTGTGTATGTTAAAGTTGCTCCTAAGGAAAAAAAAAAGTTAAAACATGATGTGGAAGATTATTTTCATACCACGTAAGTATCAATAAAAAGTACTTATTTCCTTCATGTCAAAATGAAAACTTGAGATTTGGACAGCTGCATTTGGACTTGCTGTACTTCCACGATTAACATCTGACAAGACCAGAATTTACGATGCTCTCAGCTGCTACCCCTTCAAAGGAGTACACATTGAAGTACACTATACTTTCTTACTAAGCATGTGTGGCATCATACAAAGCACAACAATAATTAAATTATATTTTAAATGTAAAATATAAAACATGAAAATTTATCTGTAAATTTTTTATTTCAACTTTTGGTTTTCAATATTTTTTTTCATGCCTACAGGTGAATATGTTGAGCAAAATTAAGCAAATGAGCATTTAGAAGCAGATCTTTAATATATATTGTTCAATCTAACCAACTATGGTTTAAGTTTCAACCCATTCATCAGACAATTGAATTTGTAATCAGATCTATCTACTCTTAAATCTACCATTCAAACGTATTCGTCAGTACTTCTGCTTGAGAGAAAACCAGTGTAGAAATGGGGAAGAAATTAAATAGCATGTGTGTTTTCTGTCTTCATATGTTCATAGTGAGGTTGGTGGTGTAGTCCCAAGACAATCAATGCTCACCAAAATCATTCCTTTCCAAAGCATCTGTGTTGTCCTATAAACAGAGGAATGTATTTCACACATAATGGGAGCATGTGTTTCAGAAAGGAGATTTATTATATAAGTGACAGCTTAAGCCAAAATCTAGCAGAGGCTTCTAGTAAAGTTGGAGTGACCCCCCCCCCCAACAAAAAAAAATTTACACCTACGTTCCCTACTAAGGAATAATAGTACTTGACTGGATTTAGGTATGGTTCAAAGGAAGGTAAGATATTTCATCCAATAGTATTACTTACCAAGTGTGCATATTCTCTATCTACTGTCTACCTCTCTGAACTGAATTTCAGGGACACTTTTTCCAGGGATAGTAAAGAACTTGATCAAACACAGCTTCTAGGCAAGACAGCTTCATTAAAGCTGTTTTGCAAAAATGATATTTTAATACATTTAATTAAATAAAAGATTACCAAAATTAATTGGGTAGCTTCTCTTTATTTTTTTAAATTAGCAATTGGGAAACAAAATTGTTTATGTGACTATTATTATCAGTGCAATTTGAAAGCTTTCTCTGCTCCCCTTAGGGAAATGTGAAAGTTGTTCTTTCAGCTACTGATTTTGCAGACTATAGTGAAGGGAAAGGAAGCCTTTGTCAGTGTTGGCCTTGGAGCATATGAAGCTAAACAAGGAAGCAGCTAGTCTGGGCTCATGAGATGGGACACATTACTAATGAGAATTCCTTATTGGTGCACAAAAGCAAATGTAGACCTGACAGAATCTCCTTGCATGATCTCAGATTTACCTTTTAATCTGCACAGTAAAGGACAGCTTGAGGCACAGATGTCCAAGTTTAGGTACACATAAGAAAAGTAGTAGATAAGCAATTCTGTGAAATTCCATGGTTGCTTCATAGCTGTTCTTCCTTCCTTCTAAGCTCCATATGGTCGGTGTGTTTTATCATGAGTATTGTGAGGTTGGTGAGTTTTATCATGAGTATTGTGAGCTTTTGAGCTCACAATATCCACTTACCAGATAAATTTAGGTGTTTTGTTCAATCTAAGTTGGCATTTGGACAAAGATAATAGCCCTCACTTAATCTGACATATGACATACAAGTATTGAAATTTCACCTTATATTTCATAATTTGAGTTATTTTAGTCTATCATTCAAAAATTAAACATGGACAAATGATGAAATGTTATTTTCCCCATATTGGTCATTAATATATGTTTACTAAAGCATTATGTCATATCTCCTAAATTTATGTAAACAATATAATTATTTAAAAGTACATGAAAATTAAAATATATAACTGAAAGTTCAAAGAAATCAGTAACACATCATTGATAATTTTATGGTGATTTCACATAAAATTAATTCTATTGCTACTTTGTATATTTAAATTAATGATTAGGAAAAAGTTGTTTATATTATAACTATTTAATTTCTGTTGGATAAGTCTAATGTAAAGTAAAATATTATGTTGCCATGTGACCAGATATCCCATACAACATGTTTATCCATTAGTTGAAAGAGGATATATTCCTGCTATAATCTTCAAAATAAAAAAGGGCAGAGGTAGAAGAAATTATACTATTGTTTATCATTTTTGTGACTTATTATCCTGTGGAAAATGTTCCTGAATATGGCTTTTAGTCCCAAACCAGCTAATTCTAAATTTTGATGAATGTACGACAGGCTGTCAATCATTAATCCTCATTTAAATGCTGATTTTCTTTTTCTTTACTTTATTTTGAACAATTTGACATATACATTGAAACATTGAAAGACACTTACACTGAACACCCATGAACTCAATTCATGATCCTGTGATTAGTATTGCATTTACCACCATGAAGTATTGGTTAGGGATAATTGCATAGTATATAGAGAGTTTTCAATCTTCTAGAAGGTATGCACTAAAATACAAAGAATGATGCATGACTACCTATAGGAAGTTCTAAGAATCAAATACATCAGAAAGATGTATGTGTGGCAGATTATTATTAATTGTTCTGCCTAATTGGCTGCTACAACATGTTTATTTAATTCATGTGGTTTTAATTTCTATGACATATGCTTCTAAAACATTTATTCTTTTAAATTTCCCAACTCATTAGATTTTATTTTATTTATTTATTCACTTTACATCCCATTCCTTGCCCCCTCCTAGTCACTGCTTCCCACATCCTTCTCCCCAGACCCCTTCACCTTCTCCTCTGAAACAGTAGGCATCCCTCTTGGTATTTCCTTACCTTGGAACATCAAGTCACTGTGGATCTAGGCACATTCTCTCCCACTGAGACCAGACAAGGCAGTTCAGCTAGATGAGACAGGCAACAGCTTTTAGAATATCCCTGCTCCAGTTGTTCAAGACCCACATGAAGACCAAGCAGCCTACATATGTGAGGAGAGTCCTAGGTCTAGCCCTTGCATGCACTTTGGTTGGCGATTGAGTCTCTTACAAGCCCCAAGGTTCCTGATAGTTGACTCTTCGTGTTCCTGTGGAGTTCCTATTCCATTTGGGTCACACAAATCTTTTCCCTATTCTTACATAGGAGTACCCAAGCTCCAACAACTCTTTGTGTGTAGATGTCTGCACACTTTTGAGTTTGCTGCTGGGTGGAACCTCTAATAGGAGAACAATATTAAACTCCTGTCTTCAAGCATAGCAGAACATCATTAATAATGTCAGGGATTAGTGCTTGCCCATTGCCAACTTTATGGGTCTCAAGTTGGACCTATTAGAATACCCATGCTATATTCCACAGATCCAAAGACACTTAACAAGAAGGAAGACACAACTGAGGTGATACTTAAATCTCAATAAGAAGGGGAAATAAAATGGTCATTAGTAGCAGATGTAGAGAGTGAACTGGGTAGGAAAGGGAATGGGGAGAGGTTTAAGATCAGGTATGGGGAAGAACAGGAGAGATGTCCAGAAGGCCATGATGGAAATCTGCAACTGTTGGGTGTGGGGAGGGGGGCATCTTCAGGATGTGAAGTAAAAGACACCTGGGATAAGGAAGGCACACAAGAACCAATGGAGGGACCTTAACTAGGAAGCACAGCACTGGTGATATGGAACTTTAAAAAGTCATCACTTGTAGCCAGGCAGGCACCCCCATGGAGTGATTGGGACACCAATACACCCACAAACTTCCAACCCAAAATTTATCCAGTCTACATGATATGTACAGATGGAGGGTACAGTAGAATATTAATTTCTGTTTTCGTTGGTTTGTTTTCTTGTTTTATTTATTTATCTATTCATTTATCTATTTATTTATCTATTTGTCTATTTATTTATTTATTTATTTTCAGAGCTGAGCTCTAGCACGGAACTAAATCCCCAACTGAGAATATTAATTTTTAAGAGTGTCTTCAAATCTCCAAGATTCCTTAGTGTCTCTAGTTCTAATTTAACTAACTTAAATCTCTTTTTATTTATATTTTAATGGGAATATGGGAATAGGATCTTCTCATTTTCATTTATCTCTTTAAGAAACACCTCTCTTCCTTTTCTTATTATTTTATTGTTTTCCTTACTTCTATTTAATTCATTTCTTATGTGTTCATTATTATTTAACATCATCTATAGATTTTTGGAATTGGTTTGTGCTTGGTTTTATAATGCTTTAGGGTTCATCCTTTCATTGATTTTTTTTTTTTTTTTTAGATTTTTGAGGATTTTTCTGTGCTTAATATTATAAACTTACCTGTAAGGCTACATTCATTTTACACACACACACACACACACACACACACACACACACACACACATATGAAGAGAGAGAGAGAGAGAGAGAGAGAGAGAGAGAGAGAGAGAGAGAGAGAGAGAGTCATTGCCACTTAATTCTAGTAACATTTGTATTTCCTTCTTGTTGCTGCAATGACCCATTCATCATCCAATAGTGTTGTTTAATCTCAATGAATTTATATATTTTATGTAGTGTCTCTCACTGTCAATTTCAAGTTTATTGCATTGTGATTAGAGAGTAATCAAGTGTTATTTGAGACTATTTCATTTAATGATACTTGTTTTGTGTTCAAATATGTAATATATTTTATAGAAGACACCAAGAGTTATTGAAAAGAATGTGTACTCAATACTTGGATGGACTATCCT
This sequence comes from Mus caroli, assembly GCF_978045245.1. NCBI lineage: Eukaryota > Metazoa > Chordata > Mammalia > Rodentia > Muridae > Mus > Mus caroli. Next base: position 127,183,114 of record NW_028227261.1, on the reverse strand, counting down.
GAAGACACCTGTTAGGACCATTTGAGTTTTGATATTTTTCAATCACTTATCTCTATATTCATTTTTTAATAAAAATTCCCTGTTTAAAGTTAAGACTAGGGTATTAAAATCACACACTATTACTGAGTTTAAAGTAACATCTGATTTTTTATCTAGTATTGTTTGCTTTGTGAAATTGGATGTGGTGAACCTGTATTTGGTGTGTGTGTACTTAGAGATGTAATTTCCTCTTGATAGATTTATCCCTCTAACAGTATCAAGTAGTCTGCTTTATGTCATATAACAAGAATTAATGTTAGGTCTATTTTTCAAATATTAGAATAGCAATGTCTGCTTGTTTCCTGGATCAATTTGCTAGAAGTAGTACTTTCCCTATAACAGGGTGTTATCTTTGATGATAAGTATTGTAGAGGCAGAGTAAAAGAAAGATTCTGTTTTCAAAGTCAATCTATTAGTTCATGTCTTCATGGATTAAATGAGACTACAGGTAGTCAGAGTTACTATTAATAGGTAAATTTCCTGTTATTGTGTTGACTTTGTGGTATTTGAAACATTATTAGTTTTATTTTGTATAATAAGTATCAGAATTTTTTTTCTTCCTTTTTCCATTGTAGATCTTCCTGTACTTCAATGAATGTGGATATCTTTCTCCTTACTGTGAATTACTAATTCTAGTATCATCTGCCAGGCACATTTGGTGGCCATAAATATCTTTAGCCTACTCTCATTATAGAAAGAGTTTCTTTCACACTATTAAGATAGTGTCACTGGTTGTATTAGAATGGGTGGGCAGATTTTGTATTTCAGAATTCGGAAGATCCCAGTCTAAGCCTTTGTTGCTTTCATGGTTTGGACTAAAAAGTCAGCAGTTACTCAGATGAACTGGCATTTGTATGGGACTTTCTATTCTCCTTTTCAGCTTATAATATTCTCTTTAATCATTTACTGTTTTGCCTGTCATATAGCAAAGTAAGTTTCTATTTTGGTCTTGATTGCCTGGAGTTCTGTGTGTCTTCAATCTGGATAGGCTTCTGTTTCTCTAAATTTGGGAATTTTTCTTCCATGATGTTATTATGGATATTTTCCTATACTTTTGCATAAACAGCTTTTCTTTTTCTATATACTTATATCTTAAGTTGTAATTCTATGTGGAGGCTCAGAGGTTTTTTTTTTTTTTTCTGTTTCAGTTGTGTATTTAAGAAAAATATATAACACTGGTCTTTTCTGAATGATCCAAGTCTCCTATTTTGTTTCAATATCTCAATATAATTTAATATACTCGGTATTATTGGTGACACTTTTCCCTGATCTTTTAATTTGATCGAATGAGTTTTTGTTTCAGTATAACTTTTCTCCAGTATTTCTATTTCTTTGTTAAATTACAGTTTCATACCACAACACACTTTCTTATTTCTTTTCTTTTTTTTTTTTTTTTTGGTTTTTTGGTTTTTTGAGACAGGGTTTCTCTGTATAGCCCTGACTATCCTGGAACTCACTTTGTAGATCAGGCTGGCCTCAAACTCAGAAATCTGCCTGCCTCTGCCTCCCAGGTGCTGGGATTACAGGCGTGCGCCACCACCACCCAGCCACTTTCTTATTTCTTTCATCTGACTGTGTGTTTAGAAAACTTTAAGATCTTCTGAGTTATTTTACTGTATCCATAATCATTTTTTATATTTCCACCTTAACATTATTTTCAATCAGGGGTAATTAGTATGGTCTTGGTTATTTTGGAAGAATATAAGTAATATTGGTTTTCCATGTTACTTACCTGTGCTGGGATCTGCCCCTGCTGGTTTAGATCACTGATTAAGATTCCCTGGTTTTGTTCATTTAATTTAGGTTGTTTTCCTCCTTTCAGTGAACAAAAGTTGAGGAGTTACTAAGAATTTTATACAATTTTGATGAGTTTTTATCTTGTAAAATGGTGTTCAAGCACTAGGTTGAATCTTCCATGCACCTTCGTAGCAGGATACCATTTGCAGAAACAGTAACTATCCAGTAGCTAACTTACTTCAGCTTTAGAGTAGCAAGAAACTACAAAACAGACATAAGTCAAGTACCAGTTAGTTTAGGGAATAAAGGGACCCTAAAGAAGTTGTATATATTAATATGTTAGTATGAATGTGAATAAGAAAATTTAATCAGTAAGGGTAAATCTATTAATAGTTGTTATGTGATAGGTGGGAAAGTATGGGAGAATGACATCTGAGTGGCAATAAGTGAGACAAAGAAAAAATTATGATATAGATATGTGGAAATTTGAGTGAGTGGTAGAGCAAAAAGAGAAGACAAAGATGGGTACCTATACCTGGTAAACAAAGTTGGTTTCTGGGCTTTCATGGATATGAAAGGGGGTTAGAAAAGAAGAAGGACAGTAAAAGAAACAGAGAAAGCTAGTATATAAAGTAGCTAAAGGTGACGAGAGTAAGATGTGGTGTTGGCCTGCTGCATTTACCCCTTGCACCATGGAGATAAGCAATTGCTGTAGAAGAGGGAGAAGAACTGTGTGAAGATAGAAGATAAAGGAACCATCAGATAAAATATTGCTATGTGAAATGATAGCGGTAAAAGGAAATAGAAGAAAATGGGACCACACTACTAAACATTGATTTTTCTTTTTCCCAGATCTTTGCTTTGTTTCTTTGGTCCTGCTAAGGGCTAGACTCCATGTGACTTTTAAACAGTCCCTTTCTTGTGTGGTTCCTGGTTCCTCTCATGTATGGATTTTTCTTGAGTCTGTTTGTGCACTGTGAAGAAGAAAACATCTGGCAGCTATAACTTCTTTGATCCCATAGGTTAGGGAGCAGCTGGTGACTGTGAAGGTGCCCAAAGCCCGATTCTAAGCTCATGTTTAACTCAAGCAGCTTTGAGGCATTGATGATTGCTCTGGCTGCAGTCACTGAGAACCCTGTCTGTAAAATCCCCATAGGCAGCAGCTTTTGTAGATTTTCTGGCAGAAGTTCTTCAGTCTCCTTTGCCTCGGTTGAAACACTGTATTAAACACCGCAACAGCGGCTGATTTCATTTCAGCAGCAGCTGCAGCTTCAGCCCAAAGATGGAGAAAGGTCTATAGTGAATGAGGTTTGTTCATCAAGTCAATTTTTGTACTAGAGAAGTTTAGGCGCAAAGAAGTGCACATGTGCTGCAGGCCTTGTTAGATCAGGGGATCTCTAGAATACTCTATTAGTCAGGTTCAATTATTCCCCACAATCAAAGAACACAGTGTAGCTACCTATAATTGTGAACTGATAGAAGTGCTAATTTCTTCATGGGCTTCACTGGGATGGTTTTGATTGTTGCACTAAATAATGATCTACACAGAAGGGAATGAAAAGTGTTAGGTAAGGCTAGCCTTCTCTTGAATGTCTGCCACTGCAGCCACTGCAGAATCTGGGAAGATAGAAGTGTGTGTGTGTGTGTGTGTGTGTGTGTGTGTGTGTGTGTGTGTGTGTGTGTGTATGTACATGCTTGAGAGATGGAGACAGATACATAGGCAGAGAGTCAGACAAGGAGGAGAGAAAGAATGAGATAGAAATGCAGAGGGAAAAGAAGGAGGAGTTGGAGAGAGAGAGAGAGAGAGAGAGAGAAAGAGAGAGACTATTTTTGACAATTTTCTTGAATTTTAACAAAATATAGTCAACTCCACCAAACAATTTTTCTGCCTGTTTCAAAATTTTTACTTTGACAAAGTATACTGTTACAATAAAACCTTAGGATATTCTGGGTATTTTTAGTTAACTGACCCCAAAATAGTTGGTTTTAGTTTCTACTGAAATGCATATTTTGAAAAGCATAATTTATGTTATCCACAGAAATTATAATGGTTATATTTTAAGGCTGCTATTACCCACTCAACTATTAAATTTTTATCCAGAAAAATGCTCATAGTAGCAATATGAATGAAAAATTGAACTACTTACAAATACTCAAAATCACATAATTTCATTGTGTTCATATTTTATTATCCATCCATACTTTGGAAGAGACTTCAGTGCCTTCTGCTCTTTACTCTCAAACTACCTTCACAAACAAGCATTATCCCTGTGGAATAACTGCACAGGGACAGGCTTGTTTAGCAGTTGGCCTGGACCTTACACATAGGTGCAGCTTGTTTTCTTTGAGATTCTCTATCTGGACAAATATGAAATGTTATGATGTTCTCCAGAAATTCCTATCTCATTACCTCCATACTCATGCTTTGGAAAACGAGATGTTGCTCAATATCATTTTATTCAGCCGTACAGAAAAAACATGTCTAGAAATTTGCAGAAACATAGGTGGAACTGGAAAATATTACATGAATTTACCCTGGCACAGCATGAAAATGCCAAGTGTTCTTCTCACATTGGAATCTAAGGCTATTTAAAAATACATGTATTGAGGTGGTAATAAGAGGAAAGACCAGAAAATGGAAAGGGGCCCGTGAAATGAGAATAAAGTTGATATAAAGAGTTCTTTGTTTCAAATAACAGCACAATATGATAAGAGAGTGGGAAGGACAATAATGGGGTAGAAGGGTAGGAGGTAGGACGGGGAGAGAGTGAGCATGATTGTAGATAGGGAACAGTAGAGATACTCATGAAAAGCAATCATCCCAATCAAGTATTATGAAGGTGTTAGAAGAACAATTGCTACCTTTGAGAGACTAATCTTTGAAAATGGATGTTAAGAGATCTAGGCATTGGGAGATTGTGGAACAAGCACAAAGACCAGAGTTCAGATCCAGAGTTCATAGTTCAGAGGTGCATCCATTTAGCTATTTGTTAGAAAATTGAATGTATAATGTCAGAGTTGTGGTGCAGCTGACTAGATAGGAATGTCACTCTGGCATAATGCCACCTAAGATATTCTATGTAGCTCAGAGTTCAGTGAAAGTTTTTGCTTGTTTGTTTTGTTTTTAATATGTCAGAAAGTGAAGAGACACTGACAGTCTTAGGAGCTAAATTGGCTCTTGAGAGTCAGGAAGTAAACTCCTGTATTGCAGATACTTATAAGATACATTAAGACCGTCTCCAGTGTTGTGAAGTGATGACACAGGAACAATTGAAATGATAGGAGTTAGAGGTGCTTGATGCTAAGTTTGATAACCTGAGTTTTAGTAGCCAAGATTCTCTTCCAGCAAGTAGAGAATCACCTGGTACAACTTGTGCTTCAGAGCTTCTCACCAAGTATGAAACATGGAGCAATGATTGTGTGCAACACACACACACACAACACATACACATTCACATACACACAATAAATAAATGAATAAATAAATAAATAAATAAATAAATAAATAAATAAATGAAATTAAAGACGACTCTATGAAACCACCTGGTAGCTACTCCCTGACCTGCCCAGTTGTCTCTGATGCAGACAGCTCCAGGGCAGTAATTTCCATGACTTACTTATCACTCATTCGGGGTTACCACCTTGGTAATGCAGCTGCCTTTGATCTGTCCGTGGTTCTGTATGTCCTCTGCCCTCTGTATTCTTGTAAGTAAACCCAATATGCACATTAATTCATCAACTTTATGATTTGCAGAATCTTTATTCTTGTCTATAGTGAGTTATATCCTTGAAATAAAACACAGTTTCACAACACTGTCAACTTTTAGCTTCTCTATGATGTCCATATGTGCACACACAAACACAAACACACATACACTGAAATTTATTGTCATATTGTTACCAGCTTCTCCAAAATGACTTTTGCTCTTGGCTGCAACTTAACTTTCCCTTAATTCTTTTTTTTTTTTTTTGGGGGGGGTTGTTTGTTTGTTTTGTTGTCTTTGTTTTTTGAGACAGTGTTTCTCTGTGTATCTCTGGCTGTCCTAGAACTCACTTTGTAGTCCAGGCTGGCCTCGAACTCAGAAATTCGCCTGCCTCTGCCTCCTGAGTGCTGGGATTAGAGGTGTGTGCCACCATGCCCGGTTCCCTTAATTCTTTTATATCACCTTTAATTTTCCAATTATTTGAATTTTCCCAAAGTAATCCAGTTTTTCTGTGGCTGGTGAAAAAGTAGATAAACAGTATTTTTTTAACCATCTGTAATGATGTGAGAAATTTTATGTTACAATTTTTTTTTCAAATGCATATCACGCTCCATTTCACATTTTTCCAGAAAAGATACAATATGTATTTTTTTATATTCCTATTCTGTGACTTTGTCTACAAATGTCATGGCTTACAACAATATAAATTTAATTTCATTCTCATTATCCACTTCTAGGAATGAACAGAAAAGTTAAACTGAACAATTCCTTTGATTTCTGTGTCTTAAGAATTTTTTCTTCATGTGATTTTGCCTAGTTTTGAAGCAAATAAATTATACTTATTTAGCAATATAAAAGTCACATGAAAAATGTAAACATACACACACACACAATCATTGCTTCACATTTTTTAAAGGTCACCCCTTTCTAACCAAAAAATTTGCTATGCACTCTCTCTGCTTCTATAAAGTAGAACTAAGTCTCTTGTAATAGTACTGCTTAGGTTAGTGCCTAAAATCTCTGCCCTTTGTTCATTTCTGCTCGTTTACCCAGAAGAGTCTATCACCAGACTATATACAGAAAATCTAGCAAAATATATCATCAAAAGAACTCTAAAAACCTAGTGAACTGTGAAAGTGTTACTTATGAAACTAATGACCTAAGAATGCCTTTAAACCAGAGAACATCTAGTATAGCAGAGACACTCAAAATGGACATGTGAGCAGTGATCCAGACAGGAGATTAAACAGCATGATATATTAAAAGGCATAAGATATGATAGAAGTTGGAATGGTTTACTCAGTCCAGATATAGCCTTCAATGATTGAGAAATCCATCTATCTTTCTGTTTTTTCTCTTCTCTTCCTTCCTTCCTTCCTTCCTTCCTTCCTTCCTTCCTTCCTTCCTTCCTTCCTTCCTTTCTTTTTTCTTTCTTTTCCTTCCTTTTTTCTTCACTTTTCCTCTTTTCTTTGACATTACTTCATAGTTTGTTTCTTTCTCAGATTGGTTCATCTTATATAGAAATAAACTGTAGTAATATATTTTCATCACCAATCTAATATTGATTTGTAGAAGTGGTATATATGATTGCACTAAGCTAAGTAGGAATTTATTGGCATGTTCGTGCAATTAATCTAGCAAATACATGCAAATAGTCTTTGGATATGTGTATGCATGCTGACAAGTACCACTTAAAGTAATAATGATTAATAATAATAATTCCTATTCAAATATAGTGATTTGTGCATCCATTAGTTCTTACAATGTCTGATATTACAGACATAATACATATTTTATATTATATATAAAGCCATAGACTTTTCATTTTCTAATCAATAAATACTGACAGATTTTAAAGCCAAGTGACAAGACCAAAGGATATTTCTGCAACATTTAGCTAAAGATTAAATCAATAGATGAAGTTTTATTAATGTTTGCACTGACAGTTTTATTTTATTTGACAGGAATAAACACTGTTGTTATGCTGTCTTTCTTTTAGAAGGGAAGGGCAGAGGTGAAGTATGCATAATGAATTTGAACCTGCAAACTCCTTGGATCAAAACAATTCTTAAAGCTATCCAATTCATTTTTAAACAGAATATTATCCCCAGTGCATATTCAATAGAAATCATTAGAAATTATGGATGAGCACTTACAATGCTGGAAGGGATCAGAAACTACTTATAAACAAGTCAATAACTGCATAGTACTCTACAAAGTATGTTTTCTGGTTATATAATGAGCTGGTTATTTTTCCTTCCACTCCCTATCATAATTAAGTATAAAATGCTTTTTGTTATGCAATTTGTGTTCCTAATTGAAAGGCATCATAGAGATTCTCATGAAGCTTCAAAATTAAAACTAATTATAAATCAGTTCATCTGAGTTTTGCTTCCTATTTCAGGGTCACTAGAGGAATTGAAAATATTTGTAATATTTGATTTCTAGTTTTTACTACTAGTTATTCAACCTAATGATTTTATGATTTAACAGTGTTATCTACTTGAAATATTATAAATGTTTTAGTTTTATAATTTGATGCCAGGAATATGAAATAAATTTATAATTAGGGAAAAGAATACACTTGACAGAGTAAAATTAATTCAGATGTCATTTTTCTCCCACTATTCCTCAATTGTCGATATTTGTTCATAAACACCCATGATGTAAACACCATTTGTTCTATCACAACCTGCTCTCTGAACTTGGTATTTATAAGTACACAATGCTATGATATTGAATAGTTGTGTACTACTATTTACTTGTGGAGGCTCATTGTTGAGTAAGCAGATAGTTCCACATTTTACATCATTAGAAATTATACTTCTCGATCTTCAATGAGAGGAATGGTCCTTGGTCCTGTGAAGAATCTATGCCCCAGTGTAGGGGAAGGTCAGGGTCAGGAAGCAGGAGTGGGTGTGTTGATGAACAGAGGGAGAGGAGAATGGGATAGGTGGTTTTCGGAGGGGAAACTAGGAAAGGGTATAACATTTGAAATGGAAATAAAGAAAACATCTAATAAGAGAAAGAAATGATACTATGACAAAAGCTTACTAGTGTCCTTCTCCACTTATAATACAATTTGTTCCACTCTGCACAGACCCCTATAATAAAATATTGTAGAGAAGAGATCTTCTGAATAACAAAAATATACCTCCTATAATTCTGAGAGCTAGAAAGCCTGAGGTAAGGTGTCATTATAATTAGAGTACTAAGTTTTAGAGGAGACATATTATTTTAATTAATTTTCCTGTTTGTATTTTTGAAATGGGATCTCATCTTCTGGTGTTACATCATTAGTAGTGTATAGCAATATTTTTATATGTAAATCCTAGTGGCTTTTTCCTGCTACCTGTTTCAGTGGTCTACATTCCTGAATGAAAGATACACAGCAAAATAGCTGGGCCACTTCCTAAACTCCATGTGGTTAATCCATCTCACGTACATAAGTCCAAGTTATTACTTACTGAATTATATATTCTACCTTGACTGACCTAGAACTAGAAGTCTGTCCAACTCTGCAGTGCTCTCCTGGCTCCTTCATGTGCTGGCTCTGGCTCTCTGTCCTCCACTCTTCTCAGTCATGGAGTCTCTCCTTGCTTTCTCCTTCTTCCAACATGGCAGATCTCCTGTCTCTTCCTTCTGTTCTGTCCCAAGTGTCACAATCCTAAAAATCCTGCCTCTGCCTGACCTGTCCAAGCATTGGCTTCCAGTTTACTTACCAATCAGAACCAACTGTAAAAAGGGTTCCTTCGTGTCTTATCTGCAGACACTAATGTAAGTAGTTTTGGGACCAAAATTAACATTATAAGACAAGCAGCATTAGGCCAAACCCACTACAATTGTGCTAGGGGTATCTGTCATACTATTGTTGAATTTGAAACTGCTGTATTTGTTCTGTTTTCAGACCATTTAAATGATGTGTAGGATCCAGTCTTAGGGACATTTAATATAGATAAGCAAGAGATATATTAGAATTTCCTTGTGCCATTATCATGGCAGAGTGAATTTGTACTCTTGGGGAGCTAGGTTGGCTACAGGGCTCAACAGGGTCCTTAGGTGATGAAATATTGTTTGCAACACAGGCAGTACTATCTTGGAGAGATATATAGGATGTTTTATGATCATAAGATTTATAAACTAAGGTTCAGGAAAGAGTAGCTGTTGCTACATGAAAGAAATGCATGGAGTGATGATTAAGTGGTGAGCAAGAACCTAATCCAATAAGTATTTATTGACTGTGATCATGTTTGCTGTCTCAAATTGATTGGGGTGTAATATATGGTTATTCAATAAAAAAGAATATAGGTGTTTATGTAAAAGAATGCTATGAGTGTTATTAATATATGAAGTTAGTTGTTATAAATGAATATGTGTATCAGTAATATGGGTAGACTACTTTACCAGTTATAAGGGTCTCACATAAAAGTGAAGTATTTTGGAAAATGAAATGTCTCCTCCTCAAGCCTGAACTATATTCTGTTCTGTACTTCTAGTTTCCCAACTTTCCAACCTGTTCTTGAACTCCCAAACCTGAAAAATCTATTAACTTATTTCATGAAATATAATTATCTATCTACCTATCATCTATTTATCCACACCTTTCCATCTATCATTATTTATATCCAGGCTCAGTATCTGTGGATAACCTTGACTGTTACCTCTACTTTGGTATTGTTCTGCATAGTCTCCAAGGAATGCTTCCTGTATTTTAATTGTGTTTCTCTCTTTATAGTCACTACTTTAATATATTTATTTTCAAAAAAGTTAGATTTTTGGAATTGATATATATGAAGCTTCTCCCCAATACTTGTTCTGATCAAATAAACAGTGTACATTTCTATAAAGGAGTCTGTGCAAGTTTTGTACAAATATTGGTAATTAGGATTATATTTTTATACTTTCAAAATTCATTAAATGTATTTATATTAAAATGTTTGTATATACATACTATATATGTGTATATGTTTTCTTATGTACCCATATTTTATATCTATATATATATAATTTTATAATTAATAGTATTATCTTTTATATCTAACAAAATATAAGATAATACAGAAGGAAATAACACAGAGAAGTTTTTATAACTCTGCCTGTCTGATGTTTTTACTTTGTGTCAGAAGTACTTACATGAAAGTGAAATATTTTTCTTGCCCATCTTCGATGAAATTTTATAGGTGGAACCAAATTATTATCACTCAATCCTTGACGTTCACTGCACTGACACATACTTGCTTTCAGAATTTGGAAACATTTCTTCAAACGAGAAAAAAGGAAGACTGTGTTTTCTTACCACTTTTTGCTTGTACAAAAGGCAATGGAGCATATTATTATTATTATTATTATCATCGTCATCATCATCATCATCATTATTTACTCACCTTCATATGTGCCATGCACGGTGTTGTGGCATTATATTTGGTAGTTCCAGCATCCTCTGTAAGCTGAGTGGCAAGAGACTTTCCAGCCCTGGAGTTAAAGTTTAGGATGAGAAACACCTTAAGACATAACTAACAAACTGGTTGGGCCTCTCCTACAAGTAGGTACAGTTTCCCAGAACATAAAGAGCTGCTGGTGGGGCTACGCCCCAGCAGTTCTTTCTTAGGGAGTGTTTTTTGTTTTTTGTTTTTTTTTTTTTATTTAGATCCTACCTAGAATTCGTCTTCGAAAACATCACTGTGTCAGAAGCCTCCGAAGGGCTCATTTTTCAGGTTCAGAAAACCAATAACAGATGATATAGGTTAGACCTGATGTGTATTGAATTGGCCTATCAGAAGAACTTTAGGTAAATTGTCTCTGTCCTTATAGCTTTGAAGCTTCCTAAACTCTAAGTATCACACCATGCAAATGATAGGATGACCTTGTACCATGAGTGAAGTTGTCAGAGACAGAAGATACAACAGTTCTGCAGTTTGCTCAAACAACAACAAAGTAGAACATCAAAAAGTGTAACTTTTTCAATGTACCTTTCAAAAATGCTTCTCTGCCTATAACAACTATTTATGCACATAAGCAAGCTAAACCTTCTCATTTATCATTGGTTTGAGCTCTGTCTCCTGCTTTTGTTGATCAAATCCTCATCAGGCTAGAGCTATTTTATTTCTAATATGTAGAGAAGAAATCAACCATATCAACCTTACCACTATTACCTTATTCTCAGATGTCTTCTCTGAGGAGTATTGCTATGTTTGTATATTGCATTCTCAAAATAAAATAACAACAAACAAAAAAATGTAGTTAAGTCTGTATTGGTGCTCATTTTACCTCTTTGTCTTCCACAATCCTCCACAAAACAGCCACAGTGACCATTTAATTGCTATACTCCAATCAGCCCAGTTCTTGGATGTATGCTCTCTATTTACTTTTAACCACCACTACAGCAGCTTGTGAACAATTATGGTAAGTAATTATAATTAATGAGTTTTATGATTTTATGTAAGTGAGCTGTTGTAAGCATTTGTAATATAGTTTTAAATTAAAACTATTCTGAAGTTTCAAGTGAAAAATGTTACAATTTTTTGTAACATTTTATAGAAATTTGGTAGATCAGAATTCTAAAATCTGTTTTTGATAAGAAAGATATAATCAAACAAGTATGCAAACAAACAATAACAACAGGAAGAAAAGATTTAAATGAAGGTTTATAGGATTATTAAGACTCCAAATTCAAGATTTGTTAATCTTTGAAGTACTGGATACAGAACCACATTTATTGTACACTAGGCATGAACTCTACCATTGAGCTATATCCCATGGTTTCATAGGGGGAATGATCATCATATGGCACCAAATGAAATCCTCAATCCTGGAAATGGTTTACCTCTTTAAGAATCATTGACCAGTGGAGTCTCATAAATTTTCCAACCCCATCCTAAACTTGAATATAGAATCATATTCCTGGAAAGCCCATATAATTATAACATAGAACACAGAGAAATCAAGATGATGCTCAACTAGAACACTGATCCCTACTAGAACTCATAGTGTTGGAAAGTGTTAGGTATGTTACTGGAGAAAAAAAGAAAAAAAATCTATAATATTGAGGCACAGACATCTATTTCAAAAATGGAGAACTTTGTAAAAGTCAGAGATCTTGGATGACTTTGAGGAAACTGCTTTTTAGACTCAATAGAACAGATTTGAATATGAACTGACAGAGTTTTTACCAAATTGCACAAACTCTTACATGCTAAATGAAGAAAAAAATCCAAGTATGGACAAGATGTACATAATGCCCCACCCATACTAAAGGAGCTTTTGGAATCAGGTTATTGGTGAGTTAGGAAAGAGCAATTCTCTTCAATGAGTGACAGCATATTTTCCCCACTCCAGGAAAAGCCAGTTTAGTCAGTCAGGACCAGTTAGACTCTTAAGTTTTGATTTTCATTTGCATTTGTTTGTTCAGACTTTTTTATCTTTTGTTGAGAGAGAGAGAGACAGAGACAGAGACAGAGACAGAGACAGAGACAGAGACAGAGAGACAGATAGAACTTGAAGTTGAGTGGGTAGTGAAGTGGGGATAACAGAATGGATCTGGGAAAATGTATATGATCAAAATCTATTATATGAAATTCTCAAAGACTATATAGAAAAATTACTCCAGATCCCGGTGAAGAGGTGAAGAGAGAACTTATTTATTTTGTATTCATTTGGTGTGTGTGTGTGTGTGTGTGTGTGTGTGTGTGTGTGTGTGTGTGTGTGTGTTGGGATAGGTTTGTGTCTGTTGCCAAGGTATCTGACATGTCCATTGCATGAGTATCTGACATGTCCATTGCATGAGTGACTACCTGAGAGCCCTGGATTTGGGATCCACTATCCTTCCCCTTGTGTCATTCCACCCCTCAGTTTTTGCCAACCACCATTCATTTGAGTTGCCTTTCTTTAAACATGTATCACAGACATGTGACTGACTTCCCTTCTAGAGCAGATGACTAGAAGAAAGGCTCTGGGCAGGCAATATTTTCCTGTTCCACACTTGAAAGCTGGTCTCTGGCTTTTCTGCCATGGATTCTCACCTGTCCTCTTCCCTCTCCTCCTGCCTTCAGCAATTCCTGGAAAAGGTTAAAATGAACTAAGAAAAAAAAAAACAAAACAAAAACAAAAAACACTGATGAGTTGACTTATGAAAGTATCAGAATGTACAGTTTGCTAGTTGATGTTAATGTTACAGTTTTAGAGTTTAATTTTGTTCTGCATTTTTTTTACCTATACTACTGAATAAAGTAGTTATGTGAAGAAAAAATCATTTTCAAATAACATCTACCTACCCTAATTAATTATGTTTTGTCTATTAAGTAAACAATCAACCTTAATGAACTTAGAAAAAGATAATCTATTTAACTGATTAAAGCAAAGATATTTGTGGTTTTATATGTGACATAATTTTAACTTCTTTCTCCCACTTCCAGTAAATGGTTGCTTAGTTCATTTCTTTGATTTTCTAACATTTTAAGTAGTGCAAATAAATTTCCATATCTTCTCCCCTCCATTACTGTCTGTGTTAGAAGCTTAGTATGTAATTGTGAGTAAATGGTCCCAATTTTTATTGCTACTTACATACTTCTTAGATGACTCTGTGCTGAGTTTCTGTACAAATCTTGTTTCCCAGAGTTCTAGCTGATATATGCAGACAAATCACTAACAGAAGTAAATATGACCCCAAACTTCAGAAGAGAATTACTAGATCCCCTCTGTCATTAAATTATGACTCTACTACTCAATATAGGCTAAAGCTCATTCAGTAGTTTTATTTTTGTGTAGTTATCTTTATTTCTCATAAGTAATAGAGAAAGTGTTAGTGTATCTCATTGGACTGTTATAAAGAATATTTGTTTACCCTTTTTTAATGAATTTTGAACTCAGACTAGAAAGTTCCAATTGTCTTTTAGTGTTTGATATCTAATGGTGTTTTCACAGTGCCAGTTAATCAGCATGTATTAGGGCCTATAGGACATTTACAACTAAAAAAGATATCTGGGAGCTGTTTAGACCTTGTAATTTAGTGAGAAAAGTGAATCCCACAAATTGTACATAGCTATATGAACCCAATGATAATCTAGGTGAGAAAACAGAGAGCCCCAACAGACAACAGGTAATAAAGTATACTCAGAATTATCAGCTGTCAGAGAAGGAGTTCTGAACGACTTTGACAGTGATGAGAAGTCGCTCAGTTATACAATATTATGTGTCTGAGACATGATGAGTTTTGCTCTTTGAGAAACTGAAAGAAAGTCTGAATAAAATAATTGGTAAGAGAGATGACAGAAAACAGGCCACAGTAATTTACTCATTTTACAAGGTAGTCTCCAAAGATATGGCTTTCAAAGATCATCTCTATTCTTTTTCCATTATCATCCACATTATATGCTTTAATTTATGAATTAAATCAATTAGTGTCTAAAATAGATTTCTGTCTATTAGCTTAACTATTTACCCATTCATTTTCCCCTGGTCTTGTGTTGTGTTCTGATTTTTTTTTCTAAAACCATTTTTCAATATTCTCCAAATAGTAAACTTACTTTTACGTACCAGTAAATAGTACGTTTTTATATTTCATCAATAATTTAAAACTTTTTTGTGAGTAAACAATGAAGAATGTACCCTAGTTCCATGTTGGTGAGCCTTCTACCAAGGACCCTTTAAGATTTTATCCTCATGTATTTGTTTCTCTCAAGCCCTACTTCTTACTTAGAAATATAGTCCAGGTCAGCTGATGAAACTAAAATGGCTCTCAGAATACCCCGGGATTATTAAGAGCAGACATAACATGTAAAATTGATATGTCAGTTCACATGATCTGCACACATCACCATCAGAAACATGTCACCAAGAACCAAGATGCATTATTTATTCCTCAATATTTCTTCATTAGAACATATAGGTTTATAGACTATTGGATATTGTTTGCTGTTGTAGAGACTTCAATAAAGTATAATTTTCTGATTTTTTCTACCTTGCCATACTCTCCACATTTTTAATTTATGGGTTATTTTGTATTTGTTCTTCGTCCTTTTCATAACTGTGAAGAGTGTAGTTCCCTGTTCTAGACAGTTCTGTCAGCTTGAATAAAACTAAAGCCTCTTGTGAATAGGGAAACACAATTAAGAAAATGACTCCACAAGATCAGGCTACAGGAATGCCTATAGGTTATTTTTTTTTAAGTAGAAAGCCTGTAGGGTATTTTTTAAATTAGTGATTATTGCTAGATAGCTAGTTGATAGTGGGTGTTGTCAGTCCTTGGACTAGTGGCCCTGGGGGGTATAAAAACAAAGCACCTCACAATGGCCTCTGCATCAGCTTCTGCCTGTTTACAGCCCTGTTTTGGCTCCTGTCCTGATTTCCTTCAGTGATGGACAATGATGTAGGAGTATAGCAAAATAAACCAACAAATAAACAAAACAAAAGCAGCAAAAAAATAAATAAAAACAGAAACACATTTCTTCTACAACTTGCTTTGGGTATGGTGATTCATCATAGCAATAATAACTCTAACTAGGACAATGATCATAACACACACTTGGAGTTTTCCTTATGCAACTAGTAATTGGCCCTCATTTCTCAAGTATTCCCCTGGCTTCAGCAAAGGATCAAATTAAATGCTCTGCACTTTTGCCATCAAAGTAGCTGCTTTGTTTCTGGCTCTCCTAGTTAGTTTTAGATATCACATAAAGCTACAGCTGTGAATGACCTTGTTTTAAAACCCTTTCAGTTCACCATCTTAAAATTGCCAGTGGATCAGCTATGTGTTATTATATCAAAAAATATAGAATACTTAGAGGTTTTTTTTAGCTATTTAATCATCTCAAAACCTCTGATTTTCTCATAATAGAGTTCATATTTTAACTATCAAAAATTAGTTCTAAAAAGCATGAGAAAACTTCCTGTTTCCAACATTTATCCAACAGGATATGTTACATTCCAAAATTAAATAGACTTTGAATAATTAATAGTTTGATTTAAAGTATTACTTAAGGCAAACAACCAAGTAAAACTTTAAAAAATATTTAGTTTATTTTCCAATGGTATTTATTTGTTTGGGGTGAAGTAATATCTACTATGTACCCATGGATTGCCTAGCATTCACTATGTAGAGCAGGCTGACCTTGAACTCATGAAACTCTGCTAGGCTCTGCTTTTTAAATATTGGTATTACAGGCAAGCACCATCACATTTAACAAATGACCTTTCATTTTAATTCATATTAATACAACATAAATAAAAGCATAAATATGTTACATTGTTATGAATTGCATCTGAGATCTTAAATGCACTTAAATGTGCATTGAATTTCATTACCCATGTATGAAATAAAGACATTAATCACATTGTTTACAGCTATGTTAAACGTTATACTCATGAACACGCAAAAAATTGTGACAAAATAGGACTTCACAGTCTATTACTCATCCCACAACCTCCCATGCTTCGAAACAGAGAAGGATGAGTGAGACATCAATCATTGATTTGCAATTTTACAGGACATAATCAAAGCCCCACAGTAATACTGAGCAAATTTTGTCAATTTTTGTAAATGATTTACATATCTGTATATGTTTACGTATCTGTATACTTACACAAACATTTAAATGTAGTTTTAAGTAGAAGAATGCTTGGGAATTGGCTTAGACAATGAATCAATTTAAATTGAAGCATAAATATGCTCAATTTCAAGTAAAAGAGCATTTTTGTTTGCTTCCATAGAAGCATTTTAGATGGTTCTTGTTCATTATCCTGAGGCAGGTTGTCCTTGCAGAGGAAACTGGAAAAACTCGTAAACCCGGTTGGTCTTGCCAAGTAACTCGCAGGGAGTTATTTGGTTATTAAATGTCTTATGGAATGCTCATAGGATGCAATGAATAGAAAATTTAACTGAAAATAAGTTCTTTATTTTAAAATGTATCTCATGTATTTTTCTCATGTTTGGGTTCTTAAGGATTTAAGACCACAACCAACATCAATGTAGCCTTTTCATGGGAAGAATTGTTTAGTCAGGAATTGAAGGCAAGCCATCAGATTTGATCAGTAAAGTAGAATTTAAATAAAGAGGAACCTGTCCAGGTGTCTCTCATAGAAAAAAAAAATGCATCTGTTTCACTGGAAAGAGTACAATACCATTGGATGTGGAGAAGCTATTTGAGGATTCATTTGTCCTGTCCTGGACTGATATTTATGGGAACACTTTTTTCAATATTTCTCATCATTTGCACACAGTGCTAGAATAAACTGTGAGAATATTTCTTTGTTCCTTAAGTGGATTTATTCACACATTAATATAAATAAATGTAAAATAAATGCTCATTTCTAAAGTAGCTTATGTTTAATAAACATTCCTCACATAGCTATTTAAGACTGAGGTTTTGGGCTAAAACCAAAAACATACAATAAAGCAACCCGTAAAATAAAATGAGATTACTACCAAAATTAGACTGAAGTAGCTCCTCACAGGATATGAGTAGAGCAGGAAAAGAACAACCTTACTGATAATGTTGTCCATCAGCTTCTCCTCAAGATAATCTGTAGTTTATATTACATAATGCTCATAGAGTACAGAGCAAAACAAAAACAAAAACAAAAACAAAAAAACCTTCCAGCCAAACTTCTACAAGGTGATTGAAAATATCATAGGACAACCCTCTGAAAGAATCTGATGCATATTTTCATCTCTAAATTTCTGCATCTGGTATGTACACAAATCTTAGACTGAACTTTGAACAGTACTCCTGTACCCAGCACTTCTAAGGTTTTCGCAGCTACTTCAGCCCCACTTGCATGCCTCTGAACAATGATGAAAGTTACTTCCCAGTACAGGCGAGAATACAATTTTATTTTGAAATTTGTTGAAATGCAGGCATCTGGAAAACATATCACTCACCTCAGTGAAGACTCACTTTACAATAAAAACTGTGTCTCACATTCAATGACTTATTCCTTGACATACTATGAAACTAAATATATAACATAAATGTAGAACTGGCAATACTTCATATTGAGTAGATTACCTATTACATTATTACCAGTTAGAAAAATAATAATAAAATTGAGAATAAATTACCACATCCATACTGTGTACTATATGCTACACAAAATTTCAGCTGTAAAATTAAAATACTTGACAGGTAAAGAAATATTTTGTGAGTCTGGTAAGTGAGAAAATTGACAGAAACTGATTCCCACAACTAATAGTAAACTGAACCCTACAAAAAAATACATCACTTACAAATCAATGTAAGTCAACTACTGAGAATAATGTGGAATGGGAATTGCCAGAAAAGGCCTCAATTCACTGCAGGAAGAACTATTATTAGACAAAAACACACTTGTAAAAGTAGAAAAGTAAATAAATATTATCAAGGAAATAAAATTATAAAGGAAAGAAATGGGTATTTTAAAACTATACATAAAAGATATGGAAAAACTAGGTCAGTAACAGAAAAAACAAATAAATGTATACAACCTCAATGAGCTTTACAAAATAGAAATTTGCAGGCTGACAAACACAATTCAAAACTCCTTGGAGTCATTAGCATAACCTAAATGGTTTTAATGCATGCAAATCTGAAGTCTCAAGAAGAAACAGAATGAAAAATAAATTGATGATAAATTGGAGTGATCAATAAATCACAGCACTGAAGCACTCACACTTGCCTTGCCTGGCCCTGCATCAAACCGTCCTTACAAAGGAAGATAGTAAAAGCATCCTCTGTGGATGAACATAGAAAACTGTCCATAAGTCCAAGACCAGGTTCATGCAGCTAACAAAATTTATAAATACTAAATCAGTAAATCCTAATAAAGCATCAGAGAAATTTGGCATGTTCCATTAGGGAAATGTTTGCTTAATTGTGTAGGGTTTCAGAAGCTTGTGATTCATATACACAATGCAAATGATTTTTCCTTTCTTTAAGTCCTGTTTTATCCTTTTGACATGGTCAAAAGTAATAAGAATGAACTACCCTTCTTTTCAAGGGAAAATACTTCAGAAAGGGCTGTAGGCATAAGAACATTCAAATATAAAGCCAATGATCTAAATCTGTATCCTCATGACCAACAACAAAAATGAAATCAAATAATAAAAAATAAAAATAAATTCTCCCAAGTCTGATGCACTCATATGTAAGATTACAATGATCCTAAGTAATGTCACATAAAAATGATGAATGAAATTAGGAAATAAGAGGGAAGCATGCTTAATTCAGAAATATGTGAATCAACTTTCAAAGCTAGCTTGTAGATATGCCTCTATTAGAAGCTTTTCTGCACTGGCCATTTTGAAGATTCCAATTTCCAGACTCTGAATTGGTGCAAGAGAAGATATTCTCACAGAGACGGAAGAATGGCTGGATGTTGGGAGCCAAAACTAAATTCTTTATAATAATCCAAGTGAACTACCAAGTCTTAGGACATAAAGTTGGACCTCTTCCCCAAGGTGACTAAGTCCAGACAAAGGTCACCAACGGATTGTTCCCAGATGGACCCCCTCCTCAAGCTGACTAAGTCCAGATAAAAGTCACCAACAATTACCACAAGATGACACCAGACCTGACTGACACAAACAGCAGATGTCATAACCACAAGATGTACTTTTAGATATCCTTGTAGTCACCAAGGAAAATTACCACTGCCCCCTCCTCTGCCCTTCTGCGCAAGGGTTATTTCCCTTTTCTGTATAAAAACGGTAAGTTTTGCTAAACACAATGAAACCTTGGCAAGATTGAGATTTGGCTCCGTGTCGTTTCTGTGCTTGGTCTCCTTTTCTCTTTCACCCCCCCCATTTGGTTTTAGGAGGAGTCCCCTCGAGACCCACGAATAACTGGACCTGCTGGACGGGTCAGCTGGAGCCCTGGCTTCTGAGCATATGAAGAGGCTGTTCAAAAGATCTCCTGAGTCTTGTGGAGACCAGATAACTCCCATATGGAGCTACTATTATGAGCCAGAATTCACTAATGAAGATGATAATATATTTTACATTCAACAAACATCAGCTATGTTTCATTGAAATGGAACAGATAATTTTTCTCTTAGATTTTCCATGTATAAATTAAGCCCAATGTGAGAGTGATAAATATAGCTTAACTTATATTGTATAGGAAATTTTTTATATACCCAAAGGGGGGGGGCTTATTTCAAGAGATTAGAAAAGGATGAAAAGGGAGAAGATGTTAGTAATTAAAAATTATTTTTTTAATTTGATCAGCAGTACACTTTTAGAATTTATTGTAAAAAGAAACATTGTTTATATTCAAAAATGAAGCATAGAAGCTAACCACGGCTGTTTTCCTGAAGACTTCAGATGTTAAATTCCTATATGCACACCAGGCAGATCACTGCTTCTTGCAGCTCTGTTTTAGGGATCTGATGCTGTCCAAAACCACCTGCATATACATGGCATATACTTACAAATAAAAATGGATGCATACATAAAAATACGAGCATAGCTTCAAAAAATTACAAATGGACAACCAAGACCAGTCTGTGCCACATTGTAGTTGGGACTGAGGGAAACAAATCAAGGAATGACTTGCACAAAGAGACCAACAAAGGGCACAAGAGTCTGATGGGATAGTAGAAGTGTTTTATAGTTTTACTTAATGTTTACTTTCAATAAATCTACATTTAGCACATTGGATTGTGTACTACAACAAATGGAATCCATGTATTAATTGTTCTGTCTCAAAGCTGTTAAGGATTACACTGTGAAAAATTAAGAAAATGCAGTAAGGTCTTAGTTAATGTTCAGAACAAACAAAATTGGAAGTATACAAACATAACAGAAGAGATAAAAACTTCCATTATTTATAGAAGATACTATCGCCTAAATAGTTAGCCAAGAGAACAATGAAAGAAATCAGAAAATTTTCTCAGCACAAGACCATCATATAAAACATATTATCTTCAACAAATACCATCAGTCACCACTAAGAACACATAATGGAAAACCTTTTCAGTCACAATGTCCCCAAAATAAATGATAAAATCTAAGATGAAATACGAAAAACCATAAGAAGTTGAAAGTGTACACAACATAGAAAAAGACATAGTAGGTTAAGAATGCTATTCACAGCCCAGCTAAACAATTCACTGTTAAGAACATTTGTATTGACCAAAACTAATCTGATTTTAAAAACAAATAAGAAACACTTTCAAATGAAGTAACATAAGTCAATAATCAAAGCTGTATAAAAGAATTTTTCTACAGGAAATTTTGGATACAATAATAATAAAAGAAAAAAATACTAGAAGGGATTTCTATTATACCAACAGTCAGTTATAGTAATTAAAACATACTGCTACAACTTTATTTAGTGCTTCCAATAAATTCCTTTCCCAGAAAGTTACCCTATCAATGACTATACTCTCAGAATTTTAAATTTTGGAAAACAGCTTAAGATAATCCTCAAAAAGTTTATGTGCATATGTTGTGTGTGTATGTTGTTTGTTGCATGAGGTAGATGTATCTCTTGCATGTATTGAGTATGAAAATGTATGTACCCATGTTTGTACCTACAAAGGACATAGCAGGATAATTTGTATCTTGACCTACTGCTCTCAGCCTCACTGTCATGCAGCAGTGCACTATTGAACAAAAACTCACAAATTAGAGCATGAAAGACAGACCAGTGAGTTATTGTGATCTGCCTATCTCCTGCCACTAATGCTGGAGTTCATCTCACACAGACAAACTCTGCTTTTTGTGAGTTCTAGGGATTCAAACACAGAATGGAATCCTTACAGGTCAAGTACTGTTATGCCAAGCTCATCCCCTTCTAAATAATCTCATTTTCAAACTTGTTTGTCCAAAAATCAAAACACAATCAATTATACAGCACTAAGATAGTCATTGTAGTGAATACTAGAAACATCACAATCAGAGATTTAAAGGAACGTAAAACAGTTTAGTATAATATACAGCTTTAAGTCATACACCTCTCATTCTAGTCCTTGGGGAAAAAAGGCATGAGGGCAATCGACTAACAGGCAGCTGGGTCACCCCAATATCTTGTCTTTACATTTCAAAGTTAGAGACTGGTGAGATGACTCCATAAGGAAAGATGTTTGCCTTCAAACCCTATAACCTGACTTTATCACCAAATCCAGATGGTGCAATAGTGTAACAAAAGAACTAACCATATATGTTGTACTCTTAACTCCA
Source organism: Mus caroli (assembly GCF_978045245.1). Lineage (NCBI taxonomy): Eukaryota > Metazoa > Chordata > Mammalia > Rodentia > Muridae > Mus > Mus caroli. The sequence continues at coordinate 127,160,482 of NW_028227261.1, read as the reverse complement.
TATGTATAATGTGACTTGTGTGCCCACAGACATACACACAAAATGACTAAATAAAAACTTTAAAATTGAAAATAATGAAATAATTGAATAATCATGGTTCATGGCCATGGGTATGATCAGATTTCATGTCCATACATTCCCTGCATCAAAATTTTAGTTTTATCACTGTAGAGTATATGATACTTGGTTAGTTATCTAATGCTCTGTACCTGCAATCATTTAGATGATAATTACAAAAGGTTTTGCAATGTCAAACAGTTACTATATGTAAGAATCTTTGGGAAATCACAGGAACACTCTGAGTTACACAAAGTTCCTAATATGATTATTATAAATGTTCTTTATTATATGAGGAAAGCATATAAAATAATAAAAGAATGCTATCATTTTATACCTATTCAATCTTTGTATATTTAATTTTACTTACAGAAATATACAAAGTATTTATCTATCTACCTGTCTATCTATCTATCTATCCAGATTGAGCCAAAGGAAATAGTTTAAATAAGTAAATTCATAGGTACTTCATGAGAGAAACATGCTGAAAATTGGAATGGTGGCACTAATCTCAATACTTACAGGGGATAGGAAGAAGTGGGAGGAGAATCAAGAAAACTTTGTGGCCAGCCTAAGCTACCCACAAACTTAGTAGAAACTACACTGACATCCCTGTTTCACTTAGGATTTATAAACAATTATACAAAGCAGGTATTGAGTATGATTTTATCCAAGAGACTCAAGTGTTTGAACACTAGTTTCTCACTATTTGGGAATAACTTTGGAAATTTTAGGTTGTGGGGCCTAGAAGGACAAAATGGGACCCTATACAGTGAGTCCCAATGGCTTAATCTCTATCTTGAGTTCCTCTGCTTCTTCTTTCATGGATAAAAAAGCAAAAACAAAAAGCAAACAAAATAATACAAAAAAAAAAATACAGCCTGCATCTCAAGTTGCTATACCTTAATCAAACATATAGCTTATATATCCTAAAGCATGCTCCAATATGAATCCCTCCTTTAAATTGTTCTTGTAAGATAGATGAACTGATAATATCCATTTCAAACATGAAGAAGATAACAGATAAAAGATAAAGTAAAGGTCATGGGACAATAAACAGCTCCCAGTAAAATGTCCTTTGTATTCAACTAAGGTTTCTGAAGTAGTGTGAGAAAGAAAGACTAAGTAACGTGGGAAATAATCCAAGTCAACATTCTGATAGTAATGAATTACATTCAAAAGCTGAAACAAGTATTTCTAGGAACCTTATAAAATAAAGAAACTTTGAAACATCATTATGAATCATACAATCATGCTGTGTTTCTATGGATACCTCTAGAAACTTCTCAGGAGTCATAGGAAAGGCAGCAGCTTGAGTCTAGTGAAGAAGCCTGATTGAGAAGTTCCGTGAGTGCATATCCCAGATTCCTGGAAATCTTAAATATACTTGTATATTTCATTATAAATTTAAACTTCAATGAAGGAAGAGTAGTGAAATATTATATTAGTCTGTATTTACCTTGATTTGAATGTATCTTGATGTTTATAAATACTACCTTCCTATCATGCTTCATTTCTTTTTATTATTATTATCTAAATTCTCACAGTTTTATAAATTATTCTAATTTGGTTTCAAATTTGAAATATTAATAAATAATTCAGGTTTCAATTGCCAAAATCAAAGTATGAAGCATTGTTCCTATCTGAAACACATAAGTCACATTAGATAAGTTAATCTTCATTTGGCCTACTTCCATATAATAATATATTGAGTCAATTTCTTACTATTTACTATGTAGTTTCATATGGCTTTGAATTTATGCTTCACCCATTCTATTGTCAGGGTTATAGGGATATTCCACAATGATGGTTTAAATCCTTAATAACCAGGCTGGTAAGATGGCTCAGCGGTTAAGAGCAATGTTTTTCCAGAAATCCTGAGTTCAATTCCAGCAACCACATGGTGGCTCACAACTATCTATAATGGGTATCCGATGCTGTCTTCTGGTGCGTCTGATGACAGCACCAGTGTACCCACATACATGAAACAAACAAACAAACAAACAAATCCTCAATAATCTATCTTATCTTATTTTCACTGAACTTATTTTTAAATAATTTTATATTCTTAGGTAGGAGCAGAGATTTATTTTAGGTAGGTGCTGTTCAATCATCTACAGAAGATGATTAAAATATTAATTTCACTTAACTTAAATATTTTAAGTACGTCTCCTTGTGTTTGGTGGATAATCATACTCCAACTGAAAAGTAATATGTATTTCAACTTGACACACTTTTTATAAATTAGTTTTATGTTGGAGATACCCCATGTTAAGCTTGAGATCCTTGGGACCCCTGATAAAGAGGAAGAAAACCTGCCAGGGGTACTGTGTTTCAGAGCACTAGGCTATGACCTCTTGTTGACCCCATTTTGGAACAAGCACCTTGTGATGTTATTTCTGCAATTATTCTTAGTACTTATCATTCTTTTTATCTACTTACTGTTCTTTCTCTTTACTCCTTTCTTAATTAAACCAGTATTTGGTGACCTGGCAGGATATAGTAGAAGTCCACTTGATATCTAGAAATTAGAAATGTTAACAATAATATGAAAGTAAATGGTGTTCATGAATTCAAGAGAAATGTATGTTACAGTCACTCACTCACGGTGGCAAAAAAAGTAAGCCGCAATGGGAAGGGGCTAGGAGTGTGTGTGGGGTGATACAGAGATGTAAAGTGAATAACTAAATTAATTAATATTTAAAAAGAATATTCATGGTCATCAGGAAGAGGGCAGCACTTTTAAAACTTTGACAACAGACAACAGAGCAGACAATACAGAAAATAGTATCCATCTTTGTCTTGAATTTTAAAAGCCAAATATGGATTTAAAAACACATTTTTTCTAAATTCTTTAGAAAGACAAAGACTGGTCATTAGTTATTTTATTCGAGTTAGGGGTCCACAATAGTTTAGGGTTTTTGAATATTACTGTTATGAACTTATGTAAATGATTCAGTACATACAGAAGAAGCAAGTTTTAAGAATGTTAGAAATGTAGTTCTTACACCATATGCTTTGTATAAATCCTGCTCATTATGAGAGCAATGAAAGATGAGGCCACAATACTTCTTTATTGAATAGTTCATTAAATCTCTGTATGTCAGAGTAGAAAATCAGTAAGCATTGAAAGTAATTTGTGCCTAATTTACTTAAAGTATTTCTGATTTCCATTTGTAACTAATTGATAGTGTAGCAAGTGAATGTAATGATGATGAAGCAGCCTTAGGGTGTTGTGTTAATAATTTATTATATTGCTTACATATTTTAAGTTGAATAATATGCCCACATTTATTTTGAAAGTCATGACTTACTATTAATAGCATTGTGCTTTAGAGTTTGTTGTGAGCAATGAAACTAGATATAAGGTTGACATTAATTTGAAGTTTTACTTGTTGAAGCTCTCCATGGGCAAAGCGGAAAAAAAAAATCATACTGACAGGTGCCTATCCAAATTTCCCACTTCTTTCACTTACAGTTCACAAGAAAAGTACAGTTTTATACTTTCAAAATTATTCTCCAATTAATCCCACCTTGGCTTTTTTTTCTGTACATGGTTTTTCACACCCAGCCGGATTATTATAGTGAATAATTGTGACTAAGGTAATTTCTGACCAAAGCTCTAATGGACTAATAATACCCAGGTCACCTTTTGACCACCAAATATTTTAAAGAATTTTTAAAGATTTAAGTGGTGAAAAGCACTTAAGAACCTTTCCAGGAATTTTGGAGTTAACTCTGGTTTAACTGTATGGTTATGATTCGTGATCTATAATACCTTACTATTTTAAACTTATTTGTTGAAATATATGCAAAAGATACAAGAGGATGACAAAATTCAGAAATAGGGAAAATAGAAGATATATACTACCAACCTTTCTTAGTGTCTGGATGGAAATTTAAAGGGCCTTAATAACGGTATACCCATACTTAGAAAAGTATATATGCTGATCAGATACAATTTTACATTTGAGGCCATGACGAAACTTAATTACTTCTACAACCATTAGGAACTAAACTGACTTCATGCTGGTACTTATTTTGTACTGAGAAGAAATACCTGACAGAAACAACGTAAAACATTAAAAGGAAGAGGAATGTTTGCACTATCAGAAGGCATATTCTCTCAGACCATGATGAAACTGTTGTTTATGGTGGCAAATTATGTTCAAGGCTAAATTAAATCCAATTTCTATGTATCCAATGATGTACATAAAAAGTTATCTTAGTAGATTTTACCTTTGATGGGTATGAAGTGTCTCTCCTTGTCTTTTTTGATAACTTTAGGTTGAAAGTTGATTTTATTCTATATTAGAATGGCTATCCCAGTTTGTTTCTTGGGGCCTTTAGTTTGGAAAATAGTTTTCTAGCCTTTTACTCTGAGGTAGTATCTGTCTTTGTCACTGAGGTGGGTTTCCTGTATGCAACAAAATGTTGGGTCCTGTTTACATAACCAGTCTGTTAGTCTATGTCTTCTTTTTTGGGGAATTGATTCCATTGATATTAAGATGTATTAAGGAAAATTAGTTGTTGCTTCCTTTTATTTTTGTTGTTAGAGTTGGGATTCTGTTCATGTGGCTATCTTCTTTTAGGTTTGTTGAAGGATTACTTTCTTGCTTGTTCCAGGGTATAGTTTCCCTCCTTGTGTTGGAGTTTTCCCATTATTATCCTTTTAAGGGATGGATTTGTGGAAAGATATTGTGTAAATTTGGTTTTGTCATGGGATACTTTGGTTTCTCCATCTATAGTAATTGAGAGTTTTACTGGATATAGAAGACTGGGCGGGCATTTGTATTCTCTTAGGGTCAGCATGACATCTGTCCAGGATCTTCTTGCTTTCATAGTCTCTGGGGAGAAGTCAGGTGTAATTCTAATGACCTGCCTAAATGTGTTACTTGACCTTTTTGCCTCACTGCTTTTAATATTCTTTCTTTTTGTGTGTGTGCATTTGCTGTTTTGATTATTATGTGTTGTGAGGAATTTCTTTTCTGGTCCATACTATTTGGAGTTCTGTAGGCTTCTTTTATGTTCATGGACATTTCTTTAGGTTTGGGAAGTTTTCTTGTATAATTTTGTTGATTTTTGCTGGCCCTTTAAGTTGGAAATCTTCCTTCTGATCTATACTTACTATCCTTAGGTTTGGTCTTCTCATTGTTTCCTCCATTTCCTGGATGTTTGGGTTAGGGGTTAGGATTTTTTTTTTTTTTCATGAAACCCAAGAAAAAGGAAAAGTGTGGATACTTCAATCCTTCTTAGAAGGGGGAACAAAATACCCATGGGAGGAGTTACAGAGACAATGTATGGAGCAGAGACTGAAGGAATGATCATCCACAGACTGCCCCACTTGGGGATACATCCCATATACAACCATCAAACTCAGACACCATTGTGGATGTCAACAAGATCTTGCTGACAGGAGCCTGATATAGCTGTCTCCTGAGGGGGTTGGCAGTGCCTGGAGAATACAGAAGTGGATGCTCACAGCCATCCATTGGATGGAACACAGGCTCCACAATGAAGGAGCTAAAGAAAGTACCCAAGGAGCTAAAGGGGTTTGGCTCCTCATAGGAAGAACACAATATGAACTAATCAGTACCCCCAGAGCTCCCTTGAACTACACCACCAACCAAAGAAAACACATGGTCGGACTCATGGCTCTAGCTTCATATATAGCAGAGGATGGCCTAGTCGGTTAAAAATAGGAGGAGAGGCCCTTGGTCCTGTGAAGGCTCTATGCCCCATTATAGCGGAATGCCAGGGCCAGGAAGCAGAAGTGGGTGGGTTGGTGAGCGGGGGACGAGGGGGAGGGGATATGTGGTTTTTAGAAGGGAAACCAGGAAAGAGGGATAACATTTGAAATGTAAATAAAGAAAATATCTTAATACATGCAACTTTTTATTAATTACATGGCTTTTAAAACAATTGTCCAGTGTTCAAATACTAAAGGGGTAGCTTTAAATGTATGAATTATGAAGAAATAAGATTTATACAAAAGTCCACAATAACTGAAAAAAAGTGTAAAATCATTACGAGTGGCAAATGATTCTATTCTGTGCACCAACAAAAAGAATTTGAGCCTAGATGCTGTCAACACAGTCCAGTCTCTTTGTCTAGCTTGTTCAGTCTTTTGTAAGCTTCTTATATTTGCTAAATTCAATGTGTCTTAAAATATGTAAGAGTAACTTTTATTCACCTGATGTAATTATAGTCCCAGAGCCTTTCTTCTTAGTAAGTTCACCCTTCCTCGTTCTGTCTGAATTCTGGCTGGCTGGTTTTACTCTGTTTTTTGTTTGTTTGTTTGTTTGTTTGGTTTGTTTTGCTCAAACTCCACTGTAAACTGCCTGATTCAATCTGGCATTGTTGGGCTTCTTACTAAGTTGCTCTGCTTAGATTCAAACTATAGCAACTTCTTCTAATCCTCTGGCTCCTTCTCATTCTCTGCCTTCAACTGCCTCTGCTGACTTGCACAGAACTGCCGGAACTCCTGAATGAACTTAACTCCACTCTACTGCACTCAACTGCCTCAGTTGACTGAACTCCATTCACTGAATTGCCCTCCAAAAAGTGTTTCAAACATGGCTGCTTGCTTCTATCAACTACCCTTACCTATACTGTTTCTGAGTTAAAAAATATGTACTAAAGTTGTTTCTTTATTCTAGCCAGACTAGCCAGGTTGCTGGATTAAAAATAATCTACAAAAATCTCCTATGCCTCTTTTCCTTTTACTGTTACATTTCTCTGAAGGTGATTAGTTCATTTCTTATGCAAAATTGCAACACTTTAAAAAGATGCTCATACAAAGTCACAATTTGACAAATGAATTTATAAATAATCTCAGTAATTTATTTTTTCATTAAGTGTGTGCATAGTCGTTGGGAAACTCTGCTATTAAGGTCATAGTCTGTCCTGCCTGGACAGCACCCTGAGCTCAGTACAAAACATAGGACTCCCTCTTCCAGTGCAGTTTCCTGTTTTCCTCTTGCCCTTATGTAGTAGCCTTACCTCAACATCCTCTACTTGAAGACTGTCTTGTAGTCATTGGGAAAATTAAACATTCAACTTCATTTTCTCCATAAGAACCTGCCCATCAATCACTTGGAATATTTTTCCTTGCAAATGAGACATTCCCTGTATCTTAACTCCCAGCCAATACACATTCCTCTGAAAAACCCCTTCTCACTACACACGGTATATAGAGTGCTTATTCACTACAAATAAATCTCACAAGCTGCTTCACTAAATACCATCTAAAAGAGTTGTAACACTAAAATATTTGGAGATGCAAACACATACACACACACACACACAGCTTAAGATAAAAAATTTACTTGGATATTCAATGTAACAATACTTTTGAAGTCAGTGCTGCTCATACCATTAAACTCTTGTTTTTCACAAATAGTTATGGAAAAATATATTCATATGTAGTACATATATGGCTACCTACTTGCATTTATGGTGACTATCCATTCAGATTAATTTCAAAAGATTTGCCAGCTCTGAGAATATTTTGTGATCAAATATTAATTTATAGCTGGTTTGGTTTTGAATTGGTTCAGTTAGTAAAGTACTTACTATAAAAGTATGAGGAATACAATTTAGATATCCAACATCTGTAAAAATCAGGGCTTATTGCACTTTTATAGTCTCAGCCCATGAGGTTAGACACTAATAGATTTTGGGGTCATGCTGGCCATTACTTTAGCAAAAGTAGTGAACTCTAGATATAATGTGAGATCCTGTCACAGAAAATATAATGGAAAATAATGGAGGATAACTACTGTCTTCTCCCTTTGACTGCCACATTTGCATCTCACATGTACATACATGAGCAAACACACACACACTTACACTCACACTCTAAAGCTCCCCACACATATGTATGCACTTATATATATACATAAACAAAAAGAAATTAAATCTTAATTTCATTTTATAGAATTTGATATTTGCATATACTTCACATATATTTTTACTAATTAAAAGTTATCAACATTTAATACTAAAAACTACCATTAAAAACTCTGAGAAAAAAAAATACTCACAGTTTTTACTTGAAAATGATTGCTAAGGATGCAGTAGGGTGTGTGTCAATAATGACAGCTTATTCTTGAAGAAACTCCAAGGCTTTGGTTAAAGGCCATGAAATATAATGATCTATGAAGGAGTGAGACTGGATTAGTAGGCTTCTCCTATGCACACTGTTAAAATACATTTGTTTCAAGTGAATTAATATATATTTTTTGGACACAACATGTCCCTTTCTGTTATTTTTAGCAAAATGGATTCCTTGCTGTGATAAGTAGAGCGATTGCTAATTTAACCTCAAAATGGATTCAACCAAAGCAGTAAGCCTTGTTTTCTCTTAAGCTTGTCGAACAGTTGCTCAGTGCTATATATAGCCCAGAAAGCTGTGCTAGATATTTCATCTTGAATTGTATAAATATAACTGAAATAACACTACTTTATGACTGATACCTTTCTGTATTAATCATGCTAATTATACTTTAAGGAAGAAATTGTAAGACCCATTCTACTGACAAAGAAGTTGAAAACTACAGAGAGTATTTTATCTAGTGCACCACTGTCATAATATGACAAGGTATTATTTACCTTAAGTTATTTAAAAGTGAATTACATGCAATGTTTATAATATTATAGTTCTTTATTTGATGTTTTTATAAATGTAAGTTTAGCTTGATCCCAATTGTATTGTATGTGTAAATATCTGTCCATTTGGAACTTAGGATATTAATTAGTGCAAAAAAGTAAAGATAACTTAAATATGGGTACTTCAGATATTGGTGATATTATTAATCATGAAACAAGCAGAGACATAAACCAGTACTGCACTAATTGATATGCTGAACTTATGTATGCCATTGCTTGAGCATACTGAGAGAATATCTAATAAAGCAATCTCTCTTATTTTAATGTAGTAAAGGGACAGAATGCTGTGCTTAGTCATTGTACTGGTCTGGTCTTTATCAGTGTCCTGTAGTATTACAGCTTGATGAGAGGCAGTCTTTAAAACATGACCAGCCAGAGAAGAAGGGTTTAAAGTCACTAACATTGTAGTTTCCAAAAGAGAAATGTTGACTTTCTCATGTCTTAATAAAGGAAACTTTCTCTTATGTTTAAAGGAACAGTGATGAGTCAAAGATATAGAAATTAGCTAAATGGTGACAGTTTTAGAAATGTCTTAAACATATTTTATTATCAGTGATTGAAATGATGCTAAAGTTTTAATTGAAATGGTCACCTTAGGTGACATAGATTATTTGGTTTGGACCAAAGAAAATAGCAAAACAGTGCTAGATTCATTGTCTTTGATCTTTTCATTTATATTACACCAAGACAATTTTATTGAGTAATGTAGAAATATATGTTTGATTGAAATAGTCTTCATGTTTGAGAAATTTTAGTTTCATTGCAAAATATCTCTGGTATAAGTCCATAGTCCAATTACACATATAAAAAGTCCAAAGTATGGAGAAATAACTCTTAAAATTCTGTTTAACTAAGTAGGTTTCTACATAGAAATAAGTTGGGAAAATTTTTTGTCTTCAACTGTACTAAAATGTAATTGAATTAAATGGTTCCAGATGTAAAATTAACATCCCCTAGATAAATCCAGTGTTGCTAAGGTTGTGGATTTATCCTTCAAACTACATTAAAAGAGAAATAAATATACTGCTAACTATGTGACAAAATAAGCAACATTCAGTACATATAGATTTGTGAAGAATTTGTGAAATTGCATTTCAATATGTTCTCTAACCTGTTTGGGATTAGAGGCCTGTGTGTCAGAGGCATTTTGGAAATTATAAAACATAGTGGGTCTATGTTGATAGGTTAAATCTGCCTATGAAATTTAGAGACTGTTTTTCAGTATTAAATAAAATAAATAAATAAAACTGCCAGAGAATGGAACAGTTGCTGAGCATACAGAACATACCAACTTCAGCACCAGGATGGATGGTGGCAACTAGTCATTTTTCTAACCTTCCTTTATCGCTTCTCGGCCTTTTGGCTAAGATCAAGTGTAGTATCTAACCTTCCTTTAGATAGCATATTCTGTTTTGTTTTGTTTTGTTTTGTTTTGTTTTTTTAGATATTTTCTTCATTTACATTTCAAGTGCTATCCCAAAATTCCCCTATACCCTACCCCCACCCTGCTCCCCAACCTACTCACTCCCACTTCTTGGCCCTGGCATTCCCCTGTACTGGGGCATATAAAGTTTGCTAGCCAAGGTGCCTCTCTTCCCAATGATGGCCAACTAGGCAATCTTTTGCTACATATGCAGCTAGAGACACGAGCTCTGGGGGTACTGATTAGTTCATATAAATGTTCCATATTCTGCTTTTTAAAACAAATTCTAACAAATTATATTTATAGCCAGTATATAGTAAATATAATGCACATAAGAGAAAATTTTATTTTAAAGGCATTAGAATATCATTTCTACATGTAATTTTCATAAGCTAGGAGATCATCTGAACAGTAAATGTGGATAATTTTTACCAGAAAATAATATCTATTCAATATTTCCCCACTGTGAAGATGTATCACAGGCATGCATATCTAAACTTTCCTCTCTGAATGGAACGTCGTCATGTAACATCCACCATCCTCTCTGCTACTGACTGTAAACTATAAATTAGTAAATGATCAGGGTCCAAAGCATTATAAGTATGGGTCATATCTTATAGGCTTTACTTGAATTTAGATGAATTGATATGCCATAAACCTTTTCGTCAAATGGTAAATGTAACCTATATGTAATTGACTTGCTCACATCAGGTGTCAAGATTTAAAGATTAAACAGAAAGTTAGAAAGTTAGAATTATAATTGTAGGATATTAGCACGCTCTCTATATTTTCTTGATTATATAACTAAAACAAATAGGCTATTATCTACTCTTTTGTTACTCAGTGAGTCTTTCCTCACATAACATAATCTGATCTCAGTTCCCCTCCCTCTACTCTTCCCAGTATCTTACCATCCCAATCTGACCTGATCCATTCTCTCTCTCTCTCTCTCTCTCTCTCTCTCTCTCTCTCGCTCTCTCTCTCTCTCTCTCTCTCTCTCTCTCTCTCTCTCGCACACACACACACACATACACACACACACACAAGTAAACAAAGAAACTTCTACAGGATAAAGGAAATATAATAAAATAAAAAAGAAATGAAAAAGAAAAAGCAGCACATCAGAGTCGAAAACAGCAAACAGAGGAAAGATCCCAAGAAAAGGCACAAGAAACAAGATAAAATTGCAGAGACCAACATATTTGCATAATTGGGAATTCCATTTAATTACTAAACTGCAAGCCATAATATATACAAAAAGAAAAAAAGAGATTAAACTTTAAATATATGAATACAATAAAATAAAAATTAAGAAAGATACAAATACCCTAACATGACAGTATGAACAATGATACTCAAAAAGTACCATTGACTTTTTGCTGTTGACCATCTACTGCGGGGCCTGCAGCTTACCTTTAAGAGTGGTTTCTATCCCCAGTGAAATCTAAGAACACTAAGTTTTCTTTTTTCTTTTTTTCTCTTTTTCTTTTTGGCTATCAATTGGGGATAACTTTTGTGGTACTCAAGATCACCTTTACATTTTACAAAAGACAGTGGCTTAAGCAATGAACAGAAATAAATGGAAAGTAATGCTCCAAAACAATTCTAATTTATTTATTTTTCAAAGGTCAATAAGCCTTAGGAGTTATCACTCAGATTCAACAAGGAGAACTGAGTGGTTTGAAGAACGATACCCTTAGATTTCTGCAATGTCCAATGATTCTGAACAACATGGGATATACATATATATAATATAATATAATATAATATAATATAATATAATATATATAACTATAACATAATATATATAATATATATACATATACACATATACATATATGTGTGTGTATATATAAAATATATTCCACGATATATATATATATATTCCACGATATATATATATATATATATATATATATATATATATATATACACACACACACACATATATATGTGTGTGTATGTGTATGCGCGCTAGAGGTAAATTCATTCTAATGTACATGCTATATTGACAGTATTTCATTTAGCAGCACAGGATTTTCCTTCCTCCCATTAGTTTTCATTGTATAGCATTAAAAATAAGCTAGAAAATTTCAGAAATAGAAGCAAACAGCCATTCTGTCTATTGGATGAGGCATTTCTGTGTCTTATCACTAGTAATGCTTTTTTCATGCTAATGTGTATCTTTGGGAAGTAGACTGCAATGGTGCTCAGTATTTCACTCAGCAGATGTTGATCATTTTGCCAAGTGGACAAGTCCAGATCAACATGGCACGGCACTTCACTTTTGCTATGCAGCTTGAGGAGTTCTCATTGCAAATACTTTGCTGTGCTCACCGTGGAGAAAAAGCTTCATTGCATGTTTCGGGCTTTGAAGTAAGTAGAAGCTACGAACAAGAACTGGATTTCTGAGAAGTATGAAATTCAGTCTACATTTGAATTGCTCAGATTATATTTTAATGGAAAATGAAGCTTGAAAAGAAGAAATAGGGCATTCTGTCAGAGTATCTAGTTCTAAATGGTAGTCACAATCCACCAAACTTCTCCAGTTCCTTCCAGCCTTAAAAGTTTTATTTTCAATTTAAATATTAGACTGTGCTGGAGCATGGAAATCCTTCCCACAGGCTACTGGGAAATAATGTACTGCAATACTAACGATTATATCTGGGAAACAGTTACTGGAATGTGTTCCTTTAAGAAATGGATCTCAAAAGAGAACCAGAATATTGCTCAGCCAGTGAGTTGGTGAAAAATGGCTGGCTGCATCTTTGAAATGGGTATTGAATTGCTAGAGACTGCATGAACACTGGGAAATGGAGAAAAACGAGATGGCATTATAATTCCCTGCATGATCGTAGTGGAAAGACTACTTAAACTGCAAGCTGTGTTAACTTCCAAAAATAGAGGATGAAACCTAAAAGATGGGAGACGGTACGTTCATTATTTGTACACTTATTTGAGCATATAACAATGTTCATATAGGAGGAAAAATTGTACACGTAACTTGTTAAAAATAAACCTTTTCATTCAGTTCAAAATGGCTCACATAACATTGTGGAAAGCGATACCAGCATTGATATCCAAAATAAACAATGAATAAGCTGTTCAACTACAACCATTCAGACCCTCACCATTATACACTGATAGACTTATAGAGAACAGCTATTAAAAATCAGAAGTATTCTTTCTCAAGTGTTTTCTGATAAACCAATATCTGCTATTGATTCTTATAAATGCTTTATGAAATAAGATGATAAAAATATTGAATAAATGCATAGAAAATTATAGAATTATAGAAAATTATATGAATACTTTTTCCATAGAAAACTTAGTACATTAATACATTAAATATATCTAAAATTTCTATAATATTTGAAGTATGATTTTCAGTCTAATTATGTTATCAAATGCATGCATGTATGAACATTCATGTAAGGGGAATTGTTTTATATCAAAAGTTAAAAAGAAACATCTATCTATGATGCTATTGGTCTACCTTTCCTGTGATAGTTGCTTAGTTGCTGACCTTCCTCTCCATCTTTAATGTATCCTTATAGTTCTATTTCATTGTACTAAATAATATCCTGCTGAAGTGAGTTCATTGTGGAAACACTGTGGGTCTTATCTGAGGCAGAGTGAACTTTTGGATTTTCATATAGTTGCTTTGTAAGTAATTGGAGTGAATATAATTATAGTTTTAAAGAGTTCAGAGAAATTGCAATTGCCACAACCTTAAGAAAATCCATGTAGGATATATTTGGAATTATAAGGAAACATTCAGAGAATTAAATGTTTTGTAAGTGCCATATGTGTCTTTTAGTATTTCTAGGGCATTAAAGTAACCAAAGTTTTAGTAACTAGTCTATTAAACTGTGGTGTCTTCGATATTTTCCATCTTCATTTGCAATCCAATAAGCATCTGATAAAGTCATTCAAGCAACAGTTTTTAATTGAGCCAGATATGTTCTGAAGACAAATACCAAATAAGTTAAACTTCTATACAATTCTCAATGTTTTAAATTAAACTATAATGAATGTCATTAGATTGATTTCAAGTAGAGTAGTACATATGAATCATTGCAGCAGTGACATAGTTTAGGGTTTCAAATATATGTAGGTGGAATGTTTTATTAAAAAAGTTTCAGAGAAAAATTTTGGATTATTTTCCCCTTATATAGTACTTATACAGTTGTGATGACCTCATTTGGAGTGCAAAATCCCTAGGTAAATGGTAAAAACAATAGTCAACTTTCTGCCCTCTTGAGAGTAATTATTAGAACAACCTCTGTAATCAGCGCATTGGAACATATGGTAGCCAGAGGGCTTCATCCTAGTTATGAGTGTTGATAAATAGCCCAGGGAATTCACAGTAGCCATGCACAGGAGAAAGCAACTACCATGTCTACACCCAAGTGATGTTGCTTTGAGCATTATTTTCTGGCCAAGTGGCCAGAATTCAGTTATTTTAAACATTAAAACTTGCCTTCCAACAAATCCTTAAACTTTGTAAATCATTAGAAATCCAAAATAAAATGATTTGAGACTATATGCCCTTTAATTTTACATGGTCATTTGATCCCTTCTTTTTCTGTCCCAAACTTTGGAAAAATGTATTCCTAAGGCACAAGAATGTATGAAATGCAGTACTAGTGCAAGAAAAAGTATGCTGTGAAAACAACTGCATTTTATAATTAGGTAGATGAGCAATTAATGTTCATTATATAAAAATTGTAAAGTCTGAAATGAGTAGGACTACATTTTCATATATAGACTATTCAAACTCTTGTGTAGTAAAGCCCCTAGTGATATCATTAAATTGATACACACAAGTAAATGGTAGAGCTGGAAAATGTAAGTTTTGGGTCACAAAAGCTGAGGAGGTAATGTGCTCCAGAATGAAGAATCACAGAGCAGATTCTATCCAAAATTAACCAGATGGCTTGGGGGTAGGAATCTGGTGTTCCTGTCCTTGCTATCCAGGGACAGCGGGGAAATCCATCAGCCATGTGCTCTGTGCTCTAAATCTCTTCTGAGCTGAACTGTACTTTCTCTGCTTAAAGTTAGTAATAATATTTTTCTAATGTGCCATTTTACAAAGATTTTTTTTTAGTGAGCAAAGCAAAGAAGTTTGACTTACTATGAGCTAAAATCTGAAAGCATAAATGAATTTCATTTTAAAATTGTATTACTTAGAATTCCAGTAACAAAAGAATGAATTGCTTTATATGTGAGTTCAGAATCATTGCAATAATAAAATAAAAAACTCAAGGTACAAAAGCAACCCACTCAGTAGAAAAGGATGCCAAATATGGCCACAATCTCTTAACCATATTTGCTACTAACAAGGCTAATTTTTTTTTCAGGTCAATGTCTGCATCACAAAAAGGAAAAAGTGGTAAGTGAGGTGACGACTGTTTCACACTTGTCTCAAAATTGAAAAAAGTACACACATTTTCAAAGTTATCATAGTTGCTAATTAATGTTGAAATATTTTATTTTCCTGAAGATTATGAGGCAAAATAAACTATGGGTAGAATAAAAGCAAACTTCACATGCTATAGCAACTTCAAGCATAGCAACAAAAATTAAATCAACTGGTGTGCCCACTATGAGAATTAGAGGGAACTGGGAAGAAATAGGATGTTATGTAGTTATAACTGAGAAGGAATACATTCATAAATATATAGGTTTGTATATATTCTATGAAGGCAAAGTGTTTTCTTTGCAGCACACATTGAAATTACATTCCTAAGTGTTTAGGAAATATATGTAACATACACTTTTAGATACCAAATGACCAAGTAACAATATTTCTTATTTCTATACCATCATTGGCAAGCCATATTAATTTCAAATAAGTTCTTTTGTTTTCCCAGATAAATGTCAGATCCCATCCCCACCTCACTGAGACCTGAATTTGGAGGTGATAAAAATGGATGAACATTTTTGTGCACTTTTTTGGAATGGAAATGAAAATACCAGACTGAATTAAAATTCATTCCTTTCTTCTATACATAGTAACCACTCAATACTGTTATGAACATGTCATGAGTAAAGACTTTTCTCATCATTAATGAAACATTTTCCTATCTGAATTAAAGCTTACTCTAGGAGAAGGTGCATAGTGTAAGGAGACTCCAGTACCTCTCACATGAAGTCAAATATACACTTTTCATCAGCTTTCTCATTTGATAACTGATTTATTTGGCATTAAGGAAAAGAATAAAAAGTAAAAGGTGAAAATGCAACAGACATTTGCCTTCCTTCATTTCCTGCCCCTCTCTTTCTCTTCCTCCTTCCCCTTTCCTTCCCTCATTGCCTCCCTCCTTCCATTTGCTCCTTGTGTCTCTTTTTCTTATTTCCTCTTACTACTGTTTTCTTCCTCTCCCAACCCCAACTTTTGTCACCTTAAGTCTTGTGAAGTACAACTGTCTGACCTTGTAATGATTCTTCAGTCTTTGTGTCAGGATCACAATCATGTGACTTCACGCCTGGCTTTTACATTATTTTTCAAATTAAAAATTTATCTATTAAGTTTATTTTATTTTTATTAGATATTTTCTTTATATACTTTTGAAATGCTATCCCGAAAGTTCCCTAAACCCCTCCCCCTGCCCTGCTCCCCTATCCACCCACTAACGATTTTTGGCCCTGGCATTCCCCTGTACTGGGGCATATAAAGTTTATGACAGTAGGATTCCTTTAATTCTGTAAGTACTGAAAACAACATTTAGTGACTAAGTTGCTTTCTTTATCATGGCAGATCTGAGACTAGAAAAACTTCTACAATAATATTTCAAAATTCTACAAAATAATGTTTTCTTAAAAAAAAACATGTTAGCCATGTATTTTTCAGATATTTATGCAAAGGGCCATTTCTGGACCATCAAGTTAATTTTAAGAAATAGTTCATATATATATATATATATATATATATATATATATATATATATATATATATATACACGTTCCTGCAAATTTTGATACCTGGGAGAGAAGTTTAATAATATTTATTGTTGTTTTGTTGTTTTGTGGGGAATGATACTTGCTTTGTGTCATTAGCGAACAAATAGGGCTGAAATGATAAAGGAAATTAAGAGAAGAGGAGAAAGTTAACCCAAATGATTGGTTATGGAGGGGGATACTAATATACATATTGTATTGAAGAAGACAGGAGAATTTTCAAAGTTAAAGGATTAAGCATAAATGAAGGTAGCAGAGCTATAGAAAGGAGGGGATAGGAATTGGTATAAATAAAAGAAAATATTTATGTAAATGACTTTTGAAAATCCATGTCACTTAGAAGGGATAAAGCTATGTTGAACAGTGTGTGGGTCAACTTGTCTTGCCTCCATATAAACTTACTTTCTCTTGTGAAGTGTAACCTTTATCAGATGATGGCTCTATGCTATCACATTTCCCATCTCCTAAAGAAATAAGCTTCCTATACCATTATTTTTCATAAATTACTCAGTATGTAAAACACAGTTTTGCTACAGCAGAAGAAAACAAATAAAAACAGAAATTGGTTCTATGACTCTTCTCAGAGCAAACACATGAAAATACTTGTGATTTTGGGTAGAAGCACAATGGGTAGAAGCTGGAAGAATTTTCAGAAAAGTAAGAATTAAGAAAAACTATTGGACCATGAACTGGCTGCTAAGAGTGATTACAGTGAAAATCCCTCATTCAAGAGAGAAAAAGACAAGACCTGCAATTTCTTAAAAATTACATGAGGTTACAGCCAAAATGGAAGTATAATTATGATCAATATAAAATATCATTTCTGATAAAAATTGGTTAACTTTCTTAGAAATTAAAATAGCAAAAGTTTTCAAAGTGCACAGTTCATTTTAAACTTGTAACTGGTATGTTACACATATAAAGTGATAGGTCATGTTTCCATAAGTGGATTCATGTGTACTGTTTCCATCAGGTTAATCATGTGCATCAATCAAACACTTAGCACTTGCTTTCAGAATTCTTGTGCAGCTTTGCAAACTGAACTGGAATTATTTTATTTGCAGTCATCCTAAACTTGTGGTCCTTTCTCACTGTGACTTGGGACTCATCCAGAAACCTTTCACTGTTCCTCCTGTTTTATGTCTCACAGTCCTGTGGGCACCACGCTACTTTTTGATTTCATGAGATTTATAGTTCACGATTCCACAGAGGTGAGACCATGTGACACTTGCTTTTCTATTTGAGAATCATCTCATTCAATCTGATCTTCTTTCTTTCCATGTTGTCCGGCAGAAAGTTCTCAGGCTTTTCATTACTGAACACTATTCCATTTTGCACATATCATGTGTGTTAATGCATATAACAGTTCATGAGAATGGCACTTAAAGTGTTTCTCTTTCATCTAAATTTGATGTCCAGTCAATCCCCCAACCAACTGATATTCCAAACAGTTAATATTCTGTTCTATGAACACTATTTTTCAGCCATTTGAAGTATGATTTTTCATGAAGAAGAGAAAGAAATAAAGAAAAGAAAGAAGAATTACATAGTGAATAGATTTCCAAGAGGTTATAGGAAAGCATGAAGGGAGATGGAGCTTGTGAAAACAAGCTGTTACACCCTGAGCATAGGAGGCAGGTCCTGTGAGGAAAGAGTTCAGAAGCCTTAAAAGCATCATGATATAATAGGCCATGCTAAGCTCAAAGTTTCACCTGGATAATCATGAGGAAACTATTACTGGAGGATACAAACAAAGCCATCAACATAAAAAGATGTCACTAAGCTAAAAGGAGCAAACATCTGTACACAACAAAAACCAACAGGTTTATTAAGCACATTTTTGGGTTTCTGGATTGTCAATATTTATATGATCTTTCAGAGAACTTTAATCTTTAGTGATTTCAGAAATGGCAGAAGACATCTCTTTGACCTGACCAGAATGATATGTTTTTTCTAGTTTTTGCATATTGGAAATAGAATTATGATTTTATGATATGTGAGAAAGGCTTTTGTTTTATGAATAGTTTGTTTTATAACAGACAGGATTTCTCAATAGCCTTGGATATCTGGAAACACATTGACATAGGCTGACCTAGAACTCACAAAAATATACCTGCCTCTGCCTCTGCCTCTGCCTCTGCCTCTGCCTCTGCCTCTGCCTCTGCCTCTGCCTCTGCCTCTGCCTCTGCCTCTGCCTCTGCCTCTGCCTCTGCCTCTGCCTCTGCCTCTGCCTCTGCCTCTGCCTCTGCCTCTGCCTCTGCCTCTGCCTCTGCCTTTGCCCCTCTGCCCCTCTGCCTCTCTGCCTCTCTCTCTGCCTCTCTGCCTCTCTCTCTGCCTCTCTCTCTCTCTCTCTCTCTGCCTCTCTGCCTCTCTGCCTCTGATTCTATCTCTGCTTCCCAAGTGCTGGCACTAAAGGCATGTGCTACCATGCCCAACTGCAAGAAAATCTTAACGTATTCTTGGGATAGGGATCATATATGACATATTGGCCTTAACCGAATCTTACTAATTATCATGCCTCAACAAAGTGAAGCACCAAGGTACTTGAACCTTTCAGGTAATGACTTAATTAATACATGTGGAGAAAAAGCAAGAATGCCACTTGGGTTTTAAATTTTTGTTTATATAAACTTACTAAAGGAAAGGACATCCAGTGAAGAGCCCAACTTGATATCCATCCCATGTACAGTCACCAAACCCCAACACTATTGCTGATGCCATGCTGTATTTGCAGACAGGAGCCTGACATGGCTGTCCTCTGAGAGGCTCTACCAGCACTGGACTGAGACTGACACAGATACTTACAGTCAACTATTGGACCAAACCCAGGGACCCCTATAGAAGCCTTAGGGGAAGAACTGAGGGATCTGAAGCAGATTGCAACCCCATAGGAAGAACAATAGTATCAACTAACCAGACTCCTCAGAGCTCCCGTTGACTAAGCCACCACCAATCAAAGAATACACATGGACTGGTCTGTAAGGGAGGACTACCTTGTCTGACCTCAGTGGGAAGGGATGCAATGTGTGGTCCTGTGGTGGATTGATGCCTCAGAGGAGAACAATGCTTGAGGTGTGTGGTAGGAGTAGGAGGATGGGGCAAGCACCCTTGTAGAGGCAAAGGGAAGAAGGGATGGGGTGAGTGTTCATGGAAGGGGAACCAGGAAGGGGGCATTTTAAAAATAAATAAATAAAATCATTTTTAAAAAATCAAAAAAATAGCAGATTATTAGAAGTTTGAAGAATCAAGAACTTCCCAGTGTAGATATCTTTTTTTTTCAGTATTCTCTTTTTCCAGGACATGTGATAAGGACATGTGATATTACAGAGGGTGATAATATTGTTTTAAAAAAAATAAGTAATTTTAAGTTAGATCTTGAATAAAATGAAAACTTATTATGAAAGCATTTACCAATGTGCCCCTTTTCTTCAATGTGCAAATTATGATAAGTTGCACACATAAATTAGCCTTAAAAGGCATTGTAAAATATGTGTATCATTAAAAAAAACCTTATAAATAAGGGAATAGCATGTAATAGCTCGCTTAATTAAAAGCATTTTATTTTTGTAAGTGCTAGTATAAATTAAGACTTTGTCTCATAAACCTAAGCAGCTTGCATTTGAGTTGACTGGCAATAGATAAGGACTTGGGTGAGGAAGGGTAATTCTAGTGAGTGGGGTTTATTGCAGTATCAGTGACTTGCTTTCTCAAATGTGTGTGTGTGTGTGTGTGTGTGTGTATGTGTGTGTGTGTGTGTTTGTGTGTGTGTTTGTGTGTGTGTTTGTGTGTGGTGTTTGTATATTACTGTCTGTGTCTGTAGTGTTTATACATGTGTGGTTGAATATTTGTGCACATGTGTTTATATATGTATGTACACCTGTATGTGTATAGTGTGCATAAATGTGTGTGATCTGTGTATTTGGACATAGTATGGGGCTGTAGAATGTGTGCATGTATATGTTTTGACAGCATATATGTGTAGGTGTGTAGATATGTAAAAATACAGTTTCACACAGCAAAAATGGCAGTGTTTGTTAATGAAGCCACACATTTAGTAATTTGAAACACTAGATATACTGGGGACCATCTGAAATGAAAAAAAAAAAAAGAATTAAACATAATAGTATATGATGGAAAATGCCAGAAAACACTGGAATGTCACTAAGTGGTGAATGATATGATATGCTGAAAACCTTGGATACTTGTATTTTATTTGTTTTCAACAAATTATATAATGTGTCTTAGCAAATTAAAACATAAACATGATTAAATATTAACGGGGAACTTTGTGTGAAAGCCATTGCATTGAGAAGAGCAAAGGTACAGAAAAATAAATGTGCATTTTTTATGTATATCGTGTCCATTGTGGAAGGCTTCCTTCGTAATTTTTAAACTAAGTAAATTGATTTCTTCTGTAAAATAATCAATGTAAGGCATGTTTGGATTTGCCATGCAACATAACTCTTCAGAAAGAGTAACAGTTTCATCATTATTACTAAAGATAACCTTGGCAGTATGCTCAAAGGATGAAGCTTTCAGTGAAACTGGGCGAGGCGAAATATGGCCTGTGAAGGCAGAAGCTATTGAGCCAGCGGTTGCAGATAGGATGTCAGCAGCAAGGACTCACGGATGACACAGTTAAAAGACGCCTGGAGAACAGGAGCACTGTGGATTTCCCTGTTCCACAGGCAGGATTCTCTCTGGGTGCCAGGGGGTCTCTTACCTACAGTAAGAGGGAGGGAAGATGATCGCTTCTCCTTTCCTGACAAAATTGGAGGTTGTTCCAGTGATTATATGCCATCTGTTGTCTACAGTGGTTCACTGCTGAAGAGTCCTCCAAAAAGGGAGGGGGTGGGGGGGAGAGCGGAGGCTCATTCATGATGGAAGGTTGAATGTACATCCCGAGGTAGCTGAGCAAGTGCCCGGCTAATCCCCTTTGCACACAGGGACAAGCCTGCCACCAGCTCTAATTGATTCTGAAATGAATCTGTATAGAAAATTAGAAGGTTTTGGAGTCCCACGTGAGCTTCAATAAAGAGCCAGAATGTTAGCCTGACAGCTGAATAGATTTCGAAATGAAAATCTGATAAGCGGCTTAAAACTGTACTTAAGTCCAGCAATGACTTGAATGCTGTTGTTACGGGTGCATTGTGTGTTGTCACCTAGTTAATTATCTCTGAAGATGAGTTCCTGCACAGGAGATGTGCCATTCCTCCACAGCATTGTCTCA
This sequence comes from Mus caroli, assembly GCF_978045245.1. Classification (NCBI taxonomy): domain Eukaryota; kingdom Metazoa; phylum Chordata; class Mammalia; order Rodentia; family Muridae; genus Mus; species Mus caroli. Next base: position 127,138,139 of record NW_028227261.1, on the reverse strand, counting down.
TTGGGTATTCATCAACCCCACCGCACCTCCTTCCCCACCTATCTTTGCTGGAAGGCAGAGAGGAAGGATTAGGCCTCTGCAGCTCCTCTGTGCTGTCAGTTCACTGTGCCAAACTTCAAATATGAACTGCTGCATGTACCTTCACCAGCCTTGCCTTTCACATCTTCATTTGCAAATGAGGAACTGACAGTGGTTGGGCCTCCTGTTTGCTTGTGTCTCCAGCACATAAAAGGCAAACACTGTCACTGTCGGCTACTTTGTTTATCCCTCTGCAGATAGTATATGGCCTATTTAGAGATTTTCTTCAAAATGTTTTTTTTTTTTTTTTAACTAACTGAGATAGTCACAGAGCTCCATGTCTTCATATTTTATTCAGAAACCTGTCTGCAGCTTAGAGAGCGTGCCTTGCATTTGATAGCTATGTTAATCTGTATTTTTAAAACTAATTTGCACTTTTCTGGTTTATATTCTTTGAGTTTATTTTCCCTAGATAAATGTAGGTTCATTTGCTGATTTAAGAGATCAAGGTTTCTTACTCATTGATTTTTTAATAAAGGATGAATATTTCCTACCAAATGAAAATAATGAAGTAGATTTTTTAAAGCATAATAAAATTTCAAAATATTTTCCTGGTTTATTAAAGTTTCATCTTTTCAAAATTAATTTGACAGTGTCAACAGAGCAGAGAAATTGAGGTGATCATCTGTTGTTATTACCTTTTCCTGAGAGTTTAAAACCCTATTCTGCATGTGAGCTATGTCTGCAGCTGAGCTATCCATTAGTCTATGGTAGGGGCCTGCTTCCTATGTTGATCACCAAAAATGAGTGAGTGCTTGTTTAACTTACAGTTAATAGAAAATGCTGTGAGCACATTTTTTTTTCATTTCTAAAAATAACAAACTCAAATGCATACCAAGACAATAGCATGGAATAAAGGAGAAGGATGGACAGCAGAATGCTTGGAGACTAGGAAATCAGAAACAACAGTGAGTCAAGGGAATTAAAAATAGTGGATCTGAATGGCATGCGCACACACCTGTGTGTGTGTGTGTGTGTGTGTGTGTGTGTGATCAAAATAATCAAATAAAATTCTCAGTGAATTAATCCTCTTTTCTATTAAGTCTTCAGTGATTATTGTTCCCTGTAATGTAAGTGTCACATAAATAACAAGCATTTCCCTTCAATCCATATGTTACTAAATTTCACAAGGTTGAGGTTAGAAAATGAATTAATGCTGATGGGATTAACTGCCCAAATAATATGCCAAGACAAGCAACTTGAAATGATAAGTGTGTGCCATACAGCACGTGAAATTAAATTGAGATCAATTCTGTTTCTTTTCAGCTGTTTATGTGATCAGCAAGGACTATGTCCCAAACTGTAACAAAAATAAATAAGTAGTAAAATAAAAGATGAATACTAATTAGAAGGATAAGAAGAAAATTGTCTTTAGGTAGAGCAGTCTCCTTGAGACTTACGTGGTATTTCTCTTAATCAAACAAGAAACTTGAAACAATTATCACAGAACCAATATACACCTGTTGTTCAGATGGGGTGGTGAGTTTAGTGGTTAAAGGCAATGGAATTTGAAAAGGAGACTTACAAGTACTCGGTCTGAATAAAACCTCCCGTGGAAGGGGCATCTCCTACCTTTACACACAACATCTAATATTTCCTAGTAAACATTCTGTTTTGTATGTTGACCTATTCTTTGTGGTAAGGAGACGAGGATTGAGATAGAGGAATGAACTGGCGGCCTCTTCATAGTGGTCATAGCTTCCAAGTGATAATTAAGCTGCTGAGTCTGCAGCATTGGAAGCTCTGTGAGACATAATCAGTTTTTCTCACACAACATGCATCATATGATCATCAATGATAACTCAGTGACTAGTTAGATCCCTGAATCTCATTATTGTGTACCTCTTTCATTTTATGTTATTTTCTTTTCAACGACCGGGTAATAGCTGTTCTGTCATTATAAAAGCAATGCTGAGCAAACATTCACAATTTTGCTCATCACTTTATTTCCATAATTTTCAAGTAATTAATTAGTTATCATGTTTGTACAATATGTCCCATTTCCACATTGTTATCTTATGTTCTATATTTTTCGGTACCATTGTTCCAAAGGAATTTTATTTTGAAAATATAATTCTGTTAATTTGAAATATGATCTGTAACAATCAATTGGTGCTGTAGAAAGTACTTTATGCTGTGGAATTTGTTTTGAAAATTATTACTTAAATATACTGATCCAGGTCTTGGTTGTACAGGAGATACTGCTGCAAGTGGCACCAATTTCAGAGCTTTCCTCCAATCAATAAGTAAATTTTTCTTAAAACACAGGAGGCTATAATTTGTATAATATTAACTTTGTTTCAATGTTTGTCACAATGTTTTAAATGGAAAAGGAAAGATTAACATCAAATCAGGCTGAATGGAGGTTTATGAAATACAAAGCATAAATATGGCATTAACCAAGTCACAGAGGGAGAACTGTTATATGAGACTCAGAGAGATCCTAGTTTCCATTGAGTCATCCTGTATGTAAATGGCTTGAAAGTGTAGAAAGAAATAATAGGGTTATAATAGAATTCTTTCTACAGAATAGAAAATGGAACAGTACACCAATTAGAATAAACTTTATCTTCTTCTCTGTGGATAAACTTTTCTATTCCACATTCTAAACAAAACTTTCAGTAAATGTTAACAGAGGTAACTTAAACATGTGGTTTGTTGTTGTTGTTTTTGTTTGTTTTCTTTTCTTTTAATCTGGAGGAAATAAGAAATACTGTTAAAGGAAACATGCAAGGTAAAACAAGATGGCTTTAAGTTTGAAAAGGAAACTTATTTTTTCCCTAAATATCCTAGAATAAACACAGGCTTTGAAAACAAAAGAAGAAGAGTTTTCTTTTGTTAAGGCAAGGATTTCTGGTTGTACCCTTGGAACAAAGAGTGGTGCACAGTTGCAGTTCTGGTTACCAGCTCCAACAGCTAACATCACTACCTGTTCTCTCAAATACTGTGGTTTTTTCAGATGAAGAAATGGGTCATTGTTCCCTTGCTTGTCTGATAAACTAGGGCTAGAGGAGACAGTTTCATTTAGCACACGAATATATTTTAATTATGACTAGTAATTTATTGCTCTTTCAATATTCTCACCAGTTACCTAAAAATACTCTCACATGCAGCATTATTTTTGTCTGGTAGACGACTAAGATGAATGATCTGAAAGCATATGTTGTAGCACAATACTTATGGGAATTCCATCAGAACATTTAAACTAGTTAACAGAAGAAGGGTATAAAATTAAAAGTTACGCTGTGTATATAAAACTGCATTGTCTTGAAATGGTTCACTGAAAATAAAGCTTTGGGTAACAATGAAAGTCACAGAATACTGTCTTATGTCTAGAAGTAAATTGTGGTGAAGTAAATAAACATGAGCTGAACTTCTTTACTCCACTTAAGAAAGAGAGAAAATGGCAGTGCATTTGCTTTGAGCTCATAATGTTTTCTGAGCAGGGGAAATAAAGGAGATCTGATAGGATAATGTTTATTATTTCAGGTAGAAACAGTGAACATTTGGGAGAGATATTTAGTGAAAATGTACATTTTCATAATATGCCAATGACCCTGGAGATGAGTTATTTTGAAAAATATTTCAGTAAACAAAATTTGTAATGTGTAATGAAATATGTTTCTCTCTTTAAGCTAAAGCACTATAAGCATTAATAAATTTTTCAGTGTGAAGTGAGTTTAACTATTTTGTCTAAAATGAGAAGTCACCAAATATTACTGACGTAATATTTTAAGGGATTACTAACATTCTGGCAAATATCCAAACAACATCCCAGTAAGGAAATATCACTTTGGTGAATTAAAATAGCGAATGGAAATTGTTAATATGAAGAAAAAATAAATATGGTTAATATAGAAACTGTAAACACCATATTGAGAATTCCAGAAATCTTGGAATTTATTTAAGAAGAATGAGACATGGAACATTTTGTCCATTATCTATGTCATGATTGTGTTTCAGGATAATCAAGGTTGGATTTATTGGTTTCAACTTCTAGACACCATTGGGGTTTTGCTAATAAATTAATTTTATGGAATGAAGTTGAAAGAACAAAACCAAACTTCCACCTGACAGGAACAGAAACTAAGCCTAGACTATACTTCAGACAATTCTGATTTGTCCCTTCTGGTCAACATTTTCTCCACGAGGAGCCATTTTATCTTTTGTTAAAACACTCATGAAATATGTACTCCAACTTTTCAAGACAATGTGAAATTGGGAGCATGTACATTTTTTATAATTAGTTTCATATTTTGATTGGCAAGAATGGAAAATCATGACTTCTCATTGAAGCAGGTCCTCGAACTTCAGATCTGCATCTCTATCCTACCTTTTCTCCAATTTCACTACCACAATTTTATCCCCAACTCTTCAGCAGACAACAGGTTGCAACATCCCATTTCCTCTTTTGAAACCTGTCTCTCACTGATGTTAAAACATTTCCTCCAACTTTTCTCCCCATGACATTCCCTGGGAGCTAGGAGGCTAGTATAGCAAGGGAAGCCAGCAACCTAACTGTGGACCATCACTTCTACCTCTTCTCCTCTGTGTCCAACTCCAAAGTCTCATTCTTACTTCTATAGCAGACCACATTATTCAGTCTCACGCTCCTCTATGACCATGTGCATCAAATCACACAGACTTTCTCCTCTAACCTTTCTCCACAGGCATTTTGTTCATCCAAGAACTCCAGTAGGCATTCCTTGAGAATTTTCCAGCCAAATCTGCAGAGAAGCAAGTAGGCCAGTGAAGCACAAATTATTATCCCTCCACTTCTTAATATCTAATCCTGCAGTCACATGCCAAGACTGTCTGTTGTGGCCTTTCTCTTTGGCCCCATCACCAGGAGACTAAGCCGATCCTGTAAAATACTTTGCTTTTCTCCATTCTCTGGACTCCCTAAGTTCCTGACCTTGCCTACTTTCATTCCTAGGCTTTGCCTGTTATTCTTACAATTCCTGGAAAGATGTTTTTACCTGAAACCCCAGTGGCCACACCTAGAAAGATCCCAGAATCATTCCTTTCTTAGAAACACACAGCCACAACACTCTCCTAAGATCAAAATGGTAACAGAAATCAAGGAACAAAACACTCACTAAACAAGATAAGAATGGATGTGAGCTCCTAGATCTATAATCTTTCCAGTACCAGATGACTAGATGTCAGCATAAGAATACAATAAATAACATCCAGGACAATATGTGTTCACTAGAACACAGCAACTCTACAACATTAGGTACTGAGTTTGTGACAACATCAAAGAGAAAGACAAAACGTTATAATAGCCTTTATTAATATGATAGAGTTCCCTAAGGAAGAAATTAATAAATCTATCAGAGAAATATATGGACACAGAAATAGTGGGAGGAAGTGAATAGAACTAGTCAATTTCTGAAAGTAGAAATATAATTAATAAGATAATTCAAACTGAAGAATGTTTTTTGTTGTTTTTTTTTTTTTAAGGCACTTGATGTAAAACCTCAGATCAAAGCCACACCGACACATAAAAGATATAGAATATAGAATCTTGGCATTGAAGACATGATAATTAGATGAATACCTCAGTTTGAAAAATTGTTAAAGGTAAAAAAGATCCACCCTAAAACATCCAAGAAATCTGGGCACTATTAAAGTACCAAATCTAAGAATAATATGACTAAAGGAAGAAAAAGAAATCCAGGTCAAAGGAACAAAGACACATTTCCAACAAAATCATAGAGGAAAATTTTTCTAATGTAAAGAAGAAGATTCTCTTCAAAACACAAAAAGCATACACAACAGTAAATAAATTGGACCAGAGAAAAAATATCCTTGAGGGAAGAAAGAAAGAAAGAAAGAAAGAAAGAAAGAAAGAAAGAAAGAAAGAAAGAAAGAAAGAAAACTAGGAAAAACTAACATATAATAATAGACCTCTAATTATATCTGACTTTCCAATGGAGACTGTAAAAGCCAAAGGGTTTTAAAAATGTTCTACAGACTGTTAGAAAATGCATATGCTAGCGCAGAATATTATACCCACCAGAACTTCTATCACAAATGGTGGAGAATATATGATATATAATTTTAAAATCAAATTTAACCAATATCTGTGTACAAATCTAGCCTTATCTTCTGTAGAGAAGGTACTAGAAAAAATCAAAATCAAAGAAATTAGCCATACTCAGTTTGAGGCAGGAAACAAGAAATTAACAATGCCAAACTAGCAGGCACACACACACACACACAAACACCAAGAATCATGAAACAGTGATTATACAGCTCAATGATATCTCTCAACATCATTGATCTCAAATCCTTAATTAAAAATATAAAACAAACAAACACAAACAAGAAAACAAACAAACAATCAAACAAGCAAAAATGTGGACTAAGAGAATGCATATGAACCAGGACCCAAATCTCTACTGTATAGCATTAAGGATAGATCTCACTTCAGAGAAGAAAAAAGATTTCTCAATCAAATTGTCCTAAGAGGATGGAGTAGCCAGTATAATATCTGACTAAACAGACTTCAAACTAAAACTAACCAACAGAGATAAGGAATGGCATTACCTACTCGACAAGGAAAATATTAACGAATGGGGCATTACAATTCTTAACACCTATGCACCAAATACAAGTGCACACAAGTGAATAAGGAAAGACTACTACAGTTCAAATTGCATATTGGCTCTCATAGTTGCATATTAAGATATATTAATACTTAGTATCACCAAAAGACTGGTTATCCAGACAAAATTTAAACAGAGAAATGCTGGACCTAACAGAAGTCATAAACCAAATAATAATAACATTTATTTGTCAAAAAAGAAGAACATATCTTCTTCTCAACAGCTCACGAGATGTTCTCCTAATCTGAGCACACACTCAGATAAAAGGCAAGACTTAACAGACACAGGAAAATCAAGTTAACAATCTGCTTTCTCTTTGACTACCACAAATGAAAACTTAATAACAAGAGAAAAAACAAAGCTTAAAAAGTCATGATACTAAACAACAGAACTTATAAATAAAGACTCTTTGGAAGTGATTAAAAGTGAATGTACAATATAACCAAACTTATGGATTATCTCTAAGGCTTTTGTAAAAGGCATATTTATAGCACTAAACACCTACTGAAGACATCCAAAACACCATCAGATCCTTCTACCAAAGGCTATACTCAACAAAACTGGAGAACCTGGATGAAATGGAGAAGTTCCTAGACAGATACCAGGTACCAAAGTTGAATCAAGATCAGGTTAATGATCTAAACAGCCCTATATCCCCCAAAGAAATAGAAGCAGTCATTAATAGTCTCCCAACTAAAAAAAGCCCAGGACCAGATGGGTTTAGTGCAGAGTTCTATCAGACCTTCAAAGAAGATCTAATCCCAGTTCTTCACAAACTATTCCACAAAATAGAAACAGAAGGTACTCTACCCAACTCATTCTATGAAGCCACAATTACTCTGATACCTAAACCACAAAAAGACCCAACAAAGATAGAAAACTTCAGACCAATATCCCTTATGAATATTGATGCAAAAATCCTCAATAAAGTTCTTGCTAACCGAATCCAAGAACACATCAAAAAAATCATCCATCCTGACCAAGTAGGTTTCATCCCAGGGATGCAGGGATGGTTCAATATACGGAAATCCATCAACGTAATCCAGTATATAAACAAACTCAAAGACAAAAACCACATGGTCATCTCGTTAGATGAGGAAAAAGCATTTGACAAGATCCAACACCCATTCATGATAAAAGTCTTGGAAAGATCAGGAATTCAAGGCCCATACCTAAACATGATAAAATCAATCTACAGCAAACCAGTAGCCAACATCAAAGTAAATGGTCAGAAGCTTGAAGCAATCCCTCTAAAATCAGGGACTAGACAAGGCTGTCCACTTTCTCCATACCTATTCAACATTGTACTTGAAGTCCTAGCCAGAGCAATTCGACAACAAAAGGAGATCAAAGGGATACAAATTGGAAAAGATGAAGTCAAAATATCACTTTTTGCAGATGATATGATAGTATATATAAGTGACCCTAAAAATTCCACCAGAGAACTCCTAAGCCTGATAAACAGCTTCAGTGAAGTAGCTGGATATAAAATTAACTCAAACAAATCAATGGCCTTTCTCTACACAAAGAATAAACAGGCTGAGAAAGAAATTAGGGAAACAACACCCTTCTCAATAGTCACAAATAATATAAAATATCTTGGCGTGACTCTAACTAAGGAAGTGAAAGATCTGTATAATAAAAACTTCAAGTCTCTGAAGAAAGAAATTATAGAAGATCTCAGAAGATGGAAAGATCTCCCATGCTCATGGATTGGCAGGATTAACATTGTAAAAATGGCTATCTTGCCAAAAGCAATCTACAGATTCAATGCAATCCCCATCAAAATTCCAAATCAATTCTCAACGAATTAGAAAGTGCAATCTGCAAATTCATCTGGAATAACAAAAAACCTAGGATAGCAAAAACTCTTCTCAAGGATAAAAGAACCTCTAGTGGAATCACCATGCCGGACCTAAAGCTCTACTACAGAGCAATTGTGATAAAAACTGCATGGTACTGGTATAGTGACAGACAAATAGACCAATGGAATAGAATTGAAGACCCAGAAATGAACCCACACACCTATGGTCACTTGATCTTCGACAAGGGAGCTAAAAACATCCAGTGGAAGAAAGCATTTTCAACAAATGGTGCTGGCACAACTGGTTGTTAACATGTAGAAGAATGCGAATCGATCCATTCCTATCTCCTTGTACTAAGGTCAAGTCTAAGTGGATCAAGGAACTTCACATAAAACCAGAGACACTGAAACTTATAGAGGAGAAAGTGGGGAAAAGCCTTGAAGATATGGGCACAGGGGAAAAATTCCTGAATAGAACAGTAATGACTTGTGCTGTAAGATCGAGAATTGACAAGTGGGACCTCATGAAACTACAAAGCTTCTGCAAGGCTAAAGACACCATCAATAAGACAAAAAAACCACCAACAGATTGGGAAAGGATCTTCACCTATCCTAAATCAGATAAGGGACTAATATCCAATATATATAAAGAACTCAAGAAGGTGGACTCCAGAAAGTCAAATAACCCCATTAAAAAATGGGGCTCAGAACTGAACAAAGAATTCTCACCTGAGGAATACCGAATGGCAGAGAAACACCTGAAAAAATGTTCAACATCCTTAATCATCAGGGAAATGCAAATCAAAACAACCCTGAGATTCCACCTCACACCAGTCAGAATGGCTAAGATCAAAAATTCAGGTGACATCAGATGCTGGCGAGGATGTGGAGAAAGAGGAACACTCCTCCATTGTTGGTGGGATTGCAAGCTTGTACAACCACTCTGGAAATCAGTCTGGCGGTTCCTCAGAAAATTGGACATAGTACTACCGGAGGATCCAGCAATACCTCTCCTGGGCATATATCCAGAAGATGTCCCAACCGGTAAAAAAAGGACACATGCTCCACTATGTTCATAGCAGCCCTATTTATAATAGCCAGAAGCTGGAAAGAACCCAGATGTCCCTCAACAGAGGAATGGATACAGAAATTATGGTACATTTACACAATGGAGTACTACTCAGCTATTAAAAAGAATGAATTTATGAAATTCCTAGCCAAATGGATGGACCTGGAGGGCATCATCTTGAGTGAAGTAACACAATCACAAAAGAACTCACACAATATGTATTCATTGATAAGTGGATATTAGCCCAAAACTTAGGATACCCAAGATATAAGATACAATTTGATAAACGCATGAAACTCAAGAAGAATGAAGACCAAAGTGTGGACACTGTGCACCTTCTTAGAATTGGGAACAAAACACCCAGGGAAGGAGTTACAGAGACAAAGTTCGTAGCTGTGATGAAAGGATGGACTATTTAGAGACTGCCGTATCCAGGGATCCATCCCATAATCAGCTCCTAAACGCTGACACCATTGCATACACTAGCAAGATTTTGCTGAAAGGACCCAAATATAGCTGTCTCTTGTGAGACGATGCCGGGGCCTAGCAAACACAGGAGTGGATGTTCACAGTCAGCTATTGGATGTATCACAGGGCTCCCAATGGAGAAGCTAGAGAAAGTACCCAAGGAGCTAAAGGGATCTGCAACCCTATTGTTGGAACAACATGATGTACTAACCAGAACCCCGGAGCTCTTGTCTCTAGCTGCATATGTATTGAAAGATGGCCTAGTCGGACATCAATGGAAAGAGAGGCCCATTGGACTTGCAAACTTTATATGCCCCAATATAGGGGAATGCCAGGGCCAAAAGAATGGGAATGGGTGGGTAGGGAAGTGGGGGGCGCTATGGAGGACTTTTGGGATAGCATTGGAAATGTAATTGAGGAAAATATGTAATAAAAATATTAAAAATCAAAAAAAAAACAATATAACCAAACTTATGGATTATCTCTAAGGCTTTTGTAAAAGGCATATTTATAGCACTAAACACCTACATAAAATAATTGGAGAGATCTTCACAGCATAACTACAAGCCTTAGAAGAACAGTGATTACACCCCAAAAGTGATGATGGCCAGAAATAATCAAACTCAATGCTGAAATAAATAAAATACAAATAAATAACAATACAATGAATCAATGAAACAATGAGTTGACTATTGGGCAAAATAAAGAAGATTGGCACACCAGTAGCTAAAATAAATAATAGGCATAAAGAGGAAACTCAAATTAACAAAATAAAAAATGAAAAAGAAAAATACATAATAGGAGATTTTGATTTCATCTAGAGAATAAGAACATACTTTGAAACCTGTACTCCATCAAATTAGAAAATCTAAAAGTAATTGATAAATGATTTACTACTAAAGGTAAATCAAAATCAGGTAAGCAATTCAAACAGAACTATAAGCACTAGTGATATAGGAGCACAAGAACAGCAAAAAGTACAGGATTAAGGTTGCAACTTAGAATGCTACCATACTTTCAAAGAAGAGCTAAAGTTAGTACTTCCCAAAGTATTCTACAAAATAAAAACAGAGAAAAAAAACAACAAAATATAGCACAGTTTGTTTTTGAGGCCATAGTTACCCTGGTACTCAAACTGCATAGAGAATTACAAACCATTATCCAATATAAACTTAGATACAAACATTCTCATTCAAATATTTATATACCAAATATACCAAAAAGATCATCTACCATGATCAAATAGGATTCATCCCAGAGAGGTAGCAATGGTTGGATATATGGAAATTTAAAAATATATTACAGGTTCATCTAACCTGGGACCATGGGAACTCATAGAGTCTAGGCAACCAACCAGGAAACCTGTAGGAGCTGAAGCTAGACCCCATTTGTAGCAAATATGCAGTTTGGTGTTCATGTAGGTCCTCTAACAAGTAGAACAGAGGTGTCTTGGTTTTAGTTCCCTGCCATTGGATGTTCCTTCCCTCCACTTGCACTGCCTGATTGGACCTCAATGGGAGAGGATGTGCCTAGGTAAATCTGCTGGAACTGGATGCCCCAGAGTAGGGTGATATCCAAAGGGGTTCTCCTTCTCAGAGAAGGGGAGGAGGCAAAGGAGAGAAGGATTTATGAGGGAAGAAACAGGAGAGAAAAATGTTGTGATCAGGACATAAAGTGAATTAAAATAAATAAATTATTAATTATCAATTAAATAAATAAAATATAATCTACCATATAAACTAACCAGAAAAATACACATGATCATCTCCATAGATGCAGAAAAGACCTTTGACAAAAATCTGACACCTGGTCATAATAAACGTTCTGGAGAGATTATGGAAACAAGGGATATTATTCAGCATAAAAAAGAAAATTTACAGCATGCCCATACCAATATCCAACTTAAATGAAGAAGAAATCAAAGCAATTCCACTAAATTCAAGAAAAAAGATATGGCTGTCCACTTTCTCCATATCTATTCAATACATTACTTGAATTTTTATCTAGAGCAATAAACTCAAGGAGATCAAGGGGATACAAATTTGAAAGGAAGAAATCCAAGTGATTTACAGGTGATATGATTCTGTACATAAATATGCCTAAAATTTTTCACTAGTAAACTCCTACAGCTGATAAAAACTTTGAGCAAAATAGCTTGATTGAAAATGAACTCACAAAAATAATACCTCCTATATATAAGCCACAAGTTAACTGACAAAGCAGAAAAACAACATCATTCACAATTACCTAAAAAGATAACAACAACAGGAATAGCAACAACCACTACCACCACCCTGGGATAAAGTTGGGGCTTTGGTCTAATGGTGCTTGTTTTATGTTAATCTGTGTTCCACCCCCAAAATGCATGAGAATTTGCACATCCACAAATTTGACAATGAGGGAACCCTGCCTCACTTGGTCTTGATTGGTAAATAAAGTAGTCAATGGATTGTCAGAGAGACAGAGGTTGGACTTTTAGGATTCTCATGCAAGGGATAGAGGAAGGAGTAGGGAAGGGAGAGATCTGTCATGCTGGGAGGAGAAGAGGAGATGCCACACCTGAGGGATGCAGAACAGAGAGTATATCCTCAATGTAGGACTCAGGAGATCATGGCCAAAAAGGGCTGCATGTCTGGGTCTAGGGCAGCAAAGATGGAATATAGATTTTAGTAAGTCATTACTCTGGGATATCGGAGGGGTTTGGATTAGCCACATAGAGGTTAGGAAGTAGCCCAGTAATTGAGCTGTTTAAGGCCTAGAAAAATATAGTCTGTGTGTATGTGTCTTTCACTCAGGAACACAGAAATTGAGATGGGTAGTGGAGAGTACACCCCTGCCTGGATTGATTTGAGTAATTTAATTGGGTACAGTTACAGAATAAATCTAACAGAGCAAGTCAATGGTTTGTATGATAGAAAACTTTAAGATGATGAAGAAAGAAATTGGAAAATATATCAGAAGATGGAACGACCTCCCATGTTCATGGATCAATAGGATCAAAACAGAATAACTGGATATACTACCAAAATCAATTCACAGATTCAATATAATCCTAATCATAATTCTAACACAATTCTTCATAGATCTCAAAAGAAACATTTTTTCAGTTTCATGCAGAAAGACAGAAAACCCAAGATATCTGAAACAATCCTAATTAATATTAAAACAGCTGTTAAACTTACCACAATCCCAGTTTTAAGTTGTACTACAAAGCTATAGTAATAATAATGATTATAATAATAATATACAGACATGTTGATCATTAGCATTGAATTGAAGATTCCAGCATAAATCCACACAAGCATATGCACCACAGGGTTTTAACAAAGGAGATAGAAATACATATTTGAAAAAAGGCAGCATCTCAAACAAGTGATGCTTGTCAAACTGAACCAAACCAAGAAGAGAAGTCCAAATAAACTCATAATTATCACCCTGTAAATATCTCAAATGCATATGGTTTGAATACATCAACATAAAATCAGATACATTGACAAAGTTCAGAGCAAAGAGTGAAGGAATGATCATCCAGAGACTGCCCTACCTGGGGATCCATCCCATAAACAACCATAAAACCCAGACACTATTGTGGATGTCAAAAAGAGTGTGCTGACAAGAGCCTGATATAGCTGTCTCCTGAGAGCCTCTGACAGTGCCTAACAAATACAGAAGTGGATGCTCACAGCCATCCACTGAATAGAGTACAGGGTCCACCATGACGGAGCTGGAAAAAGTACCCAAGGAGCTGAAGGGGTTTGCAGCCCCATAGGAGGAACAACAATATGAACTAACCAGTATCCCCAGAGCTCCCTGAGACTAAACCATCAATCAAAGAAAACACATAGTGGGGACTCATGACTCTAGCTGCATATGTAGCAGAGGATGGCCTAGTCGTTCATCAATGGGAGGAGAGGTCTTTGGTCCGGTGAAGTTCTATGCCCCTGTATAGGGGAATGCCAGGGCCAGGAATCAGGAATGGGAGGGTTGGCGAGCAGGGGGAGGGGGGTGGGGGTAGGGGTTTTTCGGAGAGGAAACTAGGAAAAGGGATAACATTTGAAATGTAAATAAAGAAAATACCTAATTAAAAAAAAAAAAAGAAGGGAAATGCAAATCAAAACTACTTTGTGATTTTATCTTATACCTGTCATAATTACTGAGATACAAAACACAAGTGAGAGCTCATGGTGGAGATGATGGGGGACAAGTAGAACATGATTTCATTGCTGGTGGAAGTGCAAACTCTTGCAGTCATTATGGACATTAGTGTGGTAGTAACTCAGGGATATGGGAAGAGAGCTCCTCAAAATCCAACTATACCACTCTTTGGTGTATAATGAAAGACAATTCTATCCTACCAAATAGATACTTGCTCAACAGTACTTATTGTTTACTGATTCAAAATAGACAGAAGTTGAAAGCAACCTAGATTCATTTCCTTTAACAAAGTAATAGGTAACAAACATGTGATACTTTCACACGATGAAGTATTATTCAAGTATTTTTTTGTATTTATTAGGTATTTTCTTCATTTACATTTCCAATGCTAACCCAGAAGTCCCCCATACCCTCCTCCACCCATTCCCACTTCTTGGCCCTGGCGTTCCCCTGTACTGAGGCATAAAAAGTTTGCAAGACCAATGGGCCTCTCTTTCCAATGATGGCCGACTAGGCCATCTTCTGATATATATGCTGCTAGAGACATGCGCTCTGGGGGGTACTGGTTAGCTCATATTGTTATTCAGGTATTTTAATTAAAATGAAATGATGAAATTCACAAGGAAATGGATGGAACTAGAAAAAAATCAATATTGGTGAGTAAACCTATAAACAGAAAGACCAATACTGTATGCATTTGCTTATGTTTGGCTATTAGCTATTAAGTCAATGATAACCAAGTCACAGTTAATAGAGTTCACAGCAGTTATATATAAATACTAGTGAGTGATGAAGATTGGCCTTCCTTGAGAAGGGAAATGAAATAGGAATGAATGATATGGGGGGATTGAAATTGGAAGATCAAGTAGGAAGGGGAAAAAAAAGCAGGAAAGATGTCTGAAATTAGGGCGATTAGAGGGGCAGTATAGAAATCTGATAAAACAGAAGCTTCCTAAACTTTGTACATATATAAAGGCAATCTAAATTAAATTGCCAAATAATGGGGTGGGGAGACATAAATAGCCATTTCTTCTCACCAAATGTAGCCTCCAGTATTGACCTTGGGCTGCATCTAATCAAGTTTTTGGTAAAATGGCCCCACAAGCTTTTTCCATGGTAACACTAGAATGTATGGTACACTGAAGACTGCCAACTGAGAAACATAAATGCACACCCTGCCAAAAAAGGTTTTATCTACAATGGTGATGTAAATGCCTATTATGTAAATCTAGCTGGCCTCAAAAATCATCTACTCCCTTCCTTCAAAGTGCCAGAATTAAAGACATACACCACCTTTCCTAGCTAAGTATGCTTTTACACATTTTTAAAAATATGGTGCTCTCTCCTATTTTCCCTTACTTGTGATTCCTGTTGTTCCTTTCATTCCCCTAAAAAAGTGCACACTAAATTAAAACATTTTATATAATTTTATTTGTAGTTTGGGAGCACATAGTCTAAGTAAACAGTAAACCTGAAAAGAAAATAATAAGAAAACATTAGTAATTTTTGAGTGTTTTAGTTTAAAACGCACTATGAATACTGTTACCCTGCATTTTTCCTGAAATTCTGTCTACTCATGCTTCCACAATGTTCTCTAATTCTTGGGAGTGAGACAGTATGATGTAGAGGTCCCACTTATGGCTGAGCACTCTGAAGCCACTTATACACTCTGATATCACTGGTGAAGGAAGAGTCTATAATGAACAAATCTAAACTTTATGAGCTGTCTTCGAGATAAAGCTGTCTCCTAAAATACATTTAGTACAAGTAACATGAACTGCAGAACATTTATAATTTATTATATTTTATTTTAGTCCTCATTTGCCTTATTCTGCTCTCATAAGTTTCAGTGCTAACAAATAGTTATTTACTTACCTGAAACTTATAAAAGTTTTAATATATCCTGAACTAACATTCCTGAAAAAAGTGAAATATAAAGATAAAATGTAAGAGATAACATGTGTATCACAAAATTTATTATCAAAGTCTAAGAATGATTTTCATTTTATGAATTACTATTAATACTTCCAGTACAAATTTGGCTAGAGTCAAATTTATAGCTTTAAAAGTATTATAAGATCAAACATAGAACATCCTCCTGTAGAATTTCAAGCCATCTTCTCACATTCAGTTTGAGTGACTAACTCTAGTTCAACATAGATAATTTCTGTATGATCAAGGTCTTAAGATTCCTTTGAACTTTGATTTATCTGGTCAGATATTATAATGTACATTATCATCGATCCAAGGATTTTCATAATATAAATTACTACAGAGGCTTACACATAATCATGCATATAATGTTAAGAGAACTAGGACCATGCATTGTTTGAGAAAAATATTGTTGTAATATTACGTTCATTTCTTAGCTAAGATACCTGTCTTATTGCCATGTATAATTATGTCATTTTACATATTTCTGTTAGTTATTAATGGACTACAGAAATCAGTCTTCCCATACAACAAAAATTACAGTACACAGATTCAATAGATACAGATAAGTCTAGCTTAATTAAAATTTTTGTAACAGTTTAAAATATTTATTTTTAATCAGCAGAGGACTGCCTGGTCTGTGATCATTCAGAGATGATGTAACTAACACTCAAGAGAGTGGAGGTTCCAGGGAGTTTAGAGGTCAGGTGGGGATGGGGGTGGGACATCCACATGGAGACAGGTGGGTGAGGAAGAGGTATGGGATGTGGACCAGTCAGAGAGTGAATGGGGGGAATAAAATATGGAGTACAAATTAATTAATTAAAAAATTCAAATTGGAGTTTAAGTAAAATTAAATTCATCAGTATTTCAGCTAACTTAGAGACCTTTAGGGGTGTTTTGTTGTTGTTGTTGTTTTGTTTTGTTTTGTTTAATGGGAACAAAGCACTAGAACATGAAGTTGGAAGTAGTTAATTTTTACAGCATGACTACAAAAGACAACTAAGAGAATTCTTCCAAGGAAGAGTTCATGAAAGTACAGGCAGAGTCTTGATCCTAAGTCATGGCTGTGTAGGGCATTTGAGACATCTTTCCTACATATCAACAGTCTTATAGATAGAACTGGATTCTGATGCTACTGCTAACATAAGATAAAACTCAGCTCTAAACTGTTATATGGTGTTGGAAGCTTCCAAATAACGATATTTTACTCTCAGGTTGTTAAAGTGTTACTAATTTGCAAGCCTCTTGTATAGAGAGAACAGTTCTTTGACAGTCTTTCCCCACATAAGGCATTTTGAGTGAGAGTGACGTGACAGTAGCAATGTAAGAACATAGCTGCTGGCTTCATTTTCTTTTTTTTTATTAGATATTTTCTTTATATACATTACAAATGCTATCCCGAAAGTTCCCTATACCCTCCCTCCACCCTGCTCCCCTACCCACCCACTCCCGCTTCTTGGCCCTGGCATTCCCCTGTATTGGGGCATATAAAGTTTGCAATACCAAGGGGCCTCTCTTCCCAGTGATGGCCGACTAGGCCATCTTCTACACTGGCTTCATTTTCAAGTGACATTGAGAATAGACACATGTTGATCCTTTACCAGACAAAGAGAAATGTCAGCCTCTCTTAGGTGAAATCATGGAGAATAGTGAAGGTATTCAAAAATTTCATCAGCCACTCGTCTCTCACCCCCTTGGTGGTTTTAAATGAAGCAAATGTATCACAGAGTGAAATTATTTGGGCAGGTGTCAGAATATCTCTAAAGGAAAAGCCCAGACTACTGTGAAGAACCTCTCAGTTACCAAAGGCATACACAGAGGTGTGCAGACAAATCCTCTTAACCCGTAATAGGATTGATTTGCGTATCCAGACAAGGGTATAGAGATGCAGTTCTGCACAAAAACACAGGCAGAAGAGCACTTATGTGGGGCAGAATTCTGTCTCTAGGAAAGATGGAATATATTTCCCTAAAGTCAATCTGGTCTTCTCTTTAATAATTTGCTCAAAGGGAAAGAAAGTCTTTTCTGACATAAAAAATACCAGAACTCCTTGAGCTTAGGCCTTTGAAGTACAGTCTACAGCAGGGAGAAAGCACACACACACAAGAGAATCTGAGTGAGCCTGAAAACTGGGGGGATTTCTGGCTAAGAAATCACCTTTGATTTTTGCTATATAATGCCTCAAGGTTCTTTAGTATTTTAACATACGAATGTTTTAATTTATAAAGACAGGGTAATATTTTCACCATACAAGGCCAAAATGTATTTATCCCAGAATATAAAAATAAAAACTGAATATTAATATATTCTCTTATTACTCAAAATTATATCTGTAATTGTTCCTCTAAAATTTTTATAATCTGAATTTATGGAGTCTTATATTAGGGTATAATATAAGGTATAAAGTGAAGTGCGTGTATTTTATTCTGTTTGCTGCATACCCACTGATATGGGAGTTTCCAACAGTGTTGCTATGTAACAGTTACCATGAACTATGTATGAGTGAATGGCTACAGCTGTATTTTTCCAAGGTTTTCATTGACAAGCTCTTCATCCCAGCCCAATGAATTCTAATGATGTATTTCCAGCATTTATTTCAGTTCATGTTATGTCATAAGCACTAATAATTAAAATACAATATTAAAAACATATTTCTACTGGCTCTTTCTGAAAACCAATTTTCCCAACTATTAATAATGTAGTTTGATTCCAAGTGATATGTATGACTATCTGAATATGGATAATAATTTCAACATTTTTCCCAACTAAATACCTTTAATTGCATCCTTCTAAAGTACCTTGATGAATGTTGGCATTATACCGATTGAGAGATCTCTACAAAATCAAGCTGAATTCCCAAAGAGAAATCCAGTCCAAACGTGATAAGTAAATACAAGAGACTTTTCCTACAAACCAGCAAGAAGAAAAACAAAAACCACAAATTATTTAAGATGGATGGTGTCCTGGTTTACTTCCCGTTTCTGTGGTAAATACCAACAGCAAAAACACCTTTGGAAGGAAATGGGTTTATTTAGTTTTCACTTCTATATCACAGTCAATTACAGAGAAATGTTAAGGAAGGAACTCATGCAAGGAAGAGACATTGAAAAGAACTAAAGCAGAGACCATGGGTAAACACTGCTTACAGGATTGCTCCCCAGGGTTTACCAGTGTTGGTTACTCATAGGACCCAGCTGAGCTGCATCTTCTCTCTTCTTCTTTCTTCTTCTTCTTCTTCTTCTTCTTCTTCTTCTTCTTCTTCTTCTTCTTCTTCTTCTTCTTCTTCTTCTTCTTCTTCTTCTTCTTCTTCTTCTTCTTCTTCGTCTTCTTCGTCTTCATCTTTTAAATGAATACCTTTGTTTTGCCATATTTTTTATTAGATATTTTCTTCATTTACATTTCAAAATGCCCTACAGACGTGCCTACTGGAAATCTAATAGAGACATCTTCTTGAGTGAGATTTCCTCTTCTAGATTACACTAGTTTATGTCAGGCTCACAAAAAGCTATCTGACACAGATGGTAAAGGAAGTTAGGAAACCTAGAGGCAAGCTTGAGATGAGACTGGATGGTAGTAGTGGCACAGAGGAAGTCTGAGAAGAGTAAACAAAGGCAAGTAAAAAACATTTCTCTGTGGTGTATAAAGAATTTGTCTAGATAGATAAATTATTTCTGCATGGGAAATCTCCTAAGCTATATGAATAATTATAGATAATTCATACAAATATGAATCCATGTAAACTATCTTTATAGTTTTTGAAGTGTTTTTATATTGTTTGCCCTTCCTTCTCTGAAATGAATTTTCCTGTGTCACTTGCACTGCTTTTGTTTACAGCCTTTAATTTTTTAATCATGATTTTTATGTATGAGTTCATCTCTTTCTCTCTGTGAGTGTGTGTGTGTGTGTGTGTGTGTAAAAACAATCTGCTTGGTTCATTGAATGATGTCTGTGTGTGCTGACCTCTTAGGATTAGGTATTTAATTGGGGGCTTGCTTCTAGAGAGAACTGCTTCTCCCTACTATAGCAATCATTAATTTTCTGAGGGTCTTCCAGTTTGAATCTTTGTGGAAATTCCTCCTTTCACGTTAGAGGAGGGAAGGCTTGAGTTTATTTGTAAGAATAGATTAACTTCTGAGTGGATTTGCACTGTGCTCTTGACATGGGCATGTCAGAGATACCAATTCCTTCAACCTGTGCGAACTGGAAGTAGCATCTTCCCCTGGTATGGCTCAGAAGGATGGGAAAGACTTGCTCTAATCTACACACAAATGTTGACAATCTGTGAAAATCAACTTTTCACAAACAGTTGGGCAGTTTGTGAAAAAATTAGCTTGACCTGTGTGTACAAATTAGCTACTGCTCCTACTCCTGGATGATTGTAGCCTGAGACATCTCCATTACAGAGATCACCCTCTGAGCCTAGCTAATTCCTCACCCTTTTGCTGTAGAAAACAAATGTGCTTGTGTCACTGGTGCTATTCTGTCAGAGTTAGTGGAAGCTCCTGATCCTGGCTATGAAAATACCTGACAGCTGCAAGAGGAACAGTTAGGATTTTAGTTTTATGCACACTGTAATTCCAAAGTGACTGGTTACAACATATCTTCACATTTAAGCTGTCATCAGTTAGGATTTTCCAGAAATATATTCATTGTAGGTATTGTTACTGTTTCGGAGAAATAAAAGCTATTTCAATCTGAAAATAGCAAGCTCACCTCTATAAATCACAGTTTATCTTACACCACACCCTGTACCATTTTTTCCACTTACAGTTCTTTTCAAATTATAGATACTATTATTAAAGAGAAGACCCTTTTAAAAGTATTAGTTTACAAAATACTTAAAATCAATAGTATTTCCTTATATCGCCACATTGTACTCAATTTAATGACTGAAGTCACCAGAGTTTACAGCACATAGAATTTATGCTCCTAAAAGTCACCTTTATCAAAAGGCCTTACTTGTTTTTATTTTAAAGATTTAGTCTGATTGATTTATATCATGTAAATACTGATTTCTAAACATTATTTCTTGAAAATAGTGAATTAATTTGTAAAATTATGATCAGCTCTTGTTGAATCTTAAAAGAGCTTTCTCTTTTCTTTTTTAACAAAAGCTAGTATTTTGGAAGGAAATAGTTATGTGCTCATGAAAATTACCTGTATATTTCTAATTTGATGTTCATTTTTCAGATTGTATTTTATTATTTTAATTACATTTCTTTCTTCCCTTTCCACCCTCCAAACTCTCCTATATGACCTCCATCTCTTACAGCATCCTGGACTTTTAATTTCATGAATTATTATGGGATACATATATATTTATATATACATACTGTTTTGGTTTTTTGTTTGTTTGTTTGTTTGTTTTTTTACATAAACTGTTGAGTCTATATAATTCTACTTGGATGTTTACAGGGCTGACCATGTGTCCCTGGAAAACCAGTTGGTATCCTCTTCTCTGGCAAAGACCACTTCTTTTGTTCCAGGTCTCCTCAGCTGCATATTGCTCTTTGTGTAGGTTTGATGCCCTATGTGTTTGCTTGCCCTGTGTATTTTTCCAGGTTCATTGGTGTTGTCCTTGTTCAGTTCACATTTGAGTGGACATGGTGATAAGACTATATGGTGTAGCTTCTGTTCTTACTATGAGGCATAATCCTACAGCCAACTCTCAAATTCTCTCTTATAATCTTTTAGTTGCATCATCTGCAATATTCCCTGAGACTTAACTACAGTAATGATTTCTAGATTAATTCATTGCAACAAGGCTCCACAATTCTGCACTTTGGTTGTGGTTTTGTGTAATGGTCCCCATCTGTTTAGTAAAGAACTTGATGAGGAGTAAAAACAAAACTTATATGTAGGTCTAATAACAAGTGTTTAGAGATTATTGCCATTACACTGATTTAGTATAAGTCTTTGTAGATTCTCCTCCAATAACTGTGACCTAACTAGCAATGAGTTATTAGCTAGATTTTTGACAGAACTTATACACATACAAAGGCCACTGCTACCTTCTTGCAAGGATCTTGTTTTCCCCATCCTTAAAAATCCCACCTCCAAAAGCATTTTGTGCTCACCAAATTGAATTATGCTCTTTGACACCTTTAGTTTAAACTTTGCTTTAGCCTTCTCCACACTGTAGAGTAGCCATAGAATTATGTTGTTTTCCCTTATCTACTTGCAAGAAATTATGTCTTAAATTATACATAGTTTTTCTGTTAAGTCATAACACATGTTACTGGATAGAAACATTTTGTCATTGAACTGTTTCTATGCATTTATTCTCAAGAGCTACTTTGTATATTCCATTGTTGTTGTTTATTTAATGACAGTGGTTTATAACTTTAAAAACTAAGACATTTTTAGAGGTTTGTTTATGTTCATGATACACAATTTTAGAATTCTAGATTTTAGTGAAAACTTTTAAAGATCATATAATTGCATTAATTTCTTTTGTAAAGAGCAGCATTTTCTTTTTGTCTTATAAACACAAATGTTTATCCATATACATTTTTACACTTGAAATTTTGTTTCAAAATTTATAGCATTAATAGTATAATAAAATATATCATTTGTTTCACAATATATAGGGTGTATTATATTCAAAGTGAGATTTTATCCCTTAAGACAATTGTGCTTAAATGCTTATTCTATTTCAAACCTAGCCTACAACTTTACTGAATTTTACATGACTGTGTTTTATAACAAATGAGACAGTTCAGGTTTTCCCTCTCCATACATATACAACAAGGTTTAAATTTTTAAACCCACCTTGAGTCCCCTGCTGGTGACAGCAGAATTAGGGAAGATAGCCAAGTCCAAGACTGATTGCTTAGGACTATCATCTCACAAAGAATACTGCAGTCAGAAATCTATCAACTTCTGACATTGTTATTACTTCCCAGAATAGCATCCTGATCCTGACTATACATACATACATACATATATACATACATACATACACACATACACACATACACACATACACACATACACACATACACACATATACATATACATATACATATACATATACATATACATATACATATACATATACATATATTGCAACATAAGAATATGTGTTTAATTGGCGCAATATTTAAAGTATACTCAAGACCACTTGTGAACACAGATAATCCTAAGACCTCCTATGTACCCCCTCATTCTTCATAAACTCCATCACCTCATTTTCTCCAACCATTGCCAAGTTCTCGATTCTTCTTTGCCTTCTTCATTCACAAACCTTACATTTCCTTCTGCATTTTCATGCCTTCCTTTCCCTAAACTTCACACTTCTATCTTGGTAGATTAATTTAATCACAGTAAATGTCTGATTGTTTCCTTTAAACATTTCTTGGATTTCCTACTCTATAAATTAAATGTATTTGAAAATAACATGGATTAAAATTATTGGCAAAGCATAGTAATCCTTGTTCAAATGATTCCCTACACTTTCTAAATTTAACTCCAAAATCCACTTACTCTTTGATATGTCAAACTATACAAGTTATTTGGAATTGCCCTACTCAATCGGCTTTAAACATCTTTTTTCTTCTTACTTTGATATTGGGTACATTAACTCCATTAAAAACAAACACAGGAAACTGATTTTGCCTAGTTTTAAAATTTGGCAAAGAAATTATTATTCAGGAGAAATCATGCAACCACTGCTGATAGTTTAATCTCCTGACTGTGTAATGCATGTTTGGGATTAGCATAACAATGTTAGCTAAGGGCAGTTTAGCATGGGAGTTTCATGTTTTAGTCATTTGTTTGAATACAAATCAGATCTCCAGTGAGGTATCTTTCAGCACTACCAGAAAACTATCTGGACACAATAAAAAAATAAAAATAAAATAAAATAAACCCTTTCTCTTTTCTGGCAGTCTTACTAAAATTCACATAGATAATACCACCTTTTGTTGAAGTATTGACAATCCTCAAATTCAAGTGTCTATAAATAGTATAAATGTTTCTCACTGTTCACTTTCTAATAGAAGGCTTTAGCTTAGTTGACTTCTTTAAAGTATTTAAATCTTAATCATAAATCACATGACTGGGATATAACAGTCATGGTGACAAAATACTTACCTGTAAATTCTCAGTGCCAAGAATGTGATAACTAACATTTCCTCTACAACCCAATGTCTCTATGCTATTTTAAAGCAACAACACCTTTCTTTTTCAGAACACGGATATAAATACAACATAGCAACATCTGGCTACTTTTAATCTAGTTAGAGTGACATGCAAAACTAATAGAACTTGATAACAGGATTTATTTTGAGTCAGCAGGTAGAACTTTGCAAAAGTCATTCCATAGAGAAAACTAAGCCTGAGCATCAAAACCTAAAGGCTGGACACAAACCAAACCCAGGTGTTTTTTCTTTCTTTCTAGTCTTGCCTATTGAAGGCTACTCAAGGGAATGTCCCTGTGAACATCCCAAGATAATGCTGAGAATATGAAAATAATACAAAAATCAGTAAAAAAAATACTAGATGCACAAGACCTGCCAATAATAGCTTTTACTCATTGTGACCAAGTTATTTTTTCTAATATATAGATATAATCATTCATTTGTAAATATCTATTAATTATTTTAGTCAGCATATTTTTTTCTGTAGATCTATAAAGAGATAAAAGAGATAATGTCTTTTATCTGTAGTTTACGGGCAGTAAAAAAATTTCTGAGTTATTTCTGTTGCAAAAGTTGCAGGTTTCCTTTTAGACTGTTGAAATGTCAAAGCAAATGGCGCTACGTAACCAGGTAGCAGGAAGGGCGAAACCCAATGCTTGGCATCTGAAGTAGACATTTTTTTGTTTAAATTAAATTTCAAATTTCCATGCAATTATTTGCTAATTTACGTTTACTTTTACCAGAGATTTGTGCTGAAAATTATCTGTTTAGTATATATATAGGTAATGCTGTCAGATTTTCAATTATCCTGAGAGAAATGTTACAAAAATTTGTGGGAGAGTTGTGATCCCTTAGCCACTCAGTGTGAATGAACAGCATGCACTGCCACTCTGATGGAATGTGTAGAAATTAGTCTGCAACATGAATGTTTGATGATTTATTAAAGATAATATTTAGGGAAAAAGCTTTGACCACTCACTATCTTGGAACTGTTTCTTATGGAATCATTTAAACATCTGAAACAAACCCAAAGCACCAGTTAAAGAAAATGCAACCATGTTGTTTGCTCTAAATCTATTGTTTTAGGTACAAGCTGACCAAGTGTAAAGTTTTGAGTGACTGTAAAAAAATGAAAATTGGAAACAGATCATTATAGTATGCATTTTAACATAAAGACTCATGCTTCAGACTTTAATTTCCTTACTTGCTTCACAATGACTCACACAAAGACACAGGATACACACTATAATTATAAGTCATGCAATTGTACATCTATATGTAATTCATACACATTAATGTATACTTTAAATATATGAGTAGATATAATAATTCAATAAACACTTTAGCATAAATCTAACTTTGTCTCATCTAGTACTTCTTTTAGAACACAAAAAAATAAATGAGATTCTGGAGAGTGAAGTAATTTGTCTTTAGGTATAGAATTATAAAGACAAAGGTTCTTCATCATTAGAGAAGTATTGTTTTCCCTCGTTTATGCTAAACATCCTCTGTGTAACATGATACCTACTCACTTTATGTGCAGTACACTTGTATTTTAGTGATACAGATATTTATATAAGAAGAATTTATTACATATATTTCATCTGTATGTTACACTGTGATTTAGTCCAAGTTATTAAGAAGCAATTTGCATTGTGATGAAAGACTAATAAGCTTATTTGTGAATTGCTTTCTGAATATTTCTGTGAATTTTGGTTCAATTCTCATCCTCCTCAGACTTGGTTTATAAAGCAGTGTTATTCCCTTCTTGTTCCTTGTCAATAGCTGGGGTGTTCTTTAAAGTCTCTTGGCTTATGACTTTGTTTTCTCTGTCCTTTACAACTTTCAGTATATGACATTTTGATTTCAACTGTTGGTCTGTTCACTTAAAATGTAATGTGTCAATATACAATACTGTAAATGTATAAATCGCAGATTTAACTACTTATGTCACATCTCAAAACAAAATATGTAGTGGAAACTTTATCTTCCCATAACAGCAGAATAATGCAGCTACTTTTTCATCTTTCTTCACTTTATTTTCTCCATGTATCTTTCATAATTATTATTTACAACAGTAACCACATGCCTGAGACCCTTTCCTCTGAAGAAGTTGCTCTTTCAATGTCAAGAATAAAAAGATTTTCAACTGGTTAGTTAATACTTGCTAATGTGTGAAAATGAAAGGGATAGTTACTTTTCTCTTCATTTACTCTAGTTAATATTTGTCTCCATATTCTTTCTGTTCTCCAGCATCCCTACTTTCTACTTAGTTATGTCTTAACTGGTTTCACTACTAAAAATAAATTACACACACAAAATATACAAGTCTTAATGACAGTAATTATATATATGTATATATATATAATTTATATATTTATATATAATTTATATTAATGAATTATATATGGATAATACAATTGTTGAATTAATATATTTCATACATAACTTAGACTTATGTAAAATTTTCTTGTAAGAATTTTTGAGGAAAGAGAAGGTAAGAATTGCAAAAGTCAAATATCTCGGTTTCACATACTGGCAATTGCATATTACATTAGTGAGGTTCAATTTAGTTGTACCCCTCACTACATATCCATGAATTCTCATAATAATAAATACCAACATGTGCCACTCGTGTAGCAATTTGGAGAATGATTAATGTAAAGACTTTGGAATAGTGATGAGTACACATGGAAATTTTATTTAGATGACATTCTTTTAATTATTTTTAACATATTGCATGGTGTGTAATACATGGTCAACCAAAAATCAGCATTTATAATCAACATTTTCCTCATTTTTTTCAGAAGATTTTACTCATATGAGATGAGAAAAAATAATGATTAACTCCACCTGACTGAGAAAGCAGAACAGAGCAGTCACTGTCATGGATATCTCATCTTTCAACAGCATTTCTTATTTTCTTGCTATATTGTCTGCAAACCTTACTCCCCTGCACACCCTTGGAGACTCAAATAAGGATGTGCCGCAAAAGTAATGCGCACTCAGCATGCGTGCATACACAGATGTTCCAGCTGTGTTGATGGTGGCAACCATATGTTGTCTGTTTCACAGGGGATGTTCAAGCCGGCTCATCTTTGCACAGTAGGAGTAATTGGGTTCAGTGGGAAGCATGGCTTTCTGTGATGGTGCAACTTTTCAGGTGAGAATGCAAATGAGCTGTAAATAAAAGGAAATCACTGAGGTTGATAGCAAGAAATGGTATAGGAGAAGAAGGATCACTAATTGCACTCAGAATGTGGGACAAGAAACAATCAGATGTAAGCTATTTAAGGCATATGGACGAAATAAAACACACCAACACAAACTAAAGAAAATATTCAACTTACTTCAGATAAACATGGACTTATATGGAAGGATTTGTAAAATGAAAAAAATATTAAAACATAAATACAATTATAGGATAACATTAGGCACTATTGGAATTTGTAAGGGTCTGGAGGTGGATATGGATTTCAATTTATTACTATCTGCATAGGAATTCAAAGAGTCGGGGATTAAGGAAAAAAGAATTAAATAGTATTTTGAGGCTGAGATGAGAACAGAGGGATACTTGATGATATGCACTGACTTCCTGGACTGCAACTGAATATTCCAAAGGAAACCCTTACCAAGAACCATTACACTGTAATTTATGCATACCTTTTCAATTGCTCAGTTGTCAGAGGTATCTCAAAAATTTGGATTTCTCAATGTAGAGGTAGCACATTAATTCTATGATTTATTTGAAATGTGCTTCTAAAAGAACTGACCAGATTTATAATGCAAATAGAGAATTATTTAGATTCCCAGAACCTATGTCTAGTCACCATACCTGCATCTTTCCAGGCTGAGCATTAGTTAAGGATATTTATAAAGCAAAACACATCCTTATATCTGCAAAAACTGCCTGTTTCCTTTTTTTATCATTTTTCTTGAGAAGCCTTTTCAATTTTTTTCTTATGATTTTTTCAACTAGTTTCAAAAAAATACAATAATATTAAAAGTTCCATGTCTGCTGGAAGTCTAACATATGCATATGTGAATATGTAAAATAGTTAATTTACTATACTTTAGAATATAAAAATGACCTCTCACATAAAATTGAACACATTACATTGGTTCTCAACTACTTCTGACAGTAGCACTATTAATAATGTGATAAGCTCATTATTTATTGATTTGCTTATAGGACAAAATTATTTAACAGGTGATTTCTACCTTTTTACCCTTAATGTCTCCAGTGTGCTTCTGCAGGATGTGAGAGATATGAATTCACTGTGTGGACTAACACAGAGAAATTGTGTATTTGTTTACTTTTATTTAGACACAGGATGCCTGAAATCTCGAAAGGATTTTATGTGGTTGGTTTAAATGGCATCGAATTAATATGTATTTTGTGTCCAGAGAAATATATGAACATTTGCAACCTTTGGAAACATATATGAAATGTGTGCATTTATATTCATAGATAATATTTTCTTTGAATAGAACAACAACAAATATTTGGACATGGATTATAGATGCTTTCCCAGAATGATACCAAGGTTAATTAGCTATGTCAGAAAACACATACATCATTCAATAAAATTGCACTGCTCTTGGTTATTGGAAACAGTCAGTCACCAGGTGACTTCTCCCTTATCATCCTTAGTAGGCTCAGTGCAATCTGAGGGATGTAAGGGGTGTGAATGAAGACCAGGTAGACAAAAACAAAGAAATAAAGTATTGTCTCAATAAATCACAGGTATGATGGAATGGCACCATGATTCAGGCGCTTCTCTTCCTATTCTACTGTATTAGATCAACCCGAAAGTGCTACCATTCACTTTGAGCCTCCTACAGCGCCTTTGAATTTTTTTTTTCTCATTTTCGACTTCATAGAAATTAAGAGGTAAGCCAATGTGCTTCCAAGCAGGATATTTGTGTTTGTTTGCGGATAGGAAAATAATGGTGTGTCAACGGTCTGATAAGTACAGGTCATCCATTACGGTCCCGCTACAGCCTGAGTCCATTAGCGCCAGGGTATGACTGCAGGGCAAGGCTGTTTCATCTTCTAGGGGCCATGGGTCACGTACCCTTGACCTTTGAGAAAGTCGCTTTGAAGAAAGGGTGGAAGTGCTTGGAAAAGGTTATATTTGCAAGCCAAATTTGACCAATTAGTGGGACACAGTGCTAAGCTTAACGAACAATTATAAAAATAGACGGTCTTGCCCATCCCTAAAATCCTTCTAAAAAAATAGAGTAAACGAAAGTCATGAGAAAGTGAATGCCCAAAGATCAAAGTATACTTCGCTGTAATTTTAAGAGAACTAAGAAAAAGGGAGAGACAGTATTTTTCTCTATGGCGCTTGTGGGCTCCTAGCATTTGCTATCTTGGTTCTTTAGGTTTAAATCTATAAACAGTAAGTTTTTCTTTGTTTTCTATTCGGTTCTTTCCTAAGAATCTGGAAGATAGGGATGGAAATTTTTGCGATAGCAGGCATGCTTTCCCGAGAGGTGATGTCTTATAGCAAGGTTTATTAGTAAGTACATACACATTCATCCAAATATGGCAGTCTGGTGTGGATCTTCTTGTGATGTGCTCAGCATCAAGTATTCACAGTGAGTCAGTTCTGGAACACAAAGGCTGTTACATGACTGTTATCCTGTCTAACCTACCAAGTATTCCCCAACTCCTCCATCACTTGAGCCTCTCTTGCTGCTATTGACCATGATACTTCCTGCCTTTATGTTCTAGCGATTGATCAGTTTCAAGTATTTAAATACCTTGTCAAAAGCTATTGTCTTTTCTTGAGGTTTCGTGATAGACAGTGCTTCTGCACTGAATGAACCACCTTCTCATCCAGTGTTGTCATATTGACAACAAAGAGTCTGCTCTGCCGCAAACATAAAGGACACTGCTTTATACTTTCAGTTTAAAGGGAAAGTTTGCAACAGATCCTTTATGACCTGGACATAGTTATTGTTTTATTTCCACTGTTTTTATATTATGAAATTGAGTGAGCCAGCCTGCTTCATTAGTCAATGGAAATAGAGAAAAATTAAAAGAGGTTGCTGAAGATTGAAAATGTTTTTCAAGCCGGGGCTGGTGGCGCACTCCTTTAATCCCAGCACTAGGGAGGCAGAGGCAGGCAGATTTCTGAGTTCGAGGCCAGCCTGGTCTACAAAGTGAGTTCCAGGACAGCCAGGGCTATACTGAGAAAACCTGTCTCGAAAAAACAACAACAACAAAAATTGTTTTTCAGGAACACACCTAACCTACTCAAGCAGTATTTGCATGGTCATTGTGTATATGCAGTTAATACTTTATTTAGTAATGCACTTGCTCCCTAGATCATAAGTGAAACTAAACAATTCTGTGAAAACTAGTAAAAAAAATTCTTAGATTATAAAAACGTCAAATTTTAATTAAAAACAGTATCTATTCCTTTGCTTTATCTTTAACATGTGTGGTAACTTTAATAGATTTGTCCCTCCCCCTTATATTCATGTGAATAAATTCTTGGCCTCTGAGGAATGTACTATTAGGAGGTGTGTGCTTGTTAGAGCAAGTATGAAATCCAGTCTCCTGCTGATCAAGACATTGGACCATGTCTGCCTGTACACTACTGTTCTTGCCATGATAATGGACTGAGCCTCTGAAACACTAAGACAGCCCCAATTAAATGTTCTTCTTCTTTTTTTTAACAATATTTACTTTGGAAGTCCAAACTAAGGCAACATGTGATATGTTTACAAAGCTATCAAGAATAATAATCTCCTATAAACCCAGGGCAAAAAGCAAGGACAGAATTAAGTAATTCTCTTTTACTGTCATTTCTTCCTGGGTTATATTTTTCTTCTAGTAAACAATATAATAGTAAAGTAAATTTTAATTTATAATACCCATGATTTTTATTACATATTTGTACGCACACTTGATATACTAAATATACTTCTTAAATGGTTAAAAAAGTATATATTATTGAAGATAAATACAAATGATTTCTCAATGTACAAGATCACTGTGTACTTTTTCAAGCGTACTGAAATTTTCGTGTATCTCTTTACTTCTGTATTTGTCACCATTTATTCAAACCACTATTTGACTACTCAATATTTGTAAATGTATATTTTTGTTATTTTTAAAGTTGTCTTAGTTAGGGTTTCTATTCCTGCACAAACATCATGACCAAGAAGCAAGATGGGGAAGAAAGGGTTTATTCAGCTCACACTTCCATACTGCTGTTCATCACCAAGGAAGTCAGGACTGGAACTCAAGCAGGTCAGGAAGCAGGAGCTGATGCAGAGGCCATGGAGGGATGTTGTTTACTGGCTTGCTTTCCCTGGCTTGCTCAGCCTGCTCTCTTATAGAACCAAGACTACCAGCCCAGAGATGGTTCCACCCACAAGAGGCCTTTCCCCCTTGATCACTAATTGAGAAATGCCTTACAGTTGGATCTCATGGAGGCATTTCCTCAACTGAAGCTCCTTTCTCTGTGACAACTCCAGCTGTGTCAAGTTGACACAAAACTAGCCAGTACAATTGACCCCTTGTCAACTTGACACACAAACACATTACTAGTAAGCCTCAACCCTTACATTCTTTTTTTTTTTTTTTTTTTTTTTGCTTTTCGAGACAGGGTTTCTCTGTGTAACCCTTACATTCTTATTCATCCCCAAGTTCTAAATAACTTTTAATGTCCCACAGTCTTTAAATATTCTTAAATTTTCAATCTCTTTAAAATATCCATCTCTTTTAAAATCCAAAGTCATTTTTACAATTATAAGTCTCTAATTCAACCTCTAATTCAACCTCTAAATCAAAATTTTTGATTTAGTAGTTCTGGTATCTTGTTAATCACAGCTGATTCTTCAGCCCCAGTTAACCAGAACTACAGATTCTTCATAATCAAAACAGGAATGGCCCTGATAAGAGTCTTGAATTTTCCCTCTGAAATTTCACAAGCCAGGCCTCCATCTTCTGCACGCTTCTCAACATTATCTTCCAAGCTCCTACACAACATTCAACATAGCTCTTAACACTAAATGGATCTTCTGGCTCAAAGTTCCAAAATCCTTCCATAGTCCTCCCCAAAACATCTTCAGGTTGTCACAGGAATACCCCACTATGCTGGTACCAATTTGTCTTAGTAAGGGTTTCTATTCCTGCACAAACATCATGACCAAGAAGCAAGTTGGGCAGGAAAGGGTTTGTTCTGCTCACACTTCCATACCAAGGAAGTGTTCATCACCAAGGAAGTCAGGACTTGAACTCAAGCAGGTCAAGAAGCAGGAGCTGATGCAGAGGCCATGGAGGGATGTTGTTTACTGGCTTGCTTTCCCTGACTTGCTCAGCCTGCTCTCTTATAGAACCAAGACTACCAGCCCAGAGATGGTTCCACCCACAAGAGGCCTTTCCCCCTTGATCACTAATTGAGAAATGTCTTACAGTTGGATCTCATGGAGGCATTTCCTCAACTGAAGCTCCTTTCTCTGTGATAACTCCAGCTGTGTCAAGTTGACACAAAACTAGCCAGTACAAAAGTTATGTCATAAAAAAGTCTATATCGCTATGAGTGCTGCTTTCTACATGTCTCAATAGATGTGGAAGGTTTTAATGTTTTGTGTTTCTTTAATTGGGTATACACTGCTGTGCCAATGTGTTCTTATATTAGAACCTAACTGATGACAAAACCCTTAATCTACTAACATGTGAACCTTAAAGAATGGCAGATATTTTTATATCCTCAACCAATTTCTTAATACACATTATCTCCACTCTTAGATACAATCAGGTTACCTTGTTTATTGATGATCTAGAGAAAGAAAAAATGGTATTAAATTTATTTTTAAATTTATCTGGCTAATGATGTCATTGAGGATTCTTGTTCTTTCTCCCATGTGTCATTTCCTCCTCTGAAGTTCCCACCTCTCAGGATCCATTCCTTTTTGACAATAACTGTTCTAATATCTTAAAACATGTGTCCTTACATAAACACTCACAGAGTACCATGGAAACCTGTCATCTGAAATCATATTAAAAACTGTGTAAAGTTTATGAACCCAATGCAGACAAACAAAAGCATTATATATCTTATTCTTGGTTTTAAGAATTGCTGAGAAAGCAGAATGCTTGGTGTCCCTAAATTAAGCAGTGAAATTTTAAGGTCAGAAGCAATGTTAATTTGTGTTAAGGCAGCATATATTAAGAAAAATATTTATTATTGTTAATTTTTATTTCATTAATTAAAAAATAATGTCAATATGGATGGTCTTACATTTAAGGGGAATTTGGATTAAAGAAACAGAAACAAAAATAACATAAAATATCTTAAGAAATAACTAGTGTACATTTCAGTCTTCTGTTGTATGTTTGTAGAAGTTATAACACGATAAAAAATATAATCCATATATGACTATTTCTCTAAAGTTCTAAGTTTAATCTCTCTCAAAAATCAAAAAAATCACGACTTTTTTTCACTAAATTATATGTGATCACAGACTTGAATTTGAAAATATAAGTGAGTGCATAACATAGTGTTATGGATAACAGAAAAATCTCGTAAGCGAATATAGAGGCATTGAGTTTCTTTCTTACCCTGTGTGTCTGCAAGTCTACAATTTTTAAAGTTTTAGTTTGAAGGTCCCAAATTCAGTACAGCCCGAAAAAAAAGTACAGATAAAAAAAAGGCCTTTTTTTTTCATTCTTATCATTTAGCTTCCCATGAAATCTCTAATCAAGTTGTTATATTTTCTAATAAATTCTCTGTTGCCATTTCTACTCTATGTTAAGAATTTGATTTCTTATATTTTTTAAAGCAACAAAAATATTTATTTGAAGTAGTACATTTACCACTAAAGACCTGAATATGTACTTTAAAAGTTGTTTATCAACATTTAAAGCTTTCAATGAGGATATTTTTAATAATCAATTACAAATTGTTCAATCAATGCACTTAAGCATTTTCAGTTGTTTTAAAATATTATTTAAGATATGCTCAAATAGTAGATATTATACTAAACTTAATAAATACAAATAATTTAATAAAATTTAATAAAATTTTTACTTCTAAAATGTATCCTGAATGAAACAGAGATCAGACTTTTGGAAAAATGGACTCTATAAAAGAAATGACAGAAGCCCTCAGAAATATATATGTCTCCCATGCTCATGGATCAGCAGGATTAACATAGTAGAAATGGCCGTCTTAAAAAAAAAAAAAAGCAATCCACAAATTCAATAGAATCCTCAGCAACAACCCAACTCAATTATTCATAGAGGTAGAAAGAAAAATTCTAAAATTTATCTGGAATAATAAAAAACCAGGATAGCTAAAACTATTCTCAACAATAAAAGTACTTCTGGGGGAAATCACCATCCCTGACCTCAAGCTATCTTACAGAGCAATAGTGATAAAAGCCAAATGGTATTGGTGCAGAGACAGAAAATTTGATCAATGGAATAGAACTGAAGACTCAGAAATAAACCCACACATCTATTGACACTTGGTCTTTGACAAAGAAGCCAAAACCATCAGTGGAAAAAGAAAGCTTCAACAACAAATGGGGCTATTCTAACTGACAGTCTGAATATAGAAGAATGCAAATTAATCCATATTTATCTCCTTTTACAATGATGAAGTTCAAGTGGATCAAGAACCTCCACATAAAACCAAATAAAATGAATCTAATAGAAGATAAAGTGGGAAATAGCATGGGAGACATTGTTGAGGGGAAGACATTGGGAGAGGGGAAAATTTCCTGAACAGAACACTAATGGCTCAGGCTCTAAGCTCAATAGTTGACAAATGGAACCTCATGAATTAGAAAAGCTGTCATAAGGCAAAGACATTGTCAATAAAAAAAAAAAAATGGCAACCTACAGATTCAGAAAAGTTCTTTACTAACCCTATATCTGTTAGAGGGCTAATATCCACTATATAAAAAGAACTCAAGAAGTTAGACTCCAGAAAACCTAACAACCCAATTAAAAAACGGGGTACAGAGGTAAATAAAGAATTCTCAACTGAAGGATGACTAATGGCCCAGTAGCACCTAAAGAAATGTTCAACATCCTTAGTCTTCAGGGAAATGCAAATCAAAACAATCCCAAGATTCCACCTCACACCCATCAGAATGGCTAAGATAAAAAACTCAGGTAGCAGCAGATGCTGGCAAGGATATGAAGAAAGAAAAACACTCCTCCATTGCTGGTGGATTGTAAACTGGTAAAACCACTCTGGAAATCAATCTGATGATTCAACAGAAAATTGGAAATAGTTCTACCTGAGACCCAACTATACCATTCTTGGGCATATACCCAAGATGCACTACCATGTCACAAGGACACATGTTCCACAATGTTCATAGCAGGCTTATTCATAATAGCCAGAAGCTGGAAACAAACCAGATGTCCCTCAACTGAATAATGGATACAGAATGGTGGTGGATTTACTCAATGACATACTACTCAGCTATTAAAAGCAGGAATATAATGAATTTTGCAAGAAAATGGATGAAACTAGAAAATATAATCTTAATTAAAGTAAAGCATACCCAAAAGGACATACATGTTATATGCTCACTGATAAGTGAATATTAACTAAAATATCATAATATCCATGGTACAATTCATAGACCATAGGAAGCTTAACAAGAAGGAAGGCCCAAATGTGGATACTTCAATCCCACTTACAAGGGAGGACAAAATAATCATGGGAGGCAGAGAGAGGGAGAGCCCTGAGTAGGAGAGGGGAGAGGGAGGGAGAATAGAGGGCCAGGATGAAGTATGGTGGTGGGGGTGTGGGGGAAGGAGAGAAACCCAGAATGCCAAGAGAATGAATTAAATATGCAGCAGTGTGGGGTGGTAGACATGAGGAACCTCTAGAAATTCCCAGACACCAGGGAGGGGAGGGGTTCCCAGGATTCAATGTGGATGGTATTAGCTGAAATGCTCAACAGTGAGGAGAGGGAACCTGAAGAGTCCATCTCCAGTAGATAGACAAGGCCTCCAGTTGAGGGATAGGGGCCACTCATGCATCTCAAAATATTTGACACATGATTGTTCTTAAAGGAAATGCAGAAAAAAAAAAGGAGCAGAGACTGAAGGAAAGGCCATCCTGAGACTGCCCCAACTTGGGATCCATCCCATGAGCAGAAACCAAACTTTGAAACTATTATTGATGCCAAAATGTGCTTGCAGACAGGAGCCTGGCACAGCTGTCTTCTGAGAGGCTCTACCAGAACCTAAGATTGATGCACATACTTGCATCCAACCATTAGAGTGAGCCTGGGTACCCCTATGGAAGAATTAGGTGAAAGACTGAAGGAGCTGAAGAGGATTGCAACCCCATAGAAAGAACAACACTATCAACTAAAAAGACCACTAAGAACTCCCAGAGGCTAAGCCACCAACCAGAAAGAACACATGGGCTGGTCCATGCTCCGCTGCTATATATGTAGTGGAGGACTGCCTTGTCTGGTCTCAGTGGGAGTGGATGAGTTTGGTCCTCTGGAGGCTTGATTCCCAGAGAAGGGGGATGCTAGTGGTGTTAAATGGAAGTGAGTGTGTGGGTGGATGGGTGGGGAAGCACCCTCTTAAATGCAAAGGGGAGGAGGGATGGGGTGGGGTTCTCATGTAGGTCAGAGTGTTAAGGAAGACAATATTTGAAATGTAAATAAAATAAATAATAATAATAATAATAGTAATAATAATAATAATGAAATTATCTGTTTTCTCCATTTCCAAGTGCCACTTTACATGGATACAAAATTTAACTGGGAAATAAATATTCAGTCTTCCTACAGAATTGGAGAAAAGACTTCTTTAATGTTGCTCTATTAATAGTAATTTAAACATGTAGGATTATATTTAAAATGAAATACAAATCAAAAGGTTTAATCTAAGTGGCTGCAAAATGAAAATACTAATCCTGAAAAAAAATGTTAGTAGGTTACATTCTGGGTGTGACTGATAACTTTAATTGCAGAGTAATTTGATTATTGCTGATTTTGTAATATTTTTACTTTGTTTCTACATTGTGCAAATTTGTTTTCAAAGTGTAACCTATTTTTATGATGTTCTCCAAAGCCTACACTTATCCATAGAAGTTTATAATGCTAACACTTCTGCTTGAAGAGTCTAGATATTTTTTAACACTTTAATTCCTTGAGGAAGCTACTGATACTGGATAGACTCACAAAGAATTTAAAATAAGGTAAAACAATTGCAAGATTACAACATAGGTTTAAAACATTAATGAGTAACTTTTCAGGCTAAATGATTTTAATTTTTACTTACTTTGTGAATAAAGTGGCAGTTTTGATATTGTTAGCAATATTTTATCATCAACTAATGAAATCAATAAAATGATATATAGACCTTTCAGACAAGATAGGACTGAATTACTGCTAGGAGAAATGATGGAATTAACTGAATTTAGTGTTGTAGCAGACAAATATTCTTTAAGCATGAGCACAGAACAGAAGAATAGACCAAAGTGAGGTACATGAGATTTCATCAAAATAAAAGCCGTGTGAACTATATGAGAGTGAGGCAAAGGAAGAGACCTTAAAAATGAACCTGGATAAGTGTCACTCCCCCATAGCAGCAGAAGTGAAAAACATTTGGGATCCACTAACATCTGTTTTGGTTGCAACTATGTCATTTAGTTCACAAGGGAGACATTCACCATGGTACCAAAGTTTATGATCATGTCTAGCTCCCACAAAGATGTCTCTATAGACTACTCTTTTATCCATCAATTACATGTTTGTTTAGAATATGTTTATGTGATGATTGTAATCACAAAGTTATCAATATTTTTTCTGTGAATGAGGTAGCTTAATACTATGTTGAACTATGTAATTTCAGATTACAAAGATTATCATAATATCAATTTTAGGCAAATAATTTAAGATTAGAAAAGAAATACTGGAACCTTAATTTCCTGCTTTTGTTTTTATAGTAATAAACTAATACTATACAATGTCTTACCATTTTTTTTTTTTTTTGGTTTTTTCGAGACAGGGTTTCTCTGGATAGCCCTGGCTGTCCTGGAACTCACTTTGTAGACCAGGCTGGCCTCGAACTCAGAAATCCACCTGCCTCTGCCTCCGGAGTGCTGGGATTAAAGGCGTGCGCCACCACGCCCGGCATCTTACCATTTTTATTAAGAGAATAAAAACAATAAAAGTCAAATAACCCAAAATAAAGTTCTTTCTTAAAATATTGACTTCTGTTTCAACTGGTGGATCTTCATTCATTCAATACTGCATTAACCCCTTAAACAAGGCCACAGTTATACTTGGAGAGAGCTATTCATCTCATTTTAAAGTATTCATCTCATTTTAAAGTGTTTATTTATGAATGTACCTGTGGAGATATAAATCATCCCAAATGGCCTACACAATTGGTTATTGTTACATCTCTGTTTTTATCCACAGACACTACACACACTCATGCACACACATGCACATGTACACATACCAGAAACATACTAATAAACTCATACTTCTGTCTCTGTGCATCCTAATTTTTAGTTTTCAAAATTCCATTTCTTCATTTTAATGTTCTTAATCATTCTCCTTTTATACCCTCCAACTATGAATATCTTTATGTTCTTATTTCATCCTCTGTATTCTTCCACTTAGTTTTCCATCTGTCCACTATATTATCTCTAGCCATACTGATCTGTTTAAAGATTTTTCATAGATATCCCTAGTATAACCTGTATGTTAGGATAAACCTGATACTTTGGAGCAATGAACAAACAATACTGAATCCCATGGCATTCCATATCTTAGTTTCTATTCCTGTTACTGTAATTAAATACCACATCAAATTACAGGTAAATTGATTTATTTTGCTCAAAACTCCAGGTTATAGACTATGATTGTTGCAGTCAGCCTGGCAGGAACATGTAACAGCTAATCGATGCCCATAAACAAAGGCAGAGAGTATAAATACGTACATTCATGCTACTCAGTTCATTTCTAACACTTGAGATCATATTGCTACAATCAGGGTGGGTCTTCTCTTTTCAATTAACACAACAAAGAACCTCACATAGGCAAACCCACAGACCATTCAAATCCCAGTAATTCCTCTTTGGACTCCCAGGTATATTTCAAGCATAACTCTAAGCATAACATAGCAAAACAATAATTATGTGCTGTCTGCTTACTTGACCACAGCTTAATGACTGCTTTGATGTTTGAATTCACTTCATCAAGTGTTTAGTGACTATTATAATTTCCATTTCCAAATTTGATGCTGGATCATTTAATGATGATATCTTAAAGCTTGTCTGAAAGTGTACTGTAAATCTCACTTCTATCTTATCAGCCTCGGGATTCTTTGAATTGTGTTTACTGTTAGTTTTCTTCGTGAAGGCACAGAAAATAATTATAATAATATAACTGTATATTAAAATTAAAATTAGCTGTAGTATAAATTCGACTACAAAAATTGCTTTCTTTATGCTACTTTGTATTTACTTAGTTCAGTTGGGCTATATTTCTAAGAGCCAAATATATGTTACTTATTGTATTATTTCATTTGCACCATTTTGCTTGATACAATGTGGTCTAGAGCTTCTTTACATCACATGATAAATCTTAAAAGGACTTTGTAAAAATGGTTTTCTTCCCTTCTTTTTCTTCTTCTTCCTTCTGCTCTTCCTCCTTCCCCCTTTCCTCCTTTCTTTCTTCTTTGGGAAAACATCAAATGGCAGATAAGTTGCAGCAGGAGGGGCCCAGAGGACCAGGGGACTCAGGATTCGGAGGCTTCAGAAGCTTCCATGAAGGATTCAGCAGCAAAATTTAGGGGTCAATGTCGTGGTTGAAGACATAACTGTCACTGAGGCCACAGAGCTCATGGAGGTGAAACTGAAAACAAGGAGTGGGTCTCTATCACAAATCTGGACCACCTGATTAAGGATATAAAAATCAAGTCCTTGGAGGAGATCTACCTGAAATCTCTGTCCATTAAGGAACATTGATTTTACTATCCTAGGTTTTTTGTTGTTCCAGATGAATTTGCAGATTGCCCTTTCTAATTCCTTGAAGAATTGAGTTGGAATTTTGATGGGGATTGCATTGAATCTGTAGATTGCTTTTGGCAAGATAGCCATTTTTACAATGTTGATCCTGCCAATCCATGAGCATGGGAGATCTTTCCATTTTCTGAGATCTTCTTTAATTTCTTTCTTCAGAGACTTGAAGTTCTTGTCATACAGATCTTTCACTTCCTTAGTTAGAGTCACGCCAAGATATTTTATATTATTTGTGACTATTGAGAAGGGTGTTGTTTCCCTAATTTCTTTCTCAGCCTGTTTGTCCTTTGTGTATAGAAAGGCCATTGACTTGCTTGAGTTAATTTTATATCCAGCTACTTCATTGAAGCTGTTTATCAGGCTTAGGAGTTCTCTGGTAGAATTTTTAGGGTCACTTATATATACTATCATATCATCTGCAAAAAGTGATATTTTGACTTCTTCTTTTCCAATTTGCATCCCCTTGATCTCTTTTTGTTGTCTAATTGCTCTGGCTAGGACTTCAAGTACAATGTTGAATAGGTAGGGATAGAGTGGACAGCCTTGTCTAGTCCCTGATTTCAGTGGGATTTCTTCCAGCTTCTCACCATTTACTTTAATGTTGGCTACTGGTTTGCTATAGATTGCTTTTATCATGTTTAGGTATGGGCCTTGAATTCCTGATCTTTCCAAGACTTTTATCATGAATGGGTGTTGGATTTTGTCAAAAGCTTTCTCTGTGTCTAACGAGATTATCATGTGGTTTTTGTCTTTGAGTTTGTTTATATAATGGAATCTCGAAAAACCAAAAAAAAAAAAAAAAAAAGGAAAAAAGAAAAGAAAAAAAAAAAAAGGAGGATTTCATGAGTTTTGCAGGCAAATGTATGGAAGTAGAAAATATCCTGAGTGAGGTAACTCAGACCTAAAAGGACCTGCATGGTATGTACTCACTAATAAGTGGATATTACTCCCCAAAACGTACAGAATACCCAGGATAAAATCCACAGAACTCAAGGAGTTTAATAAGCAGAAGGGCCCAAGTGAGGATGCTTCCATCCCACTTGGGAGGGAGAAGAAAGTAATTAAAGGGGGAGTAGGAGGGATGCCTGAGAAAGGAAACAAGGAAGGGAAGAGGGGAACAGGATTCGGTATTGGGAGCAAGAGGACTGAAGCCCAGAGGGCCCTCAGAAAGAATGGAAATGGGCAATCTTGGGAGGTAGGAGGTGGGGGCAGGACCCTCTGGAATGTACCAGAGACCTGGGAGGTGAGAGACTCTTAGGAATCAAATGGAGGGCATTTGGGACATCTTTAGATAAAATGCCCTACAGTGAGGAGTGGGAATTTATAGAGTCCACCTCGAGTAGAA
Organism: Mus caroli; assembly: GCF_978045245.1. NCBI lineage: Eukaryota > Metazoa > Chordata > Mammalia > Rodentia > Muridae > Mus > Mus caroli. The sequence continues at coordinate 127,096,490 of NW_028227261.1, read as the reverse complement.
AGAAAGGGCATCAAATGGAGGTATGGGGTTGCCATCCCACAGTCAAAAGCTTTTGACCTAGATCTGTTCCTGTGTGCAAGGAATGGAGAAAGAGAAAAATGGAGAAGAGCCTGAGGGACAGGACCAAATTGGGATCCAACTCAAGGGGAAACCCCAAGGTCTGACACTATTACTGATACAATGGTGTGCTTACAAACAGGAGCTTAGCCTGACTGCCCTCCCAAAGGTGTAACAAGTAGCTGAAAGAGTCAGATACAGATATTCAAACTCTACCAATGGACAGAAGCTGGTGAGCCCTGTGGTTAAATTTGGGAAAAGCTGGAAGAAGCTAAGGAGGAGGGTGTTCCTATAGGAAGAACAGCAGTATCAGCTAGTCTGAACCCTAGAAATGCTCTGACACTGAACCACCAACTAGAATACACTAGCTGACATGAGGCCCCCAACACATATATACAACAGAGGAGTGCCGGGTCTTGACTCAGTTAGAGAAGATGCACCTAACCTTTGAGGCCCCAGGGAGTGGAGAACTCTGATGGGTTAGGGGTGGGCAGGTTGGAACATCCTCTTTCCTCTTGGAAACAGGAGGGTTTGGAGTAGGTATGGGATATGGAACAGTCAGAGGGCAGACCAGGAAGGAGATAAAAACTGGACTGTAAAAGAGATTAAAGAGTAATAGTAAATAAATAAATAAATAATAGTAAATAAAAAGAAGCTCTACTACTGTAGAAATTCCCTAAATATGTATATATGAACATATAAAAAGAGTGGAAGGGGAGTTATCCTACAATGAGGCAGCAGTGCCTTGTTAGCTATGCCAGTAATGGATCGCTTGTTTGTGACTGTTGGATGGTGAGTTCCTGTAGACTCTCAAATTGATAGGCTATTGTTGATATGCTTGGTTAATCTTGAGATGCAGACCTTGACTCTTAAACCCTATTATAAAACACACAAAACATGGAGATGGTCCTCTCTTGGATGCTTCACCTTTACCAGATAGTTTTCAAAGTAATGGCAGGTCTTGTGCTTAGTACTGGAGAAGAAATGTTATCATCATCTCTTTTAATTCTGAAAATTACAGAAAAGACCTGCCTGTTTAGGCCTGTACACTGGTATCATATTGCCATGAATATCACAAGAATGAACAATTATTTCCTGATTGCATTTAAGCCCTGCTCCACTAAATGGAACCCATTGTGACATCATTATCAAGTATGACCCTGTGGTAGATCACAGGCTCTAGAGGGGGTTCTGCTACCAATGAGCTGATTCCTAATGAATTTTATCCACAGACTATTGCATTCCTCAGAGAAGCTTCTTACTGCAGGAGATGGTGAATGGGAAATACTCAAAAGAAAGGCTGCTACTAAAGATAATTGAACATAAACAAGCTATTTGATAGGTTTCACTGTTGTTCACAACACTCTTATCACAATCTCAAATAAATGTATGAAATTACCCAACTCTCAAATATAGTATGATTGGTGTTTCACATAAAAACTCCATTCTCTTTTCAAAAAGCAATGTTTGGCTTTAGTGAGCAATTTTAACTGTTGTTATATACACACATGTGAATCAAAACTCAGTTTAGCAGCATTTTATGCTGCAATACTTATGAATGAATAAATAATAAAGTGTCTGATATGAATTAAAGTCAAATCATCCAAATCTTTTAATTTAAATTAGCTTTCCCCAAAATTACTGATGAATATTGCCACCTTAACAACAATCTCTAGGTGTTAGAAATAAGTAGTTTCTTATTAATTAGTAAATATACATCTATTGCAGGCTTTCCATTTTGAGTCTCCACAATTATTTCTCTGTTGATTCTAAATCCAGAAATAGATGTCATTAGCCTCAACTATTGTTATGTTGCCAGCTGCAGCTGCACATTCTCAGAAATAGTGAGGGAAAGATTGAAAACGGCACTATAAGAGGTCCTTATAAAGGTATGGATGATGTCTTACATTTTTAAGAATCCCTGTCAAATCACCTGCACCTGGATTCTCAAGAGGCACATTTTATTTTAGATGACAATAGTGCAGTTGTGAAATTTCTTTATCATGTGTATATAAAAGAATGTTTTAGCTACTTGAGATTTTTTGTTGGTATTATTATTTCTGTTTTTACTTATCTTTGATGTTAGCAAAGAAAATTGGCTATAGTTTTTTGGTGCAAAGCTTTGGTTCTAAATTTAACATTTGTATGTATGGGCATCTGTAGTTTATAACAAAGTTCCACACTCAAAGACTATTTTTTTTTAACTGACTATGAATGAAACACAGACATTTCTAAGCATGTTTAATAGAAATGTACAGAGAAACATACATATATTTTAGTGAATTTTAATTAGCACAGAAGGAACAGGTTTCTTTATCACATCCATATGCCCCTTTTTTGTTGAATCCCAGCTACTTCATCTCCCTGCACTCTCTCTGGGATTGTGACTTCCAGCTGTGGGGGTCCACAGCTGTGTCTTATTGTCCTCTACTCGTCACAGTTGTAAAACCTGCTTTCCTCCTTTCCTCAGCCTAAACCTAACTCACTCCAAGAATATGTGTGTGTATATTTGTATGTATATATAGGCATATGTATATATATATATATATATACATATATATATATATATAATATATGCATAGAATATCAGCATCTAGGATTCAGACATTAGAGAGGCATGCAAAATTGTGTTCCTGAGTCTAGATGGCCTAGACTTAATACACATCTTACTAGTATCCATTTCTGTGCAAAATGTATAATTTCATATTTCTTTGTGGTTTAGTAAAATTACATTGTTCCATGTACCACATTTTTATTATCCACTTAAAGACTGACCTGATTCAATTTCTGAATATTCAAGGATTTCTGTAGTAGAAGACAGGGTTCTTGGGATATGTAGCCAGAAGGGAGCTAACTAGATAATATTATAGTTATGTTGTAGCTTTGTGAGAATCCTTTCTACTAATATTGATATTGGCTCTACCAGTCTGACTGACTTCAGGCTGTGGTAAGATTAAATTGTCAATTATTTAATTTGCATTTCCCTAATGATAAAGCAATTCTCAATGGGTATTTCTTTTCTTTTGAGAAGTTTTTTTCAGATGATCAGCCTGTTTTTTATTGACTGTTTTTAGAAAAACATATTTTAAATAGAAATGGAATTACATTGTTTTCTCTCTCCCTTTCTTTACTCCATTCTCTTCTAGGACCTGCCATCAAATCATACCACTTTCAAATTGATAGCCTCTTTTTTTATTATTATACTTTTTGTTTATTCTTTTTTATTGGATGTTTTATTTGCTTTTAAAATATTATCCCTTTTCTCGGTTTCTCCCTGGAAATTCCCTACTCCATTCCCCCTCTCCCTGCTTATATGAGGGTGCTCCCATGTGGAACATTGGGCTAAGCAAAGACAGTCTGATCTCCTGTCCAGTTGAGATGTTGAACCCTGGGACCAGGTGGTGATAATTTACGTACATGGGACAGAAGGAGTTCTCTCATGCTCCTGGAACTCTGGCTCTGGCCTAAGTTACTGCTCCCACAGCCCCCACAAGAGAAGCATGGCTAGAAGTCACATAGGCAATGTCCCAAGGTTCTGACCTTCAGGCTAGACTCCTCCCCAGTTACCTAGCAACAGAAAAGATACCACACTTTAAAAGGGGCTCTTTGGCCCCTCTTTGCTCTCTCACTCCTCTCACTTCTCTCCTCTCTTTGTCTTCTCCTCTTCTCTCTCCTCTCTCTTCCCCTCTCTCCCTCTTATTCTCTAGCCTTTAGCCTTTCTTCTCTCTCTCTTTCTCTCTCTCTCTCTCTCTCTCTCTCTCTCTCTCTCTCTCTCTCTCTCTCTCTCTCTCTCTCTTTCTCTCTCCTCTCTCCTTCCCCCCTTGTTTCCTCTTGGCCATGGCCAGTCTCTCTCTTTTCTATCTTCTCTCTGTCTCCCTGCCTTTCTATAATAAAGCTCTAAAACCATAGATAGTCTCTGCTCATCAAGGCCTTCCTGTGCTCCAGCCAAAGTCAGCTGCGCTCACTTTCACCTGTGTGGGAACCTCTCTTCCCTATGCCCTTTCTCCATAACCCTTGGGGCTACAGGATGTAACCCCGGGGCCCCTTTTGGTTTCAGGGACTGCCCCTTTTCCACCCACTGTCCAGTGGGTCAGAGGCTTAGGTGCCCACCCGGGGCCAAGTGGAAAGTGTCTGGCAGCCCTCCTGCTTCTGCCTGCCCAGAGTATAGGAGGAACTCTGGCTTGACATGGGCTATCTTCCATCCCCCCTCATTCCCCCAGCCCCATTTTAGTTCCCACATTCCCTCACCCACCTATCCACTCCCATCTCCCTGCCCTGACATTCCCCTACACTGGGGCAAGGGACATACAAAGGACCAAGGGCCTCTCCTCCCATTGATGTCCAACAAGGCCATCCTCTGCTACATATGCAGCAGGAGCCATGGACTCCTCCATGTGTACTCTTTAGTTGGTGGTTTTGTCCCTGGTAGGTCTGGGCAGTCTGGTTGGTTGATATTGTTGTTCTTCTACAGGTTGCAAACATGTTCAGCTCCTTCAGTCTTTTCTGTAATTCCTCTACTGGGGACCCTGTGCTCAGTCCAATGGTTGACTGTGAGCATCTGCCCCTGTATTTGTCAGGTTCTGACAGAGTCTCTCAGGAGACAGCTATATTAGGCTCCTGTCAGAAAGCACTTCTTGTCATCCACAATAATATCTGGGTTTAGTGTCTGTATATGGGATGAATACCTAGGTGGGGCTGTCTCTGGATTGCCTTTCCTTCAGTCTCTGCTCCACACTTTGTCTCCTCATTGTCTCCCTTGACTATTTTATTCCCCCTTCTAAGAAGGACTGAAGCATCCACACTTTGATCTTCTTTCTTCTTGAGGTTCATGTGGTCTGTGAACTTTATCTTGGATATTAGCTTTTGGGCTAATATCCACTTATCAGTGAGTGCATGCCACATGTTTTCTTTTGTGTCTTGGTTACCTCACTCATGATGATATTCTCTAATTCCATTCAATTGGCTAAGAATTTCATGAATTCATTGTTTTTTTTTAATGGCAGAGTAGTACTCCACTTTGTAAATGTACATTTTCTGTATACATTCCTCTGTTGAGAGACATATGATTTCTTTCCAGCTTCAGGCTATTATAAATAAGGCTGCTATAAACATAGTGGAGTATATGTCCTTGTTATATGTTGGAGCATTTTTGGGGTATATGTCCAGGAATGGTATAGCTGGGTCATCAGGTAGTACTATGTCCAATTTTCTGAGGAACCACCAGACTAATTTCCAGAGTGAGTATACCAGCTTGCAATCCCACCAACAATGGAGGACTGTCCCTGTTTCTCCACATCCTTGCCAGCTTTTGCTGTCTCCTGAGTTTTTGACCTTAGCCATTGTGACTCATGTGAGGTGGAATCTCAGGATTGTTTTGATTTATCCTTTTTTTTTCTTTTTATTTTAGATTTATATGTAAGGGTTTTTTATGTTTTATTTTTTATTTAAGCCAAACAAACTATGGGGAGATAAGATAAGAGGTGTTGTTCCTTCAGAAGCTCATTGGGTTTATAGATCTGCTACTTCTTGAGGTTAAAATTATACAAGGTAGCCAGGCAGTGGTGGTGTACACCTTTAATCTCAGCACTTGGGAGTCAGAGGCCGGCAGGTTTCTATCTGATCTACAGAGTGAGTTCAGGACAGTCAGGGCTACACAGAGAAACCCTGTCTCAAAAAAACAAAAAACAAAAAATAAAAACAAACAAACAAAAGTATACAAGGCATATACATAAATATAATCAAAGAATATATAGCCAATATCAAGCTAAATGGAGAGAATTTTAGTAGTAGAATCAGAGACAAGAAACGGCTGCCCAATCTCTCTCTCCCTCTCTAATCAATATACTATTTGAAGTTCCAGCCAAAGTAATAAGATAACGAAAGGGAATCAAGAGGATCCAAACTGGAGAAAACAAAGCCAAAATTTCACTATTTGTGTATGGTATGATAGCATACATAAGTGATCCCCCCTCAAAAAACCATCTACCAGAGTACTCTTACAGCTGATAAACTGCTTCAGCAAAGTGGCTGGATACAAAATTAATTCAAAAAAATAAGTAGCCTGCCTTTATACAAATGATAATATGGTTGAGAGATCAATTAAGGAAGCAACACCCTTTGCGATAGTCATGAATTTTACTGAGTATATTTGTATTGGTATTTATAAGGAAAAATGATCGGTAGTTCTTGTTCGTTTTGGGGTTTAGGTATCAGTGTAACTGTGGCTTCATAGAACAAATTCGTCAGTGTCCCTACTGTTTATATTTTACAAAATAGTTTGAAAAATATTGGTATTAGGCCTTCTCAGAAAGTCTGATAGAATTCTGCACTTAAACCATCTGTTCCTGGTCTTGTTTGTTTGTTTGGGAGAGTTTTAATGAGTTTCATTTGGTGATATGGGACTGCTTAGATGGTTTATCTGATTCTGATGTAATTTTGGTACCTGATATCAGTCTAGACCATTACCCATTTCATCTAAATTTTCTAGTTTCTTGAGTATAGCCATTTTAGTAGAATCTGATGATTTCTTGAATTTCTTCTGTTTCTTTTTTTAGGTCTACCTTTTCATTTATTATTTTGTTAACTGGATATTGTCTCTGTGCCCTCTAATTAGTTTGGCTAATGGCTTATCTATCTTGTTGATTTTCTCAAAGAACCAGCTCCTGGTTTTGTTGATCCTTTGTATAGTACTCCTTGTTTCTAATTGGTTGATTTCAGCCCTGTGTTTGATTATTTCCTGCCGTCTGCTGCTCTAGGGTGTATTTGTTTCTATTGTTCTAGAGCTCTCAGATGTACTGTTAAGTTGCTAGTATATGATCTCTCTCATTTCTTTACCAAGGCATATAGTGTTCTGAAATTTCTACTTAGCACTGCTTTTGTTATATCCCATAAGGGTGGCTATGCCGTGTCATCATTTTCAGGAAGTCTTGAATTTCTTTCTTTTTTCTTTTCTCACCAAGTAATCATTGAGTAGAGAGTTGTTCAGTTTCTATGAGTATGTGGGTTTTCTGTTGTTTTTGTTTTTACTGAAGTCTAACCTTAGAATATGTTGATCTGAAAGGATGCATGGAATTATTTCAATCTAGTTGTATCGTTCAGCCTTGGTTTTTGACGAATTATATAGCCAATTTTGGAGAAGGTGCTATGGGGTTCTGAGAAGAATGTATATTATTTTCTTTTAAGGTTAAATGTTCTGTAGATATCTGTTAAATCCATTTGGTTCATAATTTCTGTTAATTTTACTGTGTCTCTGTTGAGCTTCTCTTTCCATGATCTGTCCATTGGTAAGAGCTTGGTGCTGAAGTCTCCCACTATTATTGTGTGACACCCAATGTGTGCTTTGAGATATATTAATGTTTCTTTTATAAATGTGTGTGACCTTGCATTTGGACCATAGATGTTCAGAATTAAGAGTTCATCATGGTAATTTTTTTTGACAAGTGGTAAGTGTCCTTCCATGTCTTTTTTGATAACTTTTGGTTGAAAGTAACTTTTATCAATATTAAAATGTTACTCCTGCTTGTTTCTTGGGACCATTTGCTTGGAAAATTGTTTTCCAGACTTTTAATCTGAGGTAGTGTCTGTCTTTTTAACTGAGGTATATTTCCTGTATGTAGCAAAGTGCTGGGTTCCGCTTACATATCCAGTATGTTAGTCTATGCCTTTTTATTGGGGAACTGAATCCATTGATGCTAAGAGATATTAAGAACAAATGATTGTTGCATCTTGTTATTTTTGTTGTTAGAGGAAATATGTTTGTGTGGCTCTCGTCTTTTGTGTTTGTTGTAAGAAGATTACTTTGTTGCCTCTTCTTCAGTGTATTTTCCCTCCTTGTGTTGGAGTTTTCCTTCAATTATACTTTGTAGGGCTGAATCTGTAGAATGGTATTGTTTATATTTGGTTTTGTCATGAAATATCTTGTTTTCTTCATCTATGATAACTGAGAGCTGTGATGAGAATAATAGCCTTGGCTGAAATTTTTCTCTTAGCGTCTGTATGACATCTGCCCAAGATTTTCTGGCCTTTAAAGTCTCTGATGAAAAGTCTGGTGTCATTCTGATAGGTCTGCCTTCATATGTTACTTGACCATTTTCCCTAATTGCTTTTAATATTCTTTCTTTGTTCTGTACTTTGTTGTTTTCATTATTATGTGGTGGGGAGATTTCTTTTCTGGTCCAATTTATTTGGTGTTTTGTAGGCATCTTGTATGTTTATGGGCACCCCCTTATTTAGGTTAGGGTAGTTTTGTTCTATAATTTTGTTGAATATGTTTACTGGCCCTTGAGTTGGGAATATTCCCTCTCTTCTATACCTACTATTCTTATATTTGGTATTTTCATTGTGTCCTGTTTTTCCTGGATGTTTTGGGTTAGGAGCGTTTTAAAAATTTCTTTTTAAATTTAATTTTATTTGTAATTCATTTTTTAAACTCCATATTCCATTCTCCACTCCACCCCTCCCACCCTCCAACTGCTCTACATCCCCCACCCCAACACACCCTGTCTCCATATGGATGCTCCCACTCTCTATCCCATCTGAACTCTAAACTCCCTAGGTCTCCAGTCTCTTGAGGGTTAGGTGCATCATCTCTGAATGTACATAGACTTGGAAGTCCTCTACTATATGTGTGTTGGGGACCTCATATCAGGTTGTGTATGCTATCTGTTTTGATCCAGTGTTTGGAAGATCTTGGGGGTCCAGATTACTTAAGGTTACTGGTCCTCCTATAGGATTGCTCTAATTCTTTCTTTCTAATTTGAGGAAGTCTCCTCAAATTCTTTCAGCCTTCCCTAATTCAACAACAGGAATCAACTGCTTCTGTCCATTGGATGGGTGCAAATCTCTGCATCTGACTCTTTCAGCAGCTTGTTGGCTCTTTCAGAGGGCAGTCATGATTGATCCTTTTTTTCTGAGCACTCCATAGCTTCTGTAACAGTGTCAGGCCTTAGAACCTCTGCTTGATCTGTGTGCCCCTTTGGGTCTGTCACTAGATATTCTTTTCCACAGGCTCCTCTCTATTTCCATCCTTGTAATTCTTTCATACAGAAATAACTAAGAGTCAGATGTGTGACTGTAGTTTGGCAACACCATGACTCATTTGCTGTCTTGTCTTCCTGCTGGAGGCAGGCTCTATAAGTTCCCTCTCTCTACTCTCTGACATTTCTTCAAAGATCCCTACATGCACTTACTGGGAGTTTCTCATCTACCAGGACTCTCTTGCACTCTGGGGGTCCCCCCCAACCTCCTAGTTCCTGAGGTTGCCTGTTTGCATTCTTCCTGCAGGCCATCAGGGCTTCAGTCTTTTTCTCTCACCCAATACCAGATAAGGTTTCCTTCTCCCCATCAATTTCCCTCCCATGTCCCTCCCTCCTCCCAACCCTCCCTCCCTCCACATTTATGATTGTTTTCTTCTCACTCCCAAGTGGGACTGAGTCATACTAACTTGGGCACTTCAGCTTGCTGAGCCTTTTGAATTCTGTTGACTGTATCTTCATATATACATATATATATATATATATATATATATATATATATACATATATACATATATATCTCAAAATATCATAGCTAGAAAATATCATGCTTAGTGAGGTAACTCAGTTGCAAAGGACATGCACGGTATGTACTCTTTAACAAGTGGATATTATATATATATTATATAATATATATAATATAATGTATATTCTATAACATATTATATATATATATATATATATATATATATACTTGTTAAATATATACTTGTTAAAGAGTACATACCTTGTGTGATGGTTTGTATATTCTAGGACCAGGGAGTGGCACCATCTGGAGGTGTGGCCTGGTTGGAATAGGTGTTTCACTGTGGGTGTGGGCTTAAGACTCTCATCCTCGTTGCCTGGAAGTCAGTCTTCCACTAGCAACCTTTGAATGAAGACTTAGAACTCTCAGCTCTGCCTGCACAATGACAGCCTGGATGCTGCCATGCTCCCATCTTGATGATAATGGACTGAACCTCTGAACCTGTAAGCTAGCCCCAATTAAATGTTGTTTTTTATAAGACTTGCCTTGGTCATGGTGTCTGTTCACAGCAGTAAAACCCTAACTAAGACACCTGCATGTCCTTTTGCAACTGAGTTACCCCACTAAGCATGACATTTTCTAGCTCCATCCATGTGTCTATTTTCATTTTTAGATCCTGGATGGTTTTGTTCAATTTTTTCACATGTTTGCTTGTGTTTTTCTGTATTTCTTTAAGGAATTTATGTGTTTCCTATTTAAGGTCTTCTCCATATTTACCTGTGTTCTCCTGTATTTCTTTAAAGGAGTTATTTATGTTCTTCTTAAAGTTCTCTATCATCTTCATTAGATGGGATTTTAGATTAGTATCTTGCTTTGCAAGTATGTTGGGCTATCCAGGGCTTGCCATGGTAAAGCTGGATTCTGTTGATGCTAAGTAGCTTTGTTTTCTCTTACTTATGTTCCTGTGCTTGCTTCTTGCCTTATGGTTATCTCTGGTATTAGCTGGCCTTGCTGTCTCTGACTGGATGCTGTCCCTCCTGTGACTGTGCAAACCTGAGTGTGTCAGAACTTCTCTAGGTCAAGTTATCTTTGTATGTGATTGGGGTGGAGAGGACTGTAGCACAGGATTCACTCCTGGGCACAGATGCAAACTGGAAGGATCATGTCCCCAGCTGGGAGGGGGCTACTGCATTCCCTTGGTCCTGGGAGGTGTCACAGTTAGGCCAGGTTATTGGGCGGTAGTGGTGGACTCACCTTCTAGCCTTGGTATGCCAGAACTCCTGGGGGTCAATCTGTCTCTGTGTGTGATTCCTGTAGGTAGGGTTGTAGCACAGGGTCTACTCCTGAGAGCAGGTGTAAACTAGAAGGATCATGCCCCTGGCTGGGCAGAGGTCTCTGTGTTCCAAATAACATATTTTAATTAGATTTTTTTTTTGTGCTAAGTATGAGATATTTCTAGAAAACTGAGCAGAGTTCAGGAAAATACTGACTTCCTTCCTACAATCAAGTAGCTTGCAGATATTTTCACACTACACAAAAAGTAGAAACGAGTGGAGACAATATTAAAAGGAGGAAATACTGTATATATTGCTAAATAGTCTGTTAAAAACACTCAAGGCAAATTTCCCTAAAATTAAACACAATTAAGGAAAGAATTTGCAAGGTGATATTCTAGTTAATTTTGTAAAATAACAAAGCTATTTTATTAGAGAAAAAAAATTGATGAGTACTCATGAACAGAAATATAAAGCAAATATTTAATAAATTAAAAGAACATTGAACATTTATCATTATGGTTTCATAAATGCAAATTATAGAACTAAAATTCAATTTCAGAAAATACTGCATTTTCTAAATTCTTTCCTAAGTAAGGAGATGGAAGTAAAGAACAAAGAGAAAAACAAAGATAGAAGAAAGAAAGGATGGAGAGAGTGAAAGAAGGAAATAAATAATTAATTGACTAGTAGGTTTGCAATTCTCATCTTAGCACCTTCACTAATTACGTGTCTACAATCTGAACTGTACAATCAAGGGGTTTATTCCTGCTTCTTTTCTCTATAATGTTATATGATTCTTTCAACAATCTGCAGTGTAGAATGAATATTTTACATTTGTCCTAAATCAGACCTGAAGATTTTATCAAATATCTGAGCATAGTCAGTGGTTGGTTGGAGGCTATGATAAACACTTGTCACTTGTGAATTTTGTAAAAAACTAGCTGGAGACAAAACATCATAATTAGAAGATACCACAAATAATAGAATTTTATTTGCCAGTACTTTTTTTCCCTGGGAACTGCTCCTGCTGCTTTTTCTAGCTATAGTTTGTACAAAAACAAATTATACCAATCCACATGTGATACTATGTCTAAGTATTAAATTATGTATATTTTGTAAACAGACAAAATAACATTATTCCATGTTACTAACAAAACTACAGAGGCATTTTCTATTTAATAGACCCAAGAAGAGCAATATTACATTGACTAAGAAGTATATTTGTGAAACATTCCATAATATATACTGTATTGATACTATATTAATTATTGATTAATTAATATATTATAATCTGTATTGGTATTCAGATAACAAGTTTGCTTTGTTTTGAAGCATTGTCTTTGATTTCTAATTCCTACATTAATTTTTTCTAAGAGAAACTAGTATTTAATTATAAAAAATTGAAAGTGGCCTTTCTACCCGGTCCTTTCTCCTGGAGCAGACGCCTAGTTGTTCTGCTCCTGTGAAGGCACCATATCCAGATCTATCCTAGAGTATCCACTGCAGTTAGAGCAGTTGCCATGATCCTGCCCCCGTCCCCAGTACTGGAACTGCTGCAGGAAGCCTGGTGGAATTATGATCCATCATCTACTAAAATCCCTGCCCTACTAAATACCACTCTCCTTCTGTAGCTTCCATACCTTCTGCCAGTCTTTCCTGCTGGGGCAGACTTCTAGTTGGTCTTCCAAGCAAATGACCCAAGGAAGGAAGCAGGAGTTGCAATTTCCTATAAAATAAACTTTCAACAAAAAGTTATCAAGCATGAAGAAGAAGAAGGACACTTCATACTCATCAAGAAGAAAATTCACCAAGAGAAATTCTTACCTCTGAACATGTATGTCCCAAATGCAAGAACAACCAAATTCATTAAAGAAACTTTACTAATTGTCAAAACACACATTGAACCACACACAATAATAGTGGGAGATTTCAACACCCCACTCTCACCAATGGAAAGGTCATTGAAACAGAAACTAAACAAAGACACAGTGAAACTAAGAGAAGTTGTGAACTAAATGGATTTAACAGATATCTAAAGAACATTTCACCCTAAAACAAAAGAATACACCTTCTTCTCAGCCCCTCACAGTACCTTCTCCAAAATCAACAATATAATTGATCACAAACAACCCTCAACTGATACAAGAAGATTGAAATAATACCATGCATCCTATAAAACCACTATGGCCTAAGGCTGGTCTCCAATAACAGCAGTATCTACAGAAATCCCACATACACTTGGAAACTGAACACATCTTTACTCAGAGATAACTTGATCATGGAAAAAAGAAAGAAAGAAATTAAAGACTTCCTGGAATTTAATTAAAATGTTAACACATCATACCCAAACCTATGGGACATAATGAAAGTAGTGCTTGAAGAGGAAAGTTCATAGCACTAAGTGCACTGGTAAAAAAAACTGGAGAGATCTTACACTAACAACTTAACAGCATACTTGAGAGCTTTAGAACAAAAAGAAGCAAATTCACCATAGAGGAGTAGAAGGCAAGAAATAGTCAAACTTTGGGCTAACATCAAGCAAATAGATTCAAAGAAATCAATACAAAAAAAAAAAAAAAATCAGCAAAACCAAAAGCTGGTCCTTTGAAAGAATCAACAAGATAGATAACAAAAAAACAAAACAAAACAAAACAAAAAAAACCAAAAAACAAAAAAACAAAAAACAAACAAACAAACAAACAAAAAACCTAGCCAAACTAACTAAAGGGCCAAGAGGCAGTATCCAAATTAATAAAATCAGAAATGAAATAGGAGACATAACAACAGAAATGGAAGAAATTAAAAAAAATCATTAGATCCTACTATAAAACCCTATTCTCAGCAAAACTGGAAAATCAAGATAAAATGTATAGTTTTCTAGACAGATGCCACATACCAATGTTAAGTCAAGAACAGATAAACTATATAAAAAGGCTCATATCACGCAAGGAAATAGAAGAAGTCATTAAAAATCCTCCCAACCGGAGCGACATCTTGGTGCCTGGACTCCACTGAACTTAGGAACTTAGTCTGCACAGGTAAGAGTGTGCACCACAGAGGCAGACAGCTTCTGGGACAGGCGGGAGCCACAGAGCCACTGAGGCAGCACCCTTTTGGGGCAGCAGACATCCGGCACCCTCCCAGCATGAGGACAGTGGCCCGCCCTGCACCAGAGCCCTCTGCATGAGGAGAAGGGAGCACCATCTTGGTGCCGGGACTCAGCTGAAATTAGGAACTTAGTCTGCACAGGTGAGAGTGTGCACCACAGAAGCTGACAGCTTCTGTGACTTGCCAAAACAACACAGCATCTGGGAATGGTCCTGTTTTGGGCCTTCTTCTTCAGCCAGGAGGAGGTCCAAACACCAGTTATCTGTGCACATTCCCTGTAAGAGGAGAGCTTGTCAGCAGAGAGTGCTCTAACCACTGAAACTCAGAGGAGAGAGCCTGTCTCCCAGGTCTGCTGATAGACTGTAATCAGAATCACCAGAAGAACAATCTCTAAACAGAGACAACTATAACTACTCCAGAGATTACCAGATGGCGAAAGGTAAACGTAAGAATCTTACTAACAGAAACCAAGACCACTCACCATCATAAGAACCCAGCACTCCCACTTTGCCCAGTCCAGGGCACCCCAACACACCTGAAAAGCTAGAGCTGGATTTAAAAGCATATCTCATGATGATGGTAGAGGACATCAAGAAGGACTTTAATAACTCACTTAAAGAATTACAGGAGAACATTGCTAAAGAGTTACAAGTCCTTAAAGAAAAACAGGAAAACACAATCAAACAGATGATGGAAATGAACAAAACCATACTAGACCTAAAAAGGGAGGTAGACACAATAAAGAAAACCCAAAATGAGGCAACACTGGAGATAGAAACCCTAGGAAAGAAATCTGGAACCATAGATGCAAGCATCAGCAACAGAATACAAGAGATGGAAGAGAGAATCTCAGGTGCAGAAGATTCCATAGAGAACATCGGCACAACAATTAAAGAAAAATGGAAAATGCAAAAAGATCCTAACTCAAAACATCCAGGAAATCCAGGACACAATGAGAAGACCAAACCTATGGATAATAGGAGTGGATGAGAATGAAGATTTTCAACTCAAAGGACCAGCAAACATCTTCAACAAAATTATAGAAGAAAACTTCCCAAATCTAAAGAAAGAGATGCCCATGAACATACAAGAAGCCTACAGAACTCCAAATAGACTGGACCAGAAAAGAAATACCTCCCGACACATAATAATCAGAACAACAAATGCACTAAATAAAGATAGAATACTAAAAGCAGTAAGAGAAAAAGACCAAGTAACATATAAAGGCAAGCCTATCAGAATTACACCAGATTTTTCACCAGAGACTATGAAAGCCAGAAGATCCTTGACAGATGTTATACAGACAATAAAAGAACACAAATTCCAGCGTAGGCTACTATACCCAGCCAAACTCTCACTTAACATAGATGGAGAAACCAAAGTATTCCATGACAAAACCAAATTCACACATTATCTCTCCACGAATCCAGCCCTTCAAAGGATAATAACAGAAAAAAACCAATACAAGGACGGGAACCATATCCTAGAAAAAACAAGAAGGTAATCCCTCAACAAACCTAAAAGAAGACAGCCACAAGAACAGAATGCCAACTTTAACAACAAAAATAACAGGAAGCAACAATTACTTTTCCTTAATATCTCTTAATATCAATGGACTCAACTCCCCAATAAAAAGACATAGACTAACAAACTGGCTACACAAACAAGACCCAACATTTTGCTGCTTACAGGAAAATCATCTCAGAGAAAAAGATAGACACTACCTCAGAATGAAAGGCTGGAAAACAATTTTCCAAGCAAATGGTATGAAGAAACATGCTGGAGTAGCCATTCTAATATCTGATAAGATTGACTTCCAACCCAAAGTCATCAAAAAAGACAGGGAGGGGCACTTCATACTCATCAAAGGTAAAATCCTCCAAGAGGAACTATCAATTCTGAATATCTATGCTCCAAATACAAAGGCAGCCACATTCATTAAAGAAACATTAGTAAATCTCAAAGCACACATTGCACCTCATACAATAATAGTGGGAGACTTCAACACACCACTTTCACCAATGGACAGATCATGGAAACAGAAACTAAACAGGGACACAGTGAAACTAACAGAAGTTTTGAATCAAATGGATCTGGCAGATATCTACAGAACATTCTATCCTAAAACAAAAGGATATACCTTCTTCTCAGCACCTCATGGTACCTTCTCCAAAATTGACCACATAATTGGTCACAAAACAGGCCTCAACAGATACAAAAATATTGAAATTGTCCCATGCATCCTATCAGATCACCATGGACTAAGGCTGATCTTCAATAACAAAATAAATAATAGAAAACCAACATTCACGTGGAAACTGAACAACACTCTTCTCAATGATACCTTGGTCAAGGAAGGAATAAAGAAATTAAGGACTTTTTAGAGTTCAATGAAAATGAAGCCACAACATACCCAAACATATGGGACACAATGAAAGCATTTCTAAGAGGGAAACTCATAGCTCTGAGTGCCTCCAAAAAGAAACTAGAGAGAGCACACATTAGCAGCTTGACAACACACCTAAAAGCACTAGAACAAAAGGAAGCAAATTCACCCAAGAGGAGTAGAGGGCAGGAAATAATCAAACTCAGGGGCAAAATCAAACAAGTGGAAACAAGAAGAACTATTCAAAGAATCAACCAATCAAGGAGCTGGTTCTTTGAGAAAAATCAACAAGATAGATCAACCCTTAGCTAGACTCACTAGAGGGCACAGGGAAAGCATTCTAATTAACAAAATCAGAAATGAAAAAGGAGACATAACAACAGATCCTGAAGACATCCAAAACACCATCAGATCCTTCTACCAAAGGCTATACTCAACAAAACTGGAGAACCTGGATGAAATGGAGAAGTTTCTAGACGGATACCAGGTACCAAAGTTGAATCAAGATCATGTAAGTGATCTAAACAGCCCTATATCCCCCAAAGAAATAGAAGCAGTCATTAATAGTTTCCCAACCAAAAAAAGCCCAGGACCACATGGGTTTAGTGCAGATTTCTATCAGACCTTCAAAGAAGATCTAATCCCAGTTCTTCACAAACTATTCCACAGAATAGAAACAGAAGGTACTCTACCCAACTCATTCTATGAAGCCACAATTACTCTGATACCTAAACCACAAAAAGACCCAACAAAGATAGAGAACTTCAGACCAATATCCCTTATGAATATTGATGCAAAAATCCTCAATAAAGTTCTTGCTAACCGAATCCAAGAACACATCAAAACAATCATCCATCCTGACCAAGTAGGTTTCATCCCAGGGATGCAGGGATGGTTCAATATACGGAAATCCATCAACGTAATCCAGTATATAAACAAACTCAAAGACAAAAACTACATGATCATCTCGTTAGATGCAGAAAAAGCATTTGACAAGATCCAACACCCATTCATGATAAAAGTCTTGGAAATATCAGGAATTCAAGGCCCATACCTAAACATGATAAAAGCAATCTACAGCAAACCAGTAGCCAACATCAAAGTAAATGGTGAGAAGCTGGAAGCAATCCCACTAAAATCAGGGACTAGACAAGGCTGTGCACCCTCTCACTACCTATCCAACATTGTACTTGAAGTCCTAGCCAGAGCAATTCGACAACAAAAGGAGATCAAGGGGATACAAATTGGAAAGGAAGAAGTCAAAATATCACTTTTTGCAAATGATATGATAGTATATATAAGTGACCCTAAAAATTCCACCAGAGAACTCCTAAACCTGATAAACAGCTTCAGTGAAGTAGCTGGATATAAAATTAACTCAAACAAATCAATGGCCTTTCTATACACAAAAAATAAACAGGCTGAGAAAGAAATTAGGGAAACAACACCCTTCTCAATGGTCACAAATAATATAAAATATCTTGGTGTGACTCTAACTAAGGAAGTGAAAGATCTGTATAATAAAAACTTCAAGTCTTTGAAGAAAGAAATTAAAGAAGATCTCAGAAACTGGAAAGATCTCCCATGCTCACGGATTGGCAGGATCAACATTGTAAAAATGTCTATCTTGCCAAAAGCAATCTAGAGATTCAATGCAATCCCCATCAAAATTCTAACTCAATTCTTCAACGAATTAGAAAGTGCAATCTGCAAATTCATCTGGAATAACAAAAAACCTAGGATAGCAAAAACTCTTCTCAAGGATAAAAGAACCTCTGGTGGAATCACCATACTTGACCTAAAGCTTTACTACAGAGCAATTGTGATAAAAATTGCGTGGTACTGGTATAGTGACAGACAAGTAGACCAATGGAATAAAATTGAAGACCCAGAAATTAACCCACACACCTACAGTCACTTGATCTTCGACAAGGGAGCTAAAACCATCCAGTGTAAGAAAGACAGCATTTTCAACAAATGGTGCTGGCACAACTGGTTGTTATCATGTAGAATAATGCGAATTGATCCATTCCTATCTCCTTGTACTAAGGTCAAGTCTAAGTGGATCAAGGAACTTCACATAAAACCAGAGACACTGAAACTTATAGAGGAGAAAGTGGGGGAAATCCTTGAAGATATGGGCACAGGGGAAAAATTCTTGAATAGAACAGCAATGGCTTTTGCTGTAAGATCAAGAATTGACAAGTGGGACCTCATGAAACTGCAAAGCTTCTGGAAGGCAAAAGACACCATTAATAAGACAAAAAAAAAACACCAACAGATTGGGAAAGGATCTTTACCTATCCTAAATCAGACAAGGGACTAATATCCAATATATTAAAGAACTCAAGAAGGTGGACTCCAGAAAATCAAATAACCCCATTAAAAAATGGGGCTTAGAACTGAACAAAGAATTCTCACCTGAGGAATACCAAATGGCTGAGAAGCACATAAAAAAATGTTCAAAATCCTTAATCATCAGGGAAATGCAAATCAAAACAACTCTGAGATTCCACCTCACACCAGTCAGAATGGCTAAGATCAAAAATTCAGGTGACAGCAGATGCTGGTGAGGATGTGGAGAAAGAGGAACACTCCTCCATTGTTGGTGGGATTGCAAGCTTGTACAACCACTCTGGAAATCAGTCTGGCGGTTCCTCAGAAAATTGGACATAGTACTACTAGAGGATCCAGCAGTACCTCTCCTGGGCATATATCCAAAAGATGTCCCAACCAGTAAGAAGGACACATGCTCCACTATGTTCATAGCAGCCTTATTTATAATAGCCAGAAGCTGGAAAGAACCCAGATGCCCCTCAACAGAGGAATGGATACAGAAATTATGGTACATTTACACAATGGAGTACTACTCAGTTATTAAAAAGAATGAATTTATGAAATTCCTAGCCAAATGGTTGGACTTGGAGGGCATCATATTGTGTGAGGTAACACAATCACAAAGGAACTCACACAATATGTATTCACTGATAATTGGATATTTGCCCAAAACTTAGGATACCCAAGATATAAGATACAATTTGTTAAACGCATGAAACTCAAGAAGAATGAAGACCAAAGTGTGGACACTATGCCCCTTCTTAGAATTGGGAACATAACACCCATGGAAGGAGTTACAGAGACAAAGTTTGGAGCTGTGATGAAAGGATGGACCATCTAGAGACTGCCATATCCAGGGATCCATCCCATAATCAGCTTCCAAACGCTGACACCATTACATACACTAGCAAGATTTTGCTGAAAGGACCCAGATATAGCTGTCTCTTGTGAGACTATGCCGGGGCCTAGCAAACACAGAAGTGGATGCTCACAGTCAGCTATTGGATGGATCACAGGGCTCCCAATAGAGAAGCTAGAGAAAGTACCCAAGGAGTTAAAGGGATATGCAACCCTATAGTTGGAACAACATGATGAACTAACAAGTACCCTGGAGATCTTGTCTCTAGCTGCATATGTATTGAAAGATGGCCTAGTCGGCCATCACTGGAAAGAGAGGCCCATTGGACTTGCAAACTTTGTATGCCCCAATACATTCGAATGCCAGGGCCAAAAGAATGGGAATGGGTGGGTAGGGAAGTAGCGGGGGTATGGGGGACTTTTGGGATAGCATTGGAAATGTAATTGAGGAAAATACGTAATAAAAAATATTAAAAATTAAAAAAAAATCCTCCCAACCAAAAAAAGCCCAGGAACAAATGGATTTAGTGCAGAATTCTACCAGATATTCAAATATCTGATATGAATTTTCCACAAACTATTCAATTAAATAGAAACAGAGTGCTACCTAACTTATTCTATGAAGCAACAAATACTTTAACAACACAAGGACTCAACCAAAAAGAGAACTTCAGACTGAACTCAATTATGAATATCAATACAAAAATACTCAATAAATTTCTTGCAAACCAAATCGTAGAACACAACAAAGTCTCATTTACCACAGTCAAGTAGGTTTAATCTCAGGAATACAAGGTTGGTTTAATTTTTAAAAATATTTTAACTTAATCCACTATATAAAACAAACTCAAAGAAAAAAGTCACAGGATCATCTTTGATGTAGAAAAATCATTTGACAAAATACAACACCCCTTCATAATAAAAGTATTTAGAAAGATCAGGAATTCAAGTCCCATACCTAAACATAATAAAAGCAATTTCCTGCAAACCAACAGTCAATATCAAATTAAATGGAGACATGCTGGAAGCAATCCCACTGAAATTGGGAATAAGACAAGGATTCACACTCTCCCCATACCTATTCACCAAGTACTCGATGTATTAGCTAGAACAATAAGACAACAAAAAGAGATCAAGGTGATACAAATTGATATAGAAGAAATAAAGGTATCACTATTTACAAATAATATGATAGTATATATAAGTGGCCCCAAAAATTCTACCAGAGAACTTCTCCAGATGATAAATAACTTCAGCAAATGTCTAGATATAAAATTAACTCAAATAAGTCAGTAGCCTTCCTTTATACTAAGGATAAACAGGCTGAGAAATTAGGGAAACAACTCCCTTCACAATAGCCACAAATAATATAAAATATCTTGGAGTAACTCTAACCAAACAATTGGAAGTCCTGTATGACAATAACTTCAAGTTGCTCAATAAAGAAATCAAAGAATATCTCAGAAAAAGGAGAGAGCTCCCGTGCTCATGGGTTGGCAGAATTAACATAGTAAAAATGGCCATCCTATCAAAGGCAATCTCTAGTTTTAATGCAATCCCCATCATAATCTCAACACAATTCTTCAAAGACATGGAAAGAACAATTCTTAAATTCATCTGGAACGTCAAAAAATCCAGAACAACAAAAATAATTATTAACAATAAAAGAACAGCTGGAGGAATCACCATCCCTGACCTCAAACTGTACTACAGAGCAATAGTGATAAAAACTGCATGGAACTGATACAGAGAGAGACAGGTTGATCAATGGAATATAATTGAAGATCCAGAAAAACAGAAAACAAAAAACAAACACATGCTTACAGACACTTAATCTTTGACAAAGAAGGCAAAAATATACAATGGAAAACAGAAAACATCTTCAATAAATGCTGCTAGTCTAACTGGCTGTCTACATATAGAAAAATGAAAATACACCCATATTTGTTACCTTGTACAAAGTTTAAGCCCAAGTGGATCAAGGACCTCAACATAAAACCAGAAACACTGAATCTAACAGAAGAGAAAATGGGAATGATACTTAAACTCATTGGCACAGGGAGAAATTTCCTAAACAGAACTAGAATAGCTCATGCTCTAAGATCAAGAATTGATAAATGAGGGGCTGGAGAGATGGCTCAGTGGGTAAGAGCACCCGACTGCTCTTCCGAAGGTCCAGAGTTCAAATCCCAGCAACCACATGGTGGCTCACAACCATCCGTAACGAGATCTGGCGCCCTCTTCTGGAGTGTCTGAATACAGCTACAGTGTACTTACATGTAATAAATAAATAAATCTTTAAAAAAAAAAAAAAAAAAAAAAGAATTGATAAATGAGACTTCATGTAACTCGAAACTTTCTTTAAGGTAAACGACATAATCAACAAGACAAATCAGCAACCTACAGATTGGGAAAAATCTTCACTAAATGCACATCAGATAGAGGGCCATTATCCAATATATATAAAGATCTCAAGAACCCCAAAAGATCCAATCAAAAAATGAGGTATAGAACTAAACTGAGAATTCACTACTGATGAATCTTTAATGACTGAGAAGCACCTAAATAAATGTTCAAAGTCTTGGTGATCAGTGAAATGCAAGTTAAAATGACCCTGAGATTCCACCTTACACCAATCAGAATGGCCAATGAAAACCTCAAATGACAACACAAGTTGGAGAGGATGAGGAGAAATAGGAACATTCCTCCATTGCCAGTGGGATTGCAAACTAGTACAATTGCTCTGGAATTCTATCTAGAGGTTCCTCATAAAATTGCAAATAGATCTACTTGTAGACCCAGCTATACCACTCTTGGGTATATATCCAGAAGATTCCCCACCATGCCATAGGGGCATGTGATCTACAATGTTCATTGCAGCCTTATTTGTGATAGCCAGAAGTTTTTAACAACTCAGATATTCCATGACAGAAGAATAGATACAGAATATAAGAACGAGCTCATCCTGAGTTTTACAAGCAAATGGATGGAGCTAGAAATTATCACGCTGAGTGAGGTAACTCAGACTTAAAATGACATGTATGGTATGTACACACTGATATGTGGATATTATCAAAAAAGAAAGTATAGAATACCACCCAAAATACATTCCACAGAACTCAGAAAGGTCAACAAGCTGAAGTGATCAATTGAGGATGCCTCAGTCCCACTTGGGAGAGAGAAGAAAGCAATACCAAGTGGAGAAGGAAGGAGGGACCTGGGAGGGAAAATGGACTGAGGGGGAATGTAGGTGATTGTGGAACCTGATCTGGTATTAGGTGAGGGAAAAAGACTAAAGCTCTGAGGGTCAGCAGAAAGAATGGAAACAAGCAACGTTGGGAAATAAGAGTTTGGGGGAACCCTCCAATATGTTTCAGAGATCTTATAGGTGAGACACTCTCAGGACTCAAAGGAAAGTACTGTAGAGGAAATCTCAGACAGTAGGGAAAGGGAAAGTATAGAGCCTACTTCCAGCAGGAAGACAGGACATCAAGTGACAGATGGGATTGCCATCTCACAGTCAAAACTCTGACCCATAATTGTTCCTGTCTGAAAGAATTTCAGGGATGGAAATGGTGAGGAGCCCGAGGAAAAGAAGTTCCAGTGACAGACCCAAAGTAGGATTCAACTCAAGGGTTTGTCCCAAGACCTGACACTATTACTGAGGCTATGGAATGCTCATGACTACCCTCTGAAAGACCCAAAATTCAGCTGAAAGAGATGCAGAGACTTGCACCCAACCAATGGACAGAAGCAGCTGACCCGTGTTGTTGAATTGGGGAAGACAGAAAGAAGCTGGGGAGAAGGGTAATCCTGTAGGAGGACCAGCAGTCTCAATTAATCTGAATCCCTTAGATCTCTCAAACACTGGACCACCCAACAGGCAGCATACACCAACTGATATGAGGCCCCCAACACACATACAGTAGAGAACTTCGGGGTCTGTGTTCATTCCTGGATGATACACCTAACCCTCAAGAGACAGGAGGACCCAGGGAATTTAGAGGTCTGGTGGGATGGAGTAGAGACATCCATGTTGAGACAGGGGTGTGAGGAAGAGGTATGGGATGTGGAACAGTCAGAGGGTGGATCTGGTGTGGGTGCTAATAAAATATAGATTGTAAAAAATAAATTAATTACAATAAGAAAATAAAAGTGACATTTACCACATATATTACAATTATTTTCTTCACTCTATAATTTTCCATACATGTAAATAGAGAAGGAGTGAGGAAGTTACTGAGTCTGGGAATGTCAAATCTAGGATTATATAATTGCCAGATTCTCATCCTAAGGTCCTTTAACTGTGACAGCCACACTGCCTTTATAGCTATCTCCAGTATGGATTTCTGTGCTCTTTTTACAAGTATCTTTGTGTTTAAAACATATATAATATTATTCTTAATGATTACCTATATCTTTAACCATTTTGCACCACAAAGCTTAGGATATGCTTGTTGTTTTGTTTTGTTTGTCTTATTGCTATTTTCTAAAATGTAAACATGCCATTTTCTTGGACATTGAGACCATGTCTTGTTTTCCACAGTTATTGTTCAAAGATATTTTCTTTATTTCTAAGATCTTTAAACATATAAACCCAATGCAGTAATCAACAGTAATAAGATATCAGCCACATTCTATCGATTATGTCTAGCAGGCTCAATCCACCTGTGGATTAATAATACTATCACAAGAATTGTTATTTTAAGAATAATTTTCTTTTTTGATATTTATTTTATGTGAGTACACTCTAGCTACCTTCAGACATGCCAGAAGAGGGCATTAGCTCCCATTACAGACTGTTGTGAGCCACCATTTGGTTACATGGGCTTGTACTCTGAACCTCTGGAAGAGCAGTCAGTGCCCTTAACTGCTGAACCATCTCTTGAGTCCCATCAAGAATAATTCTTTGCAAGACCAAGGGCCTCGCCTCCCATTAATGGCCAACTAGGCCATCCTGTGCTACATATACAACTAGAGACACAAGCTCTGGAGGGTACTGGTTAGTTTACATTGTTGTTTCTCCTATAGGACTGTTATTTTAAGAATATTTTAAGTCCCCTTTAGAAGATTATATGCCCCAGTACAGGGGAATGCCAGGGCCAGGAAGCGGGAATTGGTGGGTTGGGGAGCAGGGTGGAGGAAGGCTATAGGGAACTTTTGGAGAGAAAACTAGGAAAGGGGATAGAATTTGAAATATAAATGAAGAGAATATCTAATAAAAAAATTTAAAAAAAGAATAATTCTTACACTATCACGTTTGGCTCTTTCAGTTTTACTCCCATCACATAGACTTCTATTTATTTATTTATTTATTTATTTATTTATTTATTTATTTATTTATTTATTTATTTATTGGTTATTTTCTTTATTTACATTTCAAATATTATCCCCCTTCCTGAATCCCCTCCACAAACCCCTATCCCACCCCCTTCCCCCTGTTTATATGACAGTTCTCCTCCACCCACTGTCCCTCCCACCTCATTGCCCTAGCATTTCCCCTATGCTGGTGCATTGAGCCTTCACAGGTCAAGGGCCTCCCCTCCCATTGATGCCAGATAAGGCAATCCTCTTCTACATATGTAACTAGAGATATGGGTCCCTCCATGTATATTCTTTTGTTGGTGGTTTAATACCTGGGAGCTGTGGGGGATCTTGTTGGTTGATATTATTATTCTTCCTATGGGGTTGCAAACTCCTTTAGCTCTTCAGTCCTTCTCCTAATTCCTACACTGAGGTCCCTGTGCTTAGTAAAATGGTTGGCTTCAAGCATCCCCATCTGTATTGGTAAGGCTCTGGCAGACCCTCTCAGGACATAGCAATAACAGGTTCCCTGTCAACAAGCACTTCTTGTCATTAGCAATAGTGTCTGGGTTTGGTAGCTGCATATGGGATGAATCCCTTAGTGGGGCAGTCTCTGGATGGTCTTTCTTTCAGTCTCTGCTCGACTCTTTGTTCCTGCATTTCATTTAGATAGGAACAACTCTGTGTTAATATTTTTGAGATGGGGGATTGGCCCCATTTCTCAACCTGGGGCATCCCTCAACAGAGGAATGGATACAGAAAATGTGTTACATATAAACAATGGAATACAAAACAATGACTTCATGAAATTTGCAGGCAAATAGATGGATCTAAAAAATATCTTTCTTAGTGAAGTAACCCAGTCACAAAAGAACACACATAGAATGTACTCACTGATGTAAGTGAACATTAGGGATAAAACTCTGAATAGCACAATACAACTCACAGACCATATGAAGCTCAAAGAAGAAGAAAGACCAAAGTGTGGATGCTTCAATTCTACTAGGATTAGAGGGTGGGAAGGACTTGAGAGAAAGAGAAAAGGTGGAGGGGAAAGGAGGGCATGATCAATTGTGGGAGGAGACAGGGGAGACGTCAAGAGGGTCAGGAACTGGGGGTAGCCACCAGAATGTTGCAGATGCCAGGAAAGCAAGAAGTTCCCAGGACCCAATGGGATGACATTAGCTGAAATACTCATAGACTTCTATTAATTGTCTTTTATTTTATTTTTCTTCACCCTTTGATGGGGGAGGTAAGATACAAGGATTTGCCAGGTGGTAACTCCAAATATTGAAATCCCAACCATTGAGAACTATATCAAGCAAAACTTTCTTACTTAGAAATTATACAATCTGTGTTATTATGTCATAGTTTAATAAAAGACAAAAACATCACCCCTTTTATCTCTTCTTCCTTCTCTATGACAAGTCAATCATTAAAAGGGTAATTTTTACACCAACTATTGTTTATGATTGATATTTTACTTATTCTTGATGTTATTCTTACTAAATCGCAACTTAATGAGGGCCTTTAGGAAACAAAAGCACTGTAAGATAAATATCACTTAGAAAACATTGGGGTAAATGATTTTAAACAAATAATCAATAGCTTTTTTGGTGATTTCCTGACTTTTCATTATGTTTGTGATTAGCCAAGTACTTGGTAATCGTTTTGGTCATCCAACTGAATGAAACTGCTCTAATTTGTTATTAACTGTGTATGTTGATATTGACTGGCAACCTGACAATCTGTAAAATGACCCAGGATACATGCATTTGTGATATCTGTACTGGAGTTTCTAGATTGCATTGAGATATAAAGACTTACCCTACCTGGAGGCAGCAAATACCAATGGTTGGCTACCAGACTGAATTACAAGAGAGCAAGTTGTGTTTTTAAGTTCATCTTTGCCTTCTCCCTGACTGTAGATGCAACTTGACCAATTGTCTCCTCTTTCCAGGAACAATGGACTGTATCACCAAAATTTGTAATAAAATAAGAGCTTCCTCCCTTAAGTCAATTTTGTCCATTCTCCATTGTTTTTATATTAGCCTAAAGGGGAAACAGTTTTGCGTAATATCAACTTGGTAAAAAATGAGTTGTCAAACATTAATATAAACTGTGGCTATAATCTGAAATATCCCCCTGGAAACCTTATATATTAGAGAACTAGTTGTTCAATGGCAAGGATTGGGAGTAGTTGGATAGTGAAGGGCTTTGAAATCATGGATGCTTAGTCCCTTAGGGTTTATAAAATGACGTGTAGAGTATGGGGTATAGCTGAGGGAGTAGGTCAATGTCTACTTATCCTACACAGTGTACATTGAACTTGGCTATGCTTTCACCTACTCTTTCCTGACTGCCATGAGGTAAATAGCTTTCTGCTACAAAACACCTGTTTTAGTTTCTACCTTACCACAAGCCTAAGAATACCAGAAAGAATGAGTTGTGGACTAAACTTAAAATTATGGGCCCAAATGAATATTGACTTCCCAATTCTTTTTCCAGTGGGGATTTTATTACCATATCAAAACTAAAATAGTAGTTTGAGAGATAGTATTTTAGGTGTTCCATTCCATAAAAATCTACATTCAAAAGAATAGCTCATAGTCATAGCTTTAAAGAAAGTTTTTTTTCTTTTTTTTCTTTTTTTACATAATGTGTACTGACAGTACAAATGAAATTGCTCCTTTTTAAGCTGTAAGTTATAAGGATAGATAGCATAGCAGTGTAAAAACAGAGTAATATGGGCCTTTAGTGCAACAGGCAGCAAATACTTAATGAGGAAATAGAAGAAGCATATCTGAAGGTTCAGTTCTAATAGGTGTTTGAAAGAAGAAAAAAAAAAGTGGTGGTGTGGGACAAACAAAAAGCAGATCCACTTGAGTGGATTTTTATTGAACCTGTTTTTTTGTTTTGTTTTTTGTTTTGTTTTGTTTTTTATGCCAAACTTACTTAGAAACCATTCTCTCTCTAGGAAGTTAGTAAGCAGCCAAAGATGTGACTTAATTATCCCATTAGTGCTTGTGCAGTTAGTTTCTGTGTCAGTCAAGAAATGGAGCAACACTAGAGTTTATTTCCATGTGCAAATGCCTCCTTTCACTAATTATATGGTGAACTTAAAGGTTTTGTCCTCTTATCTGTTACTTAGAAACTTTTTCATTACTATGTTGCTGTTTATAATTTGGCAGTTTGACTTGACTCTACAGCACTGAGATACAATAACCTCTCCTAGCAGTATATAATGAAATAAATTGAAGGAATTGAGATGGTCTTATGTGTACCTACTTTAATGGTGTGGTTAAGTTTAGTATGAATACCGTATTCTTTATTTATTCTCTTTTGCAGAGGAGCCTTTTGTTGCCATTTCCTTATGCCATCCCATTTCTAAGCTTCTGGTTTTATTTTTATAGATATACCCACAGTTTTTAACTATAAACAACTGTTGAAGATTTAGAGTTCTTGGTTTCTGTTGAGCCTAGCATTATATAAATTTGAATTTGCTTTGCAATTTAAGCAATAGGTAGTAGAAATATCTTGAAGATCATAAACACAGTGAATGCCCCTATGACCTGAATCCTCTGTGAAATAGTTGGCAGTGCATAGTTAGTTATTATTTAGTCACAGAAGATAATTCTGTTTACTTTTTACATAGAAAACAAATATATTGATTTTATTGAATAGATATTGATTATTTAGAATGCATACATTTTCTATTATATAAAGACAATGTGATTCTATATAAATCCTATTCATTGAAATCCCAACTCCGGATATAGTAGAATTAGGAAAGAGAGTGGGGGCTTTGCAATTTAATGTGTACATTCTACTTGTGGATCCCTTACAAAAAGGTTCCTAAACAGTTTTCTATGGAAATATAACAAAGTTGTAATTAAATTCCATATGCTTTTACCACTTCCTTTCTCATCTAAGCTGTGGATGTAAGGTGATTATTTCTCATCCATTTTAACAAATATTTTTTTACAGATGGACTACACTTAAATGTATCAGTGAGAACTAAAAGCGTTCCCAGCAGAATGAAGACATGGAGAAGCCCTGTTCTTGAGTCACAGCCTGCAGGACTGTGAGAACAGATTTTAAAGTTTCAAATCCTCCCTGTCTACAATACTTTTACATAGCTGGGAAGTTTTAGTTTGACTGAAATCCTTTTCTGAGCCTGTGAGCTCTGTCCTTCTGCCCATTCTGAAGGTGGGTGAGTTTCAGACTTACCCTACTTAGTTACTTAGGTAGGTGTTTTTCCTTTTCCTTTTCTAGTACTAGTAGAAAGAGGCTTAACACATTTGCATTTCTCAGGCAGTGCTATTTTGATTCATTATCTTAATGCTACCCTGTGGGTTTGCTAATCTTTTATCTACTCCTTCAGCCTCAACTAAACCCAAACAAACATATCCCATTCTCTAGGTATAAAATCTCTTCTCTACTATAAAAGCCAGAAGGCAAACTCTTCCGTGAACAGATAAATTAGACATCTTGAGAGATTGTTGTAGGTTCTAGCAGGGGAGTGCAGCTTCTCCTATACCCTTGTAAGATTGTTCTTCCTCTTTCACCTACCAGCCAAATTCAGAAGTGCTGCACATGGAGCAGGGAAGGGGGAGCCACCTGTCTAGCCATCCTAAAGGTAATATTTAAGTGAAATTGTGAGTGAAATTATGCAGCTAAATAATTAAACAAAATAAACTCCTGGGAAGAAAGAAAAGAAAGAAAACAAACTAAGATGTCGCCTCTCATCAGTTCAGGTGGAATGCACACACGTGTGTTTTTCAGGTCTCTTCTAGACTCCTAAAGTCTGTTTTCCTCTAACAGCTGTTCTTACACATTAGTTCACTGAGGAAAGAGGATCTTCTGCTACAGAAGCAGAGAAAACCCTTAAATAACCAACACAATTTGTTTTTACTTAGTACTTTTCTTCTCCCTGATACTAAAGTGTCTTAAAAGTTTTGGCAATAACTGAAAGCAACAGCTACGGTTCTGACCCTTCTCGTTACTATCATCTTTCAAAAACCAGAATGACATTTATAAAATTCAATTGCTAGAGAGGGGCACTGGACTATTTCATATACAAGAGACTATTTACCTTAATATGCACCTAAATGGAAGGAGCACAATTGAATTCATTCTGTGTGTTCTAATAGTAAAGGAGACCTTAAAGTACAAAATAGTGATTGTCCCACTAGACCTGCCTTCTTCGATGGCAAAAGAACTTGGGTTCTAACTCAAGTCATGACATAGGAATTCACATTCTTATTTGACTTACTCTCTGTTTTGCCACTCTATTTCTCACCAGCTATAAAATATGAGACTTTATTCCATACGGTGAACATCTACTCTAGGACTCAACTTATTAGAAATAAACTAGAAAATTAATACATACATATTAGACTCTGATGTAAATTCTAGTCACACAAACTTTTGGTTATCTTTTTATAATTGAGAAATGGCACAAGTTTGCAGAACAAAGGAAGTTATAAAACTCCTGAATAGTCACCAGAGTTCAGGTAACTGGAGACAGCATACAAAACTATTAAGGTTTGAATGTGAAACACACTGGTAGGCATCAGTTGACCAAAGAAAAGTTTCAGTCTAAGTTCACCTTCTTGAAAAATGTAAATGGAGGTTTATGGGATTTATTCATGGGACCATTTGTGACTCAAAGGAAGTGATATTCCTAGACAACTTCAAGTAACCAAATACGGAAATTTCCGACTATACTTAATAGTTTACATAGTATAGATTTCTGGAGAGAGGAGAAGCCTCATAAAATTTTTGAATTTCTTCTCATTCCATTACAGAGTGTTAATGGCTAGATATCATGAGACTCACTTATAAGTTATCATAGATGCTTTGCATGTAAAAAAAAAATCAATGTTGGGGTCTGGGGAGAAAAATACACATAACATATTATGATTATAAAATGTGTGAATTTTTTTCTTGAAATTTTAGTCTGTTTGATGTCATCATAATAACTGTGATTCTATATCAAAATGTCCTAATATAGGAATGTCTTCATTTTGCCAGTTTTGGAAATGTCAAATGTCTAATGATATTGCCTGGCAATATTATCTATCCTGAAAGAGTCACAATAGAGAACACCCTTAATGCTCTTACACAGCAGTAGAATTAAAAATGCACATGCAGTGAAAAATTATATGATTATCAATTTATGCAAATAAAATCTTATTTGCATTTACATATATATTACATGACTTATATTAGATATAGATTTCCTTAGATTTCCTGTAATTGCTGGATCTAAATCATTATTTCCTCAATGGAGTCATAATAGAGTTTAAAAGCTATGTATTGACCTCTAAGCAGAATACAAATATTAAACTTACTATTGGAAGTGTCCATATAATTAATTAATGAAAGATTTTTTTAAATGGTATAAGAAAAGCTTTATCAAAAACTTAATTAAATATGGAAATAATCTAAAATTTTCTATCCTCTAGCAAATTATTGGCCAGACACTAACTTCCAAGTGCACCAGCTATATGGTCATAATTCACAAAAAAAAAAAAAAAAAAAAATGCACAGAAACCATTTGTGAAGAGTACTAACAAGTCACAAAACCCAAATCATGCCCGGTGTTTCATGCTCCAGCTTCTCACTCAGAACTATAGAATCTCTCCTTAATGAATTTCTGATTGTCACTAGAATAGAAGCAAAATAAAATAAAAGTAAAATGAGGTTAAAAGGAATGATATTAAACTGAAGTAGAGAATAACCGTTTCCATGAGAATGGTAAAACACTCTCATCTGCACCAAGGCATCAGGACAAGGAGTGGCAACCATCCGAAACCAGAGCACAAGAACAACAAACAGCAAATATAGAGTTATTTATTGTGATGAAAACCAGCACAGCATAACTCAGTGTGCCTTGGGGCTTTGGTGTATGAGACCATGACACAGGAATTTAAATTCTGGTGGTATCATAGAGGGCAGTCAATGGGTACATTCTTTTTACACACAGAACAGTTTACAGTAAAGTTCATGAGGTGGAAAACTTCGAACACTTTTGTCTTTAGGTGAATCAGAGGGCAAAAAAAAAAAAAAAAAAAGAAATAGTTATTCAAAATGTGTGACTCACGGCAGGTTTGAGCCTTGTTTCAGGAGCAGTGAAAGCTGTTCCCTTTCCCTTCATAGTTCTTCTTTGAGGTTTCATACAGAAACCTAGATAGGCAGGAAGGGAATCTAAAGAGAAGTGAACCAAAGACCCCAGCAAGCCTCCTCAGTGTGAGGATTGGAAGGGCCCTCTGACAGCTGAATCTCTCCTGCCTCCGGTGCCCTTCTTCGGTGCATTACAGGAATTCATGTATTCCCTACTTTTCATTAACACTTATATTTTCTGAATGGTGCCTATTCCTTCACTGAGGAATTTATCAGCTCTTCTAATGTAAGGAATCATTCTGTGTCCCATTGTAGAAACTAGCAGCTTACTCAAGAAGTCACTAGAATTGCCAAATACATATCCCGTGCAATTAGGCAAGGCACCACTATGTTCATAGCAGCCTTATTTATAATAGGCAGAAGCTGGAAAGAACCCATATGTGCCTCAACAGAGGAATGGATACAGAAAATATGGAACAATTACACAATGGAATACTACTCAGCTATTCTTAGGCAGATGGATGGAACTAGAAAATATCATCCTGAGTGTGGTAACCCAATCTCAAAAGAACACCCATGATATGCACTCACTGATAAGTGTATATTAGCCTAGAAGCTCAGAATACCCAAGATACAGTTCACAGACCATATGAAGCTCAAGAAGAAGGAAGACCAAACTGTGGATACTTCAATCCTTCTTAGAAGAGTGAACAAAATACCCATAGAAGTAGTTACAGAGACAAAGTGTGGAGCACAGTCTGAAGGAATGGCCATCCAGAGACTGACCCACCTGGGGATCTATCTGGGTTTGGTGACTATATATATTCACCAGACAATGTGTGGCTCACGGCAATAAGTGCTTGCTGACAGAAGCCTGATATAGCTGTGTCTTGAGAGGCTCTACCAGAGCCTGAGAAATAGAGGTGGATGCTCTCAGCCAACCAGTGGACTGAGCACAGGGTCCCCAATGGAGGAGAAAGGAATGAAGAAAGGAATGGCAAAAGAAAGGAATGAAGGAGCTGAAGGGGTTTGCAGTCCCACAGGAGGGACAACAATATGAAACAAACAGTACTCCCAGAGCTCCCTGGGAGTAAACCACCAACCAAAGAGTACACATGGAGGGACTCATGGCTCCAGCTGCATATGTAACAGAGGATGGCCTTGTTGGTCATCAATGGAAGGAGAGGCTCTTGTTCTTGTGAATGGTCTATGTCCCAGTGTAGGGGAATGCAAGGACCAGGAAATAGGAGTGGTTGGGTTGGTGAGCAGAGGGAAGAGGGAGTGGATAGGGGATTTTAGGAAGGGAAACCAGGAAAGGGTATAACATTTGAAATGTAAATAAAGAAAATATCTAATAAAAAATAAAAAGTGAAAAAATAAAAATTCAACTGTACTAACTAGGAAAAAGTGAGTAGTGGCCATGATTATGCATTCCAGTATTGCATTAGTAATTATCAGTTCCTTCCAGTATTTACATTTCAAAAGTGTCTTCCATTAATATATGTTCATAATAGTTCTCATTCATGACTCTACAGATACTGTACACAGCTGTTTAAACATATGAGGAAAACAACCTGAAAATTTTTTCATACTTATACATTTACTTTTTTATTTAATTGAGTCACATGAGTCACATACTGAAATAAACAGTGTAATGATAACATAATAATCTTTGTGTGTTTTTAAATACACACTAAGTACACATATACATAAAATAATGAATAAATTTTAAATACAGATATTTGAAAAGATGGCACATAAAACTTCAATTTCTTTATCCCCACTTAATGCTGTTTCTTAAACTGCCTGAAAATTCTGGCTGCTGAGAGTGGTCTGGCTAACACTGTCATTTAGAAGAGCATTGAAATGTGCCCTCAGCAAAGAAAGTCACAGGTTCTTGCTTCTCCTGCTACTTGTGCAATAGGGAGTTTGTAATGGAAATGACAACACACCATTAAGTATAGCACTAGCTTGCAGGCATTGATGTAAATATCATTACAGATTAAAGACCTCTGCAAGAATTCAGGCAAGTAGGATTAGCAAATAAACTATTAGAGCTGGAGATTGAATTTTGATAGGCCCAACAAAGCAGAATATCTGCTATAGCCTCAGTTTTGTTTATTTCACAGGGAGGTAATGGTTCTTGTGAGTTTGCAAAGTGCCACATATGTGGTTCCATTACAGCAAGAATGTTGGAAGGAAACCTGAGCTTATGTGTGAATCAAGGAATGAAGGAAGAGGCTCTTTGCAAATGTGTTGGAGTTGTGGCCATATCATTTACAGAGACTGAAATTTCAGACCCATTAAGTGCTGTAATAGGATCCTGGGCAACATAGGCTGGCTGCTTCTTCTTCATCTCATAGCCTTGGAAAATTCTAGCACCAATTGCAAAAGATTTGATATCTCCTATAGTAGTAATTGTTAAAAGCTCAAGATTATTGTTTGGTTAAATATTTACCAATAGTACACACAAGTATATATAAGCACTTTTATGTGTAGTTCTCTGAATGTTCAAATTCCTCTTATGTAAAAATGCAGTGTGATCTCATTCAGAAGCTTTGCCTTTTTGATGCCATTTCATCCCAAGGGAAAGTTTACTGAATGAGAGAAAGTATCCCTTTAATTTGGATTTCAAATGTCCCCCAAAGGTCCTTCTTACCCAGATACCAGGATCAAGCTCTTAGGATGTGTAAGGGAGTGGGGGAGCGGGTATAGGGGACTTTTAGGATAGCCTTGGAAATGTAAATGAAGAAAATACCTAATTAATAATAATAATAATAAAGAAATAACTCTGAAGAGTCTTCATGGAACATGACCTTACAGAACACAGAGACTTGATGTCCCTTCCCACTACTATCTTTCTCCTTTAGGTCACAAGGTGACTGTTTTTCTTCCACTATATCTTTGTGCTGTAATGTTCTGCCAGATACTTCATCTTTAGACACTGTGGTCTACAAGGTCTCAGATGATTCTAGAATGAGAAATAAGTTTCTGGTATAGATGAACTGCCCAGTTCATAGCATTTTGTTAGATAACAAAGCCATTATATCACGCATTTGTATACAAATATTTGTATATTTATTGGTCCCTATGTGAAGGTTTATACTTATAGAAGAGTTGTGTGTGTGTGTGTGTGTGTGTGTGTGTGTATTTCTTTTAAAGAAATATATTTCCTATTTTATCTACCTAACTCAGAAAATGACTTTGTTTCTCATGGGTTATGACTCATATAAGAAGAACATTTTCATTTTATTTACAGATAGCAATTTAAAATGCATCTGTTATCATCATCACATTTATGTGTAATTACTGAACTTCAGGGGAGCTTTTTATACTGTGATTCCATGTACTTAATTTCTATCCACTTCAGAACAACACTATGATGCAGTCATTCTGTTCATATGTCAAATCACAACATAGATGAAATACCACTTATGTGAATTTAACATTTATCTTGTTTTGATGTGTAAGGTTTGCATACAGGATACCTGTAAAGAAGAGTTCAGGATTCTTTTTCCTTTCTTTTAGCATAGCACACGTGGTGAAGCAAAAGGAAAAAAAGAAATGGAATAAGGGCTTTTGTTGGAAATAAAGTTACTTTGTTGGATCTTTCCCTTTGAGGATATAGACAGGCATGGTGAGGAGTGGACTGCCTTTCCTCATCAACAGCACAGGGACACTTGGAGTGGTAAGAAAAATGTAAGCAAGTATAGGCACTTTGTAAAGTACTTGGATTTATACCATTTTCGAAGCCACATTTCTCATAAACAGACAATATTAACTAAAAGAAGTGGGATTAATGGTGCTTTTTTAAAACCCTGTAGTAATGGCAAAACGGGGTCATAAAAAAGTTAGAGAAAAGGTGAGCATTGTGACTAAAACTCATTGGTCTATGGAGGTGATAGGATAAAAAGTTGCAAAACTAGTTAATAGCAACCATTAAATAAATCTAATCATCAAGAGAGTCACAATTCTGGTCCAGAAAAGAAAACAATCATGGATGCAAGGTGAACAACACCAATACCTCAAAGATGATTAGAAGATGGTGAAAACTGAAGCTGTGAGCTGACTGAGATTTTACATACTGGAAGTGTAGTGTGTGTGTGCATGTGCCTGTGCATGTACATGTGTGTGTGTGTGTGTGTGTGTGAGAGAGAGAGAGAGAGAGAGAGAGACAGAGACAGAGACAGAGACAGAGACAGAGACAGACAGACAGACAGACAGAGACAAGACAGAGAGAGAGAGAGAGAAAGAGAGAGAGAGAGAGAGACATAGAGAAATACACAGATGCACAGAGACAGAGATACTGCTATGTGAACACACTTGGAAATAGCATGCATTTTAGTTTTAGGAAGGTCAGAAATTTAGCAAAATTTAAATTCTTGTCTATGTGAACTAGAAGATTTTATTTTGGCTAAATACAAGTTGTGTTCTTTCCAGACAATTATAAATGTGTTGAATCCTAGGAGGGCATGATATGTCTGTGATGATATATTACAACAGCCATTGTGGGCCAACCAGATGGCTCAGTGGGTAAAGGTGCCCGCTATTAAGCTAAAGGTGTGAACTCTATCCCCAGGACCTACAATGTAAAAGAAAAGAACTGTTTCTCACAGGTTATTCTCTGTCTCAACACCTTCATTATGGGCGTAAACATGTCTACTACCCACACACATATACAAAACAATAATAAAAAAAATAGGCATTGTGAAGTAAAACAATACAATACTTGTATATATTAGGCATTGTGCCAAATGTTTTGAATGCATTTTCCTTTATTAATTTCAACAATGATATCATCACATTAATTTACATATGAAATCTGAGTGCTGCAACCAATATGAGCTCTGGTGCTGAAATAAAACACTCTGTGTGGGTGCTTCTTAGGTCATCTGTGGGAACCTTAGGAAAGAACATAGAATAAAGCCTTGATAAAATGGTATAAGTGCTGCTGGGAGCAGCTAGGTTCTGTGTATCACAGAGCAGTGGCCAGACAAACAGGGGGAGACTTGAAAGTAATTCTTCTTTATTTTATCCCACATATTTTTTGATTGAAGAAATCTTACATATTTGTGTTCTCAATAATAACTCTCAATAACTCACATATTGCAATTTAAGGTTATGATAAGAGTATAAAGTAATTTCTATGGTTACATTACTTCTGGAAACTTCTATTTTTTGTATTGTTTTGTTTTTCTATCCTATTTTATCATGTTGATAGAATTTAGAAACCTTAGCATATCTTTTCCTTCACATACAAGAATGTAAAAATATGCAGGAGGCATGCTTCTGTTTCATTACTCTGTTACATTTTATTTTTGAAACTTATATTTCCATACTGTCATGAAAAAAAATCCTAAGTGGACTAAAATAATTAGTAGAATGTTACTTGAATTCATTCTACTTAATAATCAAGCTTATTCATATGCTTTGAGAAAAATGTAGCCAGTATAACTTTCTTAAAAGGAAATAATAACAATCAAACGTATCTATGAATAAAAGTTGCTGTGTTATTGAAAAGAAGGAGTTACAGAAACTTGGAGACAAGATGGGTGTGTTGGGCAGAAGAGAGTCTTGCAAGTATAAAGAGGTTTATTTTTTATGCAATTATGAAGGGGGTCTCATGTCCCACTTTCATAGTATCAGTATTAAGAATACATGACTGCTCAGATGACTGTGGTTTAAATGGCATCTGGTATAACAGAAGTGCTTCTTAGTTTCCTACTATTGGAATTAAAATACAAGAATTATACTCTAGATTCAGTGGTTATAACTAGCTACAGAACACCCATCTCATGTCAAAAAATTTGGGGAAATGTAAATAGGTGAGCAGACAGAAATATTTGATTATTTAAAGAAAGTGATTGCTTTCCTTGTCTAGTTTCAAAATATTTTTTAAATTGTTATAATTAATAATAGATAGAGACAAGAAAAAAATTGACTTTGAAATAATGCATTTTTAAAAAAAAAAAACATGCAATGTCTGGGGCTGTGGCTTAGTGATAGAATACTTTCCTTGAATATATATGGTCCTAGGTTATATATATATATATAACATGAATGATATTGTTATGTAATTACATACTTAAAATTTGACATTTTACGAAGTCTAACCTGCTAAGATATCTCTCAATAATACTTTGCCAAAAACAATGTAATTAAAGCATGAAACTTGTAGCAATAAAAATAATAGATAGTGGTAAAAATGCAAGAGAATGAAAATAAAATTATGAAAATGTGAATTGATTCATTTAATTGATTATCTGACAACAATAACGTTTATATTCATCTTCATTAATCATCTTCATGAAATATATATCTACTTAACATGATCTGTAACAAGGATTAGAAATGAGAAGCTAAGTAGACTGAGTCATATAACTTAAGAAATCCACAGCACGATAGAAGATAAGCAGCTATGAAATGTTCCCATAGTCATGACATATGCATGAAATATATTTTGATCAAGGACATATACAGCTTTCTTTCCCCAATTCCTCCACTGTTCCCCCAACCACGATTTTCTCCTCATATATTGTTTTGTTTTTGCCACTGACTCTTTCAGCACTGGAAGTGTGATTATGGATGTGGGATCATGTTCAGAGCAAGCTAGCATGTCAGGGCCATGTTATTTTTAAAAAATGACTCTTTGCCTAGGCACTGTCAATTGCAAATAACCCTGGAGCTAGGAGTCTGATTTACTGGCTATTCCTAGCTCCATGATGGTATTTAGTCCGACTTGGTTTTGCAAAATTCTGCATTTGTTCAAAATAACTGTTTGTACATGTGTGCTGTCATTATCGGGGTGTCCCCTGACAATTCAGAAATGTTCATGGGTCAGAAAAGTCTCCAGAGAAAAACCACACGCAAGATAGTTTCCCAGAACAGCATTAACTTTATTGCCTGGGAGCAACTACTTATATAGTGTAAGCCTATTGACCAGACTAGGATTGGTTACCTCAGATTTGACAGTTAGCACTCACACCAACTGGAGTTCTATGTGGAAGAAGTACATTAAAAGAGACATGGAGTTGTAGACTCAACCACAGGCCAGGTACCATCTAGTCAAACTACTTCAGAATTTGATGTCCTGATTTCAGTTGCATTGATGTGCTGTGTTTTTTATTTAGAAGCACAGTATGTCAGGTGGACTGGCTGCTAGGTCATGCCTGAATTTTCTCCTACACATGTGTGTACTGTCCTTGTAACTCTCTTGTAGTTATCTACCACCTCAACATCTTACAATCTTTCCAAATCTTCTTAATCCCTTGTTTCCTGAAGCATGTAAATAGGGGCTGTACTGTAGATGCTCCATTGAGAGCTGAGTGCTCTTCAGTCTGCTCTTCTCTTCAGGAGAATGTGTTGCTGTATGATGGGTTTCTGTGTTAGTTGCCCTCTACTTTTAAAAGGAATTTCCCTGATCAGGGTTGAAAGATGTGCTGCTCTATGTGTATAACTGTAAATCATTAAGACTGGGTTCAATTCATGTCCATGTAGCAAATTTATAGTAGTAGTTTCTCCCATAGGGCCTAAGCTCTAACAAGGCAAAGGCTCTTTAACCTGACAATGGTATAGTCTTGAGTTCATATGTGTGGAGTAGACTCAACCAGAGAGTTGTTAGTTATCTTCAGGGATTTCTGTCAATAGTGCATGGACTCCCAGCTGGTTGTTGTGCATGAAGACCTTTGACAAACTCATTATGAGACATGCTATTGTAGAATAATTTTAACATTTACATATGTACATATATAAAAAAAAGTTCAAATAGCATTATCAGTACTGTAATGGGGGATAATGTTCCTTGTAGACACTGAAAGTTATCATGTAAAAATCCCTGTTTTAGGAATAGGTTATCTCAATTTGTGGCATGGGCATGAACTCCCAGCTGGTTGTTGTGGTAGGTTCACATTTGAGTAGGAATAATGGTTATTTTCCTCTTAAGTAGCCTACTCAGTACATTCCATCATGGTGAAGACAATCTAGTCCTGACTAATGTCCCATGATAGTATCATCTTGTTATTTTTCCATATTCCAGGATTCAAATATGCGACACCTTCAGCAATAGGATTTGACCATCAAATTCTAGAGAGTGATCAAAAAAAAAAATAACAATAGCCTGTCATGTTTTGGGGTCTATAGTACTTCACTGACCAAGAACACAAATTGAGATAACCTATTCCTAAAACAGGGATTTTTACATGATAACTTTCAGTGTCTACAAGGAACATTATCCCCCATTACAGTACTGATAATGCTATTTGAACTTTTTTTTATATATGTACATATGTAAATGTTAAGATTATTCTACAATAGCATGTCTCATAATGAGTTTGTCAAAGGTCTTTAATATTATTTTTCCTCGTTATACCTCTCTTCTCATATGAGCTTCTATCTTCCAACCCATCTATTCTGTCTTCTTCCATTAATTACTATTCCTATTTAACAATACCTGAGTTCCACTTCCCCATCTCCTACAAGGCACCTTCTTCCTGATTCCTATGTTGTATTCACATCTATCCCTCAGTTACTTACACAGGGTTCAATCCCTTAGACCACTGCTATATTCAATTCACTTATTTTATTTTTTCTCTCTCAGCATGATCTGGACTCATCTGTGTCCTTATCCCTTCACTTTATTGTTGTCTTAAGAGTTTGCCACACAGATGTACAATTTTACACAGCCTATGGAACCAATGCTTCTCTATCTCCAAGCAAAGAAAGAAGTGGGGAAGGGGTAGGAAGAAAAGAGTAGAAGACAGAGATAGACAGAGACAGACAACAGAAAGTATGGGAGAAGGGCAGGAATGCATCATCTGGTTCTTTGAAAAACTGGGCATAATAACAATGTTGAAACCACTTAATGCTCTGTTATATCTGAATTCATTTAAAGTAACTCAATCTCTATGCACATTCAAATATTTAATTAACTTAATTATGAAACAACAACAAAACAAGAACAAGAAACAACAACAACAAAAACAGTTAAAAGAACTAAAATGATTTTCCCAGAATTATATTTAAATATAATGCTTGGGATGTCATATTAGTATTATATCTTAGACTTTACCACATCTTAGACTTTAATAATATTCAG
Source organism: Mus caroli (assembly GCF_978045245.1). Classification (NCBI taxonomy): domain Eukaryota; kingdom Metazoa; phylum Chordata; class Mammalia; order Rodentia; family Muridae; genus Mus; species Mus caroli. The sequence continues at coordinate 127,055,443 of NW_028227261.1, read as the reverse complement.
AAAAGCACTTAAAATAGCAAGCATTTACACAAGAAAATTATTTCATATTCAACTTACATTGTTATAAGCACATATTATTGCATTAAAGAGAGAATATGAAATTTTCAAAATCACTATAATGTATAGTATTCTTAGATATACATTATAAAGTACAGATCTCTCAGTCAACTTCTAAACTTTTTTTTACATTACAATAAGTAATTCTGAATTTTATCTGTGAGTGATAAAATAAAAGTTACTACTACAAGGTTTTGGATCAGGTATATGTGCCTAGGAAAAAAGGAACAGTGTTGATGGAAGAAAAAATTAATCATTAAGAAAGCATGGTCATTACTGAAGTTCCTCAGCATAGTCACACATCATTGTATGTTTAGGTGGTAAGCAATTTGCCTTTTTAAATATTATTTGTTGAAACAGGAACAAGATATCACTGTAACAAAAATACCCTGTTGTCTCAGTAACATCTCTCAAATTTTCAGATTATACTGCCATGGATTTCTTTTTCTATTTTTGTGAATAATGGTAAAAAATAAAGGTAAAGAAAGTTACATTTTTTATAAATAAAGGCAAACCTTTCCTAAACCCCCCCCCCCAAAAATCACTAAACTTAGCCTCCTGTTTCCTGTTTGAGAAAATTCTTGCCGAGGAGTATCTGCAGAAAAGAAGCAATTTTAATATAAGCAGTGTAGGTCAATACCCACAAACCTTCAAAAGAGCTGAGGAGGAGGATGACCCCATAGGAAAACCAACAGTGTCAACTAAGCCAGACCCTTGAGATCTCTGAAACACTGAGCCATCAACCATGCAGCATATAAGAGCTCGTCCAAGGACCCCAACATATAAACAGCCATGGACTCCTTAGTCTGGCCTCAGTGGGAGAAGAACTAACCCTAGAGAGACTTGAGGCTCCAGGGACTGGAGAGACCTGGCACAGCATCCTCTTGGAGACAGGGAGGAGGAGGAATGGGATGAAAAGCTGTGGGAGGATAGACCCAGTTGGGTCAATGACTGGCCTGTAAAAAAATAAAATTAATAAAAAAAATATAAAAAACGTATATCATCCTGAGTGAGGTAACCCAATCACAAAAGAACTCACATGATATGCACACACTGATAAGTGGATATTAGCCCAGAAACTTAGAATACCCAAGATACAATTTGCAAAACACATGAAACTCAAGAAGAAGGAAGACCAAAGTGTGGAAACTTCATTCCTCCTTAGAATGGAGAACAAAATACCTATGGAAGGAGTTACAGAGACAAAGTTTGGAGCTGAGATGAAAGGAAGAACCAGCCAGAGACTGCCTCTCCCGGGGATCCATTCCATAAATATCCACCAAACCCAGACACTATTGCACATGCCAGTATGATTTTGCTGAGAGGACCCTGATATAGCTGTCTCTTGTGAAGCTATTCCAGTGCCTGGCAAATACAGAAGTGGATGCTCACAGTCATCCATTGGATAGACCTCAGGGCCCCCAATGGAGGAGCTAGAGAAAATACCCAAGGAGCTGAAGGGGTCTGCAACTCTATAGAAGGACAACAATATAAACTAACCAGTACCCCCAGATCTCATGTCTCTAGCTGTATATGTAGCAGAAGATGGCCTAGTCGGCCATCATCATGAGAAGAAGCCCTTGGTCTTGGGAAGATTGCATACCCCAGTACAGGGGAGTGCCAGGGCCAGGAAACAGGAGTGGGTGGGTTGGGAAGCAGGGTCAGGGGAGAGTATAGAGGGCTTTCAGGATAGTATTTGAAATGTAAATGAAGAATATATCTAATAAAAAGTCAATAACTAAGTGATATTAATTGTTAACAATTAATAATTAATAAATACTATATTTAAAGTAAAGAAACTATCAAATTATATACTAAATAATTGAAATGTGTAAAACCATCAATAAGCTTCATCAATTACCTTAGAATCCATAGGGGGAAAAAACACTGTGTTGTTTAATATGATGCAAACTAGAAAAAGGAAATAAAACCATGGAAGATTATGCAAAGGAATATTAGTACTTCTTTGAAAGACACCTATGTTACACTTTTGAATTTATGTGTAAAAACAAACCAACCACAAATAAGAAATACTATGTCTTAGATATACTTTTTCATATATATTGCACTAAAAGGCCTTAAAAATAATCCCTATGACATTTCATCAAATATTTAATAATTATAAGCACAAAAATACTACAAAGCCATGGCAATAAGATTGCCAAAAGGCAAAGGATTTTATGAAAATGATATTTGGAGATAGATATTTGTTATTTGGGGTTTTTTTTTTGTATTTTTTTAAGTTGTATTTATTTCATGTAAGTGAGTACACTGTTGCTGTCTTCAGACACACCAGAACAGGGCATTGGATCCCATTACATGATTGTGAGCCACCATTTGGTTGCTAGGAATTAAACTCAGGACATCTGGATCAGTACTCTTAACTGCTGAGCCATCTCTTCATCCCCAAATGATGTGTTACTTATAAATTTAAGAGTTATTTTTATATGAGTGATGAGTAGTAAACTATCCCATGCTTGTGTATTTAAAATAAAACTCTAGTAATCAATGACACATTCCAAGTACCTGAATGAATAAATAGACTTAATATTTTAGAGTGGTATTCTAAGTACTACAACCATCACTGTACATATACAAAACACACTTAGAACATTTTGATAATATGCTCTTTATATGAAAATAATATTTTACATACACAGAATAATGCTGCATGCTTTATTTACTATAATTATAACAATATCAATAATATCAATGGACCTTGCTTAATAATCAATACTCAAAAGAAAAAATTTATAACAAAAGTAAAAACACGTTTCTGGGAAAGAGGTCAATTACAAGTTCTCTCTTTAAGACAAATAATAGAGAAAAATAAAGACAAAAATAGAGAATGAACTGAAGGGGAAAGAAATAAAACGTAAGACCTACACAGTCCTTGAGACAACAGCCAAGAGCAGCAGACAAGTAGCTCCCAGCAGTGTTCTGCTGCTGGTACCTACCTGACTGAGGTTAACAAGAATTAACAAACAAGTGACCATAGCTCACAAGACCTGGAGAGAGAATGATAGGACCATGGAAACAGGAGTAAAGGCGGGCCACTAAGAGGTCTATGAAATGGGTGGAAATATTTGGAGGAGGACACAGAATTGAGGTATATGGGACTCAGGAAAAGGGGTTCTCAAGGGATATCCTGAAATACTATGAGGATTGTGTCTCCCTTGTATCTTAGTGAGTCACAGTAAGACAGGGACTCACAAGAAGTGTGAGATGGGAGCCAGGCAGTTGTGTCACATGCCTTTAATTCCTGCTTGGGAGGCAGAGGCAGGCAGATTTCTGAGTTCCAGGCCAGCCTGGTCTACAAAGTGAATTTCAGGACAGCCAGGGCTATACAGAGAAACCATGTCTCAGAAAAAAAAAAAAAGAAAAAAAAAAGTGTGAGATGGAACTTTGTTCAGTTCACTGAAGGACATGAGTACTGTGAATTAAAAACAAAATCCAAAACAACTCAAATCTCAGGTCAAATTCCATGTCCAAAACAAAGCAACAAACAGTCCCCCTGTAACAGTGGCAAACACAATAGGTGGACCTACAACATGCTTGAAGAAGGATCAGCAAGGACAACCTTGAGTCAGACTTTCCTGTGAATGGTAGGTCTCAATTGAAAGAGCTCCTATAGAGAGGGGAATAAACAGAGATCCCTGTTAGGATGAAACACTTGCTTTGTTTGAATTAGTGAACATGACAGCTTCTTTACCTCCTGAGATTGCTACAAATAGCCATGTACTCAGGAGAAACCGTGCTGATTCTAAACTAAGAGGAAATACTGACTGAGGTTATGGTCTTCCATAATTAATTTCATTTTTTGACTTTTTCTAGTTGACATTCTTATGTTTTATTAGCTTTGTTTCAGCTTAAAGCCCACAAGAAAAACTTCTTTATTTTCTCTTACATTTTCTTCCTCATTTCTCATAATTATAACACATAAATTTGCTCTTTCACTCGTACTTTTTTTTTTTTTTTTTGAGACAGGATTTCTCTGTATAGCTCTGGCTGTCCTGGAACGCACTTTGTAGACTAGGCTGGCCTTGAACTCAGAAATCTGCCTGCCTCTGCCTCCCAAGTGCTGGGATTAAAGGCGTGTGCCACCACCACCCAGGTCTTTCACTCATGCTTTACTCAGTTTTCTACTTTTGGTCTTCCATTGTCTCTTTGCTAGGTACTTATTTATGCCCTGCACTTTAAAATTTATAATCTACTTTTTCCATAATCAGTTCTCAAGTGCTGCTATCCATAGCTGGGATTCTAGCAGTTTTCTCACTTATGGTGTATCTCAGTCCTTCTTGTATCTCTACAGCTTAGCTAGTCTGTCTCTAGCTTTCATATCCTTTGGTATCTTTGGATACCAAAGACCATGATAAGAAGTCACCTCTCCACCAGCTTCCAGCCAAATCTGACTGCTCTGGTACAACCATGTTCCAGATAGAAGACAGGGGGTATACTGCTCCTGGCTATTGCTCTTGGTTTTGTAGCTCACACCTTGACTTTCTTCTTTTCCTTCAACTTTCTTTATTGTAGTCATAGAGTTTGTTCTTGTTTATTTTTTTTTTTTTACTGCTAGATAACACTGAGACTCTGCTATTTCATTGTCTTTTGTACAGAAGCCAACTTCACATGAAATGAAATATAAGCCCAAATGAATGTTGCTCACCAAGAATCACAGAGTAAATGAATAAATATATTAAAAAATAATAAATTAAACAAATAAGTAAAAGAAAAGTTAAAATCTAGAGGTCATATCTATTCCAACAGGTACGTAAAACACAATAAGGAAACATGAAATAATGAGAGAACAATTCAATGGGTTCTCACAATATTGTAATTATGTGTTAATGGCAAAATCATAGATACACACACAAGAAGAAGGTTAATATTTGAGATAAAAGTCATAAATTAAAAAAATAATGGCGGGGCTGGTGAGATGGCTCAGTGGGTAAGAGCACCCGACTGCTCTTCTGAAGGTCCGGAGTTCAAATCCCAGCAACCACATGGTGGCTCACAACCATCTGTAAGGAGATCTGACTCCCACTTTTGGAGTGTCGAAAGACAGCTACAATGTACTTACATATAATAAATAAATAAATCTTAAAAAAATAATGGCTACATATATGACTTAAAGAAGTAAATGAATAAAGGAAAGCCATTTATTGTGACTTAAAAAAAAAACATTAAAGTGGATGAAGTGGTCATCAGAAGATAAAATAAATTTAAAGGAATGGAGGAAAGTTTTGGTAAGGAAATTGAGACTGAAGATTAGCCAAATTGAGAAGATTAAAATGAGCCAACCCATCAAAAACTCAGTAGAAAATATTATCAATCAAACAAATGTTGCAAAAAAACCATGTAGGGATTAAAAACAAGGTTGAGACAATAACAGAATTATATGCATGCATGAAATGCATGTTAATGGCACATACTGTGATCAACTGAATAAAGATTCAAAGTCAACTACCAAGTTAGAAGAGCTGGAAAAAAAACTGGAAAAAACTGACATAGATATACTTTCATCTGATAGACTCAAAAAACAAAAAACATATATAAAAACAAAACAAATAAAAAATTATCCAGAAGTAATATTTTTCCAATTATTAGGAATTTATATTTGTAAACAACAAATGATAGTCCCCCTAAAAAAGACCTCTTCAAAAAAAAAAAAAAAAAGAGTGAGTGGCTATAAGGCAAGGACACCCTAGACTAAGCAAAACTCTTTCCCTTATAACTTTCCCATTCTCGGTTATTCTGTTATATCTAAATTATAAACTGTTCATATTAGATATATGTGTGAATATTTATTCCTCATATCCAATAATCTCAAATATTATGGGTCTGAGTGGAAAAGGATAATAAAGGGCCCACTTTCCACAGTTGTCCACAAAACTTGGTGTCAGTGAATCAGGGTGCAGCTTAACTATATGGAGTTTAATCTCTTTCATGCCTCATATGGCCCTGAAGTCTAAGGAAACGAAGAAGCTGACAATGGAAATTATACATGCAAATTATAAATATTACTTACAATTTGTAAGTGTTCTGAGAACACTTACCTCATGGAAGTTTCCATGATTCTTGCCCAATGATCATTACACAGATAAGTAAATCGAGGCCAAAGATAGAAAAGAACTCTCCTGTATTAGCCCTTCAACACATTGCCAAGATCCAGCCATTCTCAGCACTGTCTCATGGTTCTTGTTATTCCTGCCTCCAAGAGGTTAAAATAAATGAAGTGGTATTAAAAAAAAAAAAAAAAGAAACAAATTCATGAAAGGGTGATAGTTTTCTTGATACCATAATATTAGGTGAACTCAATATCCTACCTACAATGATAAATAGGTAGACCATTCAATGTAACATTTACCATAGAAACTTCACAGGTTGATAAGAATGTATATTAATTTTATTTAACAGATAGATAGATGATAGATAGATAGATAGATAGATAGATAGATAGATAGATAGATAGATAGATATTCAGAGTATATCACACATTCTCAAGTGACCTATGGGACCACCTCAGAACTTGATCATATTAAATATCCTAGAGAAATTCTAACAAATAAAGGAGAGGAATAATTCCTTATACAAGTTCTATAGACTATAGCCAATGTCCAACAGCAAAAGAAAACACAAAACTATATGAATAATTGAGATATAATGATACACTTTCAGATAAATGGTAAGCCATTCTAGAAGCTACAGAGTATTTAAAAAATCATAACAATTAGTCTAAGCACAGCAAAATTTATCAGAATAAATACCTCATAAATAAGTTACACTCAAGTTAAATCTAAAGGAATCATTACCTTTGTATATATGGATGATAAACTTTCTGAGAAGGGATTTATAAAAATATCTTATTGTTACGGCTTTAAGAATGATTCCTAGAAATAATCCAAACAAAGGAAGTGAACGACTACGACTCTGAAATGATAGGTAGATAAGAATAGAAAGGAATAAGATACCAGATTTATAAAAGTTCTATTCTCATAGATGGGCAGAAATAATACTCTGAAAATACCCTTTTTGCTAGAAATGTTCATTTATGCAGTAAAATGTCCTTTACAAACCACCAAAGAAAAACCTAGAATTCACCAGAAAACGTGAAATATCCTCAATAGGCAAATCAATTATAATGTGTGTGTTTCTGATAGATATAAAACTGTGATTCCGAAGCGTTCCATATCACGTTTGTTTCTTAGTGGTAATCACTGTGGTTCACAGGTGCCATACTTGGGTAGGACTGTGGGTAGTTTCCTTCTTTGGAGGTTTGTGTGCCACCTTCTAGTACACTAAAAGCTAATCATCAAGGAGAAGGCTTTCAGGTCATTTCCAGCTCAGGCCCTATAACTACATAAAATAAATACAACATTTCAACGAAAAATATTGAAAAACTTGTATCTGAAATAAGCACAATACACAACTTAGATTGTCATTTAACTGGCATACTATTAACTACACACCTTATCCAACCTATAATACATATAAATATGCTGATAGAAAATTTATATATGAGCTGATAATATTTCCTTCAAGAAAGAAGCTCAAGCTAATAAAAATCTCATCAGCAAGCAGGAAAGCCCTTTTTTTTTTGATTTCCCAGCCAGGGTTTTCCAAGAGACTCCTAAAATAATACAGGGTATTGCTATTGGCCTTGTTATCTCCAAGAGGTGGGATTTAAGGGCTGAAAATGCATTCTGAAGATACTTGCACATCTGACAAGGGGCATAGAGGGCCTGAGTTAGAAAAGACCTGAAAGCTTTCTTTCCAGAGATAGCTTTCAGTGTATTAGAATGTGCCAAGCACACCACCAATGAAGGAAACAACCCATAGTCCTACCCACGTATGGCACCTGTGAACCACGGGGATGACAGAACTGGCCTAGAAATATTGGGAGTCACAATAATGATAGATATTTTGCAGTGGATGTGCACAATATTTCAGGCATCTAAGAAATACTGAGTCGCAAAAATAGTTTTCCCCAGGGATTTATGTATTTAGGATTATATAGCTATAAATATGTATATATATAATAATAATTCATAAAAATTTAAGGCCATGAATTTGAAAAAGAGCAAGTGGGCGTATATGGGAGGGTTTGGCGTGAGGAAAAGGAGGGAGGAAATTATGTAGTTTTATTACAACTTCAAAAAATGAAACAAATTATTTAAAGATATAAAAATTGAAATAACTCTTGAAATATATTTAAGAAGTGAAAAATGTTCAGAATCAATGGGAGGATCTAGAATTGGCATAAACATACAGAAAAATGTCCAAACCTTGAACTCATGTACATGTGCACTTACAAACTCTTGTCTAGCATTGTCCTGGCTGTCATGGTCATGGATGTTCAAGTGCTACTTGTTTGTACTTCCAAACAATGTACAATTTAAAAACATACACACACAATATTTAATAGTGAATTGTTTTTAACACAAAAGCGAATGGTAAGGAAATGCACACAATTTAATATTCTTGTATGAATATGATTATTATGTTTATCCATCTCCAGTCTCCTTAATGATTTTAATTAAATTATGCAGTGTAATGGATGCATTTTTTTCCTAAAGGCTCTAGAAGCAGCTGTCTGGGCAAGTCTTAAGTAAATATGGGCGTGGTGGAGCTTAGAGCTAGCAATGATGTGTCTATGTCATTGAATATGCAAATGAACTCTAAGCTCTATGTTTTTGTTTTCCTGGTTTGGCCAAATGAGCAGGAAATTGAGTTTAAGTAGCAAATAAAGATGAGGAAAGCTGTGCTGGCTTCTCAAAGAAAGAGATGTCTCAGAGAAAGAGACATTGGACCTGTTTGAAAATGTCTTAATTTCCGCACAGAACAAAATACATCAGCAGAACTGGTGAACAACCCACATTATAGCAGTGGATAAAGGAATTACAACTTTGATATTTTTTCTTGAGGTCCTGGAGCATCTTCAGAATCAAGGTCAGGCATAGTGTGCTTAAAAAAAAAAAAAAAAGTGAGAGCCACAGACTCTGACCATATAAGAAGATCCCTGTAATTAAGAACAGCAGGGAGATTGTAGAAACAGTGACTGGTACCTATTGTACACTGATTAGATAAGAAGTAAACCATTTAAAGCACTTTGTGATAAGTAACTACTGAGCTGGACCACAGTTTCTCCTGCTAGGCTCTAGAGGCTCCCCAGATACTTTCCAATACCCTTAAAATAATTACACAGCTCAGGCATTCGCAGGTAATCTGGTGACCACATTTCTCACCAGTCAAATTTTCTAAATATTAAAGCACTCTTTCTGCTAGTAAGTCTCAATTATAGAGTCTTCTTTAGCTGCTGTGTGGGATCCAGCCTGCCTGGAGCATGTAACAGGTCTGAAGGACCTGGGCTTGGGCAAGGCCTTTGGCTCTCAATTATGGCTGCAGGCTAGGATCTCATGGACACTAAAATCAACCCTAGAGCACACCCACATGGGTACAAAGGCTCCACAAAACCCAGTGGGGCTTCTCTGATGTGGAATGCTCTTACACCCATGCTTTTGTTTATATAACTTATTGTTTTTATTTTTATTGTCACTGAGTGCAAGAATAAAATACCCAAAGTGTGCTTATCAAAGTAAATACTAGCATCATTCATTCTATAATCTTGAATCGTTTTTATCCATTTAAGATAGATATTTTTGATGTTAGATTGTTCCTTTAAGATTAAAAGCGCAATTTACTATATCTTATTTGTATTTATTTTAAATGTAATTTGTCTTTATTCTACATTAAATCCAATGAAATAAGAGAAAAATGTACAGCCAAAAATGCTTTTCTCCTCATTAAGTCATGACATGACTTAATACACTCTAGATAAATGAGTTTTAAAAATCAAAAAAGAAGAAATGCATTTATTTTAATTATATCCACAACTCTTTCCTTGCTTGCAGATTTATTATCTCTGTATTTGTAGAAATTTAATGTTTTGCCATGGCAATGGTAGTAGCCTTCCACCTCTGCATTTAACTCAGCAGCCACAGACAGCCACACAGGAACTTTGGGAAATGCATTCATAGCAAGTTTATGCTCAGTGATAGCTAATCTTTATCTCTTTATACAATACACAGAAATTAAGTGTGTCTGGATCATATCTGCATGGGCTTGTCTTAACTGAAATGTCCTTTAGGAAATAAAGGAATTATTAAATAATTTTGAGAAATTCACGGAAATGTAACAGGTAAGAAATCGCAGGAGGATATCAAAGTAAGAAGATGACAAAGGTCTATATCCAATCATCAAGAAATATAAAGATATCTTGGATAAAATGAAGTCTTTGTTAGAAGTCTTGAATTCTTATGCTATACAATAATAAATCTTTTCAAACAATTTTATGACCTCCTAACTATTATGCTTTCAATAGTGAAACAGGGTCAAAGATTTCTGGGAGGAAAATTCAGTTTTGAGAGATGACATTATTTATAAAAGATGTTTGATATTCTCCTTTTTAACCTTTCAATACCTTTTCTCCTCATAGTCTATAAACAATATAAAATTAGAAAATTGTGTCATATTTTAATTTGATAGGCTCATTTTGTAAGCACTTCCCTCCCCTTCATGGCTATTTAAAAACCATTTCAAATCCATTGTGAAGTTTCTCACTTGGGAAGAATGAATGCTCTGTAATTTACAAATGGAGATTTTCTTCCCCAAAGAATAATCACATTCCATTGTTCATAACATTTATAATCATGTGTGGTTATGTTCAGAAATTTTGAAAAATACTGCTTTTCTTGCATTATTTAAAACTGCCAACTGCCCAAGCTTATTAAAATCAAGACTAAATCACTACGGTGAGCAAAGTCACAAAGATTTAGTGGAATTGCAACAGGCATAAGAATAAATTAAAATGTAAAACTTGAACTTGGGAGACATTTAAATGATCAAACTAAAGCTTTAATTCAGGATAAACCTAATCTTAACAGCACAGGAATAGGGCTTTGCCTGCATGACTCTTTCAAGAATCAATAAATGTTAATGAACAATATTAAGTGATATGTTTAACAGTCCAAGTATTAATACACTCAGCCTTGTTTTCACAAAACATAAAATTTGAACACATTGGATAAAAGCACTCTGATATATTAAGATGTAAATTAAATGTCTCTTCACCAGAGACTTTTCACCATGTAATCTATTACTAGCAAACTTGATTTTTTCTCAATTAGGAGAATCAATTTTTTATCATCATACTATTTCATTAAAAATATTAATATTATACAACATACATAGGTCATGTAAGGTGAGGAAGTGCTTTGTAATATTTTTCCCTGGTTTGAAATGTAAATGAAGAAAATACCTAATTAAAAAAATAAAAAAAATGTATCTTCTAGAAAAAAATAGAATTCTCACTAATAATTAGTCATTTTATACCATTAACTGATGAGTTTACATTATAAAGGGGGAACAGAAGGTATGCTTCCCTGTAATATTCATTCAAAACCAAGAGATATAATATATTTATAAATATATAAAATTAATTTAGTGTTCTGTATATTTAAATATTAAAAAGCAATACATTTACTTGTCATTTTATAGTTATTTCTTAAAACTTTGCAATTCTTTCCCTTGATTGTGGTCTATATTTTACTTTATTTCTAATTAAAATGCATTAGACTGTAATCACTTTAGGTCACAGGGTCTGTTCCATTTTTCACAGCATATGAACTAAGCCAACCAGAGACAAAAATGAAACAAATCAACACCATCAAGTGACACTTTTGGCTAGCATCACTCACTCCTCTCCACATGTAAAAGTACTTGGGTTTTGTGTACCTGGACATTGAAACCTCTGACACTTGTGTAAAGCTTTATTTGTCACTTCTGGCTGACTTGTGTCACATACTCGGTATGCTACTTATTGAAGTTTAGTTCATACATGGTCCTGGCCCTACAGTCATCCCACCCTTCTTGCATTCTAAGGGGCCTCTATGTTGATATTTCCTTGCTCAGGCTCTTAAGTTGGCCTGTCATGTCCACTTCTCAGTCTAGAAAAAGGAAGTTAGATTTACACACAACTGGAACTCCTATAATGTTTGTTTATTAGTTTCTGCTCTTAAGAAAGCATTTTACCCTATAGAATGCCCTGGAGACCTGGGAGGTAAGAGACTCTCAGGACTCAAAGGATTCATCTTGGATGAAGTGCTCTACAGTAGGGAGGGGGAACTTGTAGACTCCAGCTCCAGTGAAGGGACAGGACATCAAGTTGAGGGATTGGGATTGCCATCCCATAGTCAAAACCTCTGACTCAGAATTGTTCCTGTCTGAAGGAACTGCAGGAACAAAAATAAAGAATACATGAAAGAAAGGAGTTCCAGTGACAGGCCCAAATTGGAATCCAGCTCAAGGGGATGCTCCAAGGTCTGACACTGTTACTGATGATGCTGTGGTATGTTTACAGAGAGGAGCCTAACATATCTGCCCTATGAGAGACCCAACAAGTAGCTGAAAGAGTCAGATTCAGATTCTAGCACCCAATCAATGGACAGAAGCAGGGGACCTCTGTGGTTTAATTGGGGAAAATCTGGAAGAAGCTGAGGAGGAAGATGTCCCCATGGGAAAACCAGTAGTCTCCTGTGACCTGGAGCCCCAAGATCTGTCAAACACTGAGCCACCAATCAGGCAGTATACACCAGCTGATATGAGGCCCCAGACACATATACAGCAGAGATCTGCCTGGTTTGGCCTCAGTGAAGATGCACCTTGAGGCCCAAGAGCATGGGGAGGTCTGATGAGGTGCAAGTAGGGGGTGTGGGGACGTTCTCTTGGACACAGGAGGGGTCTGTGGTATGGGATGGGGAACGATAGGGGGCATCCCCTGGATGGGGATGAAGACAGAACTTTAAAAAAGGGTTAAAATTTTTAATAAAAGAAAGTATTTAAATTTTGGAAAAATGAAAACACAATTAGACAAAGGGATTTTTTATTAGCTTATGCAAAACACAGTAACTGTATCATACACTTGATATGATAAATGATGCTGTTCTAATTATGTAACCTGTAAGTATAATTATATGCATTAATAAACACATTATGTAAACAGAAAAGATAAATCAATTATTATCTTTTATAATTATTGAGCATATAATAAATAATAAATTATTCTGCAATGATTCCATTAAAATTTAAAACTGTAATATAGAAACTCAATAATTTTTAGTATTTAAAATAATGTTTATTGAATATACTAAACATTTTAATAGCTATGGATGAAACAAGAAACAAATTCATGGTACAGTGAAATAGCAATGAGAAACAATTTACTAAGAAATTTTTCCATAAAATATAAAACAATATATTGTGTATGAATAAAGAAGATAAGTAAAGAAGACAAGCCATACTATTAAAGGTCACTACATCACTGGGAGAACAAACATAAATAATGACCTAAATTAAATAACAGAATCTATTAGGTATTTTTCTGTCACTGCTATAGAAAACCAAGATCAAGAGAATTTATAGAACCCATGATTTATTTGGTTTATGTTTAAAAATGTTTATAGAGTTCATAATGAGAAGGTGATGCAGCAGACATGGTGTCAGAAACAGGAACCTGGGAACTTCTGTCTTAAACCACAGCATGGAACAGAAAAAGCAAACACAGAGGTAGGGAAGGCCTTTAAAAATTGTTGTTGTTGATGATTAAGTTATTCGCTAAATTTACATCCTGATGGCAGCATCCCCTTCCTCTCCCCCAAACCCCTCCCTCTCACATCACCTCCCACACCATCTACTCTTCCTTCCCTTCTCCTCAGAAAATGGGAGGTATCTAGGAGAGGCTTTTTAATCTCAAAGCATGCATCTAGTGATGCACTTTCTTCAGCAAAGTTATACTACCTAAACCTCACTAAACAGCTCTCCCAATCTGCACTATGTGTACAAATACCTGAGACATTTTTTTACAAGTCACCCCAGGAAGTAAGTAAAGAAGAAACACAGAAATGTTTTCATTAACATGGAAATTGCAAATACAAAATTCTGTGACAGAAGGAACTCTGGTGTTCAAAGGTAAAGAAAATTACTAATCTAACTGATGTGGATGAAAGTTGGTAGAAAAGTAAGAGAACAAAGATAAACTTTTCATACTTGTATGTAGTTTAAAAAGATATCTTCCAAATAACTAAAGCACATAGGTATTTCTTGAGATTCTGAATTACATTTAAATAAGTTCATTTTGAGTGATTTTAGAAAAGCTAATAGAAGAAATTTTGCTTTCCAAGTTGCTCTACTATTTTGTATTTGAAAATCATATGAGGATGTTAGAGGCATCAGATTTATGTGATAAGATTCTATCTTTAGATAATAGACCAGATTTCTTTATAGGTTGAATGTGGAAGTTTGCAGAAGGAATGAAATCAAGTATTACCCCAAGACTTGGGAATGAATAACTTAAGAAATAAATAGTAATATCTGAGTAGAGAAATGTTTGAGGTTATTTAGTGAGTAGGGGTGAACATTGATTTTGATGTATATTAGTGATCTGAATAAAACAGGAAGTAGGTAATGGATGTAGGGATTTAGATAGAGGGACTGACCTACATGGCATATTAGCTACGTAAGTATAACGGATACCTGAATTTAGGGGATAATTTGCTGCTATGTAATGATCCTGGGATAATCTTCTACACAGTTTTACACACACACACAAACACACACACAAACACAATCATGAGAAAGTAAGTTCTCTGCATCTGTTAAGGTAGATTAAAATAATTATGATTTCCATTCACTGATTCTTTCAAGAACCAGTATCAAAATAATTTGTTCAGATGTGAACCTTGAACCTCTTGGCATAAAATATTTAATATACAATAAAGCTCTATAAAGTAATAAAATATTCTTTCTAATTTGGTATGGAATGATTTGGGAGAGCCAAAAAGGGAACCACCTTTGAGTTTTCGTTATGACTGGTGGATGAAATCTGGATGAAAGTTTGTATACTCGCCACGCTCTTGAATGTTCTGAATCTTCTGTAACTTGACAGAAGTAGTCTCAGTATTTCTTAGCTGTTAGCTCAAACATAGGCGTAAAAAGATGAGTCACCACTCACCAAATATTTTTAAATTCTATGGATAGCCACCTTCTTTCTATCACAGGGATCTTTATGGATTTATGAAAAATGACTTCTGTGAAAGCTTAAGAGAAAACTCAGAGTCAACTCAGATAAGGCAAGTGGGAAGAAATTGCATATATTCATATGGATATTTCCTTATCTGATTTTGACATGAAGAAGAAAATAGGAGATGAAAATATTAGATGATTTAGTATATTCATAACCTAATAAGGTTATAGTTTGAACTAAACTTAGTACCTACCATCTCGGAAGCATGAATCTCAGACTGTCTCATCTGCTAGGCATGTCAATAGAAATAATCAGTTGGTACTTTTATTGTAATATTACAAAATAACACAATATTTACCAAATAGTGTCTACAATTTTCATTCAAATTGAATTATGTGAATACACTTCAGTTCTATAAAGATTGATTGAAGCATCTCTCAAAATACAGTATTTTACTAAGTAGTGGATATATTTTATGAAATCAAAAAAGAAATATATACTCATTCATTAGAGAGTGCAAAATAGTAGACATATTAGTACTGGCTTACTGGCTACCTTGTAGTCTGTATGATAATATTAGGATTAGTTGAATCAAGATATTTTCAGGAAACATTTTTTTTATTACGTATTTTCCTCAATTACATTTCCAATGCTATCCCAAAAGTCCCCCATACACTCCCCCCCAATCCCCTACCCACCCATTCCCATTTTTTGGCCCTGGTGTTCCCCTGTACTGGGGCATATAAAGTTTGCAAGTCCAATGGGCCTCTCTTTCCAGTGATGGCCAACTAAGCCATCTTTTGATACATATGCAGCTAGATTCAAGAACTCTGGGGTACTGGTTAGTTCAGAATGTTGTTGCACCTACAGGGTTGCAGATCTCTTTAGCTCCTTGGATACTTTCTCTAGCTCCTCCATTGGGGGCCCTGTGATACATCCAATAGCTGACTGTGAGCATCCACTTATGTGTTTACTAGGCCCCAGCCTAGTCTCACAAGAGACAGCTATATCAGGGTCCTTTCAGCAAAATCTTGCTAGTGTATGCAATGGTGTCATCCTTTGGAGGCTAATTATGGAATGGATCCCTGGATATGGCAGTCTCTAAATCGTCCATCCTTTTGTCTCAGCTCCAAACTTTGTCTCTGTAACTCCTTCCATGGGTGATTGTTTCCAATTCTAAGAAGGGGCAAAGTGTCCACACTTTGGTCTTCATTCTTCTTCAGTTTCATGTGTTTTACAAATTGTCTCTTATATCTCAGGTATACTAAGTTTCTGGGCTAATATCCACTTATCAGTGAATACATATCATTTGAGTTCTTTTGTGGTTGGGTTACCTCACTCGGGATGATGCCCTCCAGGTCCAACCATTTGCCTAGGAATTTCATAAATTCATTCTTTTTAATAGCTGAGTAGTACTCCATTGTGTAAATGTACCACATTTTCTCTATCCATTCCTCTGTTGAGGGACATCTGGGTTCTTTCCAGCTTCTGGCTATTATAAATAGGGCTGCTATGAACATAGTGGAGCATGTGTCCTTCTTACCGGTTGGGACATCTTCTGGATATATGCCCAGGAGAGGTATTGAGGGATCCTCTGGTAGTACTATGTCCAATTTTCTGAGGAACTGCCAGACTGATTTCCAGAGTGGTTGTACAATCTTGCAATCCCACCAACAATGAAGGAGTGTTTCTCTTTCTCCACATCCTCGCCAGCATCTGCTGTCACCTGAATTTTTGATTTTAGCCATTCTGACTGGTGTGAAGTGGAATCTCAGGGTTGTTTTGATTTGCATTTCTCTGATGATTAAGGATGCTGAACATTTTTTCAGGTGCTTCTCAGCCATTCAGTATTCCTCAGGTGAGAATTCTTTGTTTAGCTCTGAGCCCCATTTTTTAATGGGGTTATTTGATTTTCTGGAGTCCACCTTCTTGAGCTCTTTATATATATTGGATATTAGTCCCCTATCTGATTTAGGATAGGTAAAGATCCTTTCCCAATCTGTTGGTGGCCTTTTTGTCTTATTGATGGTGTCTTTTGCCTTGCAGACACTTTGCAGTTTCATGAGGTCCCATTTGTCGAATCTCGATCTAACAACACAAGCCATTGCTGTTCTATTCAGGAATTTTTCCCCTGTGCCCAAATGTTTGAGGCTTTTCCCCACTTTCTCCTCTATAAGTTTCAGTGTCTCTGGTTTTATGTGGAGTTCCTTGATCCACCTAGATTTGACCTTAGTACAAGGAGATAGGAATGGATCACTTCTCATTCTTCTATATGATAACCGCTACATAACATTTTTTTAAAAAAGAATCTCTTAACACTACCTGTGTTTGATGCTCCATGTTACAACATAGCAAGGTACCATATTTCCTTATATCATCTGTTGTGAAATAAACTGAGCACGAGACTGAATGTAGTTGCTGGTGTAAAACATAAAATAAGGGTTAGTAAGAATCACACATTGTTTGATGGTACTGGCTTCCAACAGAGTAGTTCTGACTTATGGATTACTGGGTCTATTTTTGGGATGTCTTTCCAAGGTCATTGTCTTAGAAATGTCTGTTTTAACTATGTTAAGAGTTGAGATTTTTACTAGGTTTTGATGATTAAGGTTTTAGGAATGAACTAAGGAACTTAAGGAATGTGCAAACTGATAACCAACAGATGTACCAAGTGTGAACCTTGAACCTCTTGGCATAAAATATCTAATATACAATAAAACTCTATAAATTAATAAAAGACTCTTCTGATTTGGTATGGAATGATTTGGGAGAACCAAAAAAGGAACCACCTTGGAGTTTTCGTTAAGCCTGTCAGGTGAAATCTGGATGAAAGGTCATATACTTTCCACAATCTTGAAAGTTCGGAATCTTCAGTAACTTGACATATGTAGTCTCAGTATTTGTTAGCAGTTAGCTTAACCACATAGGACATTTGTAAGTACAGAAATGACAGGTAAAGAAAATGCATTTCCCCTTTCTCTTACACAGTTTCTGGTCTTTCATTTTTCCATCAAGAAATGAAGCAGCACGACCAGTTTACCAGATGTAAGCCGACTTATGTTAGGCTTCCCTGTCTTCAGAGATATAAAAATAAATAACTTATCACTAAATTATCCTGTGTGTTTTGTTTAATTATAGAAAACGTAAACGACAAAGGTACCCGCAAGGCATGGTAGCACACACCTTTAATCTTGAGTTCCAGGCCAGCTTGGTCTACATAGTGAGTTCCAGGACAGCCAGGGCTATACAGAGAAACCCTGTCTCAAAAAACAAAAACAAAACAAAACAAAACAAAAACAAAAAACAAACAAACAAAAAGACAAAGGTAATTAATTATAAAATTCAGAATATCCATACATATCTCATTCTTATGAAGTGAATCTTATCAGGAAGAACTGCAAAGACAGTTCAGGCAGCATACTGTTTAATAGTGAACAAAGGCCCGGTATTGAAGTATAATCACACACACACACACTCACACAAACACACACACATGTGCACATAAATATTCACCGGTACACACACCAAAGCAATGATAATTATCAAATATTTACAAGAATTTAAATGTATAAAGTGTCAAATTGAATGAACAGAACTTATATCAAAGAAAGAGAAACATTTTTATATTATATTATAATGATTAATTCAAGGCATTATTTTTATAAATTAATATATATTTTACCTAGTGTATGTGTTTATGTTTTTCATTATTTTTCAGCAGTAATGTGAATAAATGCTCCCATGATGCACATTAATCAAAATTATACATAAAGTTAGCAAAATATTAAGACCAGCTTTATTGACGTATGACCATGTAGAGAAGGATTCAACACAAAAAAATATGATAAAATTCATTGGGTTGTAATTGTATAGTATCATAGACAAATATATTATCTTTCTATGTGTAAAATTGTGTTTCAGTGGATAATAGTTGTAAGAGTGAAAATAGAAGGTTGGATAAATGTGTAGCCCAGGCTGGACTCGAACTCGTGATCCTCCTGCCTCTGCCTCCTTCAGCAAATCCTACTGGCATGCGCCACCACTCTGGAAATCAGTTTGGCGGTTCCTCAGAAAATTGGACATAATACTACCAGAGGATCCAGCAATACCTCTCCTGGGCATATATCCAGAAGATGTTCCAACCGGTAAGAAGGACACATGCTCCACTATGTTCATAGCAGCCTTATTTATAATAGCCAGAAGCTGGAAAGAACCCAGATGCCCCTCAACAGAGGAATGGATACAAAAAATGTGGTACATTTACACAATGGAGTACTACTCAGCTATTAAAAGGAATGAATTTATGAAATTCCTAGGCAAATGGATGGATCTGGAGGGCATCATCCTGAGTGAGGTAACATATTCACAAAGGAACTCACACAATATGTACTCACTGATAAATGGATATTAGCCCAAAAACTTAGGATACCCAAGATATAAGATACAATTTGTTAAACGCATGAAACTCAAGAAGAACGAAGACCAAAGTGTGGACACTGTGCCCCTTCTTGGAATTGGGAACAAAACACCCATGGAAAGAGTTACAGAGATAAAGTTTGGAGCTGTGAAGAAAGGATGGACCATCTAAAGACTGCCATATCCAGGGATCCATCCCATAATCAGCTTCCAAACGCTGACACCATTGCATACACTAGCAAGATTTTGCTGAAAGGACCCAGATATAGCTGTCTCTTGTGAGACAATGCCGGGGCCTAGCAAACACAGAAGTGGATGCTCACAGTCAGCTATTGGATGGATCACAGGGCCCCCAATGGAGGAGCTAGAGAAAGTACCCAAGGAGCTAAAGGGAACTGCAACCCCATAGGTGGAACATTATTATGAACTAACCAGTACCCCAGAGCTCTTGACTCTAGCTGCATTTGTATCAAAAGATGGCCTAGTTGGCCATCACTGGAAAGAGAGGCCCATTGGACTTGCCAACTTTGTATGCCCCAGTACAGGGGAATGCCGGGGCCAGGGGGGGGGGAATGGGGGAGGGAGTGTATTTCGGACTTTTTGGATAGCATTGGAAATGTAATTGAGGAAAATACCTAATTAAAAAAAAAAGGTTGGATAAATTTTCATGCTTTCTTGATTTGAAAATATAGGTTGAATAAAAGTAAATTAAATTGTGAATTTTGTGATATAAAGGTCAAGTTATCCAATGCTTCAGTCACTCACTGGCAAGATTTATCTGATTAATACAGGATAGAAGGATGGGAGACAGAGGTGGGTATGTGAATTCTTATTTGATATTGTAAGTTTGGCTTCAAACTAATCTCTGGGCTGATATAGCAATCATCTTTGTAAAGTAATTGCTGTATATTAGAAGATTCACTCATGCTGAGGAGCCTCCAATCCCTCCTGTGGTGGCACCAGACTGTGAACATCATGGTGTAGATGCTACAACACACTAATAAACCAAAAGTTCTCTGACCTGGTTCTTTCCAAGTCCATAGAGATAATACTGGGTTTAAAGGAATACTGCTACTACTACTACTACTACTAATACATATTTAAAATTTTTGACTTTATATTTATTTTTATTTCATTATTTGTGTGTATATTTAATGTGCGTGTGCATTCACCTGACAGAGAACACATAAAAATCAGAGGACAACATGAGTGAGTCTGTCCTAGCCTTCCAACATGAAAGTTCTAGCATCAACTCAGTTCATCTAGCTTGGTGGCAAGTGCCCAACCCACTGAAACATTTCTCTAACCCTACTGGTTTCATTCATTATAAAAGTCTGAAATTTTACATTTTCAAGAGTAAATACAGTAATTGTAGAACCGAAAAACATCAGGGAAGAAGTTATAATGGGAAAGAGGATAGGCTTGAGTTAAACTATGATTCTTCAACGGTGTCATAGTCACTGCATGTTTCACTAAAGTGATCTACATGGATATTAAAATGTCAGAAGAAAGTACCAGAGAATCGATATTCAATATTTTGGGGAGAATCAAGATGGAGAAAAATAGCATGTATTTGCATTCATGAAATTAGATAATCATAAAGAGAGACAGAGATAGAGAGACAGAGATACAGAGACAGAGACTAGCCCTTATTCCAGCCATCTGGTAATGAGCACTTTGGTTAGCAGGAATCAGCATTGTCTTGGTGCTTACTGAAGTAGAGAGAGCCAATTACACAGCAGGGACTACAGCTCAAATTACTTGACCATTTTCACCTTATGAAACTCCAGAGAAACAATCGAGAAATTAGCACAAAAGATAGACTATTGAACACTCAAACTGCTATTGTTTAGAGAATTTTGGTGATACCCTAAATAGTTTTTTCTTGATATACACAAAACACCCATTGCTATTCAAGATACATTGAAATAATATTAATTGACTCATCAAGAAACCAGTGACATTAAATATGTTTACAACTTGCCCTATTTTCTCTTTTATTTCAAAGAATAAACCAGGAGGAATCAAATGCCAGCAATGGTCCTCAGGTGAAATTGCTAGTTAACGAGGTGTGCTGAATAGTTTCTTTAGCCAGAGTAAGTAGCTGCTTCAGAATGCTGGCTGTTTCAAATGAGCCACAGAGTGATAAAATGGAGATAGAGAAAAAGACACTTCTGAACAAGATTTGGGGGAATCTGTTAATGCCCTAAATGACATTATGCACAGTTCCTGGATGAGGCCATTTTAACATTTCCTAATTTCTACTACAATTTAACAGTTACAGCAGACCTGGTTTCATTGAAATTTGTTGTGAAGTTAGTAAATTAATTCATTCTACACCCACTAGACAAAGGAATAAAGAATTCATTTTGACGTAAAATAGCAGCCAATCCTACTACTACCTGACTATCAATATTCAAGATTTTTGTCAGTCCAATAAATATTTCTGAATCATTTTCTCATGAGAGATTAAAATTTAATTTCAGAAAATAAAATTTACTAGTTCTTAATTTAAGTTATAATTTCATATAAATTCAGAACTTGCAAACCGTTTCCATGAGCTGCCAGCAAAACACATTAACTCATGAGTCTTTGTTAGGATGGTGCATTTTCATATTATGGCAGCCTACTATGCTCCTGAGGTGTTTTATTTTCCACCCATTCTATTTGCTTTCTTTTGGAAACAAGTCTATAAGAGTCTATACAATTTTACTTCTTAATTGTAAAAGGCGTTTTTCATAATTGTAACAAATCTTTTTTTTTTTTAAAGTTGAACATATAGGTTTTAAAAATAGAGGTGGAACTCAAAACAAGCCATTACAATTTGAGCATTTAAGACTGTTCTAGCCTCTTACGTTGGTTTATTATTTTTTTCTAAATCATTTCTATTTATCACATTAACAGTTTAATAGTTCAGAATTTTATCAGTAACATATGGTCTAGTGTCATTTAAAAAATGGGAATGGGTGGGTAGGGAAGAGGGGGGAGGGTATGGGAGACTTTTGGGATAGCATTGGAAATGTAATTGAGGAAAATACGTAATAAAAAAATTAAAAATTAAAAAAGTTTAAATATTAATTCTCACTGATCCATTTCCTAGACAGAATTTGTTTTATGAAAAAATACATGCTTTATGCTGTCATGATATGGAAATGAAGTGTCCTTTAAAAGCTCAAGTGTTAATATATTTTTGACAGATGGTGGGTCTTTCAAGGATATTGGATCATGGATTAATCCATTGATGAATACATATCTGACTTGACTTCAAGGAGTAAACATGGTTATGAACGTAGGTCACTTGGGTGGGACCACTGGAGGGTATATTGTTTTTTGACTTTTTGCTCTCTGCCTGACCTCATGCAATGTGAGTTAAGCCTCTATGCTCCATTGTAGGCTTCCTTTCACCACACATCCGCTATGGAAACATAAGACCATATGTTGTTAGCACTGAAACTATTAGCAAAACTATGCCATTCCATAAATTGCTCAGCTAAACATTTTTTTTTTACAGTGACAAAGATGTAACTGTCATAAGAATATATAAAAGAATGCCCAAAGCATGCATTTATTTAAAATATTTAGTTTTGCCTTGCTTGGGTATCTACATGATTTCTCATCATTAATATTAATAATAAAAATAATTAATAATTAAACCTAGAGAATACATTTATGCTGAAAATGTACAGACTACAGTAGGTAATACTTCTATAAGGGTTTGAAAAGTTGCCAGGAATCATAAGTAGGCAGGAATCATAACTTAATGTAGATAGCTAGCCTGGAACTTTTATTCTTTAGAAAGAATTAAATATGGAATTCCCATGTGGGAGTTAATGGTGTTTAAGTTTTAAGTTGAGGTTAAACAAAGCAGAGGTAAACTAAGAAATTAAGCAAATAGTAGTTTTAACATTTGTCCAACTTTTCCCCCTAAATGAGCTGAACTGTGTTATCACTGAAACAAGCAGAAGTAAACCCATCATAGGTGAAGAAGAGTACCGACTCACTGACTCTCTTCAGCAAAGGACGGGCATGCCCTGTTCTTCCTGACCCTGAGTTCCATCCAGTGCAGGAGAAAAAGATGAAATCATTTCAAACCAACAACTGATTTTCATATGCCAACATTTATTTTCTCTAGACCTTGTCAATCTTATTCCTTAGCTTCTCAAAATCATATCCATCATGGCATGTTAAACTGCAATATTCACAGATTATCATAGGGTAAAAGTGAATTTCTATTTGAAGTACACACACACACACACACACACACACACACACACACACATATATATATATATATGTGTATATATATATATATATATACATATAAAGTATTGGTATATATATTATCTTAAAAGCACTATGTAGTATACTATAATTGATTCTATATTTAATACATTTTATATGGATATAGACATATTTTAATATATATTATATCTGATTTCCTCTTTTATATCTATTTCTTCTTCTAAATAATGTTTAAACAATCTTAAATGAGATCAAGTTCTAGATAATTAAAATCTATATACAAGAGGGTCTCTTCAGACTATGAGGATAAGGAGACGGAATTCTTTTGCACAATCATTTTCCAATTTTTAAGTACATCTAAAACATGAACAATAGAAAGGGGTTGTAAATGTTAGAAAAATATGCACCAGAATTTCTGAGTAATATTATATTCAGTGCAGGAGTGCAGGTATTTAAAATAATCTAAAACATGCTTGGATGCTTAATATCTTAGTAAATCAGGGAATGTATATTTTAGTGAAAGAATTTGGGCTTAAGAGTCTTTCTACATCATGAATCTCATCACTAGAATCATAAAGCTTCAGAGGTTGAGTGATCCATAAAATTCATCCTTCCTAGAGTGCCACCCTCTCTGGTCTCTTCATGATGTACTAATTTACTGGACAATATACTAGAGAGATGATTGCTCTAATTCACCTTAATACCTCCAGTAATGAGAACTCATTACCCATTAAAGAAGCCTCTTTAATTTACAGACAGTTAATGTGTGCTTTAGATAATTTGGAAAGTATGTGTGTATGTGTGTGTGTGTGTGTGTGTGTGTGAGAGAGAGAGAGAGAGAGAGAGAGAGAGAGAGAGAGAGAGAGAGAGAGAGAGAGAGAGAGAGAGAGGTGATTCTATTCCTTAAAGTATTGCATTATTCTATACCATCTTTATATCACTCCTATTCATATAGCTTTACTTGTTTCCTTTCATTGGAATGACAAAGTGGTATTCACATAATTAACCAATATTTTTAGGATGGTTTGTAAACAGTACAATAATTAGTAATAACTTTTTCAGTGAAAATGATAAATTTAAGTGATACCTCTAGTCTCTGATGGACTTATTACTATTTGAGTTATTAGGAAATAGGTGGCTAACATGTAGAGTTATTTATTGTTCATATGAGCATCTGAGGTATACATATATGTCTAAGTCCAGATCTTTTGTTAAGAAACAAACAAAAGAATATAAAGCCTGGTTAGTCTTGAGTAGTCCAAACACAGTAAAAAGAAACATTCTTTTATCTAAATCCAGACTACATTTTTCAAAATCTAGACCACCAATCCCCCCTCCCAAATAAAAGAAGCTTGGAGAATATATATGATATATGTAGGGAATATACTTACACAGAAATGTGGTAAGAATTGTGAATTTGACTGAAGGCTGCTGTCCTAAGGTTTTAATTCTGTAACATACACCATGACCAAGGCAACTCTTATAAGAGAAAAGAATTAATTGGGGCTGATTTACAGGTTCTGAGGTTTAGTCCACTTTCACCAAGGGAGGAAGAGCATGGTAGTGTCCAAGCAAACATGGGTCTGGTGGAACCAAATGCTCTACATCTTGAACCACAAGTAAATAAATAGAAGAACCCTGACAGGCAGCTAAGAGGAAAGTCTCAAAGCCCACCCCTAAAGTGACACTCTTCCTCCCACAAGGCCACACTTCCAAAAGTGTTGCTCCCCAGGGCAAGCATATTCAAAGCACCAGAGCTGGTTTGAGACTTATGATCCTCAAATTAAATTAAATGTTAGCCACCAAGAGTATTTGATGCTAATCCACACACCCAGGTATTTTGTAAGGTTGCAAATAACCCAAAATTAGATACTGTCAAGTTTGTAACCTACAAGGTCAGAAGTTTAAAAAAATTAGATATTGAAAGCATGACATGCATTGTATTGAATCAAGATTATAAATTAAAAAATGGGAGAAACATCAGCTAAATAACTTGGAATTAACATTGAAATTAGAATAGTTTGAATTGGGTTATGAACATGTTAATATAGAAAAGAAGCACATTCCTTAAGTGTAATTTTAGACTTTTATTTAGAATTATTTGAAAGGATATACTACATTACTTTAGCATAGGCATATACTGATATGCTGTTGTACAGAATTCCAGAATCTTTCTAGAAAATGCTTTCTTCTGTAAAACAATGACAGTGTTGGGCAATGGATTTGAGGATAACCTGCTCCTGTGTGTCCTAGAGGGTAAAGCTTTATTAAATCTATCTATCTATCTATCTATCTATCTATCTATCTATCTATCTATCTATCTATCTATCTATATCTATATACATATATACATATACATATATATATATATATATATATATATATATATATATATACATATATACAGGACCATATAAGTTCAGAGGAATTTAACATGAAATGCCAGATAAGCAATTCCTGTAGAGCAATAGTGCAGTGAACTTATTATAGAGGAACATGAATTATGGTATATTCATAAAGAAGAGTATAAGGCATGCACAAAGCACTGGATTACATGTGAAGGCTATGTAAAATAATTATTGTATTTAAGCAATAATTAAAAGTCATTGTGAATGTGATTAAAACTGTTCATATCTTACTATGCATTAGCATTCTTGATGAAATAATTTGCACTGGATATTTCCACATGGACAGGTGCTGAAATGTATAGACAGATGTTTTACCACCTGGACAGGTGTTCTAACACATGGACAGATGTTGTTAGACATGGAGAGATTTTCTATAGATAATGCAGAAGTTTTGACATTTTTCCTGTGAGAAGGTAAACTGGGTGCTTATATCAGACTTGAATTCATTCTTGCTAATAAAGAAATGATTGACTTGAGATTTAATCTGGTTGATTATTATTGAAATACTCATACAGTATAATATTTTATTCATTTTCTTTTTTCAAACATTGAGAATATTTTTCCTAAAACTTAGCACCATTACTGATTTATTCAAAGTGTAGTAAGCCTTTCAATTCAGAAAAAAGAATAAAATTAAATTGGTGCTAAAATTAATTTATTTAAACTTTCCTTTGTTCTTTAGTTCTTTTTTTAGTAATTTATTTTCAATGCTGGGGATTATACACAGGCAAGCACCCTCTCACTGAGCTGTATTCTCTGTTAGTCCATGCTGATGCTATTCAAAGAACATTAAATGGAAAAGAAGTACTCTAGTATAAGCTTTTTTTGTTTTTTTTTTTTAATTAGGTATTTTCCTCAATTACATTTCCAATGCTATCCAAAAAGTCCCCAATACACCCCCCCCAGTCCCCGACCCACCCACACCCACCCCTTGACCCAGGCATTCCCCTGTACTGGGGCATATAAAGTTGGCAAGTCCAATGGGCCTCTCTTTCCAGTGATGGCCAACTAGGCCATCTTTTGATACAAATGCAGCTAGAGTCAAGAGCTCTGGGGTACTGGTTAGTTCATAATAATGTTCCACCTATGGGGTTGCAGTTCCCTTTAGCTCCTTGGGTACTTTCTCTAGCTCCTCCATTGGGGGCCCTGTGATCCATCCAATAGCTGACTGTGAGCATCCACTTCTGTGTTTGCTAGGCCCCCGCATTGTCTCACAAGAGACAGCTATATCTGGGTCCTTTCAGCAAAATCTTGCTAGTGTATGCAATGGTGTCAGAGTTTGGAAGCTGATTATGGGATGGATCCCTGGATATGGCAGTCTTTAGATGGTCCATCCTTTCTTCACAGCTCCAAACTTTATCTCTGTAACTCTTTCCATGGGTGTTTTGTTCCCAATTCCAAGAAGGGGCACAGTGTCCACACTTTGGTCTTCGTTCTTCTTGAGTTTCATGCGTTTAACAAATTGTATCTTATATCTTGGGTATCCTAAGTTTTTGGGCTAATATCCACTTATCAGTGAGTACATATTGTGTGAGTTCCTTTGTGAATATGTTACCTCACTCAGGATGATGCCCTCCAGATCCATCCATTTGCCTAGGAATTTCATAAATTCATTCCTTTTAATAGCTGAGTAGTACTCCATTGTGTAAATGTACCACATTTTCTGTATCCATTCCTCTGTTGAGGGACATCTGGGTTCTTTCCAGCTTCTGGCTATTATAAATAAGGCTGCTATGAACATAGTGGAGCATGTGTCCTTCTTACTGGTTGGAACATCTTCTGGATATATGCCCAGGAGAGGTATTGCTGGATCCTCTGGTAGTATTATGTCCAATTTTCTGAGGAACCGCCAAACTGATTTCCAGAGTGGTTGTACCAGCTTGCAATCCCACCAACAATGAAGCAGTGTTCCTCTTTCTCCACATCCTCGCCAGCATCTGCTGTCACCTGAATTTTTGATCTTAGCCATTCTGACTGGTGTGAAGTGGAATCTCAGGGTTGTTTTGAGTTGCATTTCCCTGATGATTAAGGATGTTGAACATTTTTTCAGGTGCTTCTCTGCCATTCGGTATTCCTCAGGTGAGAATTCTTTGTTCAGTTCTGAGCCCCATTTTTTAACGGGGTTATTTGATTTTCTGGAGTCCACCTTCTTGAGTTCTTTATACATATTGGATATTAGTCCCCTATCTGATTTAGGATAGGTAAAGATCCTTTCCCAATCTGTTGGTGGTCTTTTTGTCTTATTGACGGTGTCTTTTGCCTTGCAGAAGCTTTGCAACTTTATGAGGTCCCATTTATCGATTCTCGATCTTACAGCACAAGCCTTTGCTGTTCTATTTAGGAATTTTCCCCCTGTACCCATATCTTCGAGGCTTTTCCCTACTTTCTCCTCTATAAGTTTCAGTGTCTCTGGTTTTATGTGGAGTTTCTTAATCCACTTAGATTTGACCTTGGTACAAGGACATAGGAATGGATCAATTCGCATTCTTCTACATGATAACTGCCGGTTGTGCCAGCACCATTTGTTGAAAATGCTGTCTTTTTTTGAATATGAATTTCATCACTCACTTGATAAACTACATGACCATGGATAAAATATCAGCACCTGATTATCTTTTTATAAAGTTTGAATTAACATATTACACCAGTGACGTTCTTGGGAGGCACATATGGTGGTTTGATTAAGAATGGTTCCCAAAGCCTCATATATCCAATTCTTAACCACCAGATAGTGGCACTATTTGAAAAGATTAAAAGGACTAGGAGATATAGTTTTGTAACAGGAAATGTGTCACTGGGTATAGGTTTTGAGGTTTCAAAAATCCTAGCCAGGACTAATCACTCTCTGCTTGCAGTTCAGGATGTTACTCTCAACTATTACTACAGCATCATGCTGGCCATGCCTGCTATCATGTTCCCTCCTGTGATGATAAAGGACTAAGCCCCTGAAACTCTAAGCCAGCTCCCAATTAAATGCTTTTCTTGATAAGGGTTGCTTTAGTCGTGGTGTCTCTTCACAGTAATATAGCAGTAACTTAACAGAAAATAATAATACATACCACCAACTTTCCTTGAATTTATATATTTTATGTTAGGTGAAAAACACACATAAGCATTGTTGGCATTGATATATATATATATATATATATATATATATATATATATATATATGTCATTATGATATGACATGATAATGATATGATATGATTGATATGATAATTATATATATATATATATATATATATATATATATATATATATATATATATATATATGTCATTATCTTAGATAGGGTTTTACTGCTAGAAACAGACACTATGACCAAGGCAACTCTTACAAGGACAACATTTAATTGGGGCTGGCTTACAGTCATTAAAGGTTCAGTCTATTATCATCAAGGCAGGAATATGGGAGCATCCAGGCCAGCATGGTACAGGAGGAACTGAGAGTTCTGCATCTTCATCAGAAGGCTACTGCCAGAATATTGGCCTCCAGGCAGTTTGGATGAGGGTCTGAAAGCCCACATCCACAGTGCCATGCCTACTCCTAAAAGTCCATACCTACTCAAATAGGGCCACAAATTCTAGTAGTTCCCCTCCCTGGGTTAAGCATATACAGACCATCAAAATTACTATTAATATCTACATTAGATATTACAATTTATATCTTTATTATTCTTACAGATTTTCCCAGCAAACATAATTGTAATGTGGATGCCAAACTCTGGTATTCACTAGCACCTGCACTCAGTTTTGCAACCCTTTAACATATATCTTCAATATGCATAATTTTTTTTTAATTTTTTTTTTGAGACAGGGTTTCTCTGTAGACCAGGCTGGCCTCGAACTCAGAAACCTGCCTGCCTCTGCCTCCAGAGTGCTGGGATTAAAGGTATGCATCATCATGCCTGGCTGCATAAATTTAATAATAGATCTTAAACAATATTGAAACTAGAAGTGAAACAATAAGAGTTGTGGCCTATGGTTATGAATGGAGAAATAATTCCTGTTAACTGGTTAACTGAGATAAGAATTTGGTAGAATAAGAATTTAAAATCTTAGTGGTACACATAACTCAAACACCTCTCTAATTAGACTTAAGACTGGTTGACAAAATGGAGACCATGCTGCTATTAGAAACATAGTCCTCTAACCTGTGCTAGTGAACTTGTCTTTGGAGGAGAATCTCTAGCTACTCATTTACTAAATTAGCATAATCCCTAAATATTTCTCCTTAAACCCACAGAATAATGACATATCACCTCTCATCAAGAAACCTTCTCTTTATAACAGAGAAAGAACACTATATAAAACTGCAATGAATCAAAAGATAGAGTTGTGAGATTGAGTCCCATGGATTCACCTGGAAAACTCTTCAGTACCCGTGACTCAGAATACTGTAGATAAGGCAACATGAATCTATAAGAGACAGAGGATAAGGGAGTTTGCTATAAGATTGTCTCCTTAGGAATGTAAGAGAGAGAGAGAGATAGAGAGAGAGAGAGAGAGACAGAGACAGAGACAGAGACAGAGACAGAGACAGAGACAGACAGAGAGAGAGACAGAGACAGAGAGAGAGAGATACAAATATCTCACCAAGTTGATTGCCCAAGTGTGTGCAAAAATGAACATGTATGACACAAATGGACATGATAGACTGGACAAAGAGAAGTTCACGAGAGATTAACCCTACATAAAGAATTATATACAACTAAGGAAAGCTGGAAGTGGGAGATGTCTTAAAGTACACAAACTGGTTTTTCAGTGCGAAATGTTCAACCCTGAAAACACACTTAAGTAATATTATCCACCCACACCTGGGTGGGAGAGGGGACAAGAAGGGGAAGGGGGAACACGATCAGGAATTAGCAGGGGCAGGACTGAAATTTTGAGGGCTAGAAGAAAGAGTGGAAACAATCAAACTCAGGAGGTAGGAGGTGGGGGACCCTCTAGAATGTATGAGAGACTTGGGAGGTTAAAGACTCTAAGAACTCAAAGGGAGGGACCATAGATGAAATTCCCTACACTAGAAAGAGGGAACTTGTAGAGCCCACCTCCAGCAGAAAGACGAGGCATCAAGTGGAGGATGGGGTTGCTATCCCACAGTCAAAAATTATGACCCAGAATTTTTCCTGTCTTAAAGAACTGCAGAGACAAAAATGAAGGAGAGGATAAGAGAAAGGTGGTCCAGTGACAGGCCCAAGATGGGACCCAGCTCAAGGGGAGGTCCAGGGCATAACACTGTTACTAATGCTGTTGTGTGCTTGAAGACAGGAACCTAGCATGGATGCCTTCTGAGAAGCCCAACAAGCAGCTGGGAGAGTTAGATCAGATATTAGGACCCAACCAATGGACAGAAACTTGTGACTCCTGTGGTTGAACTGGCGAAAAGCTAGAAGAAGCTGAGGAAGAGGACAGCCCCATGGGAAGACTGGCAGTTTCAACTGGCCTGATCCCTGAGATCTCTCAGACACTGAGCCACGAACGAGGTGGCATACATCAGCTGATATGAGGCCCCTCACACATATACAGTGGAAAACTCCCTAGTCTGGCCTCATTGAGAGAAGATGCATCTCACCCTAGAGAGACTTGTGGTCCCAGGTAGTAGGGAGGTCTGGCAGAGGAGAGTGTGGTGGCATCCTCTTGAAGATGGTACGGGGGAGGAGGTAAGGAATAAGGAGAGTTGTCAAGAACAGGGTGGCAGATTAGGAGGAGGATGAAAACTAGACTGTAAAGAAGGATTAAAGAATAAAAATATAGATTTTTTTAAAAGTAATATTATCCAGACTAAACAATTTGTTTTTAAGTATGGTAGATAGATGTGTGGAATAACAATTAGTGTAAAAAGCGGCCAAAAACTTGAGGAGTTGGAAAGTTTCATTAATTTGTAATAAAGTTTAACCTGTTACGATCACTTAGCAAGTAAGCAAGGGGCTTGTCCATTGAGAAAAACAGAGTCTTCCTCTTCTCATTGTCATTAATTGCCTATAGCTCTTGATGTAAGCATGGGCTTTGTGAGTTCCCCAACATGAACCCCAGCATGTTAGCTGGTGGTGTCATTATGAATGTATATGTAGTTCTGATGGAACATGCCAAGGAAAGCCAGTACAATCATTACTCAACCACAGCTAGACTTGGAAGAACAAAAATGGCAATGGTAGTCAAATTTCTGTTGAGCTCACTAGGCAGACAGGCACACTGCCTTTCTAAAGCCAGGTCTGGAGACAGCACAGGCAGGCTTGGTTCTGAGGGACACAACAGGGAAAGTTGATACCAAAGGTGCTCTCCAGAGCTGGCCTAGAAGAGTAGAAACAGTGAGAGCTGGCTTGGTTTTGAGGAACTGACAAGAGAAATTCTGAAAGGTTAGTGAGTAGAAGTTTTGAGGATGTAGATATGGAGTATGAGCTGAGTATCCAGAACTGAGCCCAAGAGTCTCAAATACCTTGAAGTTTAATTGATGCATCCCAAATGTGTTTCAGTAAACATAATAATAAAAGTTAATAAATATGTATTCTCAAGATTCATTAGCAGATATCCAATGAGGAAGAAATAATGGGGCTATATGAGTAATGAGAAACTGTCAACATTAACTGCTATTACAGGCATATGAATGTAATTTAGTAATAATATCCATTTTATATATATAGAGAGAGCACCGAGTGATGTCAACCTTTAAATGACGTTTAAACTCCAACACATCAGAATTACGTGCAGACTAAGAAAACTTGTAAAGAAAAGAAAAATACCTTATTAGTTTTAACATTTATTTTATCTTGATACTATTTAAAAATCCTATTATGAAAGAAAATTATAAGAAACTAAAATGGAAAATATACGTACAAACTCAATTTAATAACTTCAATTATTAAGGGCTCTTTGCACACATACATACATACAACATATATATGTGTGTGTGTGTGTGTGTGTGTGTGTGTGTGTGTGTGTGTGTGTGTGTGTGTGTGTGTGTGTGTAAAGACTGCAGACTGCAATCAGCTGCTTCTATTGGAGCCATTTATGTCACCTCATGGTTGCATAAATCATTTTTTTAAAATCCTTTTCTGGACCAGAATTTTTGCTCCCTCTACCTTTTCCAGACTCTGCTCCCTACTTTCCCTTTCCCCCAGATTAACTCCTCCCTCCTTTTTCTTCAGAAAACAGCAGGCCTTCCCAAAATATCAAATTAACCCAACATACAAAAATAAAATACTAGGCATGGCCCTCATATCAAGGAAAGATGAAGCATCCCAAGAGGAAAGAGTTCTCAAACACAGGCAAAGAGTCAGAAACAACACCCAATTTTAGGAGTTCCACAAGAACATCGAACTACACAACTCTAACATATAGAGAGGATGTAGCTGAAATTCATACAAACACCCTGGTTGTCACTTCAGCCACTGTGGGTCCCTATAAACCCTATTGAGTTGATTCTGTTGGCTGTGTTCTTGTGGTGCTTTGATCTTTCTGCCTCTTATACTCCTCCTCCCTCTTCTTCCATGGAGTTGCCCCAGCACTGCCTGATGTTTAGTTGTTTGTATCTGTATATGAAGCCTCTCTGAAGGCAATTGTGCTGTTGCAAGCCTACCAGTATAGCATAATATTATTAAGAATCATTTCATTGACATTTTTGTTGCTTGTGCCAGTCAAATTTTGTTCTGCCCTTAGGATTCTGGGATATCCATGGGCTACCTCTAGTGTCCTGGCCCCTTAAGTTGTACAATTCTACAAGTTCCAAGCCAGGTACCCGACCCAAGTACTACTACTACTACTTCTTCTTCTTCTTCTTCTTCTTCTTCTTCTTCTTCTTCTTCTTCTTCTTCTTCTTCTTCTTCTTCTTCTTCTTCTGTTGAATTTAAAGTTTATTATGCATGTTTAATGGCAAAAAGCATAAAATGACTTTTAATATTTGAAGGATAAGTTCCTCAATAATTAACATTCCTGTCAATCATTCTCCTCTTGTGGTTTAAATCAGTGTTCTGCTCTTTCTCCACATAAACTTCAGTATAGAAGGCAAGTTTCAAATAACTCAAAGTGACTGTTTTCTTGTCCTATAATAATTTCTTCTAGGTCCTTGTCTATACATATAGGTTATCAGTTAAAAGGTTTTATGTTCCTACCGTGCCAGCTTTATATTTTGAGGACTGAGTTCAGATATCTCCTGGGAATAGAAGGTCCCTCATTTTGACAGAATATAGTCTATGAAGGTGTAGCATCCATGTCTGAACAGGTTTCCAGATGCTCAGGAATCTGCATCCAAACCCTTCCTGTTTCTGAAACTGAGAGTTGATTTCTACCTGATGATGGGTAAAAACAGAAATAATTAAAGAGCAAAACTTCAACATACTGATGTTCAAAAGTAGAAGATAGAGGTGATAAGAGTGGGAAATGGGAAAAATAAGGGGACTTTGGCAGAAAAGAAAAATCAATGTAAGAGCAGAGTGAGGGCAGCAGGATCAATAACACTAAGGATGTTTGGAAAATCCATAGCAAATCATAATTTTACATTTGCCTAAAATTACATACAATACATATGTGTGCTACATCCACTCCAGTAGTGCCAAGCACGACAGGCCCTGAAAACCTGGGCGCTGTCCCAAGGTGAAAAGTTCACGGAAACTTAGTCTCCTGGAACTGTGGCATCCTGTATAAATAATGCTCCAATGTCCT
Organism: Mus caroli; assembly: GCF_978045245.1. NCBI lineage: Eukaryota > Metazoa > Chordata > Mammalia > Rodentia > Muridae > Mus > Mus caroli. The sequence goes on along the minus strand of NW_028227261.1, from coordinate 127,020,578 downwards.
TGCTTTAGTTGGTAAACGGATCTGTGAGCTTTCCCTTAATATTGCTTTATTACAAGTGCTCCTAAGGATTGATATTTTGACATATAGCTAAGTTAGATTCTAGGCAGTCCTTGATTTGACCTTGGGCATGGATAGCTAAGTCACTGTCCTACACAGGAATTTACCATTATCTAGGAAGAAGGAAGTTTGTGACCTAAAGAGGAACCAGTGTAGATACTTAGAACTATAGGCAGCTGAGTCACACCCATACACAAGTATTTACAATGGCCTAGGGGGAAGATGGACTATACAATAGACTAGAATAGGAACTATGGCAAGGGCAAGAAGCCCTTGACTCTGGCTTCTAAGATTAAGTGGCCCTTAGGTGGAGATGTTTTTGATCCCAGTTGTTAACATTGAATTTTACCCCAGTTGGTTCCTGCCAATCCTTCCATGTTTGCATTCCTCTGATTTATGTAGGAATCCAGTAACCTCTTTGTACCTTGCTGGTGTGTCATCCAACTTCCCTATTTTCTTCTATATAAAAAGTTTGATGCTCAATTTGACAAATTACATTCAGATCCACACTCCCTTGTGTTGAGTCTGTCTGTCAATTCCCACCGACTCCTTGCCCACCTGTGACCAGAGATCTGTTCCACGCAAAGAGACCAAGAGGATCTGCCGCATGAGTGATTTTTTTTTTCTTTTTTTGTTTATTGTTTTTTTCTATCTTTTTACACTCAAGATTTTATTATACTCCCTGCCCACCTTCCGACTGTTCCACATCCCATACCTCCTCCGTGCCCCCATCTCCATGAGAATGTCCACATATCCCCACATGCCATTAGAACTCTAGACTCCCTAGGGCCTCCAGTTTCTTGAAGGTTAGGTACACTTTCTCTGGCTGAACTCAGACCAGGCAGTCCTCTGCTGAATGTGTTGGGGACCTCATACAAGCTGGTGTATGCTGCCTAGTTTGTGATCCACTGTCTGAGAGATCTCACAGGTACAGGTTAATTGAGACTGCAAGTCCCACTACAGGGTCACCCTCCTTCTCAGCTTCTTCCAGCCTTTCCCTAATTAAACCACAGGATTTAGCAGCTTCTGTCCATTAGATAAATACAAATATCTGCATCTGACTCTTACAACTGCTTGTTGGTTCTTTCTGAAGGCAGTCATGAGCACTCCATAGGACTCAGTAATAGTGTCAGGCCTTAGGTCTTCCTCTTGAGCTGGATCCCACTTTGGACCTGTCACTGAACCTTCTTCTCCTCAGGCTCCTCTCCATTTACATCCCTGCAGTACTTTCAAACAGGAAAAATTATGGGTCAGAGTTTTGACTATGGGATGGCAACTCCATTCCTTACTCGGTGCCCTGTTTTCTGCTGGAGGTGGGCTCTATAAGTTCCCTCTACCTACTGTAGGGCATTTCATCTAGGGTTTCTCCCTTTGATTCCTGAGAGTCTCTCACCTCCCAGATCTTGTACATTTTGGAGGGTACCCTCAACCTCCTACCTCCAGAGGTTGCCTGTTTCCATTGTTTCTGCTGGCCCCCTGGGCTTCAGTCCTTTTCCCTCACCCAATACCAGATCAGGTTCCTCTCTTTTCCAGTCCCCTTTCCCTTCCAGGTCCCTCTCTCCCTCCCGACTTGTGGTTGCTTTCTTCTCCCACCCAAGTTGGACTGAGGCGTCCTTACTTGGGTTCTTCAGCCTTTTGACCCTTTTGAGTTCTGTGGATTGCATCTTGGATATTCTTTACTTTTTTGGCTAATATCCACTTATTAGTGAGTACATACCATGCATGTCCTCTTGGGTCTGAGTTACCTCACTCAGGATGATATTTTTCTAGTTCCATTCATTTGCCTACAAAATTCAGGATGTCCTCATTCTTGATAGCTGAGTAAGTATTCCATTGTGTAAATTAACCACATTTTCTGTATCCATTAATCTGTTGAGGGATATCTGAGTTGTTTCCAGCTTCTGACTATGACAAACAAGGCCACTATGAATATAGTGGAACATGTGCCCCTGTCACATGGTGGGGCATCTTTTGGATATATATCTAAGAGTGGTATTGCTGGGTCTTCAGGTACATCTATTTCCTATTTTCTGAGAAAACTCCATATTGATTTCCAGAGTGGTTGTACTAGTTTGCAATCACACAAATAATGAAGGAGTGTTTCTCTTTATCCATATTCTTACCAACATTTGTTGGTTTTGATCTTAACCATTATGATTGGCGTAAGGTGAAATGTCAGGGACATTTTGATTGGCATTTCTCTGATCTCTAAGGACTTTGAAGATTTCTTTAGGCGTGTCTGAACCATTCTAGATTCCTCTGTTGTAAATTCTCTGTTTAGTTCTATACCCCATATTTTAATTGAGTTATTTGGTTTTTTTGTGGCTAGCTTCTTTAGTTCTGTATATATATTGGATATTAGTCCTCTATCAGATATGGGGTTAGTGAAGACATTTTCCCAATGTGTAGGTTGCCAATTTGTCTTATTGACTATGTCTTTTGTCTTACAGAAACTTTCCTGTTTCCTAAGGTCGCATTTATTAATTCTTGATCTTGGAGCATAATTGGAGTTCTGTTTAGGAAATTTCCCCATTTTAATGAGTTTAAGACTCTCTCCCATTTTTTCTTCTATTAGATTCAGTGTCTGGTTTTATGTTGAGGTCATTGATCCACTTGGACTTGAGCTTTGTTCAAGGTGAAAAATATGAGTCTACTTATATTTTTCTACATACAGAGAGCCAGTTAGACCAGCACCATTTATTGAAGATGCTTTCTTTTTTTATTGTATATTTTTGGCTTCTTTGTCAAAGATCAAGTGTGCTTAAGTGTGTGGTTTTAATTTTGAGTGTTCAATTCTATTCCATAGATCAACATGTCTGTCTCTGTACCAATATCATGTAGTTTTTGTTACTACTGCTCTGTAGTAGAGCTTGACATTAAGGATGGGGATGCCCCCACCAATTCTTACATGCAGTTTAAATTATAGGTTGAATGATTTGTGGTTGGGTTGATGTCCCAAACTCACCACTAGAAGTCATGTCTAGTTACAGAAGATGGCTCATTCATTCTCCATTTTTTTACATTATTATTATTATTATTAATCATTCCATTATTTTACATCTCATATGATATCCCATTTCCTGGTTACCCCCTCCATCAACCCTCCATCCCAGGATATCCCATTTCCAGGTTACCTCTCTGCCATTTTATCCATTACTGGGAGTATTCATTAGAGTCACCCTTTAAGTTCCAGGAAGTTTACATTGCACTGGGTTGTCATAACACCCCCCAAATTCAACCTCCCTCAATTGCTGCCATCTCTCCCAGTGCTCTTTTTCATCATCCCTCTTCTCAATTTGATATCTCCTCTTCCCACCCCTAGTCTACCTGTGAAATCTATTCTATTTCTCCTTACCCAGGAAGCCATATATCCATATTGCCCCTTCCTTGTTACTTAGCCTCTATGAGTCTGTGGATTGTAGCATGATTGTTTCTTATGTTACAGCTGATATTGACTAACAAGTGAGTTCATACCATGTTTGTCTTTTGTGGTCTGGATTATTTCACACAGGATTTTTTTTTTTTTTTTTTTTTTTTTGCTACTTTCATCCATTTGATTGCAAATTTCTTGAAGTCTTTTTTGGAAACAGATGAATAATACTTCATTGTGTAAATGTATCACATTTTCTTTATCTATTCTTTGGTTGAGGTATATCAAAATTGCTTCCAGTTTCTAGCTATTGTGATTACAGTTGCTATGAACACAGTTGAGCAACTGTCCTAGTGGTAGGATGTAGAGTCTTTTGGGTACATTCCAGAAGTGAGTTGGCTGGGTTTTTAGGTTGATTGATTGATTCCAAATTTTCTGAAGAACTCCCATATTGGTTTCCAAATGGGCTGTACTAGGTTGTACTAGTTTGTAGGAGTGCTATCCTTCATCCACATCTTTGCTAGCTTAAATTTTCATGTGTGCTTTAGTCTTAGCCATTTTATCAGGTATATGATGAAGTCTTAAATTCATTTTGATTTGCATTTCCATGATGTTAGAGATGTTGAAAAATGTGTTTCTCCACTATTTGAGATTGCTCTGTCAGAGAAGTCACTAATTTAAGAATGCTTTAGCTTATATTTGTTGAGAAACCTTCAAATTTATCTTTGTACATTTAAAAATTATATTTTAAATTTATAAAATTTTAAGTAATATTTATGATATCTCTGTTGTCTCTTTCTCTATTCATGTCTCTCTGTGTGTTTGTGTGTATGAGTGTTGGTTTATTTATCTTTGTGTTTATGTATGTGTCTCCATGTCTTTATCTGTATGTGTATATATATGTCTTTGTACATTTCTGTATTTGAGTTTCAGCATTTGTGTGTGCATGTGTTTGTGTGTGTGTCTTTCAATAAAACATTCTTTTCCATGTGGTACTGGTTTTGCTAGTTTTCAATATGTAGTCCAGGCTGGTTGAGCTCCTAGTATCCTTTCTACCTCAGCATTCCAAGTGTTTAAATTATCATGTATTTTAAAGGTCTTCCACAGTTCATTATTTGTCTTGCTATTGTTCACTGAGTAATTCTGCTTAACATTCATAAAGTTATATATCTAATATAAACTTGTATGTACAATTACAAAAGCATGTTATTTACTTGTTTGATTTCCTAATGCCCTTAAATTTTTATGTATAGTTGTTTTGTCACATTAAACAGCAATATTTTCACGAGAAACCTGCATATAAAACTGCAAAAAATTAAGTTTCTTTGATTTCTCAAAATGATTTGATTTCTTCCAGGATAATCAAAGTGGTGTTTTTTCTGTTTGTTTTTCAAAACAGTGTCTATGTCTATCTGCCAAGTCTCAATCTCACAGTCTTCTTACTTCCAATTCCATGTCCTGAGAGTACAGCTATGTGCCACTATGACTGACATCTAAAATTTTTATTTAAAAACAATTAAGATTAAAATTTTTCTCCTCCTTTTGTGGGATAGTATAACTGTCCTTTTCACATTCATTAGAATCAGCTGAGAGATGGATATAAGGTGGAGAATGGAAGCTGAGCACCAGCAGGCATTCTTCATGTTGGATGAGAGGGAGATGAGCAGGAGTAACTGGAAGGAGAGAAAGGAGAGACAACTGCTGTTGGGATGTTATATATGAGAGAATAATAAATATGAAAATTAAAAAAAACATGACCATTAAAAAAGAACTTAGGCAAATTATCCTTACTTCATAGAGATATTTTCCTTCTATGTATAAACAATTTATTGTAGCATGTTGTTGAGTGTAATATTTCCTCCTGGCAAATGTGAACATGTTGTATAAATTGAAAGACAGTTATTGAACTTGTAATATTAGATTCCTCATTGAATCCAAAGTCCAAAATTGCTATTTGTGGGCTTGAAAACAAGTAACTGATCCAGCAAATTCTCTCCACAAAATGGAAATAATTATGGTATACACAGAGGACTCTAAGAGGATTTAGGATAAATATTCAAATAATATTTAAACAAAGTATGTAGTTCTACACACATATTTTTAAATTTTACCCTTTGTGTTGCATTTCCCCTTTTTTTCAGCACAGTGTTGCCTTATTCAACTTAATTAATGTAATGTCTAACCTCACCTTCATCCAGAACTTTACTGTATTTTCACTTACACATTAGCAGTACTCTGATGCCATTTCATGGAAATGGCAAAGGAAAAAGTTATCCCTAGGCATGGGTCAAACAGGCTGGTGCTCACCAAGCATATGGGAAAGGAATGCTCCCGTGCTGACAAGAAGGGATTAAAAGCACTGTAGATGGCTTTTCCCCAGATGACTTCCACAGATGTTTAAGGTTTATGAAACAGCTGTTTCAGTGTGTGCACAGCAAGTCTCCCCCTCTATACTCTTCTGATTATGAATGCTCTGTACTATGCCCAGTTGATTTTTCCCTCACACATTGCCCTATAGATTAAGTATGACAATTAGTAATGCTCTGTAGATACAGAAAAAGGAAAAAAAAAACTCAGAACCTAAACAAAATCTGCTTCAGAACATTGAAACATTGGGTATAAATAATGGGATTTATGAATGGTGGTGTAAAAATAGTCCCTTGACACTGTGGACCCATAATGCTCATTTTATATATAAGTGATCTAATGATATATTTTGTTATAATGCACATGTTATCCATTCAAAAGCCACTAAGTGTGTGGGAAATTGAGGAGAATTTACAGACTTATTTTATGTATTTTTATATGTATCTCTATTGCTCATATTTACACATTAATTTCAAAGACAGAAACCTTTGATACCTGCAAAAGAATATGTCTGAAGTTCATAATATTTGGTTGTTTCTTTTGTGAATTCATTGTTTCATATTCAAAGTTTATGATATTTTTAAAAGTAGATCTTGCTGAGATTAAGATTATTCTAAACTTAATTGAAATAAACTCTATCAAACTAAAAACTTTCGTACTATTCAATTCATTCTATGAAGCAACAATTACACTGACACCTAAATCACAAAAACATCCAACAAAGAAAGAGAACTTCAGACCAATTTCCCTTATGAATATCAATGCAAAAATAAAATCCTCGCAAACTGAATCCAAGAACACATCAAAGTGATCATCCATCATGACCAAGTAGGCTTCATCCCAGGGATGGAGGAATGGTTTAATATACAGAAATCCATCAATGTAATCCACTTTATAAACAAACTCAAAGACAAAAAACACATGATCATCTAGTTAGATGCTGAGAAAGCATTTGACAAAATCCAACTCCCCTTCATGATAAAAGTCAAGGAAAGATCAGGAATTCAAGGACCATACCTAAATATAATAAAAGTAATATAAGCAAACCAGTAGCCAACATCAAACTAAATGGAGAGAAACTTGAAGCAATACCACTAAAATCAGGGACTAGACAAGGCTGTCAACTTTCTCTCTACCAATTCAATATAGTAATTGAAGTCCTAGTCAGAGCAATTCAACAACAAAAAGAGATCAAGGGGATACAAATTGGAAAGGAAGAAGTGAAAATATCACTGTTTGCAGATGATATGATAGTATATATAAGTGACCCTAAAAACTCCACCAGAGAACTCCTAAACTTGATAAACAGCTTCAGTGCAGTAGCTGGATATAAAATTAACTCAAACAAATCAGTGGCTTTTCTATACACAAAGGTTAAACAGGATGAGAAAGAAATTAGGGAAACAACACCCTCATAAGAGTCACAAATAATATAAAATACCTTGGTGTGACTCTAACTAAAGAAGTGAAAGATCTGTATGACAAAAACTTCAAGTCTCTGAAGGAAGAAATTGAAGAAGATCTCCCATGCTCATGGATTGGCAGGATTAATATAGTAAAAATTGCTATCCTGCCAAAAGCAATCTACAGATTCAATGCAATCCCCTCCAAAATTCCAATTCAATTCTTCACTGAGTTAGAAAGGGCAATTTGCAAATTAATCTGGAATAACAAAACACCTAGGATAGCAAAAACTATTCTCAACAATAAAAGAACCTATGGGAGAATCACCATGCCTGACCTCAAGCTGTACTATAGAGCAATTGTGATAAAAACTGCATGGTACTGGAACAGTGACAGACAGGTAGATCAATGGAAAAGAATAGAAGATCCAGAAATGAACCCAAACACCTATGGTCACATGATCTTTGACAAGGGAGCTAAAACCATCCAGTGGATAAAAGACAGCATTTTCAACAAATGATGCAGGCACAACTGGCAGTTATTATGTAGAAGAATGAGAATTGATCCATTCTTGTCTCCTTGTACAAAGCTCAAGTCTAAATGGAATAAAGAACTCCACATAAAACCAGAGACACTGAAAATTAAAGAGGACAAAGTGGGGAAAACTCTTGAAGATATGGGCACAGTGGAAAAATTCCTAAACATAACAGCAATGGCCTGTGCTGTAAGATCAAGAATTGACAAATGGGACCTCATAAAATTGCAAAGCTTCTGTGGGGCAAAAGATACTGTCAATAAGACAAAAAGGCCACCAACAAATTGGGAAAGAATTTTTACCAATCCTAAATCTGATAGGGGACTAATATCCAATATATACAAAAAGCGCAAGAAGCTGAACTCCAGAAGATCAAATAACCCCATTAAAAATTGGGGTACAGAGCTAAACAAATAATTCTCAACTGAGAAATACCAAAGGGCTGAGAAGCACTTGAAAAAATGTTCAACATCCTTAATCATCAGGGAAATGCATCAAAACAACCCTGAGATTCCACCTCACTCCAGTCAGAATGGCTAGGATCAAAAATTCAGGTGACAGCAGATGCTGGCAAGGATGTGGAGAAAGAGGAACACTCTTCCATTGCTGGTCAGATTGAAAGCTGGTACAACCATTCTGGAAATCAGTCTGGCAGTTCTTCAGAAAACTGAACATAGTACTGCCGGTAGATCCAGCAATAACTCTCCTGGGCATATACCCAGAAGATGTTTCAACTGGTAATATGGACACATGCTCTGCTATGTTCATAGCAGCCCTATTTTTAATAGACAGAAGCTGGAAAGAACCCAGATGTCCCTCAACAGAGGAATAGATAGAGAGAAAGTGGTACATTTACACAATGGAGTACTACTCAGCTATTAAAAACAAGGAATTTATGAAATTCTTGGGCAAATGGATGTATCTGTAGGATATCATCCTGAGTGAGGTAACCCAATCACAAAAGAAGTCACTTGATATGCACTCACTGATAAGTGGATATTAGCCCAGAAACCTAGAATACCCAAGATACAACTTCCAAAACACAAGAAAATCAAGAAGGAAGACCAAGGCATTGATACTTCATTCCTTCCTAGAAAAGGGAATAAAATATCTATGGAAGGAATTGCAGAGACAAAGTTTGGAGCTAAGATGAAAGGATGGACCATCCAGAGACTGCCCCACCCGGGGGTCCATCCATAATCAGCCACCCAACCCAGACACTATTGCATATGCCAGCAAGATTTTGCTGAAGGGACCCTGAAAGAGGTGTTTCCTGTGAGGCTTTGCCAGTGCCTGGCAAATACAGAAGTGGATGTTCACAGTCATCTATAGGATGGACACAGGGCCCCCAATATAGGAGCTAGAGAAAGTACTCAAGAGATGAAGGGGTCTGCAACCCTATAGGTGAAACAACAATATGAACTAATCAGTACCCCCAGACAGAGCTCATGTCTCTAGCTGCATATGTAACAGAAGATGTCTTAGTCGGCCATCATTGGGAAGAGAGGCACCTTGGTCTAGCAAACTTTATATGTCAAGTATAGGGGGACGCCAGGGCCAAGAAGTAGGAGTGAGTGGGTAGGGGAGAAGGGAAGGGAGAGGGTATAGGGGACTTTTGGGATAGCATTTAAAATGCAAATGAAGAAAATATCTAAAAAATATGGGAAAATGGTTTTGAATATCATGTTTCAAAAAACCAAGCTATTGTATTAAACATCGATTCATTTACTTGTTCAATCATTCATTGAATTTTCTTAAAACCTTTAAAATTATCTATATTTGTTTTTGTTTGTACTGGGTGCTGAAGATATAGATAAAGAAATGGTTGTTGAAACACTTGAAAATAGTGGTTCAGAAAATTAGTTGTAAAACTAACTTGTCTAAGTTTGAATTTTTGTCTTTAATACCATCTGAGAGGCCTCTGTAATTTCATTAACCAATGTCTCTTAGCTAGAATTTTATTTATATGTAGAGAAAATATTACTATGGCAACTCTTATAAAGGAAAACCTTTAATTGAGGCTGTCTTTCAGTTTCAGAGGCTTACACTATTATCATCGTGGCAGGAAGTCATGATGGCGCACAGGCAGACACAGTGTTGGAGAAAGGGCACAATGTTGTATGTCTGGATCTACTGGCAGCAGGAAGTGAACAGACAAACACTTCCAAAACAAGGCCACACCTACTCACTCAAGGCCATAGCTCCCAATGCTATCACTCCTGATGAGCCTATTGGGGGCCTTTTTTTTTTTTTTTTTTTTTTTTTTAATCACAACTCTCTACAACTCTTAACTTTGTCAGCTATAAAATGCCAGTAGTAACACAACAGAACTATTCATCCTATGAGTTATGACAATTAAATGAGCTAAGCCAGGGCTAGTTTCAACTTGCTGTTTAATAGTTATTGTCACTAAGTAAATGTATACACATGGTAAGTGGCATCAACACTTCTTTGCTTAGTAACAGATACCAACAGATTGGGAAAGGATCTTTACCTATCCCAAATCAAATAGGGGACTAATATCCAATATATATAAAGAACTCAAGAAGGTGGACTCCAGAAAATCAAATAACTCCATTAAAAAATGGGGCTCAGAGCTGAACAAAGAATTCTCACCTGAGGAATAACGAATGGCTGAGAAGCACCTGAAAAAATGTTCATCATCCTTAATCATCAGGGAAATGCAAATCAAAACAACCCTGAGATTCCACTTCACTCCAGTCAGAATGGCTAAGATCAAAAATTCAGGTGACAGCAGATGCTGGCGAGGATGTGGAGAAAGAGGAACACTCCTCCATTGTTGGTGGGATTGCAAGCTTGTACAACCACTCTGGAAATCAGTCTGGCGGTTGCTCAGAAAATTGGACATAGTACTACTGGAGTAGTTCTATGCAATACCTCTTCTGGGCATATATCCAGAAGGTGTCCCAACCGGTAAGAAGGACACATGCTCCACTATGTTCATAGCAGCCTTATTTATAATAGCCAGAACCTGGAAAGAACCGAGATGCCCCTTAACAGAGGAATGGATACAGAAAATGTGGTACATTTACACAATGGAGTACTACTCAGCTATTAAAAAAATGAATTTATGAAATTCCTAAGCAAATGGATGGACCTGGAGGGCATCATCCTGAGTGAGGTAACCCAATCACAAAGGAACTCGCACAATATGTATTCACTGATAAGTGGATATTAGCCCAGAAACTTAGGATACCCAAGATATAAGATACAATTTGCTAAACGCATGAAATTCAAGAACGAAGACCAAAGTGTGGACACTTTGCCCCTTCTTAGAAATGGGAACAAAACACCCATGGAAGGAGTTACAGAGACAAAATTTGGAGTTGTGACCAAAGGATAGACCATCAAGTGATTGTCATATGCATGGATCCATCCCATAATCAGCTTCCAAACGCTGACACCATTGCATACACTAGCAAGATTTTGCTGAAAGTACCCAGATATAGCTGTCTATTGTGAGACTATTCTGGGGCCTAGCAAACACAGAAGTGGATGCTCACAGTCAGCTATTGGATGGATCACACGGCCCCCAATGGAGGAGCTAGAGAAAGTACCCAAGAAGCTAAAGGGAACTGCAACCCTATAGGTGGAACAAGAATATGAACTAACCAGTATCCCGGAGCTCTTGTCTCTAGCTGCATATGTATCAAAAGATGGCCTAGTTGGCCATCACTGGAAAGAGAGGCCCATTGGACTTGCAAACTTTATATGCCCCAGTACAGGGGAACCCCAGTGCCAAAAAGGGGGAGTGGGTGGGTAGGGGATTGGGTGGGTGGGTATGGGGGACTTTTGGGATAGCATTGAAAATGTAAACGAGGAAAATACCTAATAAAAAATAAATTTAAAAAAAAAGATATTTTACCACAACTCAGAAATCTAAAAAAAAAAAAAAAAAAAAAAACAAGCAAAAAACAAAAAAACAAAACAAAACAAAACAAAACAAAACAAAACAAAAAAAAAAAAACCAGAAAGGTAGGCACTCTGTCCCTTATTCAGTGACAAAGTGATGTTTGGAAGACATGACAGTTTTTCATTTAAATATTAATCCCTGAGTTATACTTTACGAATTTTCAACAGCCATTTCTTCAGTCATTCCAGAGCATCATAGAACAATAGAGTAAATATTATTGCTAGAGCAACTTATTTCAATTTTACAATGATTACTCTAGAAACAATATGTAGCAGGGCTTGAATTTGTCTTTCAACCAGGCATTATAGAGGGAACCTGTTGGTGTGTCTATCAAAAGCACATGATTTTTAATGTTCTTTGCCTAGATCTACTTGCCATGAGAAACTACAAGGTGTGGAAAACTATCTTAAGGAAGACATTATTTATCAACTAAAAAAATGACTGGATGTTTTTTCAAGCCCAGAGCTCCTCAATAATGTAATATATAGGTATTTATCACAGAACTGTGTCAATTCATGAAATAAGAGTAAATCTCGGAAGCATTCTACTACCATCCTAGCTATTGATGGCAAAAACAAAACCCATTACATATGATTAAGTGTCCTGCTGTTTTTTTTTTATATTATCTATAATATGGCATTAAGACTCAATACAGATGTAATGTCAGTGAATTACAAGAATGATCATCATGGTAACTTATCCCTAAAGATCCAAGAGTGACACTCATGTGTTGGTGATAATCAACAACTCTCTAGTTGGATTCAGGGCCCAGCTAATAGTATGATAGTCATGAATTTTCTTAGAAAATGAGCCAAATATCCATAGCTAGGAAGGTCATAGAGCTTAGAAAAGAACCTACTACAATCACTTTACTAGACCACCATAATATCTAGCTGTATCCCAAAACTTACACACATATAAGTGTAGCTCTATAGCATCAAAGGAGCTTAACTTTAGAGAAAATGGAGACTGTTATAGACAACACAAGAGATGCTAATGCACAAATCACTAAATTCTGTTAATTCCAGCCTCAGCTGATATATCCACAACTCAAAACCTGCTCCTAAAGCGTAAGGTACATTTTAGAAGAAGGGTACAAATATTTTAAGAGTGACAGGGTCAGAAAGACTGTGAAACTGTGGCATTAAAAATAACAAGGTAACTAAATCAATGATACCTCAGTAATAACTACTGAAATAAAGTCTGCATGATAGCAGCATCAATACACATGCTTCTTTTGGAGAGGAAAATGTCACTGGGTTCCACAAAGATCTATAGACAAAGATCTTTATAAGCAACTGCTCAGCGAAGGAATATTATCCAGATATAAGCTCATTATTTGGTTATCCATCCTTCATAAAGTATATTATATATCACATTATACTGAATTTGATTAGCATGGCTTTTATGCATATTATTGTACATGTACAATAATAATTAACAGAAGGTCATAATTTTAAAGAGAATGAGGGGGTGCGTGGGATAGGTTGTAAGAAGGGGCTCATGTGATGTGTTAGATTAATAATAGGGAAGAGAAATGTGATGTAGTTACATTTTAATTAAAAAGTAAAATACAAAAATGAAAGTAAGGTCCCTGATTGAGACAAAATGAACATATAGCACATTTTTAACAACTTCAATACAAAACATTTACTAATATATATATTTTTTTTCTGTTGAGTTTCAGAGGCTGGAAGAGTGCTGTACAATTACATGTAATAGCTGTGCAGTTAAAATAGAACTTATTTAAGGTAATTCCATCTAGATTTCCATTAATTATTTTTCAAATTATAACCTTGCCCTGTCATATCCAGTGATCCTCCAAAGAATACTGGGCCCTTCTTTACCTTACCTTTCTTTGAAAACTTATTTTGTCTTAGAGCTTATACACATATATTTAACTGCAACGAAACAATAATAAATAGGCCAAGTACAAGAGTTCATCCTATTGTACAAGGAAATTATGCAAGCTGTTTCTATAGGTACATATATCCTAGAAAATGTGCTTTATTCCAAAGGAAAGGAAGTTCAATTTGATAGAATAATTGAAAACAGTGAAGGAGCACACATTACAGGGTACAAATCATATTATTTTCTTTAAAGAATGTTTTAGTGGATTGGTTCAGACAACATATAAGTTAAACACTAAACCTTGAGCTTTCAAGGATAATTTAGGCTACTTAAAGTAAAAATTTAAAGTTACATTTTTATCATTATTTATATTTTAAGCAATCAGATTACGGAATCTGACAGGACTTCTTTAAGTTAATTTGTAATCATTGCTCTGTGTTGAAGGTGGTCAATTTCAATATTTTCTCATAAACTTATTGTTATCAGGAAGAGAAGTTAGCAAATTGTTTAAAAGACCTATGATTTCCTTTGTAGAAACAAAAGAAATAGGCAACTTCATGCTACATCCCGATGGCTTGAAGGTAACTATGCTTTTGAAATGAATGCACCAATCTGACTTGCACTGAATTCTTTATCCTTTGACTGGCTACCTGGTGTTTTACACGGTCTAAAAGCCTCAAAGCTTTGGCTTGAATGGTGCCCAAACATGAAGCAGAAAGCAGTGAGTTTGATCTAAAATCCATAAAATCAAAAGTTTGACTGACCACAAACCCTATATTTTACCATCTAACTGTGAATTGCGGTTGGAAATAAAGTATTGCTTTTATCCCTTTCATCCAACATTTTGAAGGACATTTGAGGACCTGATTTATGGTTTTGAGAACTTAAGTGTGGATGTTAACAAGTAAAGAAAAATTCAATCACACAGTTGCATATGCTTCTTCAAAGGCATGCCTTTAGTCCCCAGTGTTCCAGTTGAACTTTTTCATTAAATGGTTATGCCTAGATTATATGGCCCAGAGAGGAGAATTCTTTCCAGTATAGGTTTTTAAACCAATGTGGTTTAGCAAAAGTGCCCTATGTTCTGACAATTTATACTGTAAATCTAAAGTATAGATTATGGCCATGATTCATTTAATTCACATGCTGCAAATATATTTGAAAAAAGCATGTCTAAAATGGAGAGAATGAGCAGACACTCATGAAGAGATTTTCTTACAAGATAGCACATCATTTTGCAAATGAAGATGGAAAAAGGATTTCATTGCATAAACAACAATAATTTCACACTAGTAGCTGGCACAGGAAGCTGGTGCACACTTTAGCAAAACAGATTCACCCCAGCAATGTCTTAATTGATGTAATTGGGTAAAAAAAAAAAAAAAAAAAAAACACCCATGGAAGCATCTCCATTAATCTCTCATCAGTTTACTAAGATGTTGATGTATATTCAAATATCTACAGACACACTTGATTCAGCTTCTGTTTGAATAGATTTCCTTTGTTTAAAAATATCCAAAGCAAATTTCAAAATTCTATTAAGAATAGAGGTGGTAGAAAAAAATACAAGTTATAGAGAAAGAAAACTATGCTAGGGCAGAGACATTTAAACAAGATATAGTAAGAATTAAGGAAGACATTTGTAGTCTTAAAAAAGCTCATGAGTAGCTGGCCTAAATCATTTATTTGTATCTTTGCAGTGAGCCACAGCTGCCTGTTCTCTGTCCTAATAGCATTGACATAATATACTGACAGATAAATATTAAAATTGGCTAACACTGAATCTCAGTAAAAAACTGAGTGCCTCATATTTTACTAGAAACTTCCTGCAGATTGCAATGGATATTAGACCATCTCTTAATTTTTTCTATTTTGCTAATTTGATATAAAATATGATATGACATTCATTTTAACATTTCATGATCCGAGTCACTTCATCTATTCTCTTTATTAATCAGATCTGTTAACATTTCGACCACCCATGATGAGGAGCAGGGTTATTTTAGGAAGAGGTCAAGAAGTTGGAAAGTAGGGAATTTTAGTATAAGATGAATACTGCATTCATAATGCGACATATATAGGTGTGCATTCGCATGTGAGTTTGTGTGTGTGTGTGTGTGTGTGTGTGTGTGTGTATGTGTGTGTAGGTATTTAGGTAGGTATAAAGCTGTACTTTATAAGGCCCAATATTCATAAAATTGGAAAGACTCAAGTTGTTCTTAAAGATAAGCAGATATTTTGTAGCTTAACTCTTTTCACTAAGGCTTAGACTTCATGCTGCTCAAGACATACTTGTAACCATAAAGTAACTTGTAACTTATGTGGACTATAATATTGTAATTCCATTATTTCGCACTGTAACAAATTAGTATTACATTATTATGAGTTTGTAGGGTGCCAAAAACACATAATGTCACATTCCATAATAACTTAAACAATAGTGAAAGGCATTATAAAATATTTTGAAGAGATAAAAGATGAGTTCAAGTTAAAATGATTTAGTAGCTTACATGAAATCCTTAGATGTATTGATTCATTAGCAATTGCCCAGTGCTTGCTATGGGCAAGATACTCTTTACCTCATTACAATGTAAAGATGAGAGTTCTCATTTTTCAGGGAAAAAAAAAAACACTATGTCTTAGAGACAAATTGTCCTTTGAGGATACACCAATAGTAAGTAGATAGTTAAAATTTCCCAATTATATCTGGCTTGAGTATTCATGAATTTTAATCTGTCATATCACCCATGCCCTCTGTGCTATAGCTAAATGTCCACTTTTAAGGATTTATTTTTAAATATGTCTATGTGGATTTTGGATGGAGATATTTATGTGTGTCCAGGTATTCATGGGCTAGAGGCATTGTACCACCCTGAAGCTTGAGTTGTGCACAAATGTGAGGCACCCAATATATGTGCTAAAAATTAACCTCTAAAAGATCTGTGTGCATTTGTTTGTTTGTTGCATGGAAAGTATATTTAAGTAATGTCATTACCAAGAAAACCATAACATTTACAGGAATATAAATTTACTTCTATTTTTGATTTTTATTTGAAAAGAATCTACAAGGATCTCTATAAGATAATATTAAAATCTTGTAAAAAGTATGTAAAAAAATTCCATACCATCTTTTAAAAAGTTTGGTCGATGTACTCACTGGGGACTAAATTATTCTGAATAAAAAGTACATGAAATTAAAGCCACCTCTTCATTTCCCTCCACACTGCAGACTAGATATTTTAAAGGGGCATTTGCCTCCTAGATGTCTAGCAATATCATTAGAATAGATGGATTTTTCTGAAATATAAAAACTCTTAGCTAATGAAAAATATTACTGGCCTCTTCTTTCTAATACTGTAGTGGCTCAGGTATCATAACTAGTCCTAATTACTTTTTATTATTAATTTATTATTGAAAATAATTTTAAGATATAAACATGCAAGCACAAAATGCTCCTTCCATAAATGCCTCCAGATCCTCTCCCCCTCCCCATCTTCTCAACTTTAAGTCCCTTCTCCAACAACAAAACAAAACAAACAAAAAACACTACTACAACAAAAGGCAATATAAAATGTCATCCAAAATGGACAAACTGTAATCCAGTAAAATCACACACTAAAATAGCTGAGTTCATTATTTGTTGGGCAACTACTCCAGAACATGAGGCCTATCCTTTAGTATTTGACAAATCTACTTTCCTTTCATTGGATAAACTTGATTTTTGCCTCTCCCAGAAATTATGATAGCTCTGTTGTTAACTTTTACAATAGTGACCAAAATATCATTCATTGACAAATTTGTTTAATTAGTGTGTAAGTCAACTTAAATTAGACTAAGTAAAATATCAGTCATCTCATAGTCGGGAATATCAATAGAAGGAAAACAGTCCAAGAGAAGGCACAAGAATCAGAATTTTGCAGACAAATAGATGGAACTAGAATATATCATCCTGAGTAAGGTAATTAGACCCAAAAGGACATGCATGCATGGTATGTACTCACTAATAAGCGGATATTAGTGAAGAAGAAGAAGAAGAAGAAGAAGAAGAAGAAGAAGAAGAAGAAGAAGAAGAAGAAGAAGAAGAAGAAGAAAGAGGAGGAGGAGGAAGAGGAGGAGGGGGAAGAAGAGGAGGAGGAGGAGAGGAGAAGGAGGAGGAAGAGGAGGAGGAAGAGGAGGAGGAAGAGAGGAGGAGGAGGAGGAAAGGAAAAAAAAAGAGAAAAAAGAAAAAAAAAAGAAAAAAAAGTAGAGTATTCAAGATACAGTCCACAGAAATCAAAAAAGTCAACGCTGAAGTGCCCAAGTGAGGACTCCCCAGTCCCACTTGGGAGGGAGAAGAAAGTAATCACAAGTATACAGGGAGAGAGGGCCTGGGGAGAGATAGTGAACAGGGGGTTGCAGGGGGGAGAGGGGAACCTGATATGGTATTGGGTGAGGGAAAAAGACTGAAGCAATGAGGGTCAGCAGAAAAAAATGTAAGCAGGCAACCTCAGGAGGTAGGAAATTGAGGGGACCCTGCAGAATACACCAGAGACTCTCAGGACTCCAAGGGAGGGGCCTTAGATGAAATGCCGTACTGTAGGGAGAAGGAACATATAGAGCCCACCTCTAGCAGGAAGACAGCTCATCAAGTGAGGGGTCCTCATATCAGCTGGTATATGCTGCCTGGTTGGTGGTCCAGTGTCTGAGAGATCTCAGGGGTTGCCATTCCCCAGTCAAAACTCTAACCCATAACTGTTCCTGTCTGTAAGAACTGCAGGGACAGAAATTGAGAAGAGTGTGAGGCAAACAAGTTCCAAAGACAGGCCCAAAAGTGAGATCCAGCTCAAGGGGAGGGCCCAAGGCATGACATTATTATTGAGGCTATGGAGCACTCAGAAAAAGGGACATATCATAACTGCCCTTCTGAAGACCCAACAAGCAGCTGAAAGAGTCAGATGTAGGTATTTGCACCCAACCAATGGACAGAAGCTGCTGACCCATGTGGTTGAATTAGGAAAAAGCAGGAAGAAGCTGAGGAGGAGGGTGACCCTGTAGCAGCAGTCTCAATTAACCTGGACCTACGAGATCTCTCAGACCCTGGACCACCAACCAGGCAGCATATACCAGCTGATATGAGGCTCCCAACAGGTATACAGCAGAGGACTGCCTGGTTTGGGTTCAGTCTGAGAAGATGTTCCTAACCCTCTTGGGACTGGAGGCCCCAGGGAGTTTGGAGGTCTGGTCGGGTGAGTGGTGGGTGCTTGGAATATCCTCATAGAGACAGGGGTGTAGGGAGGAGATATGTGACAGAGGGTGGACAGAGAAAGGTCATGATGTATAAAATCTGGAGTGTAAAAAAGACACACACACACACATATATAATATATCCATTCATTTGTATATTCAGGAGTCACATATAAACACTAAACTTGAAGCTATAATATAGGCACGGAGGACATGGTACAGGAATGTGCATGATCTGCTGCTCCAGTCTCTGTGAGTTCATATGAGCTTTGACAATATTAATTTAGAGACAGCTTTCTTTTCTTGGTGTTATCCATCCTTTCCTGCTCTTACATTCTTTTCCCTCCTTTTTCACAGTGTTCCGTATTCTCTAACGTGTGTGATTTGATGGAGACATCCAGTTTAGGACCCAATGGTCCAATGTCTCTCACTTTCTGGATAATGTCTGACAGTGCATCTCTGAATTTGTTCCCACTATCTGCTGGAGGAAGCTTCTATGATGATGGGAGAATAAGGCACCAATATAAGAATAACAGACTATCATTAGGAGTCACTTTATCTACATTGTTTCTAGATTAGTAATATTTGGTTTTACCCTAGGTTCCTGGCCTACATAGTCTAAGGAGTGGGGGTGGGGCGGTGGTCAAGAAAGTAGTGATGGATATGGACTGTATTTCATGGAGTGTATCTTAAATTCAATCTCTTATTGGTTGGTTACCCCAATAAGTGTTATGTCATAATTGTTAAAGCATATCTGATCATTGTAAAGAAAATATTTGTGGTTGGCTTATGTTTATGTTTTTGATAATGTTCATAGTGCCTTCCTATAACCCCCCCCCCGCAAAAAAAAAAACAAAACAAAACAAAAAATCAATGTAAGAGTGAAGGCTCTTTATAGTCACTGGCTTGACATGTCCATTGATTTACACAGGTTTCTCTAGAGTCACAGAACTTATGAGTAGTATCTATATAGTAAGGGGATTTGTTGATGACTTACAGTCGGTAGTCCAACTCCCAACAATGGTCAGCAACAGCTGTGAATGGAAGTTCCAGGATCTAGCAGTTGTTCAGCCCCACAAGGCAAGCAAACAAAGGAGAGAGAGAGAGTAAATCTTCCTACTTCCAATGTCCTCATGTAGGTCTCAAGCAGAAGGTCTGGCCCAGATTAAAGGAGTGTAACACATCTTTAATTCCAGATGACCTTGAATTCACAGATCTCCCTGCCTTAATCTTCTGGAATTCATAGCTAGTATATTTCAGCATCTCCATACCAAGATCCAGGACAGAAACTTGTATCTTTCAGTCTCCTAATCTAGATCACAGTTGAGTCTTCCAATTCTGGATTGTAGTTCATTCCAGATACAGTCAAGTTGAAGACAAGTAATAACCACTACATCCATGTTCAATGTGTTCTGTGGGTATTCTTATCAGCAATTGGTTCTTGCTCTCAGTTTGTGGACAGCTTCCTAATACTCTCAACAGTCTGAGTTGTGTGGGGATTCCCATATGGCCATTTTGGGCAAAATATAAACTAAATGTAACCCCACAGGAATATGGTAAACTTATTTGGTGATAATAGATGGCCAAATGGCATTCTTCTTCTTCTTTTTTTTTTTTTTTACAACACTGACAAAAAGTAGATGCTTTAATTGCTCCACACATAGCATTTACTAATTACTAACTTGACATACTTTATTTATCTAAATTTACCCAGCTGTAAAGATAGCTGTCCACATAGCATTGTGTGTCAGATAGTTGCCCAGTCCATTGTTTTAGAATGGTCCCTAAAGAGGCCACAGAATGAGGTTCTACCTACTGTAAAATTGCATACACAGTGAGGTCTTTATACCTGTTTGAAGGTACTAAAATAGAAGAAAACAGAATTGTCCTTATTAAGTTAAATTCTAGAGGAAAGAATTAATAGGGAATCTATAATAATGGTTATAAACGGGTAGCTTTTAAGAGTATTTTGTTTTCTTTTTTTTTTTTTTTTGGTCTCCCTCAATATTTGGCAATTTCATTTAGCTCACTTTCATATATGTATATATTTTAGAAAGATTCTACTGTTTCATAATCCCATAAAACTCCTGAAAATTCCCCTTAATTTTAGTTACATCTACCTATATATCTTTCAACTCCACCTTCCATCTCTCTCCCCACTTGAGCTTCCAATTTCTGCCCTTTCTTTCACCCATATCTATCTATTTTATTACACTTTCTTAATCATAACTACCTGTTCCCTCTGTCACAATACTATATTACCCTTGGAGATCCTATACATTGTAAATTAGTAATCATTGACTTACAGCTGATATACAATTATGTACAAATTCATAGCTTACCTGTCTTTCTGGGTCTTAAATACCTATTCAGGATTTTTTTCTATTTCTACCCTACTTGCCTGTAAATTTGATGATGCTATTTTTTAATGACTGGGTAATACTTCCTTGTAATTATATACCACATTCTCTTCATCCATTCTTCTGTTGAAGAACATTAGGTTTTCAGTTTCAAGCAATTAGAACTATAACAGCAATGAACATGAATATCTTAGTCAGGGTTTCTATTCCTGCACAAACATCATGACCAAGAAGCAAGTTGGGGAGGAAAGCATTTATTTGGCTTACAATTCCATACTGCTGTTCATCACCAAAGAAAGTCAGGACTGGAACTCAAACAGGTCAGGAAGCAGGAGCTGATGCAGAAGCCATGGAGGATGTTCTTTACTGGCTTGCTTCTCCTGGCTTGCTCAGCCTGCTCTCTTAATAGAACCAAGTATACCAGCCCAGAGATGGTCCCACCCACAAGGGGACCTCCCCATTTGATCACTAATTGAGAAAATGCCTTACAGCTGGATCTCTTGGAGGCATTTCTTCAACTGAAGCTCCTTTCTCTGTGATAATTCCAGCTGTGTCAAGTTGACACAAAACTAGCTAGTATAATTGACCCCTTGTCAACTTGACACACACACACATCACTAGTAAGCCTCAACCCTTACATTCTTAATCATCCCCAAAGTCTAAATAACTTTAAACGTACCAGAGTCTTTACATATTCTTAAATTTTCAATCTCTTTAAAATATCCATCTCTTTTAAAATCCAGAGTGTTTTTACAATTAAAAGACTCTTAACTGTGGGCTCCACTAAAATAGTTTCTTCCTTCAAGAGGGAAAATATCAGGGGACAGTCACAATCAAAAGCAAAAATCAATCTCCAACTATCCAATGTCTGGGATTCAACTCACGAACTTCTGGGCTCCCCCAAAGGCTTGGGTCACTTCTGCAGCCATGCCCTTTGTAGCACAGACATCGTCCTCTAGGCTCCAGATGCCTGTCCTCCACTGCTGCTGCTACTATTGGTGGTCATCTCATGGTACTGGCATCTCCAAACCCCTTCAGTCCTGGGCCGTCAATTGCAACTGAGGCTGCACCTTCATCAATGGCCTTCCATGCTCTCTCACAGTGCTGAGCCTCAGCTGCTCTGTGTGACCCCTTCACGCCTTCAAAATCAGTACCGCCTGAGTGACCCTTACACATTACCAAGTCCTGCTGCAGCAGGAGTACAACCTTGGCTATCTCTGGAACACAGCCTCTTTGTGTTTTAAGAAAACACTTCCCAGAAGATGCCACCCCAACGATGCTGGTCTCTTCTTA
Source organism: Mus caroli (assembly GCF_978045245.1). Taxonomy (NCBI): domain Eukaryota; kingdom Metazoa; phylum Chordata; class Mammalia; order Rodentia; family Muridae; genus Mus; species Mus caroli. The sequence continues at coordinate 126,998,184 of NW_028227261.1, read as the reverse complement.
ATCACTGCTAATTTCTTAGCTCCAGCTAACTAGTATCAATAGTCCCAGTAATGCAAAGTTTTTGCTTTAGTAGTTCTGGTATCTTGTTAATCACAGCTGATTCTTCAACCCTAACTAACCAGAACTACAGAATCTTCACAATCAAAACAGCAATGGCCCCGAAAAGAGTCTTTAATTTTCCCTCTGAAATTTCACAAGTCAGGCCTCCATCTTCTGCATGCTTCTCAACATTATCTTCCAAGCTTCTACAGAACATCTGGCAGAGCTCTTAACACCGAATGGATCTTCTAGCTCAAAGTTTCAAAGTTCTTCCACACTCCTCCCCAAAACATGGTCAGTTTATCACAGGAATACCCCACGCTGCTGGTACCAATTTGTCTTAGTCAGGGTTTCTATTCCTGAATAAACATCATGACCAAGAAGCAGTTGGGGAGGAAATGGTTTATTCAGTTTACACTTCCATACTGCTGTTCTTCACCAAAGGAAGTCAGGACTGGAACTCAAGCAGGTCAGAAAGAAAGAGCTGATGCAGAAGCCATGGAGGAATGTTCTTTACTGGCTTGCTTCCCCTGGCTTGCTCAGCCTGCTCTCTTATAGAACCAAGACTACCATCCCAGAGATGGTCCCACCCACAAGGGGCCTTTCCCCTTGATCACTAAATGAGAAAATGCCTTACAGTTGGATCTCATGGAGGCATTTCCTCAACTGAAGCTCCTTTCTCTGTGATAACTCCAGCTGTGTCAAGTTGACACAAAACTAGCCAGTACAATGAATAAGCAAGTATCTCTGTGGAAAATTAAAGAACCTTTTGTGGCAATGCTAGGGGTGGATCTAGCAGAAGAAGTGCCGCATTGATTCCCTTAATGGCTGTACAAATTTTCCCTCCCATCAGCAATGAATAAGTGTATCTCTTATACCACATCCTCCCCACTATGACCTCTCACTTGTTTTGTTGATCCTAGACATTCAAACACATGTCAAATTTAATCTCAAAGTACTTTTTATTTTCATTTTCTTGATGACTAAGGATGTTAAATTTTCTATACGTTTCATAGCTTTCAGATATTTTTCTACCAAGAATTCTCTGTTTAGATCTCTACCCAGTTTTAATTTGGTTATTTGTGTTTTATTTATTTATTTATTTATTTATTTATTTATTTATTTATTTATTTTTGATATCTAGTTTCCTGAGTTCATTATATATTTGGGATATTAGCTCCATATTGGTTGTAGAGTTGTGAAAAATATTTCCCATTCTATATGATACCACTTTGTCCAAACGAAGCTTAGTTTTTTGCCTTGCAGAAGCTTCTCAATTTAATGAGGTTTCATTTATTTATTGTTGAATTTTAATAACTCAGAGCCTCTTACTGCTGCTTTCATTGTATCCCATGAGTTTGGATATGTTGTGACTTCATTTTGATTGAATTCTATGAAGTCTTTTATTTCTTTATTTTTTTACTGACCCAGTAATCATTTAGTAGAGAGTCATTCAGTTTCCACAAGTTTTATAGGCTTCCTCTATGGTTCCTGTTATCATTGAAGTTCAGTTTAATCCATGGAAGTCTGATAAGATACAAGGAGTTATTACCATTTTCTTGTAACTGTTGAGACTTGCTTTGTGACCGATTATATGGTCAATTTTAGAGAAGGTTTGGTAGGGTGCTGAGATGCAGGTATATTCTTTTGTGTTGTGGTGGAATGTTCTGTCAATATCTGTCACCTACATTTGATTTATAACCTGTTACTTTCATTATTTCTATGTTTAGTTTTTGTCAAGATGACCTGTCTGTTGGTGATAGTGGGGTGTTAATGTCTCCCATTATTAATGTATGAGATTCTATTTGTGACTAAGCTTAAATAATGTATATTATATGAATGTTGGTACCCTTGTGTTTGAGGGCATCTATGTTCAGAATTGAGATGTCATCTTGGTGTATTTTCTTTTGATGAGTATGAAGTATCCTTCCTGACCTCTTTGGATTAATTTTGGTCAACAGTCTAATTTAATAGATTCTAGAATATCTACTCCAGCTTTCTTCTTGAATAAGTTTGCTTGGAAATATTTTGGTTCATAACGTCTTTACCTGTTCTAATAAGTTCAAGACTGTTCCTTATATTCTCTTCCACCAGCTTCAGTATTTCTGATTATATGTTAATGTAGTTGATCCATTTGGAGTTGAGTTTTGTGCAGTGGGAAAAGTTCGTGTCTATTTGGATTCTTCTATAAACAGCTACCCAATTTGACCAGTATCATTGGTTGAAGATAATACCCCCTTTTCCAGTGTTTATTTCTGGCTTCTATACTAAAAACACTTTGTCCACAGGTATATAGATTTATGTCTGGACTGTCGATTCAATTGCATTGGTAAGTGAGTCTGTTCTTATATCAATACCATTGTATTTTATTACTACATCTTTGTAGTCCAACTTGAAATCAGGGATGGAAATGCCTCTAGCATTTTGTGTATTATTCAGGATTATTTGAACTATTGTAGTTATGTGTGATGTGTGTTTCGATATAAAGTTGCCAGTGTCTTTTAAATACCTAAAGATACCCCTAGATATATTTTTGAGGCTCTTGTGAAAGTCAACATTTCCCACATATCTTCCTGAGACCATGGGTAGTCATATATATGAGGCCTGCTGATATTTGTGAGTTAACTTTGCACCCAGCTACTTTGAAAAGGTATGTATCCAAAGTCTTTTTAAAATGCTAAGTCTACGGTTCCAAGTCTCTAAATTTCCAAAGATCTTACCTGTGCATTCCATTAAAATTAAATAAATAAATTATTAATAGATAGATACACACATACACATACACACATACATACATACATACATACATAAATAATATAAATAATTAAGTAAATAAAATTATGTACTTTCTTACTCCAAGGTGGAAGAATCAGGGCACAAGTAAGGCATAGCTGAACCAAAGTCCAAAAATGTAAAAAGCTCTGTATTGGACATCTGGGATTTACTTACAAATTGAGATTTAAAGGGATCAATTTCTCCACCTCTCCCATTAGTAACACAAACAATTTATTTCCAAGGCTATGACGGGCTAAATTTTATAGTTTCTGCAGATCATTGGTCATGTTATGGTACTTGAATCTCTAAAATGATATGTTCTCCACTGCAGTTGGGCTGCTTTTTCATCAGTAACCTCTCCCATGCTCTCTTTTGGTAGTTTGGAGACATGGTTCAAAGACTTAACTATTTTCTCATGACCCCTCAAGTATAAGGTTTCCACTCATATTTTCCCTTCACTTCCATCAATAATCTATCCTGGTTTCTTGTACCAAGCCTCAGTTGCTTACCATAACCTCTTCATTGATTTAAAACTAGAACCTTCTGGAAAACTCTTAAACTATCAAGTTCAGTTCCATGTATGAGTCTATAATGTACTAAACCTCTCTGCAACAATTATCAATCCATAAAATGACACAAAGGCTTATGTGGTAGAAGTGTTTTCCGTGTTTTCTCAGCTTAATTGCTTTTTTTTCATAATGACTCTGGATTGTATTTAGTCTGTATGAAGCAATTCATCATAACACCTAAATGCACAAGAAATATTCTGCCAACTTAAGCAATGGTTGGTATAGAAGGAGAAGTACGAGTACTGACCTACCAAAGATTGTGATGAATTTGCCAGCGGATAATGCCCAATGATATTAACACTGAGGCCAGTGGGATCTCTATCTGCCGAACCGAGTCATCAAAATCGTAAGGAGTTAGCTTTAGTATTCAGTTGACACTGTTATTGATTATTCAGCATTTTGTCTTTTGATTCACCGTGATAATGATCAAAACAGAATTGCCTAAATTGCTTTTATTCACAGGTAATTAAATCACACCACCTCACTTTGAGCTATGAAAGGATATTACAGTATTTATCTTGTCTAATAAGGCAGAAAAACAGTAGTAATAAGCTTTTACCATGTTCCATTTATTGTTTTTAACACAGATTAGTTGTAGAAGCAGAATAGAAAGAAAACTATTTAAAGGTAAAATACACAACATGAAATAACTTTGTCAAATGTCATCATCAACCTTTCTCCCACATGGATATAAATGTTATATCATGTCTTTCTCAAATGCAATGAGCATAATTTATTAGAAAAGAAATATATAGTTACAATATACTTTTTCTTTGATACCTGAAATAACTAGTGCCATTGTTACTTTTAACAATCCCCACTTTTGGTAAAACGCTGCCAATTGATACAACCCGAAATCTCTTTGGAAGGGAATCTTAAAGAGGAGTGATCTCTATCTGTGAGCCTATCTTTGAGGGGATGTTTTGATTGGTAATAGAAATGAAAAGACAGACACTGGGTGTTTGTGGCATTATTTTTTGGACTGGTCCCTGAACTTAAGGCTGAAGAAAACCTAAGTTTTCATGTGTGTCTTCATTTGCTCTTCACTGTGGTTGTGATTATTCACCTTCCTACCAGTAATGGAAATGTAATCCTGATAAACCCCTCCTCTCCTAAGCTACTTTTCATCAGGATATTGTATCACAGAAACAGAAACTAAATTATGACATATACCTTAGTAATATTAATTTCCTTAATACTGAAAAAGTAGAAACTTGATAAACTTCTGGTTCAATTAAAAGTTCAACTGCTTTGATAAAACTGACTATTCCACTGTTAGTGTTGAGAACAAATGTTTGATAAAATTGTTCAACAAATTTCAGTAAAAGTGTAATTCCAGACGAACACATATTTGCACTCTTAAACTTAAGATTGCCAAATGTGGCAGTTCACAGTTTCAATTATATCATTTGTGCAAGAGACACGATTACCTGAATTTCTAAGACATCTAGTTTTACCTAAATAGTTTTATCTTGGCATCCTGGTTAGATATTGAGATACTATACTGAAACTAAAAGTAAAGAAAAAAGTGGAGAGGGAGGAAGAGACAGGGGAAAAATGGAAGACTGGAAAGAGGAGGAGAAAGTAAAGATATTTCAAAAGTATGAAATTTTAAAAAATTTCTCCCACAATTAGTAGCTTAAATCTACTAGTAGATGAATCTTCTTATTTTTTTGTGCTACTGATTTCTAGTGTAAGTCTGTACAATGGTTAAAGAATCAATAAAACCCGAAGTATAGATTTTCTTATCTAAGCATGGATCAGTCTCCAAGCAGAGGAGAGTGGGTAGAAATTTATATGTTCAAAGTGAAGGAACAGATAATAAATATCAGGTTTCATATGGACCCGAAGGTCCTTACGGGAACAGAATCTTCTTAGGGAAAACAAATAGAAAGATCCTGGTTTCTAACTCCGGGAATGATTAGATAGTTTATAGAGTATCTCCTTCCATTAGAAAAACCATCTTGTTTGTTGGGCATGCTTTTATATCTTGCATTAGTACACTCAAGGAAACCCAGTTTTTAATATTCCTACTTGTTACTTAAAAATACTTAAAATGAAGATGAGTGGCATAAAGGAAATCATATATATATATATATATATATATATATATATAACTGTGATAATGTAAGAAAATGTATCAGAATAGTAGAAAGAAAACATTAATGAGGAAAATAGAAAACTAAAATTTAATATATTAAATGTGTTCCTATTAGTTCTCAGCTTGGAGTGTGAACAACTGAATTATTTCTATGATACATATGTCTTTGTACAATATAATTTTATACACTTATATCCAGAAAAATAACTATTACATTTGCTCCATATCCAAAGAAAATAAGGACATTTAGTTTCAACTTTGCTGACTAGACCCTATGACAGACCTCCCAGCTGGCATCCTGGGTTTGTCACACTGTTCAGATAAAGAGGAGAAATACAACACATACCTGTTCTCCACGAATACAGAAGTACAAAAATTAATAGGTTGACTAAAACACTGAGTCATATAAAGTAAATGTTAATCAAGTAGACTTATTGGCATCTCTATTGCTTTAATAACACAAGTGATTGATTTGTAACTGTAGATGAGTATTTACTCTTAGGAGAAACAATTGAAGGGATGAAATAAGTGAGAGTAAAACATGAGTCTTGAATACAGAATAAAATTTCAATGTTTTATCATGATTTTTTCAGGTCAAAAATTTATACTAAGGCTTGTAGAGATGAGAGCCTATCCCAATGACAAGATATTGTAGGGGGATACTGGATGCCTTGACTTCTCTGCAAAGTGTTGTCTCTCCTAAATAATATAAATTGAAGCCCTAGCCTGAAGTCTCCACTCTCTATACTTATTTTAAAATAAGACTTAGAAATGTAATCACATAAGATAAAATCATATTGGGAAGCATATTTCCCTAATGCCATCTGACTTTTTTTTTTTTTAAGAAAAATTGAATACAAAAACACAAGGCAATGAGGTGTGACATCCCATCAAGATAAAAGTAGAGGGCAGGACATGTATATAGGAGAAAAAGATGACTTAATTTTCAAAGAAACCTCCAGAACCTGAAAGTACTGTTATTATAGAGACCTGAGGCTTACAGTCTTTGGATTATGGGACACACTTCTATTGCTTTAACTACTCAGTTTTTTGTAAAGATTAAACCACCATTTTTTTTTAACATATGACTTAAACACCTAAACCAAACACATATTCGCCTCATTTCCTTCCTCCCTCCCTTACTTTTGTCTTGTCTTTTATCCATGTATTCTGGCACATGGTCTAATTTCATTCATTTTTTTAAAATATAATTGATGTCTGAGCTTTGTCAGAACTAATCAAGAGAAAATTTGCCTTATACAAAACAGGTACAAATTACCCTCAGTAATTGACCTCCAAACCAGCTTATTTTTCTCAATTCTACAGATGTTTCAAAACTAATTTTATTTTACTTTGAATACTGGGGATAGAAAGCTGGATTGCAAACATGGTAGGCATGCTACTATCACTGAGTATCATGCCCAGACTGATAAGTTTTCTTTTTACTTTGCTTCATTTTATGAACATGAGAGTATTACCTCCATGTATATACATATATATCCAGTGCCTGACTGGTACCACAGAAGTTAGAAGAGCTCATGATGTAGCCTATAACTGGAATTATGTATGTTTGCAAGCTACCTTGTGTGTGTGGTGGGGGGAGGGATCAAACTTGAATCTTCAGCAAAAGCTCCAAATGCTCTTAGCCACACTGACATCTCTCCAACTCCAAACACATATCTATGATATACTAACACAATATAGTGGATAAAATTAACAGCAGATGATTTTTGTGTCCATGTTTCTAGAAACTGTAAATCTCAAATCAAATATGGACAACTGAGTGCTTGTCTCATGACTTTGCCCAGAGCTACTATTTTGGCTTATCACATTGTGATCTTTCTTCTGGTTATGTGAAGAACCAAAAGAGTTCAGTATCCCTTTCCTGTTTCTAAACCCAATTCAACTAGATTAAGGATAATATTTAATTTTACTCTGGAATGCTTTATATATAATCAGATTGAGGGTGAAAGCTCCAACCTTTCTCAGTGACTGTCTGTCTGCCTGTCTGTCTGTCTGTCTGTCTGTCCAAATTCCTCAGTTGCCCATCAGGTATCCTATAGCCTGCTCCAGTTCTGTTGAATATTTTCTAACACTATTTCCAACCCTTGTGATCTAAATTGCTATTAAAAACAAGCCAAGGGTTCTTTCTCTTTCCCTTCATGCTTCATATTGTATTATAATGGAAATATTGTTCTCATGTTTTTTCCATTTGATTCTCCCCATCTCATTTGCCTTAACATTGCTTTGACGGAGGGCTCAAGATCCTGCAACAATGGTTCAGTTGTGCTCTTTCTTTATATTTGCTGAAGCCCACTTCCTTTGTTTAGTACTTCTCCTGACAAGTGGGTTGAGTTATAACTTCTCCTCTTTCTTATGAAAGTTCTTTGAAATAAGAAATACACAGTTTTACCTGGTATAACTGAGAAAAACTACTGCACAGATAGACTATATTAGGTATCTCAAGTCTTACATGTAAAGAGGGGTGAAGACAAATCTGCCAAAAGAAACAGAAATGAATTGTTGGAATAAATTAAGCATATTAAAATGAAATACTTCATTATGAAAAGTTATTTTTGAAGCATTTGGTAATGTCCAGAGTCCGGTTTATTAAAGTATGGATTGAAATTTCATGTTGGCTCATGTAAGTGTATATAGATTTGCAGACATTCTGATGATAGGAAATTATTTCTAAAATAATAAAAAGGTACCAGAAATCAATTCTAAATCTAGCAGGGTATGGATTCCAGAGGCTTTTGTTGAACTTTTTCCATATGGCCTTTTGCTCTTTTACTGCATGCAGCCTTAGCTCAGCATTAAACCATGGCTAAAAGACATTAGCTCAAAATTGAGGCTCCTGTAAATTTGGTCAGCAAAGGTTTTTCTGTATGAGACTTCTGCTCTTACAGAAGCAGGTTTAATTAGAGAAAATACGTGTTATGCTTTCCTACCACTTTTCTCAACAACCAATTTGTGGTCATTATATTGCACCATGTTTTTTAAATAAATTCTTTAGTTGCTCATTTGTCTTAGAAAAAAAATATTGAATGAATTTTAATTTGGTATTAGGTCTGAATTTTAACAATTGCTCTAATGGTTTCAAAGTATTTATTCCATTTTAATACATATTTATGCAAAGGGGCATTATAAGCCATGAAGGTCATGAAACCAAATATCAATTACCTCTGAAAATGTTAATGGTACTCAGTGATCTACAGTGTCAAATATTTAATTAATATTTAATTAATTCTTCACTCATAATAGGAAACATATTAGACATTAGACATTTCCCTTTGTCTTAGTAAATTATAAAATTGTATGTTAACCATGAAGGTGGTTTATTTTTTGTTGTTTTTTTTATATGTTTGGTTTTTTTTTTTTTTTTTTTTTTTTTTTGAGACAGAGTTTCTTTGTGTAGCGCTGGCTGTCCTGGAATTCACTTTGTAGGCCAGGCTGGCCTCAAACTCAGAAATCTGCCTGCCTCTGCTTCCTGAGTTCTGGGATTAAAGGCATGTGCCACCATGCCTGGCTAACCATGAAGTTTGAAAAATAAAAGTCATTATTATTTATGCCATTATATTTTTGATGAAGACTTTTATATCAGAGGTAACATAAAATTTTTCTGTGAAAAGTGATCACAACTAGAAGTTTAAGTATCTTAGTTAAGTATTAAGTCACTTATATGTCTCTCAGTTGCTGAGAAATTAAGTTTTCTACATGAAATCCTGTCATGTATTCAAAAATGCAAAATTTTATATAAATGTGAAAATTTAAAGTAAGTATAAGAATCTTTCTTTGGTATAAATTTAAATATGATTTACTGGATCATTAAAACAAATTAATGTGCATTGAAACATATTTTTAAAATCAATATTCAATTCCATCCACATTACAAATTGCATTCTTCGGAATAGTAAAATGAAGTAATCCTAAAATTCATATGGACACACACACACACAAAACAAAAACAAAACAAAAATACAAAACAGCAATACTAACATCAATAAACCTGGTTAATCAATACCAAACCTAAGCAAAATTAGCAGTCCTGTAAACAGCATACTTTCTAATTTCAAAGCATACTTCTGTGCCACAGAAACAAACAAACAAAAAAACTTGTTTTGACAACAAAAGCTGACATATACTGAATACAGGAGCTCAAAATAAATCCAAATTTGATTTTTGGAAAAGATTCCAAAATCATACAATGAGAAAAAAATATAATTTCTTCTATAAATGGTTGTAGAAACACTAGGAATCCAAGTGTACAAGAACTTAAATAGACCAGATCCTTGTCTCTTCACATGTAAAAGTATTAACATAAATTAGAATAAAGAAGCCTTAAAAAGTAACCCAAAACAGAAACTAGTGGAAGGAACATGGTTAAAACATGTGGGACATAGACCTAGGCAAGTCGTTTTTGTAAAAGACTGCAGTACTCAGAAAACAATACCAAGAACTGAGAAATGGAACCGCATGAATTAAAAAATATTTTTCACAGTAAAGGACATAGGAAATGTGTAAAGAAACAATCTGTAAAATATATGAAAAAATTCTAGCAGTTGATCTCTTCTGGTCAGTTTAATTAAATGAAAATGCATCCACAGTTTGGGCTATAGGCAAGTCTGTGGGTCATTGTTGAGGTTACTGATAGATATGGAAATGCCAAAGCCCTGCAAGGTAGTGGCACTCTTGTGTGGGTGGTCCTGGGTTGCCTATGTATAGGTAAGCCTAGAGAAACATTAAAAAACTAAGCACCCAAACCCCAAACAGCTGAATAAATAAATGGGATACTAAAATTAACACTCAGTTCTTTAAGGATGATGCTTATAGCTGGATAAAAACATAAAAAATTAATATATAAAATGTGCTTAACATTTTTAAAAGTCAGATTGGATGGGAAATTAAAAGTATATTAGGATTTCATCTACCTCATTCAGAGTAGCTAGGTCTGAGAAAACAGACAACAATCTTAGTAAATTCTTATACACTACTGGTGGTAAAATTGGTCCAGGCAACATAGGGATCTGTATGAACATTTCTTAGAAAGTGAATAATACCACTTCAACATACCTCAGTTTACCATTCTTGGGTCCACACCTGAGGGCCTCCAAGTCAGTTTACCTCAGGCAATCCTACATATTTAAGCTTACAGGAGCAAAACTCACAACAGCCAAACTCTCTAAAACAAATTGGGTTCGATTAAGAGGCAAATGAGTACATGAAACGAGTTCCATGTACACAATACAGTTGTAGTTAGGCCATAAAGTAGAATGAAAACCCGTGCCACCTTGTAAGACTGGATTCCCAAGACAAGTAGGGATATTTAGACATAGAATTTTTGCTTTGGTAACATCTGCTTCTTTCTTCATACAATTTCATATTGATACCCTGCCCTAAAGAGCATATGGCTTTACATAAGTGCCTTCTTATTGTAGATTCTCTTGCAGAAACTCTTTTTTTTTAAATATTTTTTTATTATGTATTTTCTTCAATTACATTTCCAATGCTATCCCAAAAGTCCCCCATACCCTCCCCCGACTTCCCTACCCACCCATTTCCATTTTTTGGACCTGGCGTTCCCATGTACTGGGGCATATAAAGTTTGTGTGTCCAATGGGCCTCTATATCCAGTGATGGCTGACTAGGCCATCTTTTGATACATATAAAGCTAGAGTCAAGAGCTCCGGGATACTGGTTAGTATATAATGTTGTTCCACCTATAGGGTTGCAGATCCCTTAGCTCCTTGGGTACTTTCTCTAGCTCCTCCATTGGGAGCCCTGTGATCCATCCACTAGCTGACTGTGAGCATTCACTTCTGTGTTTGCTAGGCCCTGGCATAGTCTCACAAGAGACAGCTATATCTGGGTCCTTTCAGCAAAATCTTGCTAGTGTATGCACTGGTGTCAGCATTTGGAAGCTGATTATGGGGTGGATCCCTGGATGTGGCAGTCTCTAGATGGTCCATCTTTTCATCACAGCTCCAAACTTTGTCTCTGTAACTCCTTCCATGGGTGTTTTGTTGCCAATTCTAAGGAGGGGCACAGTGTCCACACTTTGGTCTTCATTCTTTCATGTGTTTAGCAAATTGTATCTTATATCTTGGGTATCCTAAGTTTTGGGCTAATATCCACTTACCAGTGAGTACATATTTTGTGAGTTCCTTTGTGATTGTGTTACCTCACTCAGGATGGTGCCCTCCAGGTCCATCCATTTGCCTTGGAATTTCATAAATTCATTCTTTTTAATAGCTGAGTAGTACTATTCTATTTAATAGCTGAGTAGTACTCCATTGTGTAAATGTACCACATTTTTTGTATCCATTCCTCTGGCGAGGGGCATCTGGGTTGTTTCCAGCTTCTGGCTATTATAAATAAGGCTGCTATGAACATAGTGGAGCAGGTGTCCTTCTTACCGGTTGGGATATCTTCTGGATATATGCCCAGGATAGGTATTGCAGGATCCTCCAGTAGTACTATGTCCAATTTTCTGAGGAACTGCCAGACTGATTTCCAGAGTGGTTGTAAAAGCTTGCAATCCCACCAACAATGGAGGAGTGTTCCTCTTTCTGCACATCCTCGCCAGCATCTGCTGTCACCTGAATTTTTGATCTTAGCCATTCTGAATGGTGTGACATGGAATCTCAGGGTTGTTTTGATTTGAATTTCTCTGATGATTAAGGATGTTGAACATTTTTACAGGTGCTTCTCAGCCATTTGGTATTCCTCAGGTGAGAATTCTTTATTCAGTTCTGAGCCCCATTTTTTAGTGGGGTTATTTGATTTTATGGAGTCTACCCTCTTGGGTTCTTTATATATATTGGATATTAGTCCCCTATCTGATTTAAGATAGGTAAAGATCCTTTCCCAATATGTTGGTGGCCTTTTTGTCTTATTGATGGTGTCTTTTGCCTTGCAGAAGCTTTGCAGTTTCATGAGGTCCCATTTGTCAATCCTCCATCTTACAGCACAAGCCATTGCTGTTCTATTCAGGAATTTTTCCCCTGTGCCCATATCTTCGAGGCTTTTCCCCACTTTCTCCTCTATAAGTTTCAGTGTCTCTGGTTTTATGTGAATTTCCTTGATCCACTTAGAATTGATCTTAGTACAAGGAGATAGGAATGGATCAATTCAAAGTAAATGGTGAGAAGCTTGAAGCAATCCCACTAAAATCAGGGACTAGATAAGGCGGCCCACTTTCTCCCTACCTACCAACATAGTACTTGAAGTCCTAGCCAGAGCAATTCGACAACAAAAGGAGATTAAGGGGATAAAAATTGGAAAGGAAGAAGTCAAAAGATCACTCTTTGCAGATGATTTGATAATATCTATAAGTGACCCTAAAAATTCCAGCACAGAACTAAACCTGATAAACAGCTTCCGTGAAGTAGCTGGATATAAATTTAACGCAAACAAGTCAATGGCCTTCCTCTACACAAAGAATAAACAGGCTGAGAAAGAAATTAGGGAAATAACACCCTTCTCAATAGTCACAAATAATATAAAATATCTTGGTGTGACTCTAACTAAGAAAGTGAAAGATCTGTATGATAAAAACTTCAAGTCTTTGAAGAAAGAAATTAAAGAAGATCTCAGAACATGGAAAGATCTTCCATGCTCATGGATTGGCAGGATCAACATTGTAAAAATGGCTATCTTGCCAAAAGCAATCTACAGATTCAATGCAATCCCCATCAAAATTCCAACTCAATTCTTGAACGAATTAGAAAGAGCAATCTGCAAATTCATCTGGAATAACAAAAAACCTAGGATAGCAAAAACTCTTCTCAAAGATAAAAGTACCTCTGGTGGAATCATCATGCCTGACATAAAGCTTTACTACAGAGCAATTGTGATAAATACTGCATGGTACTGATATAGTGACAGACAAGTAGAACAATGGAATAGAATTGAAGACCCAGAAATGACCCCACACACCTATGGTAACTTGATCTTCGATGAGGGTTCTAAAACCATCCAGTGGAAGAAAGACAGCATTTTCAACAAATGGTGCTGGCACAATTGGTTCTTATCATGTAGAAGCATGCAGAAACTCTTTAATGCTACATTGAATTGTACTTTGAGGTGAACAGCATTGAAATATAGTAATATCTCCTAAACAAACAACAAAGTTCTTTAGTTTTAACTTAATTTCTATTATGAAGCAAATGTTGTTATACTTTGTAACCCCAATAATTAGAGATTATGATTTAGCATTGCATGTAATAATTAAACCACTTTCTTAAATCAATCTACACCTTTCTGAAAATCCAGTGTCTTCTCCAGCTAAGTGTGAGGTGTCAGATTTTGGTCAGAACTGTGATGAAAGCTGAATGTTTGTGATTATTTTAATTCATTCTAGGCTTGAACCCGACTCTATGAAACAGAAAATATCACTTGACCTATAACTACCTTTGATTTTTTTCCACTTCATTTACCTTTACATGGCTTTTGCTGTT